>NC_063216.1:32859494-33540923 GCF_020740725.1 Corvus hawaiiensis | reverse complement strand
ATAACTGCTCTCTGCCTAGTGCCAGCCTTCACATTCCCACTGACATGCATCTGCTGCCCTTTTGAAGAGGGAAGGGGGAATAGCCCCATAGCCCTTCTTCTCTTGCACTGAAGCAACTTTTCTCATTGCCTCAAACTACTGCAGGGGAGGCACTTGAGCTTCTGTTTATAAATGTTCCAAACTTTAATTTTCCAAATTTCATGTTCTCTGGTTGACTGAAGGGTTTCTTTTATGGAAGGTAATCTGGTTTAGCCTGTCTCTTTCAGAAGAACTCATTTCTTTTGGAAAAAGTACACTTCAGGAAAAAAGAAAGTAGATTCTTAACTGGACATAGCATCAGATGAGCAAATACTAGATTTTACCTTTGAGAACAATCATGAAACTTAACAGTGAAAAAGAGCATGGGAGTCAAACCATAATCTGAAGGTACAGTGAAGACTAAATATATCTTATCTATGGAGCAGAAATATTTTCTAATGGTTCTGAAATATTATGAATGAAAAAAAAGTATGCAACTTTTCCCTTTATAACAGAATGTGTTGTATTTATTTGATAATGCAATTAGCACCGTTTAATTAATTTTCCCTTTTAAGTGTCAAAATTGCTTTGATTATGCTCTTTGATAGTTTTTTTTGTTGAATTTGACATTATCTGTCACCAAGGTTAAATAAGGGAAACACTGCCTACTGGTAATACAATGGAAAGCTTTAGTGCAAAATCAATATTGTTTTAAGGACAATTTTCTTTAATTAGATTGAGATGATAACATGACTGATCTCTCAAGAAGTAAATTAACTTTCTATATATATGCAGGATTTTGGTGAAAAGTATCATTTAAAAGGGGAGCGCACCTCAGATCAGGCAATTTGAGCTGAAAAGCCTCAGCTCCTGACTGGCCTGATGATAACTGTAGCAGGATTTTTCATTTGCAAAATATCAGATTCTTCCCTAATCTATTATTCATTAATTTATTTATGTGAGTGATTCAGATTTAAATATAATCTAGTACCAAGGAAAAGGAATACGTCAGTGCAATGAATTTACTGTCAGGGTGTTTTGTGTCATTAATGCCTGTCTGGGCTGAAGAAGAATGGGGTTTTTTATTTGGTTTTTTTTTTAGGATGATTCATCATTATGTGATATAAAATAATATCAGTATAGGATTGGCTGTAACTTGTAGGAGTCTATCTGAGGGTAGGTTTCAGAAGACACTGGTTAAGTGAAGATGCTAATGGCAGAAGCTTTTTTAGGATCATAGAATCATAGAATATCCTGAGTTGGAAGGGAGCCACAAAGATCATCAAAGTTCAACTCATGGTCCTGGACAGGACACCCCGACTGTCACACCCTGTGCCTCAGAGATTGTCCAAACACTTCTTGAGCTCTGTCGGGCTGGTGCTGTGACCACTGCCCTGGGAGCCTGTTCCAGTGCCCAGACACCCTCTGGGTGAAGAACCTTTTCCTACACCCTGTTGAATCAAATATTTGTTTCAATGGTAGAAGTACAGTGAGAGATGATGTGAATAAGTGGTGAAACAATGAAAATGAAATAAAATAGATGCATTCTAGAGATGTTTCTCTGCTGTTATACAGAGATTGCTTTACATACGAGTTTCTGGGGAAAAAAGAAATAGGCAAACAGCTTCAATACAAGGACATGGAACTCACCAGAATTAATGCTTTTCTGTGGTATGCAGAAAGGTGACTCATTTTCTACAAGACATTACCTCCTTCACTTGCAGAGTAAACTGTTGAAAGTCCTGTCCGAAATCAGGGACACAATCAGAAACTGTGCTTTAAATGAAGGGCATGATTTTATTTTCATTTATACTGTAGGTAAGCCAGATTTATCAGCGAAGATTATTGACTGATTTACCAACACTGGATCAATGTTAGGCTTTCTTGTTCAGGCACAGCAACTTGGAGTACCGCAGAGTTGTGCAGCCCTTGTCCCTTGCAGGAGTACACAGTGTGCATTTTACTATCTTTGTGTTCTAAGACAATTTTTTCAGGTCTGCATGATGTGATCTTCTGTTCTGCATGATCAAATGGGAAAGGCAACACAGAAAATCATTAGTTTTATTCAGATCTAAAAGACAGTGCTCGAAGTTGGATGTCTATGTACTAAAGATTTAGTCAATAAAAGAAAAAAACAATGTACAGTTGCTCACAGCGTGGCAGAAAGAACATGGTTGAATTTGTTGTCTACAACTTCTATTTACATTTATGATTGAGTTTCAGTAGCAGATGATTGCAGCACATAATTTAATTATCAGCTCTTGGATGGTTCTGTAAATATAGTAAAGATCACTATCTCGTTTAGGTATGTAGTTTGTTGAGTAGATGATAAATGAGCCAGGAGACTGATCAAAACAAAGCCGTGACAGAGAAACTGTTGGAGATTTTCTTGAGTTTTTAGTGAACATTACATCTGAACCTAAGTATCTCTTCAATTTCCCTAGGGTCAGAGAAAGAGAATCAAAGGAGAATGGGACTCCAAATCTCCTGAGAAATGAGGTGAAAAGGGCATCAATGAAACCAATTTCAAAATCAAATTGCTATAGGTTTTAGGGATACTGATAACCTGCTAATACTCCAACAATAAAAAAGCAGATAAACAGCACCACCTGTTCCTGTCTTGTCTTTTTCATCAAGTTAAGAGGTGTCCTGATTTCACCGGATATTTAAAATGCTTAGACATTCAGTGACAAAAGGAGAAACAACGATTTCAGTGACAATCATGGTGGCAAACAGTCAAGTGAGACAAGGCTTTGGCAGGAAAAAAGTAATTTGCAGGACACACAGCTGGTTTTATTTCTTAATGTTCCCAAACCTTTTTAGGTTCATAAACATTACCATCCCTCCAGGTTAATATGGCTGTGACAATCTACTTTTCTATTGTCTCAGTAGCATTCATAACAGAGTCAGTTTAAAAGATCAAATTAAATGATGCCACCAAAGATGTCAGTTAATGCTTTCACCCTTCACTCTGGAGCTGTGATGGATGACGGACCACCTTCTAGATTGCAGATGAATCAGACCCTGCTCTGCTGGCTGATTTGGCTTATCCTCAGATGGAAGTTAAATCTGTAATACACCTTCTTCCTTTCGCTGTGCTGCCTTAGGGCTGTCTGTTTCAGGAATACTAAAATAATCACAGCTGCAGTGTAGCTCCACATCTTTCGGTTTAGCTCCAGCCTCTTTGGCACATGGTCTGTGTGACCTTGGTTATTCACTTAATCTCTCCATGTATTATTCTTTTCTTTCTCTTTTGTGTGTTTTGATTTTATAGTCTCCAGGGCAGAAAAGCCTGTTGCTTATCACAGCATGAGGGTATCTGGCTACTATTGTAATGCAAAATAAATTATGAAGTGAACTTATTAATACTAAAAAACTTATACTGGTAGAAATTTAGCATTTAATAACTCTTCCCTGTTTAAAAATGTTTTCTCTATCTAGTTTTCATAGCAGTTGAAGGCAAAAGGGCATAGAATTGAAGCTGTAGTGGAAGGGAAGCAGTGACAGATGCTGGGTTTTCCAGTAGGCCAGAGCGTTTGGTTGTAACTGTGCAGTTGTAAGATTGAGCCTAAAATTTTTACCACCTAGCCTAACATTTAAGCAGTATCTGTCTCAGCTACTTGCATGAAGTTACAGTGTGGTCATAAAACAGTCAAATGCTGCCTGCGGGTTCACCTCCCATCCTGGCAGAGCAGCAGCTCCATAGGTCATTGCCACCTCCTCAGCTTTCAGCAAAAGTTGCTCTCTTCTTCCAGACACCTTTCCCTGAACTTCTGTCAGGATTTGACCCTGGTTATATATCTGACTGGTTGCTTTTTGTATTTCCCTGAGTCCATTTTCACAGCATCTGGAAGAAATCTGAAAACATACTTTTTTATGGGGCACACTCTTGGATGGGGTTAGTGGAGAGCATCACTATGTTTGGAGTTTTGCTGGGTGCACTTTTCAGTGCCTTAATTTTCCCCTCATGTCCCTGCTATTTTCCCTCATTTCCCTATAGTACAATACAATATACTGTTTTGCAATTATTGACAAACAAATGGGATAGACTTGAATAAAATACCGATCTCAGTATTTGAGGGAATAAATGTGCAGGGAAGTGACATTTCCTGGGGCTCTGGTGCAGTAAAAAAATGTGGGAAATGTTGCTTCTCAGATCTAGTGGTGTTTGCAGCCTGTAACCTAAGTACCATATGAGCAGAGGCAGGAGGAATATTAGCAGGGATAAAGCAGTGTTGGCCAGGACTTCCTTGGGCACTGAGATGCGCACTGAAAATAATGCATCCTCTTAAGCTGACCTCCTAAAAACATTTTTATTCTTTGATTAATGCATCTAGAAAATCTTAACTCTTAATAACTTTGTGCTGCCAGTACCTGCTGGCCTGTCAATGCACTCACATGCATGACTGAGGAGGCAATTGTCTGCTTTGCAACCGTAGTTCAGCTACAACTTTTTAAGGGTTAGCCACAGTTGTTTCTTGGGGGCTTTCGTGCAGGTTGTTTTTTCTTTTAATGTGCTTTCTGCAATGCAGCTGTGTCTCGCTGGCAGGCAGAAGTGTCTGTAAGCTACTTTTTTTCCCTGTTTTCAAGTATTCATTCTGCATCTGCCATCTCTGCAACAGGGACTGTCCAATTTGCAAGTGGGCACTGTTCCATCTGAACAGACGGGGAGGAGTGGAGACAGACAAAAGATCATATGGAGTTGTCATCTAAAAAGTGTGGTGGTGAACTTGATCAAGTGGCATGGATTTTTCTTTATTAAAGTTTTGGGTTTTGCTTTGGTTTTGTTTTTTCTGTTGGCTTTTATTTTATAAAATTTAGAAAACCCTTCATAAACTCTATTACAGGGAGCCATTAACACAATTGACGGTAATGCTGCTCCCTGAGTGAATGTAGGGTTTGTAAACTGAGTTTGACCTCTCCTCTCAGGCTGTGATTTCTTGTTCAAGGGATTAAAACAAACAAACAAGCAAAAAAGCCCCTATTTTCTGTATTTTGTTTCTGTGCCTGCGTCTAAAGTGTATTCAGAAGAATTCTTTTCAGTGGTCATGGCATAAAGTCTTACACAACAAGATGAAGAACTGGTGTCTAACTCTGTAACTCTTCGAAGTGAAGAAAAGCTTCCAATTTTTTAAGCTAGTTATACAGCTGGTTAGACAGGAGTCTAACAGGTAATTTGAAAATCAACCTCTGCCTCTGCTTATGTTATTGCAATGTAATCTGGGCACAAGGCTCAGAAAGATATTTTATCTGAAGTGGATTTTTTTCCTTTGTTTTACAGTATTTGTTCTGAGCTTTTCCAAAACCCTTTTTGTTTTCAGTTGCATGGTGTTAAGTGTCATAGGGTACAGAAGATTTAAAAAAATAACCTAACTTCTACTTCTTGCCTTTTTCAGTTCCTTGTTTTTCAATCCTAGCCAGTTCCATCTGCTCTTTCCTTTGCCCTTGACTAAGCAAGCACAATTTAATCAGATTTATTGGGAGATAGGAAAGCAGAAACTGAGAAACAGATAAGAGAAGCAATTCAGCATGTTACAAGTTACTAGTGCATCTCACAGCCAATGCGAGCACATTCTGGGGGCCTTTTTTACCTTCATGTAGTCCTTTTAAATTGTTGAGTCAAGTAATGTTTTGGGTGGACAAATTATTTTTCTTCTCTCTTCCCCCCCCCCCCGCCCCCCCCTTTCCAGAGCTTTTTTGGGACAAGCTGTTTGTTTGGTTCTTAACAGCCTACAAAACCTCCATTTTGGTAGGTTGTAGTGACTTTTACTTGTGTGTTTCTGAATAGAATTTACATTCCTAACAAAAATGTATTAGAGCCTGTTTCATTCCTGTGTTCTCTGAATTTGAAAATCCTATACCGGTTGTCACTGTATCAGACAATTTTTAGATGTAATATATGTGGTTTTATTATTTTTAACACTGCTCAACTTTTATTCATAGTGGTTGCTGGCAAAAAATTACCTCTCAGGGTAGAAGAGAATTTATCCCCATGTGAAATCCTGTCTTGGTAAGATGAATAGTAGATTGTGTTGCTGACTTTTTAAAACTCCAGACCTTGGTGCATACCATGTCAGGAGCAAGGCTCATTTACTATATCCCAAAATGACTTTTCTTAAAATCAGACTTCAGCTTTTTATTTTACCTGGTTACTTTAGAACCCATTATTAAAAAACAAACAGAAAGCCAAACAAAACCCAACCCAGGTTTCAATATAAGTCCCTTCCTTCCTGCTAAAGTTTATTAACTAGGTGGATTTTAACACCCTGAACTACTCAAGTGTTGCCTCATTTTGTGTTTCAATTGGGGTATATTTTAAAGTTCTAGATCTGTGTCTCTTTATTTTATTTTTTTAATGAAAATTTCAGTTCTTCAAAAATCTAAGTAATTTTTTTTAGCTCATCTACAGGGGAAAAAAATGAAAATATAACTTGAATGCACCTTGCAGGCTTAGAAACCTGACCTGCAAATAAAATCAAGCTGAAGCTTTTTAGGAAATCTGACAGAGTGGAATCCATACTCTGTCGAAATCAAATCTGCCATCTACTTCGCTGAGAATAAGTCTTCATCTCAGATGTTTAAGGTGAATTTATGACTCCTGAAGGTCATGTATTTGTGTGTGGTTTTAGAATGCCCGGAGATGATACATCCGTGGTGTCTTTAAAAGTTTCCTTCACATATTCAGCTGTCTGAAAAAAGAATTTGCCCGTCATAATGGAATGTAGAAAAATATGATAACTGGAAATACGGACCCTTAAATTCTCCACACTGGTCTCATTTTATATTGCTTTTGGGTAGCTGTTGCAAAAGGTGGTGGAATACTTTCTCTTTCACAGAGACTCTTTTGACTGGGAAAAGGCTTTTTGGCTGGATGATCTGGCTACTTTGCTGAGCTCCTCAACATTTTGTTTTAATTTCTTAAACCAGCCTTGCAATTGTCATCTGTAATGTTGACTGTCTGTGTTTTGACATTTGGGGCACTAGTGATTCCGTGGCTTTTGAACAGCTGGTGTCAAAACTGATGTACAGGACCCAATAATGGAGATTTGAAATCTTGGCATTACACCGCACACCAAGCATAACTGATTTAAGATTTACACTGTCTCATTCGTCTCAGCTGCTGCATCCCTCTCCATCAAAAGGCACGTAAGCAATAAACTTCAAGGAATATGTGTTTTTGTTATATGTATCCTGGTGCATTTTTCTTCCTCCATCTTTACACCAGTTCCACCCACCTATTTTCCAGTTCCTTCAGATTATAATGATTTCAAAAATCCATTTTATTTCTTTGAATTGACTAGGGAACATGCAAAATGTGGCAGCTGTAATTGGGAGTTTACAGAGTTTCTTGTGTATTGCAGTCAACAAGGGAACAAAACAATTTCGTTTTCAACTTGCATGATAAAACACACAGCTCTGTGGTAGTATCTCCAGGCAATTCACAGTATACGTCTAGTAACGCAGTCTCATTTGTTAGAAATATGTGAGCTGTGTCTGTTGCTACATAGAAATATCAGTAATTTCATGTATATATAACTATATAAATAAAAAATATCCAGGAAGTCACTGAAGTTAAAAGATACCTTCTGTGTAGCTCTTATTCCGGAAAGAAGTTTGTCAGAGAAGTTATTTTCATAACCTTGCTGATACACAGCCCTGGAAGTCCTGCCCACTGAAGAGACATTTTAATATGTAGTGTTAATACAAGCCTAAGAAATGAGGTTTTGTTTCCCACCCGCTGAAAACAAGAACTGTCTCCTTCCAGCCCAGTAGTGACAAAGGAGGAAGACAGATCCTCATGCCTTGGGAATGACGCAGATACTGTCATTCTGGGAGCTCTAGGCTTGTCGTTCATGGCAGGGAACGTGCTTGGACTGGGTCAAGAAGCTGCAGTGAAGTCTGTGGCCTTACAGATATGAAAGGGAGGCCTTACAGACCCCTTTCTTGCTCCACATTTTCCGTAACAAGCTGTGTGCAGGGGAATAGTAATAATACACTGCATTTGTACATAATGCACAGAAGGCAGGAATTCACTCACAGTATTTTGCTCTCAGTGATGCTTTCAGAAGAACAGTGGATGATTTTGTGCAAGAAGCCAGCTGTTTGTATGTGTTGACAACTATTTGTAAGCTGGAGCAGGGAGGGAGCAGCAAGTAGTTTCTGCCCAGCCTTGTCTCTAGCGCAAAGCTATTGCTGTCCTGCAGTTCACAGCAATTCTGGGTGGGTGTTCAGTGACACATTTGCATTCACGTGGAAGAAATAGACCTGAATTCCACCTGTTTCCACTCTGAATGTTACAAGCTGAGGTAACATTCAGGAGTACATTATGGATCCCAGTTTAATACTCTTTGGGGCTGTTTATTAAGCAGCACACACTGCGGAAAGGTACTTTGGTTACCAAATGCCTGGTAGTTACTTCAGCAAAACGTGGAACAGTGGACTCAATGTGGACAGGTAATGTTTCAGCTAGGGGTTTGGATGGGACTTTGCAGTCTTGGTAGAGGAAGGGAGAAGAGATTTGATGCCCTGTTGAAAGCATGAGAAAGAATAGGAAGGAGGAAGAGAAACAGGAAGAGAAGCAAGAGAAATAACTCCAGTAAGAAAGTTTCAGTTTTTGATGATATTGATGTGTGTGGTAACTTCCTCCATTTGTTTTGGATGGGCAAACATTTAATTTTCACTGCCTAAGGAAAGACAGGAGGGGTCTTTGGAGGCATTGAAATTCAGTGATGTAAATACGCTGTTTTTTTCTTATTCTCCCTTTCTTTAGGGGAAAGAGACCACCAGGTAACAGGATGTTTAGGTGCAACACTGTGCAGTTTCTTTTTTGTATGTAGGCCCTTAGCTGCTTTAAGCTGCTGTTAGATGAAACGGCACTGCCCAGGGATATATGGGTATTCTTCTTACATTTATAAGGGGGCATTGCATGGGATCATTGGGAAGTGGGCAGGGGTGAAAAATAGAATATAAATTCAGGACAAAGAGAAAAGTACAAGAAAATAAAGGGTAGCCCAGGGGAAAACCTATTGTATATTCATAAAATGAAAGAAGCATTGATGACCTTCACAGAAGACAGTAATTTAGAAGATGGTCAGTCAGATGGTGCCTAAATTATTAAAGAATTGTGAATACACTGGCATACTAATACCATGGAATTAAGCTACCATTACTGCAATTTGAGCAGAATTAACAAAATGGAAGTACCCTGAGAACTATCAAAGGAAAACAAGGTGATTTGTTTTGCAGCTGATATGTAGTGCTGATTGTAGTTCACTAGCTGATTTTTGTTGCCTGGTACCCCAAAAGCAGAATAGGAGGGGCAAGTACCCATCCCTTCACTCTTTTAACAGGTTTAGAGGAAGTGCCATGAAGCTGAATCAGAGGATGTTTAGGTTAGATATCTGGAAAAAAAATTTTTCACCCAGAGCACTGGAACAGGCTCCCCAGGGAAATGGTCACAGAACCAGCCTGACAGAGTTCAAGAAGCAATTGGACAGCACACTCAGGCACGTGGTGGGAATCTTGGGGTGTCCTGTGCAGGACCAGGAGTTGGAATCAATGGTCCTTCCAACTCAGCATATTCTATAATTCTATGATCTGATAATGCTGTGGATTGGGGACAGTGTTCCTTAGGCTTTCCCTTTCTCACCCTGGTGTTTAGCGCACTAAGGTAAAGAAGTACTCTTCATCCTCTAACTTTTTTGTTGAAGTTTTGGGGCCCATTAGAGGCTTGAAAGCAGGATGGTGGGGTGGAGACTGGTGGTGAACAACATACAGAAAAGTAAGATGACCTGTACCAGATGCTGCCTACAGAGTTCCCAGACTGAACTGTGTCTCTAGAAGCAGTGGGCAAAGTGTTTATTTATTTAAATAGAAACAGGATCTGAATTCTATGCACTTTTAGTGGCTTACAGATAGTTTTGTTAATATTTTTAAAATATTTATTTATTCTGGCTAATAACAGCAGCTTTAACAATACAACTTCTAAGTTCCAATCTGTGCAATAAAAAGTACCCAGAGGTTATTTAGTACTACTTATAAGTAAAACTCTTATGTTTCATCTTTTTAATCAGAGTTTGACACGTAATGGTAATACCTTTGAAAATGTACCTGTTCCACAAACAGTAAGAAGTAATTGTAAAAGCAATTTCAGATTTTAGTTGTTCCCATTCTCACAATTTATGGCCTGAGAAGGCAATTGGCCTGTAGGAAGCTGAATACCCTTTAAGTCTAGCCAGGTTTCTCCTGCATATAACTTTTTTTTTTTTTTTTAAGGCATGCCTATTGGCCAGGGTTTTATTTCCTTGACTGCTTCTTTCTAGGTAATGGAAAGAATGGTATCATTTTTCTGTTTTCCAAGGATAGTGTAAGCAGCATGAGCCTAGATGTAAAACATTTTTGGATTTAAGTAGAGATTGTCTTTTTGTGAAGTCTGTGAGAAGCAGATTGTTTTCCAATGAAATGAAGTAGCCTATCATTGCCCACCTAACTATTCTGCAATGTTCGCTTTTCAGGATATACAAAAGCAATAAAACTGGTGCAGTTTTCACTTTTTCTCTAGGGCAGATCCCATTCCCTAATTCCTATTTCTCTTTCCAAGGTGTGTTCATTGTTGCCATTTGCTCCTTTGGTTCATACTGCTGCATAATGCAGTGCGAGCCCAATCTTAAACCTGGACTCAGAATAGGAAAGGAGGAAAAGCTACTATGTGTAGCTGCCTTCATTGTCTTTCTCAGGCAGCTGAGGTTTCTCATTCTTCATTTTACACTCCTGGTTGCTGATTTTGAAAGAAAGGAGATATAGTTCTCTCTAAAAGAAGAGATTTTTCTTAAAGAAAAAAAATTAAAACTCACAACAATCCAAATTCTGGTGCCCAAACTGAATGGCAGATATGAAAATACTATTATTAGTTTTGTGATGAATTTCAGAAATCTTAGAACCTTTACAAATGTCTTCACTAGCATATTTGACCATTTTGACCCTCTAGTTTGGCATGAGGAAGGCTTTGCTGCTTCCAGCTGGACTCTGTGCCTGACTGGGGAGTAGCTTCAAGCAGGCTTGTTGTTTCCTTGCTTACTGGAGAAGTGAGACTGACAAAATTGCCTTGAAGCTGAGCTAGCTGATTTTGGATTAAAGGGCCAAATGAACACTCAAAAAGCTGATTTCAGGTCTTCCAAAGGGAGCAGTGGCCAGTAGCATTGCATGGCTGTTATGCCCAGTGCTGGCTGATGCCACAGCAAAGGTGCACTGGGAAGGTGTCTGGGCTGAGCCCTGGCACCCCCACCTGAGGTGAGACTATACCTGTAGGATGCTCCAACAAATGCCAGCCAGGAGTGAAAACTGTAGAGCACCTAGACAGATTGTCAAAATTTTTCTACTACCCTGGTCTTCCATCCTTGGCACCATTGCTTGGATAGTAGTGGTTTGAAAGTGGGTCATGCCTTAAAACAGGTTAAAGGAAACAGTGGAGGAGGCAGCAGTTGCCATAAGGGGCAAATTTAGGCCTGAGCCAGAGGGAATAAATGGATGTCTGTGGTGAATCAGACAGCTTCAACTAGACACCTGAAGTAGTATTGTTGATATTCAGCCTATCTTCTGCCAGTATAATACAACATCCCTGCAAAGGTTAATCAATTTGAATGTTAATATCATTCTTATTTTCCAACCATTATCTTTCAAATGTATGGTGTGCACTTGTCATCTTCCAGGATTAACAACATGACAAGTTTGAACTTTTAAAAGCAAGACACTTTTTGGTTATTGGAGAGCAGAAAAAGGTCACAACGCTTTGTACAAAACAGAACCATGTACAATTCCAGGCCCATAATTTGCCTGCTCTTCTCAATAATTTATAAAGCATGGAGAATGAAAGGGCCAATTTGGTAAGAAGAGGGACTTCTCTGCTTATGTGCACAGTGGAGGAATTATTGTACAGGATAAAAGGAATTATCTGTGTAGGTTGACTCTTGCAGCCTTGTTTTGGTTGGCACAATACAGCAATTTCATTTGTTTCCTAAGCATGAAACATACTGGGCCCAATTCACCATTCTGCCTGATTCTCTCTAGAAGTTATTTCTTGGTTGCAAATAATAGTAACAGAGAAATGAGAAAATGTATTGGCATCAGTGTTCCCTTGATCAGTGTAAGGCAAAGGAAAACTCAAGTATTTACTTTCTGCTGTGGCTGCTATTGTCCTGGGGGACTGCTGAAACTTTAAATCAGAGTCCTAATTGGCACTCGGATAGCCATGAAATACCAGAAGCTTCAAAAGGAGCTTAAGAGAGTAGCTGCTGCCTTTTCCCTGCTCCATCCTTTGCTATCCACAGCACACACATCACAAGGATTTGGGAGGCAGAGTTATCGGCATTAAATCTTGCTGTGTGACTAGCTCAGGCTTTGTAAGACTAGGCACCCCTGAGCAAGGAGCTGACATAGAAGTCATAAACCTGCAGCAAATTACACTGTGCAAGTAAGTTACTGGAAATGTGACGTGATTTGCCTCAACTCACCCACTGTGTTTTTTCTGCTCTTCAGGTAAGCCTGCAATGCTTTTAGGAGTTGTGTTGTCATTTACATCTTTTTAAAATCAAGATAGCTTGCAAAAGTCAATGTATTCATGTGCCCATAGCCTAAGTAGTCAGGAAGGGTGGGATAGGAACTGAAGGGATGAATGAATGAATGCCACTTGCGGTAGACTGGAGGCAGAGACACTTCCTGCTTGGCTGACACAGTTGTGCATCCCTGGTTTGGAATTTGCCAGTTCAGAGCAACTTGGTTGTCTAATGGCTCCCTCCACTGCTCCCTCACCTCTGATATGTAATTTGAATTTATTAACCTGGCACCAAAACCTGCTTTTATCAGAAAGCCCCCTTTACAGTTGTAGTAATCAGGGTAGTTAGTACTCGGGGTAGTAGTGATCACAAAGCATTAATAGAAAGTCTTGGTGATCTGCACAGTGCTGGTCCCAGTGCTTTTGAATCCATTCCTGTGGTGTGTAAGTATGATGAAGTACAAACAAGCACAGCTGGAGCTGATAGTCTATTGTAGCCTAGCGGGATCATTGGAAACCAGGGAATTTTTTTTTTTTTTTTATATCAAATACTGTCTACTCCTAATTTAGTTTCTCCAGTTTAGGACTGCTATTCAGCTATTGAAAGCTGTTCTTGGTGATGATGTGTACACCATGATGGAGAGACAGCACAGCTGGAGTAGATGTTCTCTCTGCTTTCTGCTGGCAAAATGGAGGAAAGAGGGGAAACCACTCTAAATCTAATGCAAAGGCAATGAAAGTTGTTCTAAATTCACTTGAAACAGATGAACCTTTACTTTCAATAGAAAACAAGTTTTCCTTGTGCAGTGGCAGGGTGGGTCTACTCCACAAAGAGGATCATTGAAGGCCCGGATATTTTGAGCAATAATTTGCTGGGTTTTAAAGAATCCTTTGAGACTTAAAACCCAAAGATAACTCCAGAGCTGATGCCCTCAGGCACTCAGGCTAGCACATATCAATTAGGTACGCTGAGAGGACATCAGAGAAACTTTTCTTGTTTTGTTCTCTTTCAGCTGATGCAATGTTAAGTCAGGCATGAATACTGAAAGGTGCCAGAACCCCCTGTTGGTACCAGATGAGGTTTTCTTCTGTGCTTTGCAAAGAGAAGTGGGTACACCAAGTCCTGAACCACCTTTGCTCTAAACCTCCTATCCCAGTAGTCCCAAGAAGGGCTTCCTTGAGGACAGAAGACCCAGAATTTTAAAAGGAAGCCATTAAACTTGGTAAGAGACACCAGAAAATTTATAAGGGAGAAGTCAACACCATTTGTACAACTTTTGAGTCTGGACTGAAGCTCCATTGTCTGGAGTAGGTTGTTAGAGGTTTTGAGTCATTTTTTTTCAGTTTCATAAGTAACTATTGCTATTTAGTGATCCTGATTGTTAAAGAGTTATGTCACAGAAATGGCATTATACAGGGAGTATGGGATTTTGGTTACTGAACAGCAAAGAGTACAGCTTTATAAGATCATTCCCTTTCCTGCATGAGAGTGGGCATTTAGGCACTCACAGGCTCTGTACCCCCAGAAATCCATCACTCCACTGGGCTGAGACTGGTGCTGAGAGATCCCTGTGGTTGTGCTCACGTGACCACCACCTCAATCTGCAAGCTCATCAACTTTCTCTCTGAACACTTCCCCTTATCCGCTTCTGCCACAAAAGTGTGTGTGTGTGTATAAGTATACAGAAATAATATTGTCAAGCATAAAGATAAAACAATTAATTATAGCCATAGTGCAAAACAGTGGTGGGAACTACTTCCTAACCCTCATTTAGTTAATTCTTTGTGAATTCTCACGTATCCATATTGTAGAAATTCTCTGATAAAGGACTTTAAGTTCTGTTTCTGAGGGTTTTTTTTAATTACACTTGACTAATTTTGCGTGCAATATTTTCAGCCTCCATCAAATGTAATGGGTTGTTCCTTTGCTTTTCAGCTGTGGAAGTGCAGCCTATAGCCAGAGTTAGGCTCAGTTTTTCCAGGTAATACCAGTTTTACGAGCAAAATACAGTGGCACCTGGGCCACCTCACTGACTATCCAGAGTTTGCTCATGTGTGACAGGCTGGAATTTAGCTAGCAATTCAGATGGCAAGGTAGTGTGATGTGGAGAAAACTGTCCGTCCGTCCATCCATCCATCCATCCATCCATCCATCCATCCCTCCCTCTGTCTGTATGTATGTCTCTTTCAATATTGTAAATTTGAAAAGTAACAAGTTTTTTAATTGGTGTAAGTAGAAAGTGCCTATTTCACATAGTCTTTTCCTGGAGGAGAGCTGCTTTTTAATGCCAGGCTCCTTGTTAGAGGAACTTGATAGGTCTAATCAGTGTCATGTCTGGGAGGGAGTATAATTAAAACATGATAATTAATTTATTTATGTATTTTCTTTTATATACAGAATAACATTATACAGGATTATACAGGAGTATACAGGAGTAACTTATTTTTACTTCCAATTTTTTTACTGGAAACTTAGAAGCCACATTGCACAGCTGGAATGAAGAGCAACTTTCAATTATTCGGTAACTTGATTTCACCAAGGAAAATGGATACCTTCTTTCCTAATAGTACAGTGCATTTGAAAGAAGTAATAACATGACAAATACTGATTTTTGTCAAATAAAAGAAATAGCACCTGATAGCATTGCAATCACAAAAGAGCTGTATTATGTTATTAAAAAACTAAAGTTTATACTCATGAATATCTTCATTTACTGGAAACTTAGTTAAATACTTAGTGTTTGATGGCGCAGGCTGTTGTTTTCTGCTTTGTTAGAAGCTATATTTTGCAGGCAATTTAACTTTTGATATTGCTCTAATTTTAATACCTCCAAATGTTGCTGGCAGGGTTCTTTACCTTGAATAAAGGCTATTATTATTAAAAAAAAAACCCAATTCTGCCAATGAGAATGAGATAGTAATTTCTCCTGGGAGACTAATTTAGATAACTTCTCAGGTATGCTTTTTTAAGCAAGAGTTGCATGAGAAACATGAAAAATGTTATCACTTACCGGAAATGCAAATGTGGCATTTGTTCACCCTAATATGAATGCCTCTGCACCAGGCAACAACACCAGAAATGCCAATTAGGATGCAATCCTGGTTCCAAAAATTCACCCTTTCTTTTCAGCTAATATGACATTTATGTGTCGCATCTTTTTTCCTTTCAAAGCGTGGCTGTGTTTTGACCTACTTGCACAGAAATGCCAGTAGTGCTTGAATTTTATTTTAACTAAAAACCTGTTATTGTGCCAGGCATCAATACAGAATGGTTATGCATGTAATGTGTTTTATTATGGCTAGAATTTAAAGACCAGTGCCATATAGGTCAATCACTGTTACGAATGACAGCAGTTGTTATCTGCTAGTGAGGACAGCAGTGTAATAATAATGTTTATTGCACATCATTTTTCAATGATTTTATGCTATCATTTAGGAGATGAATGAAATGGCTCTCTAGCTGACATGAATGTAAATAAATTAAGCATTAAGAACCAGAGAGTCCTAATCATCTTTCTTTAAGATTGCACTAAATGGTTGCAATCAGTGAAATAGATGAGAGATTGCATTAAATTGCTCTTCCAGATACTATATCATGCCAGCTCAAACAAGGTTCACATGCATTACAAAACAGCTCAGGTTGAAGGAGCAGCTGGAATGCCTCATAGGCATGCATTAGCTGAGCGTAATGCATTGGATGTGTACCTCTGCTTACAGTCTTTTATATTAACATACATGGAGTGACAAAGAGAAACCCAAACAAATAGACAAGGGAAAACCTGTCCTGTTTTGTTCCAGGGATTTGCTCTCATTATAGATTTATATTAATATATGCCATGGTTTAGAGGATTATGCAGGAGCATTGGTTGCAGTATTTTCTCAGCTCTTTCATTCAGCCTCTGCTGGTTTTTTTTTTCAGGATATTATTGGAAATTCACAGGGCAAAAAGATGACAGGTTGGAGAATGAAGGGAGGTTTGTTACTGTTATGAGGAGAAAATACAGGCACTGTCTTGTGGCTAGCAGATAGGCAGTATCTGAGAAGCTGTCAACAGGACACATTAAAGCTGGGTTTTCAGGAGCTGACCTCTTATTCTGCCAGTACAAATCCACAAATTAAATTGTGTGAGCAGTTAGGTCACAGAGAGGTAGAGACTTCTGTGTTCATCTGACCTAAGGCAGGCGCACCAAAGTGAACCTGGAATAGGAAGGGTCTTGGGGTCAGCGAAGACAGATTGGAAATTTGTCTCCTTATATCTTTAAATAGCAGCACAGTGAGGACAATTAAAAATGTGATTGTTCAGGTCCTCTGCTGCCAACAGTAGGAGCAGCATCCCTTTTCATTTAAGGGTAACATGGCCCAAAGTCATCTCATTACTGATAGTACTCTAGTCCTGGCTGTGTGGCATTGCCTTGGCAGGATGCTTCAAGCACCACTCCAGCAGTTGCTCTGGAGCCAGCTAAAGCCGAAGCCCTCAGCACAAGGCTGTGCTGGGAGGCGAGGGAGATTGTAACACTTCCCAGCTTCTGGGTTCATGTTCTGTTGATCTGTTGTCCTATTAAGAATTAGAAATTTCCATTATTTCTAGATTTCCTTCCCTCCTGCAGAAACATTCATTGGCTATGCCTAGCAGACATGCTAGTTCTTACTTAAATGAAAAAATGAGTCTGTGTTGAACATTTAGATATAGTATTTCTTCAGCACAGTACAAGAAAATAATGGATGAAAGAAAAAACTGTTTTCATGTTTTATCCAATATTTTCAGTGACTACTTAAACTGTAAACACAGTTGGTTTGGTTTGATTTAGTTTGGTTTGTTTTGGTTTTCTTGTTTTTGTTATTTTTGTTGGACTGGACATTCATTCAGTTTACTCAGGACTAGACAGGAACCAGCCAGGTCATATCCTACACAATTATCAAACTCAAACACTTGGGTAAACATGTGGGTATCTGCCGTGTAATTGCACGCTCTTCACAGACCAATACCCTTTTCAAAGAGTGACACCTGCATCTTTCTTTAGATGCCTTAAGGTTCAGTAAAAAAAGCCTGCAATATGACTGCTCTTTCAAGCTACAGTGGGAGACAAAAGGAATGATTCTGGTTCTTTTTGGTTTTTTGTAGTATTGCTCATCCTTCTCAGTGGGTCAAAATCTTTGGCAGAAAGAAGGAAGGATAAGAGAGGTCTTCACCAAGTTTTTCAGAACTGATACTGACTCATTCCATGAAGGGGAAAAACTTAATCCTTATCTCATAACTTCAGGGGAAAGAAAGATGGGGGCACCTGATTTTTCCCTGTGTCTCCCAGTTTCACTTATGATGTCACTTTTTTCACTGCAAAACTCATTGGGTGTCTACAGTGTCTGGTGCTTTTAAAATCCTTAAGTATTCCCAGTAAGAGTGCTTTTCTGAACCCACCAAGAATGCGGACTCTAGACTGTGAGATTCTTTAGCCTGCAGAGGAGTTCCTTTCTGTCACAGGTGGTGCCCAAGCAGTGAAGACATTGATGGACTGTATTGCAAGGAGACATCATCTGCATTTGGTAAGTAGCATTTGAATGTATTGCGTAAGAGGCCACACAAAATTACGCCTGTGCCATTCAGGTATGAGGTGATATTTTCAGTGCTATGGCTGGAGAAAGCTTCTATCTTAAGTCTCTAAATTAGGAAGTTTTAAGACCCCACAATTCTTGCTGAAGTTAACGGAAGGTATGAGAAAACTGTACTTTAAGCTACGAAATTTCTGGTACCCAAGAGGTAGAGAGACTTATGTTATCTTTCCATTAATGTCAGCTAATACACTTGGGTGGCCTGCTGTCTTTTGGTTTATTTAAGACTTGAATCTTCTAACTTACAGACAAAAATAATGGCTTAGTCCTAAGTATGAGAGCTGGCCACATAACCATTACCACTCAGCTTATATAGACAACAGTTTGCTCTCTGCTGAAGGGAGGCAGAATGGTAATCCTATCACCTTTTTACTTTTTCTCTCCAGAATTTAACTGCAGAATTTAGAGCCTTCCTCAAAGCAGGTAGGGAGCACTGCTGAAGTGCAATTTTGCCCCTGTTTATGAAGTACTGTCTCATATTTCATTGAATTTCAGAGGTTTATTGCTTTAATTCCCAACCAAGTAAATTATATCATAACTTGAACAATAGTGTGATGCATAAAGGAATTTCAAGATGATGCTGACTGAATTGTTAGTAAATATTTGAGACATAGCTGTAGTCCAGAGTAGGAGGTTATAACATTGGCTTGATGGACATGGTAACCGAGACTGAGATTCAAATTCAGTGGTTGTTCTTAACAGAGACTCTGAAAGAACCCCAGTGCAGCTAAGAGCAGCCTGTTTTTCAGCATTTCCACATCACTTGCTCTGGAAGCCTTATGGTTTTTTCATTGCAGCTTGACACTGTTTGAATGGTTTCTAAATCCCACCCAGGTCAATTCTGATGCTTGATATCCATGTTCTGATAGTTAGCAATCTGCAGATGGTGTCTGCAGTCTGCAAAGAGAGAGAGCTTTTCAGCCAAGGCAGAAGTGCACCAAAAATGATGGAAGGCACCCCGACAAGATAATAAAGCCCATCTTTCTTTTACCTATGCAGCACATAAGAAGAGAGCAGGAGAAATCAAGGATATTATTGGTGTCTTGTGTTCCTGTAGCAGAAGTGATTTTGATAAGTGAAGTGTGGTTAGACTGCAAGAGAAGAAGGATAGATATTATCTGAAATTATACATGGTTTTGCTGGCTGATATTTTAAGAGCTTTCTGATATACATCCAGGTACCTGAGGCTCTACCTAGTCAACTAAAGCATATATGTGTAACAAGTCCTATCCCATTTCCAAAACACATAGAGAGTGGTGAAATAGGATGTGATGATGAAAACCTGTTTCTACAGTGCTAAAGAATTTGAAATGTGTGCTCTGTTCTTGTGGGGGTTGTGCACTTGGTGTGGAAATGGAAGCAGGTCCATGTCTGGCTGGAGAGACTAGCAATGCAATGCCTTAAAATGCCTTAAAATGGTGATGGGGGCAAGGCAGTATTGCAGCTTGTGACATCATGGTGTGAAACCTTTGCTAACCAAACAGGACAATGCCCCACAAAGGGAGGATCCTTCTGTCCAGCAGCACCGGTTGCATGTGACAGCTCTGTGAGTTGAGACAGAAGACTCCCCAGCTTCATCTTTCTTTTTACCTTCTGGGTTAATTTTGCAACCAATTAACCCCCAGGCTGGTTTGCTGTGTGGTGCAGAAGCAGCTGTGCTGATAATGCTGAAATGTGCATGTGTGATTAGGTTGGGAGGTGGCCAGGAGAGCCGTGACTCTGTTCCAGGGTGTTGGCACCAGTCATCCTCCCGCGTGTACTCCCAGCTGGCCTGAGGTCCACAGAAGCAAAACATCATCAGCTTTTGTGCATGTATATTGCTTATGTTTTTCTAGGCTTCTACTTGGCTGAAGTTTTTTAATTGCTGTAACTGTCTGAGAGGGTTATAAGCTTTTTTCTCCCAAAGTATTACTCTGAGCACAGATAACATTAGACCAATACTACAGTACCTTCTATCAGTACAGTTTATTACCCTGCAGGAAATAAAAGCAAAAATCTTGTGCTGATAAAAGCGTTTTCTGTGGGTGCATCTGTGCTCATGTCCAGTTTTAACCCCAGAGTGTTTAAGACCACACATGTGTCAGGGCTTTATCCTTTTATCTGAAAACAACTGTCAGGTTGCCTCACACTGCTGGAACAATGCATTAACTATTTATGGTGGAAAGGCCTGTCCCTTGCACTGGCACAAGGGGTAGGTGATATCTGCCGGGGATGCTGTTTTCAGGGTGAGTCAAGTGCTAAGGCTGGGACACAGGTCAGCTGTGACTGGTAAAGAAGGTGTCATGGTTATGTTGATGCCATGCTCCAAAGATGACCAGGCCAAGTTTGTTAGAAGTGCAGCTGTTTCAAATACCACTGAGATAATATCCTGGGGAGTGCTGTTATTTCAAAGACCATCACAGAACCCCAGGAGCCCTTATTTTTCAAAGTTTCTATAACCTTCTACAGAAGAGTTGGACATTTCTACAGAGAGGCAGCACTATAGCTGGTGTCTGCATCTCTTCTGGTTCACAGTCCACAGCCTGGAGACACTGCTCAGTACTGTGCTTAATGATCTGAAAGTCATCACGCTCAGGACTGTCCAAAGATGTCTTTAAGATCCAGAAACACTCACATTTCTTCTCACAAAAGCAAAATGAGAGATCTTGGAGGCTGCATGATTAGCCTGGAAAGCATTCATGTCTGACACTGTTTTCAGAGTAGCAGAAATCAAAGCTAAAATCAGTAAAGGGCATTGTGAAAGGAAAAACAGCAGGGGTTGGGTTTTAGGAGGGTACCAAACTAACATGAAACATGTTAGCTTGGGTAAGTTATTGTAAGTGCCCCAAAGTCACCATCATGATGCTATTGAAATCTACTAAATAACCCAATTACATTTAGAAAAAAATTAAAATATGGAGCGAATCAAGTTTAATTGGCTTTAAGACAAATGATAGTAAAAGTAAAATACAGAATTCTGATTCAGATGTCTCTTTCTTCTGAATTTTATCTTTAAAAAAATGACAAGAAAATGAAACACTTTCCACTGTTTTGTAGAATAAAGGTCCTTGCAATTAATTACTTTGTTGACTAATGGCACCTTTTCCATGGGGTTTTTTTGAGACAGAGTCCTTTTTGTAGCAAATATTTTTAATAAAAGGAATTTGAAATGTACTGGTAAACCACAGACTTTGCTATTGTACTGCCCAGCTATGGGAAATGATGTTGGATGGGTGATAGAAAACATATTTGAAAACAAGTAATAATGCTAGTAAAGGAACTAAAGCTTTAAGCTGTTAAGGACATTTCTGTCGACTGCCTGATAAAGAATAAAAGGTGGGAATTGGAAGCTCCAAGAGTCATCAACTGGAATTATCTTTCTGGAGATTCAGGAGAAAATAGAAGTCTGTGGGCAAGACCATTTTTAACAGAACTGAACAGTAAAAGCTAACTCAACAGGCTATTTTTCTTGTTGGTAAAAGTGATTTCTTCTAGAAGACTTTTATTTCATCCTCTCATTCCTGATTTTTCTCTTGATTGAGCAGGTATTGTTCAAGGGGCAAATGAGAATAAATTAGTCTTTTCCTTTGATGATGGTTATCTTTTACAATAATTTTTGTGTAGCAGGAATATAGATGGTCTCAAACACTATACTCTCAAATCAATAAAAAGAATAAGAGTCTTAAAGTAGGTGGTCAACATGGCTGGAGAACCAGTGGCAAGTATAACCCCTACCTCACCGTAATCATGGTGAATTTTTTGATAATATATTGTTAAATCTACATTTTTCTTCACTCTGTCACAGTAGCCAAGGATTTCAAGGATGGAATGTTTTAAAGGGGGTACTAATGGCTTATGGTATTTTGAATTTTTTACACAGAGTGGAAGGGCTGTGATGGTAAACAACGGAGGTAATTTCAGTGAGAACCTTGAGTGGAGCTAAGTTACACAAAGCAGACGAATGGAGGCAGTGTCCTCTGGGACCAGAAGAGTTGACTCTCCTGCTCAGCTTTGGGACTTGAATATCAGTACCAAACATGCAGACACAAAGAAGGATATAAGCAAATTCTTAATGACTTGACCTTTCAGAAGATACTGTATATGTGACTTTTACCCTTTTCTTTGTTACCATCCAGTACCCTTTCCTAAAAAAAAAGAGGGGAAAGAAGTCTAGGACAAAACAAATCAGCCCTGAATTAATTAACGTGAATATGATAAGTTATAGGATGATCCCTGGGAGCCAAGCAGAGATATGGCTGGGATTTTGAAGTGTCTTGCTTGCACATAAAGAATGACATTTCTGCACAGTCCTCATCACTGCAAATGATGAACTTTGTATCCTGGCTTAATGAGACTGTATAGCTTTTGTGTTTGTTTGTTTGTTGGTATGGGTTTTTTTTAACAGAAACAGCTAGTGGCAATAATAGAAAGGAGAAAGGAGCAACAAAGAAAATAAAGTCAGAACTAAACTATTTAAGAGAGAGAACCTAGTAATGGACTTTGACACAGGGCTTTTTCAATAAGCAAAGGCAGATTCACAGGTTTCCTCTGACAGAAATCCAGAGCTTAGGGTTTCTTCACACGCATCATTTCTTTCTGAGCATTTGGACTGACAACAGGCACAGCATGACAGTTTCCAAACTAGAACTTTAGTTAGTATAGTAGGGTATGTCAGAACCCAACTAAATTTCTGTAAATTTTTCCCAATATTTAACATTATTCAGGAGTTTGTAAAAATGGAAACCTAGTGGAAACCATGGGGAGTTCTTTTAGTAAAAGCAGACAGTACTGAAAATATATATCCTATAAGGAAATAAACTATAAATTGTAGTATGGGACACTTAAAGGTGATTTAGCTAAACTCCTGGGAAATGGGCTGCAGGCTGCAGCAGCATGGTAAGGAGCAAATTTATTGTAATATGAAACAGGCAGCAGTTCAAGAGAGGTGTTCTATGAGATGTGTCCATGAAGTTGGATAAGGGTCCTTCCCATATAGAACCCTGCATATATGAGCATCAAGGGAAGAAAACAATTACTTGTGGCATTATAAAAGAGGAGTCATGCTATGGAATACGGAGCTTGAAAATTCTGTCTAATTATTGTGAATGCTGATTCCAGCAGCAATACCAGGTGAAGGACTGACCATTTGATAAGAAGCATAGGATTACTGTTCCATGGGCCACTTAGTTACAGACACTTTGCACTATAGAATTGAGTACAGGACTCTGTACAGCATTTCCCTTTATTTTTTCAGTGATTAATTCTGTGAGCTGGGATGATACCACCTGAGGTTTTCTCTGATGCTAAATCAATTTTCACTTGCTCATATTTTATTGTTATTGTTATTGGTTCTGAATAGCCTCTGAAAACTTACTGCCGTATATGAAACTGTTCCTTCATTAGTGTCTGACAATCCACAGGGTCATTTTCATGGAAGCTGCTACATCCTGATCTGTAAATTTTCTAGGATTTGAACAATCTTAATGTGAGCAAAAATCTCCGCTACTACGGAGAGGGGGAATTATTTATTTGTACAGTCAGCAGTGAGTGAACCCCTAAGATAGAATAAAAGTGTTGAAACCAAGTGTTCAGTAACTTCCTATCTAGAAACATTTTCTGAACCTTTCTCTCTATAGTTTTCTGTGGTTTGAATTATCATTTGTTAAATATACTATGACATACTATTTACCACAGATGACAGCTTTGAGACCTTTGTATGGCTATGTCCCCAAGGAATTTCATAAATAAATCACTGAAAACTAGACATATTCTTCAATCCCTCTTGCTGTATTTTATGTCTTCTGAATGATATCTTCTTTGACTAGGATGAGACCAGGTTTATTAATGTTGTTTTATCACCTGCTAAGGGATGCAATGTGCTGAAGCAGAATTTGGACACTGCTTGTTAACACGTGTGGCTTGTAGACCACAAAGCTGTTATCCCAGATGGGGGGCAGGGGGAAGGGAAAAAAAAGGGGGGGGGGAAAAGTACTTATTATTCAAGACAGTGGAGCAGATTGAGGACTCTTGGTTCATTTGAAAACCTCAACTGAACTCTCCCGAAACAGGAAAAGTAATGAAATGCTGCTTGACTATGTTTCTTTTCTGTATTGTATTTTGACATTGATTTGATCTGAAATTTCATCTTGACCAAAAGTCAACATCCTTAATATTCATATTTCTTTGGCAGCTCAGGTCTGTGCGCTCAAGGATTTGCTGATAAAGCAGCAGTGTTTTGTAAAAGTTGGTGGGTTTACTTGGTTGCTTGCAGAAAGTAAATCTAAGAGAATTGGTCTGTTACTGGATGTTCATCTGATTCTGAGTTAGTGAGAGATGTAGGTGATCAGCACTTCTCATTATTGAACCATAAAAATAAGGAGGCACCTTATAATGGCTCGTGCAGGCCTTTGAAAGGAAAAAAAAAAAAAATTGCTTTATTCTGAGCAGCTTGGTTCATATCTTATTGCCTGTCCTTCAGGCATCATTCGTTTAATAATGCAGCCTTATCATACAGCACATGTAAGCATATATCTAATTGAACCTTAATTGTTGATTTGGTGCAATACTGCATATGGATAGGCCCAAAGGATATGGGTTTAGATGTTGTTGCTGGAGTATATGTGAACTCAACACAAGTAAGGCTCAGAACAAATGCCTGTACTTACTGCCTTGCCACAATGGGATCAATTGCCATCCCACTTTCCTGTAAAATGAATTCCCTGTTCTGATTTTGTTTGAATTCAGTATGATGCCTTTTGTACAGTTTTTGTCATATTTGTTTTGTGAGCAGAAGAAAGATTTTTAATCTGAGTTGCCTTTTTTGTCCTACCTCCATTAAATAACCAGATGATAATAAACCTGTTTAGATATTATATTTACTTTTTAAATAATAATTAGATGGGATTCTTATCTTCCAGAACTATTTTTTAATTATGCATCATTCTCTTGGACCTCCTTGGTCATATATATATACTCTTTGCCTGTATTCATATACATGCATTTCATATACACTGAAATAGAATTTTTTAAGTTGGTCTAATTCTTGTTACATAAAAATATTTGATTTTTCACCTTTCAATCGGGGAAGTTCTTTTTGTAAATCAGCTTGTTACTGTTACAATACAATCAGTACTGTCATGTTATATATTTCAGCAGTAGGCTTACCAATGTACTTTGGGCTGCAATGTACTGAGATCAGCCATCCATTTACGAAATGCCCTCCTGGCATTTAGAAGCAGTATCCATTCTGCAAGAGCAACAATGTGTGAAAACCTGTAGGAAGTAACATAAATAATGGTTTATCCAGTTGAAACGTGGAGCCATTGGTTTGTAAATGGCACAGATCTAACTCACATGCTGCAATTTGGACGCTACTCTGTCATAAAACCATCTGACTTTTGCCATGTCTAAGACTTGCCACACAGCGTATCACCTACTTCATACTCTGTAGCTGGTGGTTTATTTTTGGTGACCTCTGAGAAATTAATTATTACCTCTAATGGCTTCATGAGATTAAATAAATTCTCAAGCTGAAGTAGAACATCTCTATTCTAAGTAGAGCATCTCCCTCTATCTTGGGCCCTCTAAGTTGCCTCTCAAATAGTGAATATCCTATTTACTCTTAATTACAAATAGGTGATGTGTATTTGCATTAACCTTTGCTTATTCTGCCATTAGAAGAAGTAAATTAGTGGCACTGAGACTATAACCTTTTTTAAACAGTGTAGCCAACCGATCTGCTGTAACCACAGAGTAAAAACCTGAAAAAGGTGTTTATGGAAACTTGATGAGATTTCGAAACCTAACAGTAGAGAATTAAGGTTTTTTTGTGTGCTGTGGAATAATTTGTCTTGTAATTTAGCTTTAATTCACATTTTCACAATTAATTAAACATCAATCTAATCATTATACACATAAAGCATTTAAATTGATGTATGAAGAATGATGGGGAATGAATAATGCTTTGAAGATCCATTTCAAATTAGTTGTTTGATTAATGAATATTCCGCAAGGGCATTTGTGTGATGACCTCTGTTGATGACTTAAAGAAAGGCATGTCTGTTTAGATAATGAGAAGACAAAGTGAGTGAGAGTTATCTCTGCGAATAAGCACTGTAGAATTACAAGGATTAATCTATACAAAGCCTATTACTCTTTTGCATTGCTTGTAAGAGATAACATAGAACTGTAAGTTCAGTAAATAAGTTTGGCACTTGTAGATGTTGCTTAATGATAAAATGTGCTGACTGTACATTCTGGTTGTCTTTCTCTAGATGTGGAGGACTGTGGTGGAAGGCTGTTCTCTCTTCCCAAGCCCATTATGATCCTTCACAGCACCTGACATTGATTTCTTGCATGCGGAAACACTGCAGCTCATTCACTTCTCATTGTGTCTAAAATTAGCAGGATGAGTTGTAAATGTTTTACTTGGTAACCTTACTTAACAGATTTGATTTCCAGCTGTTTTATTTAAGCAGTGTACACAATGTATGTATAGAAGTAATAGTAATCTTATACCTTATCAGGGAATATTGGATAATGGAAAGAGAGATAGAAAACTTCTCATGCACTGGCTGATCTAGAACAGAGACAATGTGGGTTTCAGATACCTTCTCTCGCATTTTTTCCCATTCCCCTGAGTCCCTTTATTCCAGTATTTTTGTTCTCTCAGCTGCAGTCTCAGCAAAACTGAAACAAAATTCTAACATTTACTCTTAACCCAGAAAGTCAAGGAACAGCCAGGTTTATTTGCTTTCCCTGGAAGCAGAGACAAGAGGCAGCAGAGCATAGCCTCCTATCTCTGCTGGGTAAGAGATTTCAAATTTGCTATAAAATGTAACTTTTTTTCTAGATCCTATGTGATTTCAAGGGATTTCTACAAAGTCTGAATACAGGAAGAGCAGGTGTTCCCATTTCCCCAACCTACATAATATTAAAAATAATTAGAAGGTAAATTAAAGCAGACTTGAAACAAGGGCTAATGCAGTGAAAATGGTGAAATAAATTTTGAATTAGAGAATATCAGCACACAGCTGTCAATCACAGTATTTACACAAGAGAAATCTGAATCATGCCCACTGTAATGTCTTCCAATATGCTCCTTTGGAAAGGCACTTTTTAAAGCACAGTACAAGGCCACAAATAGTAGGACTTAAAATATAGAATACCTTTGCATTCATCAATGGGTAATAATGATTTGAAGTTTGTATCTCTAAAAGTTATCTCTTTGAACTTTGTCATTATTTTTTGCTATATATTCTTAATTTTGTTGCTGAGAAAATTAGCTGTCTTGTGATTACAATGAATATGTGAGAATGACAGGAAAACATATCTATTAATAAGTTTTTTTACATAATACTTCAAATCAGTAGGTGCAGATGAAGCTGAACTTGCACAGAACATTAAGCTGTGACCAGAGAAAACTTTAAAAATAAAAGTTGTCCCTGCCCATGGCCTGGGGGTTGGAAAACTAGATGATCTTTCAGGTCCCTTCCAACCCAGGCCATTCTGTGATTCTGTGATGAAAATTTAGAAAGTTACTACATTGTGGAAGTTAGAAAAGTTACCTGCAGTGAGAAGCTAGGAGGTAGATGTTTTAGGCAAGAGAAATGTCATTTCTTTATTCATGCATAACACCTAACTCCATCTAGTGTAATGTATAGCCTCTCATGTGGTATTGATTACACTAAAAGTAATCACTATTTATATAAAATATCCTTAAAACCTTCTTGCAACTAACTCATTTCTAATGATCCATGTAGCCTAAAGAAAAAAAAAAAATCCTAGGGAAGAAACAAGGACTATTCTGCCTCGAGAAAAGGGAAAGCAAGTGCTTCACTCCAAGTTTTCAGCTGGTGCAATCAGTGTCCTCGAGGGACCCCACTGCTCAGAGATTTGTTGCATTATGTATTTGTCTTTGCTTGTAGTATAGCTGAAGTGAAAAGAAGGCAATTGTTTATCTCTAAGCTTCTTATCTTGTGAACAATATGTGCTGGAGCATATGTGTGTGTGCGTGCATAGATTCAAAGTTAGCACCAGAACAGAGGAACTACCATTTAACCGGAGATTTTTCTAAAATTGTAATGCATACCCCCAAACCACTAAATGTTTTTATATACCCATAATAGAAGATCAATTGAAAGATCAATTGGAAGTTTTCAGCTGACTGCCCTGTGCAAACTGTCCTCCCAGGACAGAGCTCCAGTGGGAGTGGTCAGAGAAACCCTGCTCGGCTCAGCCAGCAGCCAGAGTAACAGCAGGCTGGCATTAGTATGCCTTCAATAAAGGGCGACACTCTCTGCAGTTTCTTTACCACCTGTGTATCTAGGTTTTTTTCCTATTCAAGCTTCTCCTCATTAGTGTCCTAGAAAGAAATAGCCTTTCTGTGAAAATGAAATGTTGAAACTCTACTTCTGAGTGTATACTATTCCACCCTTGCATTTTCAGTGTTGAAAACCAGTTGTTACATCTACAGCTGAACCGTTCAAATCCTGAGCTTATTGAAAGAAAAGGGATCAATTTTGAAACTGTGCTGGAGAGAAAAAAATCCAGAGAGGAAGGTGTTCAATGGTAAGGTATCCAGCCGTGCAAAGCTGTTTGGAGGGGAGAGCTGCTGCCTTTATTCTTGAATGGCACAATTCAGAGAGCTTTTAGAGCAATAAAATCGCACCTTTGGCAATCATGGGGAATGATTTCTGCAGAGAAGTCTTGCAACGTAAAAGTAAGTGCAATGGACCTTGAGCTTGTTTACCTGGTCCACCTTGAGGGATCTGAGCTGTTGTTTATTCATCACTGTTGTGGTTCTCCAAACTTAGCCACAGAAGCCATTCATTTCCAAAGAGCCAGGTGGTTCAACACCTGCCTGAAGGGCCAGATATGATCTACTTCTGCACTTTGCAGGGCCAGATATAATCGACTTCTATACTTTGCAGACCCTGGTACAAAGAGATTTTTATCTTACTATGCAGGTGGATTCCTAAATTCTCATCCAATCTTTCCCTGCATTTTTAGGTTTAACCAAACATATCAAAATGAAATTCAGTGAAGTGATGGCTTTATTTTGCCTGGTGTCATTTAGAAAATGGTGTGGACTGTGAGGTATGTGGTCTGTCAGGTATCTGTCCTAGAAGAGAATGAACTGCAGCTCCCATGAAACACTGTGGCAGCTTGAGGAAAGATTAAGGTTGAACTGTCCTGAGACAAGAAATTTTAATTGTATTTAGGAAACCAAATTAGGCCTGCATGGATCAATCCAACCTAAGCTAATCTGTTTCATTTCCATTTTGCACATTGGAAATTGAAACATGAGACAGAAAAATTCAGTTCTCACAAATTTGCTTTCTATTAAAAGTCTTACCCTCAAATTCTCTATTGAATTCTCAACTGACATGTAATATTTACTTTTTCCTGCTCATGGCTGAAAGCCAACTTCCTTCAAGGTTACTGTTTGCAAAATCCTTTTGCTGGACAGAAGGCATGCAAAGATCAAAGCTCTCCCTGAACTGCCTGGTTTCATCAAGGAAAGGTGCTTCTTCAGCTCATCCAAATATACACTCTAAAACCAGGCAAACATCTCAGAATAAATAATGTATAATGATTTCTCTCAAAGGGGCAGGTTCGGGGTTGTAGCCATTCCGCCATGAACATGGACAGCTTTAGTCAGCTTGGACAGTGAGTTAATTGTCCTTGCTTCTGTCTGCAGTAAAATGAGCCATTTTGAAGAATCGCAAGCCAGCAAATTCAACAGCAGGAAGGGAGAGAGAGAGGGCATTGTGGAGTTGTTTCACAAGGACCAGTAGCTACTGCTTGCTGGTGAGAGCCATTCCAGACCTTATGCTTGTAACTGGCACTCTAAGATGCTTTTGCTTTTTATGTTTCCAAGTGAGCCATTCAGCTAACGTTAATTTCATTCAACGGCAGTAAAGGTGAAATCTCTCTAAAAATAATTCTCTTCTTTTGCATCAACATATGATGCCTAAGTAAACAGACTTTAATTAATGGCAGCGAGCATCCTGTCAGCCAGCAGCCCTCCATCACTCTGTGCAGCTACGCTAAATCCATGGTGCTTTTAAAACAGCTCCTTAGACACAGCATCAGTGTCTTTCATCCTACTGCCCAACACCCCTCTCTGCAGTGAGACGCAGTGGTTTTGAGTGATGTGATACAAAAATAGCACCTAAGCAGCTGTAGCAAGCGAGCCTGCTGTGCTGTCGGAAAGGAGAAAATCTTTCAGTTTGTTTTGTGGAGGTTCATGCAGTGGTGGTATTTCCATGAGTTTTAAAAAGTCTCATCTTTTTTCGTGACCATATCGAGAGGTGATAGTCTCCAGCAAACATGGTATGCCTATCATTGTCAGCTTTGTCTAGGAGTTATTCTCACCAGAAGTCAGGGCATAAAATTGTTTTGATGACTCACAGGTTAGGTAAAAGGGTGTTGTACTTTTCATCAGCTGTCGCCTGTCTCTGTCTCGCTTTGGGTGCTGCAAGGACCAATGACGCACCAGAAGGGTCATTTTAGCCCTCAAAATTTTTTGGCAGCAACTTGCTCTTGGCCTGAGGTATCCCACTTCTTCTTTACCTCCACAGCTTGTCTGAGAGTTGGGCAGAGCAGACGCTGATGTTTCTGAGCGTTTTCTCACTGCTTATGGCTATTTCAAATTAGCTCTCTGTGCTGGTAATATTTCCAAAGTGATGAGTGGCTGCCTGATAGAGCCTTACAAAGCAACTTGCCTTGCAAAATGTTGCTGACAGGATCCACCCTGCCCATGCTGAAGGGACCAAGTCATTCCAGCTCCCTTCTGCCATGAAGGACCCATGCAATGCAAGGGAAAGTGCTTTGGGAAGTGCTTCATTCATGAAGACTTCAACACCTCACTTCTGTTCCCTCTGCAAGGGCACCTCATTGACAGCCTATGTGTGCTACCTGCTGGTGAGATTGATCTTTGCCCTGTGTCAGAAAGATGCTTAATGATCATTCAGGTTAATTTCCAAATGTCCTTGTGATATCTTTGGGAGAGGAAGATGAATGGTGGGTTTGCTATATGTGACTGGGTTTTGTGAGAGATTTGTTTCGCTGGTGGATCAAGGCAGTGAAGAAAGGTTTGCCGGCAGCTATGACCTCACCAATGCCGCTGACCAGACGGAAGGGCAGTTATTTCTGCTGACTTGCCTGAGCACCTGCTAGAGCTTCTCCCTCTGCAAAGAGCAATGGAGATGCTAGTGGTAAGTGGAGCATTGCACATTGAGGAGTTGCTTGTTGAGGAACACAAGGAAAGAGATAGAACTTCACTTAGAGAGAGAATGATGAAAATCAAATAGGTGACAGACAGGGTGCTGTGGGCACAGCATGCTGAAAACTCCCCGGTGGGCGCATCAGCACAAGCAGTAGCTGCCCCTGCTGCTGGCTCTTGCCCTGCATTTCATGCCTCTCTCCTCATCCCGCAGTCCCATGCTGGCACAGCTGTTTTTTCCAGGAAACAAGTGGAGGAGGCTTCGCTTTACTTCTTCATTACTTTCTTCCAGAGGATATTCTTCAGCTGAATCAGGTTCCTCCAGCCTACCACACCACATGGACACAAATGCAGCAGCAGGGACACAAAGATTCATGGCCAGGAGCAAGCCATTGGAAAGGACAGATGGATGGGGCAGGAACTGGTTGGAGCAGACCTGCCTCTAAATGCCCAACCAGTTCAGTCCCTGTGATATCATGGAAATGCTCTGTCTTTTTATTAATATGCAAAAGCCTGCAAGGCATAAATTATGCCAATTAATTAATTAATTTCTGGAAAGGAGTCCTTATTTTTTTTTAAAGAACTTTGGTCATATAGTCGAAGGAACATGTACGCATAGCTTTGGATCTCCTATGTCTTTTTCCAGCAAAGAATCAATATGTTTTTTTGAAGAAACTGGCAACTAGTTGCTTGTAAAATTTTTATTGTAGTTCTTGCCTTGCTTGACTGTTACGAGGAAGGAAGATTCACCACACTCTGTTAACTGCGAAATTCTGTGGAGTTGCTGGCAGGTTTCTGGTCTGATCTCTGCATTGACATAGGGAGCAAGCCCTCATCCCAGAGCTGCAGTATGGTTACTGGGCAGAGGTCTGGGGGCTGAAAGGGAAACCTGAGAACCCCTCATTCCTAGGCCAGGCAAGAAACCGTGAACTGGACTGTCTAAACCAAAAGTTAAATATTAAATGAAAGCAAACCATAAAAATGGCTCTTTCTCACTTTATACAGAAGGCTGCAGAGGAGTGTAAAGGGTTCCATCACAGATGGCATAATTACTACATGGCAAAATCCACCAAAATTGTGGCTTTAATATCAGTGATATAATCAAGATTTGGCCTACTTGTTGCATATTTCATTTTACAGGCAAGAGTTATGGGTTTATGTACTGGAACTCTCTTTATAACAGCTTATCAAAAGTGCTTCACACGAACATATGTTTTCCCAGGGTTGTGTTTTCCAAGCACGCCGAATGATTTAGTAATACTGGCTAATGATGCAAAATGGTTTTCAATAGCAATTTTAGTGGCTAAATGAATCATACTTAGATAAGGGAAATCTGAAACATTCCGTTTTATGCAAAGCTCCTAAATGACCTATCCAATGTATCTCTGAGGAGAAGTTAACACAGGGTGGTTCATGGAACTGGAAAAATACAATGATATTTTCTCCTTTACAAATGGTTCGGATTTTAAAGAGAACTCTAACATGCAATGCCAACAATTTTCTTTATGCTTGTTATCTTTGAAAAGATTCATGTACGTCTTTGGAGATGAACTCTTTTCTTCCTTTTTGCATGTAATATGCTGAAATACTGGTTTATTGTCATTTGTTTTCTTTTACCTGTGATTTCTGGGTCTTTTTCCCTTTTTTCTTTTTTATTAGATATTAATAAACAGGAAAATAGAAATATAAAAGTGCTGTGACTTAAAAAAAAAATTATGTAATGCGTATTTTATCCTATTTTGTTCTGTAGACCTATCAAGAGAGTTATTTCCTCCAAAAAGGGTTTTTCAAATCAGCTTGGAAAATATGAGAAGATATCTTACACAGTTTTGGACATGCCAGAGTTGATTAACAAATGCATTCATATTTGCACAACTAAAATCAAATTACTGTAAAGCCTAGAGAAAATAAAAATGCAATTAGCCAAGTTCCATGCCATGATTTTTATCAGAAAATTATTTGCACTATTCACATGCTTTTTATTTTTCTTAGAGCCCTATCCAAAAGATGTGATCTACTTGCTTGTTTGGGAAAACAAGAAAAAAGGAGGGGAGAGCAAAAACAATGGAAAATCTGGTTGACATAATAAAAGGCAAGCTGTCCAGAAAGGTAACTATTAGTCTTGAGACACTAATCACTAAAGATGTTCATTGTTTGTGAATTTCATTCAATATTCCAGGATCAGTAGATTACTTTACTAGAAGTGGTGCATGAAAAAGTGCTTCATTGAGGAAGCGTATACTATTCACTACAGCACTGGGTAGAATTTTATATTGTAAAACACTTCTTAACTTTTAAATAAATTTTATCCCTGGTGACAAGTTAATAGATATCACACTAGGCTATTTGCTAGGAATTGATTTATGTTGGTAGTAGACAGAAACAGTAGCCTTCTTATTCTGAGAGAAAATTGGGAGTGGGATGTGGAGGAGGAAGTAGAAGAAATATGAATTTTATGGTGATCTTAATTAGAAAAATATTATAGCACCAGGGTCACACGAAAGGGGTGAAGCATTGTTTTACTTTATGACAGAAAGATTGATAGTTTCCACCTAGGATTTGTGGCAAAAGCTCATTTTAAATTGCCATAAACAACAGATAAAAATTACAGCCGGAAACAATATTTTTATGCAACTGCTCTGCACAATCAGGATTTTTTTTCTATTTTATATTTTAAGATGAGAGATATGTTCCTATCTAGGGAATGTCCATATTTTCAAACCCATCTCTGCTGAGACATGAAAAAACTATCAATAGAATATAGAACTTAAAGATTCTGTGAGGTTATGTTATCCTCAAAGCATATAATGAGAAAAACAGAATACTTAAAGTTGACATTGACCTATTTCAATTATCTCTTTGCTTTTCAGACATGGAAATGAAGTTTAGGACCAGCAACACCTAGCATGTGTTCTCTCAATAGGCTGGAAGCATACTTGGGGACGCCATTGAAGTGTAAAGGAACATTATGGGTTCGCATGATAACTGACGGAAGATTATAGACTCTGATTAAATTACTGCAAGCCAAAAGCAGTTAAAAATGCACAAGAAATTAATTTACAGAGAAATCGGTCTTGAAATGTTTTCAAGCAACACTAATTTAAGATAGTCATTGCTTTGAAGAAACGGTGTTACATGAAACTCAGAACTCATTTCAAAGGCCTTCAAAACCCTATGGCATCTAAAATTATTTCCAAATTACAGCCCTTCATACCTCTCTTTTCTTTTGGCCTCACTAAGAAGCATGGTGGAGATCTGCATAAAGGTAAGGTGTGCATACTTACTATGTTTGGGAAGTAAATAAACCTAGAAATCTGAGCCCTACACCTGGGCATGTCAAGCGATACCTTCCAAAAATTAAATCTGACTGCCAGATAAGCAAACAAATGCCCGCAAACAGCTTCATGACAGTAAAATTCAGCAAACTCTTTATTTTTCTGGGCTTCAAATATTTTTTTCTTTCTCAAGGCTGCAACTTGTGTTGCTCCAACCATGACAAACCCTGACCAGATCCTTGTTTCATTTGGTGTAATTCCATATGCCTTAATAGGGCTCCTGTCTGCTTCCAACAGCTGCAGGCTGAAACCTACTCTTTGCCTCCAAGATACCTTTTATTTATCAAGTCTTCTGTAGGTTAAATGTTCATCATGTAGGAAGGAACTCCCCTTGATTTTGTTAAATTTGATGTTATGACATTCACATGCTTTCTTTTTATTATTTTAATACCTGAAATACAGAAGCTTAGAAACCAGGTTATTCCAATGATTCCGTATCAATATATTTCCAGAGAAAATACACCTTTGTATGTTAGAACAGAAATTGAGAGAGTAGAATATATTTTAATGTAAATCTAATGATTAGTTCTAAAATCAGCAGTTAAATATGTTTCTTAAGAAACTGATTTACAATATCATTAACAGGTAATTATGCAGTGTTTATAGTCTTGCTCTTTTAAAACAAATTGTCTTCTCTAAATATTCTTTCAAGTCTCAAAGTAGCAGCTGTCTAAAAAGAAGACGTATATTTTCCTTGAAATTAATCCTTGGCATAGCAAATATTAGAAAAAGATAAAAAATAAGATTGCATCCTTTCTCTTTATTTTTTTCCACTGTGAAATTGTACAAATGACTTTACAACATTTCAGAGTGTTTTCTTATAAATAATTTTCACTTTACTTTGAATACTTGCACATTAATAACTTGGGCATTTCGTCATTTTCAGTGTACTCTTCTTTCATGAACACTGTGATTATACATAATGAGCCAATGGTGTCTTTGAAAGTACTGCAGACTGTGCAAGTAAGATTTAAAAAAAGTTTTAGTGACTGCAAATGAAAGACCTCATTAATCAACTAAATTCCATTTAAACATTAGCATTAGAAACTTCAGTATGTCATCATTATATGTTTAACCCCTTAAAGCCGTGCTCCTCTAAGTCACACCCTGGAACCTGTGTGACAGCATAACACAGAGAATCAGTATCCTGAGTTAACAAAATGTGTGCTCCAGACCAAGTGTGGAGCACAATGCATTCTCAGACTTCTCTCTGTGCTTACTTAAAGTAATATTTGAGCATTGATGAGAGAAACATCTCCTGCTAAAGCATTTGGATGGGTTAAGAAACTGCTGATTCCTCAGTAAAAAGAGTTTTTATGGAGCTAATGTTGACACATTTTTGTATTATAAAGTCAGCCCAGTAATGCTGACTGCATTTACATTTCCCTATGTGAGTGTGTGTATTAGTTTACCATTTTAAAATTCGTTGAAGAAATATTTAAAGTATTTTAAGTTCTACCACTTTTCTCTGAGGTAGCTGTGGAGGCAGCTGCTGCAGTCCATGGTTAAATCTGGGACACATTTTTGCATTTATTAACCATTCAGCCGCTGTTAATTCTGAAGTATGTATTTTGGCACCATATTCTGGAAACACCACAAGTGACAGGGAAAACATCCTGAAACTATGTATCTCTCAAATCAGTTTAATGAGGAGATATAAGCATAAAACACAAAGTTTCTTACTTGCAAATTATAATAGGGTGTCACCAGAGATATTGCTTGCTTTACCTTTTTTAAAAGACAGTAAACCTTCTGTAAGCATAAAAATAAAGCAAAACAAATCCAAAATGAAACTAAAACCAAATAAACAAACAAAACCCAGCTAAACACCCCCCACAAAAAAACCCTCAGAAGTCATTGAGCTCATAACTTGGTTTGTGCTCACTTAGGGCTCTAAGGAAAGAACAGAGACCTGAAACAGTGCCAGTCTAAAAGAACATTTGTTGTTGGTGAGGCAGCCACTGACAGCAGCATGGTACTAGGTTAGACTCAGGTCTAACTGAGCAAAGCCATGGCTTCCCTAAACACCTGAGTGAGGACAGAAAATTAATGTGATCCTTGTGTGGTATTATAGGATGTGCATTTCATTTATGCTAATATAAAATTTGTATTCCACTGTGATCCCAAGGGGCTGTTTATAGGTTAGAATCTCCCAAAATCTTTATTTATACTAGCTTAACCTGGACTCCACAGCTGAGAAGTTTCTGGACAGAGAAGTTCATGGTGGGTACTAAACAAACTCATAATCGGTTCCTTTGGCCCTGGAAGAGGTGGGAGGTGGGACAAATACTGCCCTCACACCCTCCCCACGGGAGCTTGCGTACCTGCATCACCCCCACGGTGTCATTTCCTCCTCCTCATTAGCTTCCCACGATATGAGACAACAGAATTGTCCATGCAGACAAGCAACTTGTGCTTGATTTATTGTCACTGATGCTGACACAAGTAATAAATTCAAGGGAAGATGAAAATTGCCTAACAAGAATGATTCAAATAACACCTGCCTTCCTGGGCAAAGGAGCACTTATTTTCTTCTACTCCACTGACAGCACATTCACTGACCTTTACAGGAATGGTGAAAACTGCACACATGCCAATATTTAAGAAATTAATGCCTTTTTATATCTTGTCTCTAAACAAAAATAAAGGAAAACGCAGGTTCTGTGCTCTGGCACTTATTATATCACAAAAATATGAAGATTGACTTTCCTACTAACAAGGGGTAGAAATCTTACTTAATAAAAATTTAAAGACATATTACAATGATGTAGAAGATGCATTAATTCTGAAATGCTGATGAATATTTTGAAATGCTGTGTTGAATAAGTGGTTTTTGTAGAAGCTAGTGGCAATATAAGTTTCTGTCCACATATTAAGTATAAACTGTGATTCTTCCAAGTGAATGATATTGAGACTTGAATTTGAAGAGTAATTTGCATCTTAAAACCACTATTCCTCATTGGGCACAGTTGATAGTATCTTTCTGCCTGTTCGCATACCTTCTGGGTTTCAAGACAGGAAATAATTGCTGGAAATGTATGTCTTTCTCTGACCTTACAGCTGGAGATCCTCCTATATATAAAAATATAGAGAAATACTCTTTTCCTCCCAAAGGCCTGCAGAGACAGTCGTATCTCCATGCCAGAGATCCAAAACTCAAGCTGAAGAGATCTTGAGCCTCCTTCCTTCAATGGACTCCCTTTGAGAACGAAGCTTCACCAGAAGACCTCTGGAGATCCCTTCCAGCTACTTTGCTCTGAATCCCTCAACCACTTTATGCTTACTTGGTGGTTCGTGCATGTGTAGCATTAAGAATCGAGTGATTTCTGAAGGAGTTAAAGGGCTAATAGATGATGCAAAGGGTTGGGAGAAGAAGCCAAAGGCACAGATTGCCTTGGGTTAGGGCTGTCAACACTTCTAGTACCTGAACTGAACATCTCCAAGAGACTGAGGAACAGTGTTGCATAAAAGGTGTATATAAAAAGATATATGAAACTCAATCAGGATAGTGTTGTTAGTAGGGAGTACTCATCTTCTGGACTGATCTTACTGAGAGCTTGGTGGAGGAGTAGCAGTGGACAGTCTGAATATATACCATATATACCCAAGAGCAGTCTTTTGAGGAGGGAGATAACCAGTATATCACACAGCCATCTTGTGGGCTGATCTTCCTGCTGCATCCCAAAGCAGGAAGGAGCAGGCAAATGAAGGCAGAAAAATCTCCAAGACTTCTTTTTGTTCTCCCCTTCTCAACTGCACCACGGCTACTATGTCTAAGAGGATGACATGCTTCCGCCATTAAAAGACAGTCTAGTAATTGTGTTTCCTATTATAGGGACTAAGTGTCTACTAAGAGCATTCTTTAAATGCTATTTAGTTGGGGTTTTTTACCTTCTAGCATATCGGCCAACATAGCTATAGTTGTGTAAAAACATTTAAGCAATTAGTACTCAGTAAGTTTTAAAATAAATGAAAATATGTGTGTTCAAGTTAGAAATGCCAGCATAAAAGCATTCAGGTATGGGCTGTACCAAGCAGAACTCTTAAGCTCTTTTTACTCTTTTATGCTAAAATAACACATATTGGCATAAATCTGTGTAGCTGGGTACCTCTCTCTTTCAGTTGTGAGACCCTGGGAAATCTAGAGCGCCAAAATGTAAAGAAATGGACAGCTGACCTCTCCAGTCCCAATAGATTGGAGATGAACAGGTCTTCACACAGCCACAGCTGCACACCAGGACATGTGCTTCTTCATTTAACACTTTGGGACTGACCAAACCTGGAATCTGATGGACTGCTCAGTGGACGAGTATAAAAGTTCTTCATCCTAATTTTTGCTGCACTGTTTGGTCAGCTTCTATTATAGCTGTCTAATATGGTGATAGCGCATAGCTTTTGAGTCACCCAATAGTCTCTCCCAAATTAAGGAAGGAGTAAAAGAGCTTGAAATATTTATAATGCAAGACTGCATATCGAGTTATAGACGACTTCAGTTTGAGATGAAGTCAGATGTTCTCAATATTTTTTTGTTTGTAATTCTGGAAATTTTGATGTGATTCTGACACAGGTCATAGTCCATGTGTTTCTGAGCAGGAGGCTGATAACACTGTAAATTGTGATTGTGGGATTGAGAGATAGGAATATCCTTTAGAGTGTGAGTAATAGAGAGAAATGTTTTCTACGATGACCAAATATTATTTTTCATCAGCCCTCTAAAATATTTCAGCCTGCCCTGATTTTCTCCATTGAATCTAATAGAACTGGATTAAACTACAGGGGAGATGAGAACATAAATTTGATTCCTTTCATTCCATGTAATATTAGGTTTTGTATTCTTTCAAGCTGTAATAACCTCTAGACTTCAGCAAAATTGAAAACCTTTAAATAGCCTTTCACAACCTTTCAGTGTAGTAATGAAGTTTTAAGTGCTCACTGGGGATTTTCAGTTCAGAAAAATCTAAGCAGCAGTAGATATTAAAATCTAATGTTTACTTCAACTCTTTTAAAGCCTAATGGGTTTTTCTGACAGTGTAATTTTTAAAAGGTTGGGTTTCATTTATTGATATAGTATACTCACCCCGGAAATCTTTCTTCTTTAAGAACTCTGGTGGGAACCCTATACTTTGTTGGAGCACCTGAAAAGCCAGCTAGAACAGGGAAAAGGAAAAGTTGCCAAGACCTGACTAGAACAACAAGCAAGTTAAAAAAACCCGAACCCACAACTCATGATTTAAACACCACAGGAGGCAAAAAACAAATTAAGGATGTAGATTCCCTGTGTGCACATAATTACAAGTATGTGATTCACTGGAGTCAGCACGGTTGCTCATCTACCTAAAGACATGGAGAAGATGTCTGGCTGCACTCAACTCAGGGAGTAGCTAAGCAGATTTCATTTATTTATTTGTTTGTTTGTTTATTTATTTATTTATTAAGCTGTTGCTCAAGGGGATAGCAGTGGGGAGAGAAAATTGCAGGGTGAATTTACACTGATTAAAGAAACACAGTCTGTGTACACAGGCATTTCTGAGGCACAGTGTGGGACTGCAAGGATTCTGGGTTTTTGTGCTGCTAAATTAGTGGCGAAAAGAGGATCTCCACGTCATTGAGACAGTAACAGTGTAAGTCCTAGAGGGACATTTTTCATTGCTGTACTGCTCTATATGCAATGTTTTATACATATCCATCTTTATTATGCATACAAGCAGTTATTAGTATTTGCTGGGAACATATAGTAAGGTGACTTGTAGGTTTGCTTCCTGTTATAATAATCAATTCAGACGTCACTTAGATATCTTTTGTTGATAGTTTTTCATCTTCTTAAATCATAAAAGCAGAAGGAAATACAGAAACATGGAAATAAGAAAACGATCAAAAATTCTTGTATCTGACAAATAAAAGTCCAGAAAATAAAGCAACAAATTACAGCTTATTTTCATTAAGAAAATAAGCATGTAGGAGAGAGGATTTGCTTATGAATATCTCTTAAATACATAAACATATGCAAATGAAAAGAAACAGGTCCCAGCATAGATATATATGTAATAGCAAAACATCCTATGGTTGGTGTTGGGGTCCCTCCCCTGCCATGTAGCCCTGGGAGAGGGGCCCTGAGGGCACAGACACGGGGTTTCCCTGCCCCTGCTCAGCCTCGTTCCCATTGGTTGGTTTGTGTTCCCTGCGCGGGCAGAAGGACCCTTGGTCCCGTGACTGGAACAGTTCCTCAGCAGAGCTCCGGCCATGCGGCTGGGGAAATAAACATCTCTGAAACAGCTATCAAGAATCTGTCTGTCCATATATATTTCCTTTCCACGGGACTCCTGGTTTGATATATGCGTGTTGCAGGATCCCCACTGCAACAAATGGTAGAGAATTGTGAGCAGAACGATCCCCGATCCCTAAGCGACTGATTTGTGTGAGTAAACCCTGGAAACTTTGGATTCCTCTTCTTGGTTTTGCTTTGCTATTCCGTATCTAAACTATGGAGGAACCGTGGGAAGACTCTTGGCTCTCAGAGCCGCATATGGACATTTATCTTAAACTTAAAATGATTCTTGAACAACGATTTGTAAATTTTAGCTTGATTCAAGCTCAAAAAGAACTGAAACACTTCCTGGCATGGTTGTTTAAGAACTTTTTCTATGTTTCTTGGGATTTAATTCTTACCAAGGGCTTTTGGAAAACCGTTTGGACACAGTTAATACTGGAGTCAAAATATATGCCGATGGAAGAATATTTTCGTGAATATTATTTAGTTACCGAGACTGTTGAGCAATGTCAGCTGTGTCCTGGCGAAGGGAAGCCTGGCGCAGGGACCGTGCAGCCCAGGCCACGTGCGCCGAGCGCTCTGCGAGCAGCAGCGAGGCAGTTCCCGCGCGCGGGCGGAGCCACGCGAGCCACAGTGTCGGTGGCGGAGCGAGGCGCAATGGGAGCGGCGGGACCCGGCGGTGCCCGAATGGCCCCGTGCAGCGCGTGGTGGAGCGAGCCCCGTGAACACCCGGCCGAGAGAGGCGGCGTGCAGGCGGCGGCTGGCGGCGATGGCGGTGGAGCGGAGCCGCGCCCAGCCGAGACGCGCGCTGGAGCAGGGCGCGGGGGGGTCGTCGCTCGGGGGCCCGGCCGAGACGTGGGTGCAGCGCCCGGCATCGGCAGCGAAGCTGCGACCAGAGGAGGCGACGCACGGAGAACTGAGCGGCGCGGCCCGGCCCGGCCCGCGCAGCCCCGAACGCGACCCCGGGAAGAGCGCGCAGGCACCAGCAGCCCCGACAATTCCAACACGGGAGCAACCGAAGGAGAGAGCAAAGACGCAGCGAGACAGAAAACAGCAGCCACTCGGAAAAAGGAAAAAATCATAGTAACTAAGATCTTAGGGATAGTAAAATGGTATAATGTTAAGCAAAATTATGGTTTTATAACAAGGTGTGACAACCAGCAAGACATATTCGTGCATAGAACTGCTATTAAAAAGAATAACCCTGAAAAATGGATCCCAAGCTTGGGAGATGGAGAGGTGGTGGAATTTAATATTGTACTAGGGAGAAAAGGGTTACAAGCATCGCAGGTCACTGGGCCTGATGGTGTTTCTGTAAAAGGCAGTATATATGCAAAAAATCGTAGTCATGTTAGACAGTATCTCCATTGTAAGTCCCCCCTACAGTCTCCCTTTCCTAATCCCACCTTTCCCTTTTACCCTATGTCCTATTACCCCCAGTGTATTCCCAATCCGTTTTTTCATCCATGGTTTCCCTCACAAAACCATGCTTTTGCCAATTGTGTCCCCAAAAATCCCTTTCCAATGCCGAGTGGGGGATGAAAAGGGGGAGGGAAGAAGTTAAACCCTCTCCTGCCTCAGTTTCCCCACAAAGCATGCTCAGAGAATTCTGTCTCCCTTCTGTCAGCCCTAAGATGTTCCAGAGAATCTGTTTGGACATTTAAAGACTCAGGAGGGTGGCTTGTTTTGTCTTGAAACGGTTCTTGTTATGTTTATCCAGTTGTTTTCATTCTCCTTTTATTAAAATAAAACGGGTGAGGTGTTGGGGTCCCTCCCCTGCCGTGTAGCCCTGGGAGAGGGGCCCTGAGGGCACAGACACGGGGCTTCCCTGCCCCTGCTCAGCCTCGTTCCCATTGGTTGGTTTGTGTTCCCTGCGCGGGCAGAAGGACCCTTGGTCCCGTGACTGGAACAGTTCCTCAGCAGAGCTCCGGCCATGCGGCTGGGGAAATAAACATCTCTGAAACAGCTATCAAGAATCTGTCTGTCCATATATATTTCCTTTCCACGGGACTCCTGGTTTGATATATGCGTGTTGCAGGATCCCCACTGCAACAGGTTGGTTTCTAATTTCTAGCTAATTTTGACTCATCAGTGTGTGCTTAACTTTAAGAGCATGTTTATATCTATTGGTTAAACAAAATGTTCTCAGGCTAACTACCAGTGCAGTGTCCCAAGCTGCCTATTGAGTTCCTTGTTATAGGTCCTTGTTTATCCATTCAGGCCAGTGGAAGCTTCTCAGGGAAAGGAGCTTCCTGACTTGTCTGTGTTGCTCTGCTTTTGCCCTCAGACTGTACTTCACAGAGAAGTGCAAGGAGACTCACAGATTGATGGCTGAAAATTAAGAGTTAAGAACTATTACCAAAGAGCATGAAGGCCTGTGCTCAGGGCCTTGCTCTTCCAGTTCTGGGCAGACATCCTTCCGCTGTCCAGCACTCCTGGTTCAACAGCAGCACAGTGTTAAGACATCATAGAATGTCAATTGTTGAGCAATGCACAATGGCACAACTCTTCAGCCTTCCCAAGCTGAAGGAGACTTTAGGTAAAGGGAAAAGCTAAGAAGCCAGAGAAGTGTTCACAGTATGGGAAGCAAAGCCTTAGAGAGAGAGACAAAACATACAGTGAAAGAGGTTTGAGAGAGACATTGCTGGTCCAGAAAAAGCAGTCACAGGAACATTGCAGAGAAAGATGTTAGAAAGTTTAGGAGACTGAAATGTGTGATTGCCCATTTCACTTGTACTCAGTATTAAATACTTCAGTTGATGGAGATATTTTCAAGGAGTCATTTGAGCACCTTTCATGGGTATGGTTCAGGCTACCGCTTCTATGAGGGACACAAAGCTCCAGTCAGCTTTCTCCCCTGTCTCCAGATATATGCACTTTCTAATCATGTGAATGTAGCTTTCTGCAGCACGTAAGGTGTAGAAATGCAGTGCCAGCAGAGCACTTGCTTTCCATTTTGCAGGAAAAAGTCCCACTCACATTACTTTCCTGTAGATTTATGTAAATCAGTCTTGGGCAGATAGGAGATGGAAGAAAACAAAAGGTTAGGAGCAAGAGGGAATGCTGACAGAGAAGAAAAGCAGGTTAGAAAGAATAATTGAGACCTAGAATGAAAAATGACAAATGGATTACCCAGACCTCTGTTCTCACACAGTAAAAGAAGGAAGCAGGGGAATGAACAAAAGGGAAAATGCAGTGCAAAGAAATGATAGTTTAGGGATATGAAAAGCTCAGAACAGCTGTGAACACATGCTGGGCCAGCTACTTCACTTGGTGTAACTACTGATTTTGTAGGTATCTGGAAGTGGCTTTATCAGAGTGGGTATGTGTGTCAGACCCACAGAGGGGAACAAAGTCAGGTTTACCTCTACAGTAGGTCCTGGTCTTTCCTTTAAATATTTGAAGCCCAGTCGTGGGAGATTTGTGTGCCTCTGCTGTTCCCCACTGGTCCCCAGCCTTATGCTTGGGTGGAGTAAAGCATGGAATTTAGGCAGACCAAAATGAAAGCACCAGGCAGCACAGTGGCAAATGAAAATACTGCTGACAGATACAGGCTAATGGACTTCAGAGAGAATAATCTGAGTTTTCATGCACATTGCTGCTTTGAAATTAGCTGTTAAACACCAAGGAAAAGGATAGGATATCATTGTAGACAGGTCACTCTAAACCTCTGCTTAAGGTGCAAATGTGAAGAAGTCAATTAAGAAGTGGCCCAGTAAAAGTGCTTTTTGATTAACTGGATACATAGTAATACTGAAAACATTACCAATGCCATGATTCGGAAAGACTCCCATCTCCTTCAGCTCCATGCTGATTTTCAGCTAAAGCAATTCTGTCTTGGGAAGAAGCAACAAAAGGGAAGGTCTTCAAATGACAGATTTATGGCACATTTTAAGACAGAACAAAATTTCAGGTCTACCGTATGATCTTACAAGGTCCCTTCCAACATGAGCTGTTCTATGAGCCTATGATTTTGAAGTGAGAAGAAGCTGAAAAGTATTTTATATGATAGTTATATGTGAACAGGGCATTGCCCAGCAGAGGTACTTCACTCCTTTGTCCCTTTTTGCTTAACAACTCACGTAAGACAAAGTAAAGATGAAAAACAATGAAGTTTAAAAAAAGTAAAATGAAAAAGTGTAGCCAGTTTATCCAGTTGATAAAGATACTTCCAGATCCTGCTAGTTGAAACAAGAATTTAATATTTGCAAGGGCAATTGAGACCTCCATTCTATCTTCACATAGGACACTTTTTTCCACACTTCTTATTATTTGGGATTATAAAAACTGAAGTTGCTAGGCACAAAGTAATTGCCAGGTGTATGTCTCCATTGCAGAAATGAGTGCTGTGCAGATATGATTGAATGAACTGAGAAAGAGGTGATGCACTCTCTGTGACTCACAGCACTTGAAATTGTTCTGTTAATTATAGTTTGGGTAAGCCTCCATGGCACTGCTACCTTAAAACTGACAAAGCAAGATGGGAACTTCTCTTGTCAGAGATTAGCTCATATGTCTTGCACCTTTCTCTGATCTTAGAATCACATGAAAAGGTAGACTGAGAAGAGTTCAAGGTCATCCTAGTCTGTTTTACCTCAACAGAGCTGGACCAAAAAAGCTGTGTCCTCATGTACTTTTGTCTGTCTTTAAGACCAAAGAATGGACATCCCACAACCTGCCCATTCACCAGTGTCACTGCTCTCTTTGTTTTTAAAAACAGCCTGGTTTTTTTGATTAATCTTATTGTCTCTTTCCATTTTCTGAAATGATGTATTGTAGAACATTCCTATTTCTCTTTCAAGATGTTCTCCAATGGCATACTGTTTTGTTCAGTGTCTTCAAAATTCAGCACACCATTTAAGCTGGAGATTCTCCAGTGATGGATGATTATTTTTGAGCATATCTCTATGCTTCTTGACCTCTCATCACAGCATTTTTGAAACAACAGGGCTTTATTTATTCACATTAGTGAATTATATGCTTTTTAAGTTTTACACTGTTCTGTCATGTAGGTGCCAAATGAAAACATCAGAGAACAGCAGACTCAGGTGTAATGCACTGCAGAACCATGTTCGATATAGTCCCCTGCTTGATAATCAACCACCAGTAGCTCCATTTAAACTATTTTTCCAGCAGTTTCACGCACCCTGAAAAAAATTCCCCCAGAACACTTTTCCGTAACTTTCTTCTAGACAGTGTCAAAAGCCCTATTGAAGAGAAGGTATTTGACATCTACTATGACTTCCATATCTACTCGTCAGTCTCCTGTCACAGGAAGAAATTAGACTGGTTTGGTGTGATTTTTCCCAACACTCAACCCAGACTGTTGTTTATCTTGTTTTCTTTTCAGAGCTTATGGACAGTCCTTTGTTTAGTTGTTTGTTTCAGTGCTTTTTAGGGGATTTGAAATTGGGCTGGTAATTCTTCAGTTTCTCCTGTACAAATACCAGCTTTCTGTTGGTCCTTGCCAGTTTTCTGGTATCTCACTAGTCACCCACGAATCCTCAAAGACAGTGGGTAATGATTCTGACTTTGCTTCAGCCAGGTATTTAAATACAATAACTGAACAAATTGCTTTTTAACCTCTTACCTGCGTTAACCTGAGATATTATCCATTGGTGCTGTTGGCCACCATATGCGGCTGGCCTCTCTAGTAAAAAGATGCAAAAATTAGTAAGCTTGGATCTTCTCATCACTACCTGTTGCTGATTTTTCCTTTTTAATTTGTGTTCCAATGGTTTTTTTCATCTTCTAGTATAACTAATGTTCTCGAATGATTTCTAGTTACATACCATGTCACTTTGTAGTTGTATCTCGTTTCATGCTTTTGTGAGTCTGTCATCTTTGACTATTTCTGGAAGCCTGTCTGTAAGCAAATATAATTTTTGCCTCCTGTATGTCTTCCAGTATTTTTCGTATGTGAAAAGATTATTGTTTAGTGAACTTTTTCTCTCTTATTTTCTCCTTATTATAGTTTGCATTTATGTCCTAAGTACAGTCAAATTGGGGAACTGCCATTTCTTCTCAAATATTTTTCCCTTTCTACTTAGTTCCTGAAGAGCTGACCAGTCAATTTTTTGAGGTTATCAATATCTTGCAGTCCATTGGTTTCTGTTTTGCTGTTCTTTCTCCATAATGATGTTCACTTGAGCTCTTTTCTATATTCAGGTTTTCAAATGACTCATGTCATTAGACTCAACTACAGAATTTTTTTTTTCTGAAGGTTTATCTGCCATCTGCATTGAATGGCAGAGCATCTGAGGGAGAATGGGTTTGTGTGTCCTGCTGTATCCAGTTTCCGTTAGTTACATAGGTAGCTGAAATGCTTGAGTGCCACTAAGTCCTTTCATTTAAATGGCTCTGCTCATGAAATTATCTTCTACCAGATCATCCTGTTTTGCTGAAGTTTTATAGATTCCCCACTACATGTTTTTCCTGTACTCACTACTTGAGAGCTCTTTGGCTGCTCATCCTCTCTGGTATCTCAGAGGAAGTAAATATGTCCTTAATATTTGAAATGTCAGATTCTTCCTTTCTCCTCTACCTCTACTTCTTGAGAAAGTTTCCTACCACTTCCTTTGCTGGTTCTGAGAAAGTGGTTGGATTGAGCCTCTATGCCATGTAAGCAGTAATTTTGATCATGTTTGAAGACTTCAGTCCTCTTGTTTATTCTACTGTAGGTTTATTCCACATACTTGGTATGTAGATGTCAAAGATAATCACTGAATTTGATACATTATTCTCTTCCCAATTTTTGTGCCTTGACCAGATAACTCCTGCTAATGCTTATTCATGTTGACTTTCTTGCTTTGTCACCTCTCCCTTTCAGTGCCCAGGATGGCTCATATGGGCTTTAGCAGCTCATGTGCAAAGATTGACCTCTGGTGGATTAGAGGGGCTACTGGTGTGACCTGATTGGGTTATTCCTGCATCTCCTGTATCATTGTACACTTTAGAGCTGAGGCTCCTGATACTGGCAGGTGAGTCTCCACTTGGTGTTCTCCACCTCTGTATGAGCTGGAGCCTGAAGTCTCCACAGGTGAGCCATCTGTCTGAGTCTCGCTACGACATTTATCTTGAAGAATAAACATGAGAGTTTTAGATGTCTTTTCTTTATAAGCACAGTACAGGGAGAAAAGTTCAGCAAGCATAAAGCCAGGAGGAACAACTTACCTGCAGCTGCATCAGGTGTCCATCTGTGTTACCTAATCACCAAACCAAAATGAGTGGTTATTTGTGGAAGAGCTTGTGAGTAACTGAAAGTCCCATTGTCTCGAGCTTGTAATGTAGGTTCAGAACTTCACTTTCCTTGTAATTCTTTCTTCTGTGTATAATTTGAGAATTTTGTTACTTTTATTCTACACTGTGTGCTGCCAAAATAGCTTTGCCACCAGTGATGCAGCATTTGCCTCTTCACCCACTGCACTCTTTAGCCCAGCTACAGTAACAGGAGTGTGCCCAGCACAATGTAAATCAGCGTGCTTATTTTTAGATTTTTCAAGCCATAACACTGTTGATACTTGCATAGGTACTTTAGTTTCCACAAAAACACATCTGTGGGCAGTGATTTCTCCTGCCTGTTCTTCAGATGAGGCATATTCATTTCCAGGATGGTATAAAGAACATGGAGCAAAAACAATGACTTGGTTTGGGGAACACCTGGGTTGCTATATTGCTTGTGTGCCCAGGGGCTGCCAAGGACAAGTGTCCAATGCAGGGTGTGCCCAGTGACATACCTGCCCCTAGGCTGTACTGGAATTGGGCTCTTCTTGGGGAGCTTGGTCCTTCTCAGAATACCAGACATTTTGGTGAGAGAAGAAGACATGGGAATGGAGGAGGAAGCTGGGTCTCACCCAAGTGCCTCTTGGTAATAACAGTCACCTCACCCTGGTGGGGGTTTCCTTGTGTCAGCAGAGAGAGGAGAGGAATCCAGGAGCATCTTTTCTCCAATTGACCTTTTCAAGCATGAAGCATTCCTCCCTTATCAGCTCATTACTTTCAGAGGGTTTTTCATTTTTTTTCCCTGAAAGTTACATCTTTTCTTAAAAAGAATTGATTGTTTATGAGTGATTTTGAGAAGCATATTCAAGTGGAGAAGTTGGGTGGACATGAAACTGCTGTTGTTCCTCTTTTAACTTCATTTTCCAGCTGTTAGAGATTTATTTTTTTAAATTGTGTGTAAATGTATTTCCCATGCTACTGTGAAAGATTGAGTTAGTTAAGAACTGCATGAGCTGTCTTTATATTACAGACTCAGATTGGATAAATAAGGGGAAATTCTGGGGCTGGGGAGTAACAGCAGGGGAGGCCGAATTACAGGCAGTAAATGTTGCTGAATCCTATACATTTTAAATAACAAAAAAAGAGATCTTTTTAAGGCCTTTTCTTTTGTCAATGCATTGTGTTGAACTGTTCTGATGGACGAGACTACAAAGCCATGGGGAAATTCTTCAAAGGTCTGGCACAATCTGGAGCCTTGGTGTGCTTTGATGAATTTAATCGTATAGAGCTGGAGGTAATTGTAGTACCAGTTTCTTAGCAAAGTTGGTATTCAACAAAAGTGACAAGCTTGACAACTTCATTAACAGCACTGGCATTAAACAACATTGACTGAATTTTACTGTTAAATGAAAAAAAAATACAATTTTAGTACAATTTAACCAAATACAACCGGTTGTCCATGGCAAATCTCTCCTTGTGATTTCCTTATAGTTTCTGCATTCCTTCCTGAAAAATATAGCAGAGAAATATTGCTGTTGCAACCTTCTGAGCATAGTGACAGAGGGAGGTTTGTGGGGAGACATTGTATTTTGTTCGTGATAGATTAGCGGCGAGATTTCTCTTTCGCTCTGGTATGCAACCTGCCACTCATAGCACTTTGAAAGACAGGAGTTAACTTTCATCTGCAGAAAGCTCACAGCCAGAGAGAGAGACTGCTTTAATACCACATTTATTACCTTGCTGGGGAGGGGGGAGCAACAAAAACTGAAAAACAGCCCTGCAAAGAGGGATCTGCAACAAATGAGAGCTCTGGGTTTTAAGACAGTGATTTATTGCACTTACACAAAGCATAATTAAGTGTCCGTATTGGCAGATACTGCATAACTTATTTTCTTGCATGACCTGATCTGATTGCTCTTTTATAGCTCCAACATTTTTCTGATTTTTTTTCTTGGAGTCACAGCTACTGGAAACCCTAAGTAGAAGTTACAGACATTGAATTAGTTTTTGACTATTCATTTAAATTTCTGCTTCTGAGGTGGCACAGAAACAGACTTTAAAAATACAAAATGCTTGCTGTATTTTCCATTATCTTGTATTAGACTGTTAGAGATACACAGCTATTTGTGAAAGATGCTATAGCTTTAGCATTTTCATTCATTTAGCAGGTTATCCTTATTTGATGCATAGGGAATTTTTCAATGCACTGGGCAATTTATTAGCCTAAGGGTGTGATAGATTTTTGTTTTTATTACACTTAGTAACACATTAAAGCATCATTTTGAAGTTTAAAAAAAAAAGAGCACTGGTTTTTTCAAACTAAAATCACATCAAAAGTCTTGCTTTGTGCTTCACTTAGATGATCTTTATAGCTGTTCAGCAAATGTTGACCCTTCAGACAACAAGTGTGAGCAGATGTAGGTGCAGGAAGATATGTCTGTACTCACCTTCCACTATGTTTATTATCAACAGTTTTGGTGAGCTGGAGGAGTGGAGCTGTCAAACAATCCAAAAGGAACAATAGTGTAACCACTTTGCCACAGTGGACAAAATTATAGGATCGTTTCTTCCTTATTTCTGTTTTGCTTCTCAGCTAGACTTAGAGAGATTTTCTCCTTAGATCACAGTACCACAAAGAGCAACTGTGCCTTCATTGGTTCTTTTTCAATAAAGAGGCAGCAGGCACCCATTTTTCTATTAGAGTGCAGCATACACCAAGTAAATGCCTGAGCAAAATCTCTTTTGCCTTTGTGCACTTTTTTCCTTTGCCCACTGACAGGAGATCCCTCAAGACCAGCACTAAGCTCCTCTTCATTAGAACCCAGTTTTCAATTTAAATTTTAATTAGAATGGATGACTAGGATACTCACCATTTGGTGTGATTTCTGCATGCCACTAATTAACAACCAGGAAAATACTTCTTTTACAAATTTATTTATTTCTAAAAACTAAGCTCCTTTTCTGTAAAAGGTTTGTTGCTTTTAGTTAAAATTACTTTGGCTCACCTTATATAGTTGCATTTTTGAATGGGCTTCATTCTTGCAAAGTGGTATTTTTTCATTCTTTTAATGTAAGGTCACCTAAAACCTGGATTCTTACATTAACTTAGGGCTAAGGGGTCGTTAGAGTTAAACTACATACACGTGCAGTCCTAAATGTGTTGTGGTTTTTAGCCCTTCTTTGATTCATAATGAAGTATTATTTTATGTTTATGTATTATCATAAACTGGATATGATGATATCTACTTGATAAGAGTCAGCTGAAGGATTAAAGCTACCCAGTGTTGGTTTTACTTGTCTTTTGATAATTTGTTTGTTTGTTTGTTCTAATTCTGAGACCTAGGCTGTATGTATTCCAGCTGGAAGATTAACCATTAGATCTAAATATTACCTATGTGGTATTTCTAGTCCTCAAATTGTTGAAGCAATGTATTTCCAGAGAAAAACATACCATATTAATGGCAAGGAATTTTATCTAAACGAAGGTCAATATATCTGTTTAAGGAATGTTTCAGCTTCTGGCGCCCACAGGCTGCCATAGGCGGAGTGAGATGGCAAAGGATAACTTTGGTAGAGGCCACACATATATCATTTGAAGTCTTTTTATAGCATGTATAGATCAGTGCCTGGAAATCAAACAGAGGTCAGTGGGTATTTTATTCTGGTTGGTGTTTTTGATCAATCCCTGCAACCGCTCCCAGATACTGCTCATGTTCACTGCAATTGCCTGGCAGTAAGACAGTTCAGTCTGTGTTGGAGCACTAATATCAGAGCTGTGAGTCAGGAAAGACTCTGGGTTTGCTAAGGCTTTTCCATGTCTGAAAAAGAGCTCAGGCTTAATACAGTGCCTAGTCTGTAGATTTCAATTTTTTAAAAATCACCTTTACAATATGTCTGGTTTCTTCCCTCATTCCAGTACCGTGACATGTGTCTCATCTGCACAAGCCTGACACATCTGCTATCATCCACCCTGAATCTAGAAATTCACAAAGTTATTCATTTTTTGTAAGTCTTGTAATGGACTAGATTAAAACACAGACTGAAAATGTCCTGTAAGGAGAACCATTGGGAATTCCACTGGGAATTTTGCCATTGAAGTGTGTATATCCAAAATTTTGTCTCATTATCTTTAATTGCTCTTCAAAAGCTCTGATACTGTCATTTTTAATTTTTTATAAGTACACACAGAGGAACATTTAGAATACATGGTGGAGGATTTGAAATTTCTAAATATTTTTAAAGTCACATACTGGAACATTTTCTTAATGGCATACTATAGGAAAGAATAAATGGGAGAAATAGGAAATAAAATATTCCCTTAGAATTCTGAGTACTAAGATCTAACTGACTATAAGTTCACTGGTGTGTTACAAGGCCTGAAGCTGTGTAAGGGGCAAGTTTTTACAAGAATTTCAGACGGTGGAGAAAGCTAGCTAGCATGCCACTGCATCAGGCCAGATACTACATTATAATAGATCACACAATTCAAACAACTTCAGAATTTCTCTCATTTCACAGAAAGATATTATGCTGCTTCTGTGTGCTTAAAGAAAGTACTCTTTGACACAGCTATAATAACAAGAAAAGTAATATTCTAACTGGAAAATGAAATAGGACAGTATGTTGTGCTGGTAGATGGCAAAAGAAGTGAACTCATTTTTTCTGCAAGTATATTCCCCAAACTAGTGATGAAAAATGATTTAATTTCTGTAATAAATATTCTAAGAGAGAGAAATCCAACCTTTTGCTTTGTGACACCAAAAATATTTGTTATTCATAATAAAGTATTTGGATTACTAGCCTCAGCTATTTTTTCTCTTTTTTTGTGTGTGTGTAATCTGTTCCTTTGTGTTCTATTGCGGGTTTTTTTCAGAGCCTGAAAGAATGCAAAAACTTCTTCTTGCCATTGAGGTAGTGGTTGGGTTTGAGCTAATATCTGTTTTGCTATTGGTATTTATAAATAAAGAAAATCGATGGAATTATCTTCAAGCAGAGCTTTACTTTCAATTAACATCAGGTAAAACAGGAAGTCTCTGATTTTTGCCTCCCTAGACCCACTTGATTTGAACCACAGCAAGTGCTTTCTCATTGCCATTATTTGTATTCCCTGAGCAGCAGAACCCTTCTCTTCCCAGCTTCTTAATCTCACCTACACAATTTCTGCCACTGGTTAATGTCCAGATTGGGTTCCATATCTCCATATTACCTTGTAGAAGCTGAAGCATGCACACAGCTCCAAATTTAATGTTGTCTTCATAACCACATGCTCTACTCTGGAACAATGACACAAATGTTAATTTGAAATCTGAGAGTCCTCAAAAGATGAATTATTCGTGCTCCCTCCCACATCCAAGGAAAGGCCACATATTGCCTGATGGAACATATCTTCTCAGTAATGCCAGGGCAGCTGTCTACTCCCAGGGCTGTGATTCAAACTGTCACACTGGAGTGACCTGTGTTCTAAGCAAAGGCTTCTGTGTTACAAGATCATCTCTCACTTTTGAAAACTATTAAATTTTAGAAACAGAAATTGGAAAGCGCTCATTTCCAGCCTGTGTCTTCCAGACCAAAATCAGCAAGAGCAAGACAGCTTGTACCTTTTCCTTCCCTGTGACAGAGGCGAGGTAAGATCCATCCTGCTTTCAAGTGTGATTTCCTCATCTGTAACCAGTAGCCCCACCTGAAACCCACTCTGGCCTATTGATCTTTAAGCATTCAAAATATTGGTGAAATAGATTCAGTACCACCTCCAGCTTTTCTGCCACCCTGAAAAGATATGACACCCACCAATATAGGATATGGTTAACTGAAGGCATTGAGTTGAGCAGGTAGAGTGCTAAGGAAATCTTGCACCACAGCCTTATACTGCCTAATGCTGAGCCTCTAAATTTTGTGCATGAATTCTTTCAAAAATGTGCTTTCCCAGCAGTCAAACCTTTTCTGATGTGTATCTCTGTATATCAATGATGGTTGTCTATTTTTGTTAATTTTGCGATATTTTTTATTTTATGGGAGCTCACAAGGCTGTTCAATTTTCTCTACTATTCTGTGACATTCTCCTTTGCAAGGTACCACTTTGCTATTTCTCTGTTTAGTTTTTTTAATGGCCATGTGTTTACACAGCAGCCTTGCAAACAGCATGCCATCATCATTTTTCCTTACAAATGAAACAAATACTTGACTTTTCCTGTTCGTTTTCCAAATGTCACTATAAAGTCAGCTGGTTTTTATCCACTGAAACTGTTGTGGGTAGGACCTGCTATTTACTTATTTCCATAAGCAAACTTTAAGTTCATTTGTCCTCTTTCTAACATTTTCAATACTTTCTTGGAAAGCTTCAAGAAGACCTTGGATAATTAGTTTCAGTGCTGAAATCCCATTTTTTCTTATGTATTGTCTTGATATTTGTGACTATAGGGATGCAATGTCAGCTATTTGTAGGGGTTTTTTTAAAAAAAATATGAAAACATTTATTTTATTCTTAAAAGTAGAATAAGTAAAAATAATCCTTCTCTCTACCCTCCTAAAATTCTCCTGCAATGTATCTCTCACTGTCTTTTAAATCAATTGTGGTCAGTTTAGAAGACTGAACATAGAGTATCTAAAGATGTAACATCTTAAGATGGATCTGGACCTTTTTCTGCTGCTTTTAAAATTTAATGCAGTGCAAATAGTGTGGACTGGGAATGCTTTCCAACACCTTTGCTAGCAATTCAGAAGGCAGAAGAGGATTTAGATTGTTCCTCCAAAGCTCTACACTAGCACTGCAGTACCAGTCTCAGTAAAAATTTTTACTATACATGTAGTAAAGCAACTTGAAATCTTAACTTTAGAGCAGTCAAAGAAAGTGTGGCCATTAATTTCGAATGCATGATATGTTCTCTTGCTAATTTAGTGATGCATGTTGGCATGTGAAAAATGAAAGAACTACTCCAATTGGTTTACTTGGCTGAGGCTTGAATCTCTGCAGATTCCAAAACACATGGAATTTCTGTGGTTTGGTATTAATTTTTTCCCTTTTCACTAAAGTCCTATAAAAAATTGAATCTTATTGGACTGATTTTTTTTTAGGATGGTGATCCTATATTTAAGTGAAAAATTCACAATTCAGCATGGTATTTTCTTCTCAGACATATTCCCAAGTTTATCTAGAAATCCACTTTAAAATCTGTTCTTCCCTTACTATGTTTTTGCATATGTGCAAGGAGTAGATATTCTGAATGCCCCAATGATGACATTTTAGCAGATTACTTCATTACCCTGGCCATCTCGGATTTAACTCCACACTAATTTTTCAAAGATTTTGATTATTTGTCATTTAATGTATGTGAAAGTTGCACTCAGGTAATGGGACCAATATGTTTATAGCATGTAAAAGACGCACTTGCATTTCAGCAGTGTTTTTGATTATGCTGGTATTTATCTCAAGTATAGAAATTTGCCCAGCTGATGACCACATGTCTGTGTATGTATTTCATCCTGGTGAAAAGCTACAATATTTTCCTCAAAGAAAATACATGTCGTATTTCATTTCCTCACGCAGCTAATGTTGAGACAGTTGTTGTTTTAAACGGTGGGCTAAAGCCAATGTTTATTTTCTTACTTGTTTAAGAGAAGACCTAGGTTGCTATACTTCAGTGTACTGCCATTTTTCCTGGATAAACAGGCTTCTAGTTAACTAAAATGTTTTAAAGGATTTCTTCTGAAAAGGTGCATTCTTCTGTTGGGATTTTATATTTCCTTACCTTCAACAGGACTAGAATTTAAAGGCCTGAAAACAGGTCCCATCGATTTTTCTGGAAGTCCTTAATCAAGTAACCAAGAAATAAATTTGGCCCAAAATAGGGATTTTTAAGATAAGGAGAATTTGTCTGGGCACTCTACTTCTGAAAGAAAAAGCTATATTCTTTCCTCTCGTGAAGGACATTTGAAACAAACATAAGGCATTATTGGCAGAAGGGAAATAAAAGGTTTCTAACGTGCAACTAGAAACAATATCTCTTTTGATGAAACTAATGATATTTTGTGTTAAAAGTAGAATTTAGGCTGGAGTTACACCCCTAGTGTGACGATTTCCTGCCTCATGCCATCAAAGACTTACAAGCACCATTTTGACTAAAGCACCACTTGAAAACAAGGGGAAAACACCAGCCCTGAGTTGAAAGGTCATGAATAGGTGTTGCACTGTCTTTTTCAGAGGGAGATGGAGATCTCAAAGAGTAAAGTGACAGGGCAGAGACATGGTGGGGTGGAGTGTTTCAGCTGACGGCAGCATGGAGAGGAATTACGTCCTGAAGGCAGCGTGAGGAAGCGTAATACTGCCCTGGAGGCTACTGACTTAATACCCACGCAGGTACCCCAGCCAAAACTGAATAGTTACCTGTTTCCCTTTTTTTTAAAATGGCTTCTTTCTGTTTGTTGTTTATTTAAATTATTTTTTTTTAAAACCACATTCCTAACCAAGATAGCCCGTGACATAAAAATAAATAAAACAAAATCCAAAACTACCACGTAAATTATCTATCCACTACCTCAGCTTCAATAAACCAGCAGCTTCCTTTCAACTAAATAATTTATTTTTGCCTATCAAGGTTTTAAGCAATAGGTTACTACTGAGTAAATTTTCTGTCTGCTACCCTAGACTGGATAAACTAGTAGCCCCTTTTCAAGTAAGTCATTTATTTTTGCCTATTATGGTTTTAAGAAATAGGTTATCATGAGCATGCTCATATTAAAAGGGAGTGTTTATCTATGTTCCTCTTAATACAACATTGGGAAAATGATTAAAAGTCAAAATAAAATGGAATATTTATTATTTTGCCTATCTGTTACTTACATTTAGGTTTTGCATCCCTGGACAGTGTGGAAAATAAGTTTGCATTAATTAATTCAACCAATTCTCTGTTGTACTATCCAAACACTGTGTGTAATATTTGCAGCCTATTTCAGCTTTCAAAATGGGCAAAGGGAAAAGATAGAGATATATTTGAAGAGGTGAAATGATAACTTAGCAGGGGAATCTTTTAGGAATGAGAGAGGCTGTCATTTGAGGGGGTTTTTTGGTTGGTTTTGGTGGGGTTTTTTGGTGGTGTTGTTTTTTTTTCTCCTGGTGTAATTGCCTTCACATATACATGAAAAAACTGTAAAAATAACAACTGAACTTCCTCCTGTCTACCTGCAGTTAAGTTGGAAACAATGCATCATTCCCTGTACCTTTTGCCCCTGCCCTGTGTGACAGCACTACATCTTTGATGCTAGGTTTCCAGTAGGTAACCTTGTTACTTTGATGAAATGTCTTTGAGAGGTGGGTTCACAGAAGTGAGTTCACTAGTCTTACTGTCATAAAATGGAATTTTAAAAGAAAGAAAAAAAAAGAATGGAAGCTGCTTGCTCTTTGCACTTAAGGAAGGCTTTGTTTCACTCCAAAGCATGAAAATTTCTGGCATAATCCAAATAGAAATTATTTTCCCATTAACTACACCATTTTTTCTGGCTAGTTTAGTTTAGTGTAGTTCTTAATGTCTCATTTCAAAGCTGTGTCCAGCAGCCTAGTATGGAGTGCATGACATATCACTACTTCTCTACACATCCTGTCCATTCTCTAGGTTGGAAAAAGAAAAAAAGGACCTAGTATGGCTCCTACTGGGATCCTACCAATCTCCAGTAGGATTTCAAGATGGTCTACTGTGAGGGTTGAAAATGTGGCAGTCAGCATAGCTCTAGCATCCACTGTAAAACGAAACCACCGTTTCATGGTGTATCTTGTGGCAACTCATCAGCTTTCCTTTTTACCAATCAAACTTGTTGTTAAACTATGGAAGAACAAAGCCTTCTGGAAAAGCAAATATTTCATCTAACGCTGAACTGTCTCTGGTAAATAAATTTTTTAAAGGTAAATTTCTTTAGATTTGCCATTACATTCTGGAGAGATTTATCAAACCTTTTTCTGTGTGTAATTTTAGAAACTCCAACTAAGGGAATATTTTTACAGCTAAATAAGTAGCTCAGCTTCACTGGGGAGCAGGCTACAGAGATTGCAAGCACTGACAGTTTTGCTGAGATAGTTTCATGGCCCTCTAGCACAAAGTGATGAGCAAAGAAAACTGCAACTCTTGATTAAAAAGAAATTCACTTATTTAACATTCTTGCTTTTAATATCAATTTAGCCTTCAAGTAGCCAGTGTGAAAGCAGATGCAACACTTCATGTCTTGCTCATATGCATTAAGTCCTTGAATTTTTTCATTTTAATATGGAGCTGAAGTTTGACCTAATTTAAAGTTTCCCAGTCTTATAATTATAAATTGGATGCATTCCAGTGGCTAGTGTTGTGTCAAATATGCTTTTAAAATGAGTTCCAGGTTTTAGTTCTTGTCACAAGATCTGTCTTTGCAACCCATGGGTGACAAGAGTAAAATCTGTCCTCTTCCTCACTGGAAATCTGAAAGTTAATTTCCAGACATTGGAAGTGTTGGTTTTCAGCAAAACAATCAGAGATGTCACCTTGCCAAAATTAACTCTTCTTGATGGTAGCAGAGGGCATTTTCCTTGGAGGCATCTATTTTATACTCACATTGCCTTTGTCTGCTTGTTCTCAGGAGGAGCTGATGGAGTGACAGAGCCAACTTCTTCCCTCCCTGCTGCCAAAATATCTTTCCTGACCATTACAGAAAAAACATCCCTGTGAAACTACTTCTGTTTCAAACCATGAAGTATCAACTACTTCTCTCGAATAGAAAGTTTCCTTGAATGTTTATATCCTGCTTTTGCATTGCATAATGCAGATGTGTGCATTCGCACACCTGAATTCATAGATTTGCTTACAGAATTTCTCTGTGCAGAGGGCTGTGAGTTTCTGGGGCACTTGGCTGGGAGGCAGGGAGCCAATACCCTCCTGCAGGAGCACGGACCCCCTCCTCAGCTGCTGCTCCAGGGTGAGAAGCACTGCTCAGCCCTCTCAGTCCCTGACAAAAGCACAAAGCAACATGTTTAACATCAGAACCAAACCCAACACCCTGAAAAAACCGAGCGCTCCACTGCACTCCCTGCTCTCCCTCACTGGAGGGAAGAGCACAGAGGGAATAAAACCTAAATGGAAGGTATTAGATGTGGTGTAGAACACATGACTACAGGATGTACTTATAAAAGTTATAATATATACTAATAATGAATATAAATATGAAGTATAATACAAAATTATATCTATAAATATGTATTAACAATATGCTTGATTTACCACTTCTGAGGTAGCATTGTTAAAAACCTAGTATGATTTTTTTTTTTTAACAAAAAGCAACGTGTTTTATCAGGATGATTTAAGACCACATACATATATAAAAATAATCTATCAAAAAGAAGAGTTATGCTTTAGCTGGAAATGGGATTAACATGTGATTATCAGAGGTGTAATCAGAGGTACTGGCAATGGAATGTGTAACCGCCTGCTGGAGGGGCTGCCCAAGTTGCCCCAGTGTGCAGGATGAGCATGGCTAAACTGGCAGGTAAAGTGTGTTAGTCCAAACCTCAAGGAAATAGACTGAGGCTAATGCAGTTAGAAAGAAGTTTCAGAGGCTGCATTTTGGCTCATCATTGAGGAAGTGTGCAGATATTGGCTGGGATGGAGTTAGTTTTCCTCACAGTAGCTAGTGTGGGGCTGTGGTTTTGATTTGTGATGAAAACAGTGCTGATAATTAGGAAATGTTTTCGTTATTGCTGGGGAGTACTTACACAGAGCCAAGGCCTTTTCTGCTTCTCACACCAGCCTGCCAGAGAGGAGGCTGGGGGTGCACAAGGAGCTGGGATGGGATGCAGCAAGGACAGCTGATCCCACTGACCCATCTCCTACCACATGGCATCATGCTCAGCATATAAACCTGGGGGTAGAAGGAAGAGGGAGCATTCGAAATGACGGTGCTTGTTTTCCCACTCACCATCACATGTGATGGAGCCCTGCTTTCCTGTGGATGGCTGAACACATACTTGCCCATGCAAGTGGTGAATTTATCCGAAACAATTATTGTTTTGCTTTGTTTGCATGCACAGCTTTTGCTTTACGTATTAAACTGTCTTCATCCCAACCCATGAGTTTTCTCACTTTTACTCTTTCAATTCTGTCCCCCGTCCCACCGGGGGCAGTGAGCGAGTGGCTGCATGAGGATTAGTTGCTGGCTGGCATCAAACCACAACAGGAAGGCTCTATCAAATGAAAGTTAGGGTTTGGGTGCTCCACTGAGAGGCAATAATTTATTAAGCTGTCGTAATTTGGTCTTGTTCATGTGAGAGCTTTTGTCTGTCATTGCTGCTCTGGGTGGATAGGTACTGGCTCACCTGTTTCGTGGTTCCTGAGCAGGGCATATCTGTGCAATGCTATAGTTTCTCACAGCCCACCCTTTTTTTACCCTCATGTGTTTTTGTTTTATTAGTGTTGTTCCCCGTTTTGTTTTTGGTCAATCATGAATATGTTTCTTGATATTTTACTCTAGGAAAAGCTACACAAGGCTTTTCAGAAGGAGAACCATCCTAGCAAGTCACCTCTAACAGTTGCTTCTTGCGTGAGTCAAACCTGAACTGGGATTTCCACTGTATTTAAATAAGCTATGATCTCTGCATATCAGAAGTCATATCTCAGTGGAGACTTTATCAGACACAGTCAGTGTGGCCCATTATGGTTAGCAATATGACCCTTTAAATCAAAATTATTTTAGGAGGCTATTTGTTGTCAGAAATGAAAAGTGATGTATTCTAAATGGGCTTTTAAACTAAGGAAATAAAGGACTCAGGGCTTCATTGCAGGGCTTGGAAACTCTCCAAGGAAGATTTTTAAAGTTTATATCTTATTTACTGTGTGTTTCAGTCACATATCTGATAAAATGTTATGTTTTCTTACCTTCACAGCTACAGATGAAAAAGTTTAGCAAACAACTGAACGCAGGAATTTACAAAAAATAATGTCCAGGAGGATATAGCAGACAGTTCTAAAATGAACAGTGTGACTCATCAAAGTAGAAATGTTTTATTTATTTTTACCACCAGTTTGGATGTAAATTCATGAGGATCACACCACGTTTGGATACTGTTCATTTTGTCTTATCTTTTTTTAAGACAAGAAAATGAGAACAAAGCCATTAGTATCTCTGGTTCATGTTTTCCCCAGTTTATAATGACACACCAGGAGACTCATAAGGACTAGAAATAAATGTCTGCAAAAAAACCTCTGTGCTCTTTCTCTTCTTACCAGGCAATTGTACAATCTGAATTGACTTTTAATTTCAATTAACGTATGAAAAAATCTATATAAGACATTGAAGATTCTCTTCAAAAATCAATCAAGCATTTTCCTCACATGAAACCCCCAGTTCAGATTCACCTTATATTGTAAATAATGAAACAGGAGAAATTTTACTCTTTTGTTGCAGCTTAAAAAAAAATAGTGAATGCTATGCAATAAGGCTTCAGCATCTATGTTCTGAAGGTGTAATCCTACATCAGTATCAATTTGCTAAATATGAGTAATTTAATTTTTTTCAATAATGCTCATGTGCTTAGTTTGTTTTGCAGTCTGAAAGTGAGAGGTGAAATTTATAAAGAAAAGTGGTTGTCCCTTACATTTGTAGCTGCACCATATTTATGGAGACTTATAAAACCGTATGTACAGGGTCATCTTTTCAACGGCTGTTGAAAAGTTGCTGGTGAGTGGCCTACAACTACCACATTGACCTGGAGACTAGGAAATAGATACTGTTTGCTCTCTCCAGGCTGAAAAGCAAACAAACATGTGGTTTATGGAAGAATCAAGGCATTATCCAAAGGATTTTTGTTACTTGCAGGTCTCCCTAACCTTGATTACGTGCATAAGAAGCTGTGTCTGGTTAAGGGATCTTTTTGCTGAGTGTTTATTTCTTGTTTGTAACCTGAGAAGTAGAAGAATTCTGAGTAAAATACGGCCTTTTTGGTATCTATTGTCAATTTTATTTACAGCTCATGGCTACTGCTTGGTTTTAGTAGGACCAGACTTTGAAAATTGCATCTTTTGAGCCAGGGACACCAGGTACAACATTCTTAATTAGCTAGAGGACATTTTTTAATATGATATCTCTTCAAATCCTTTGGATTTTTAAAGTGAGACTTTGAAAGGATTTATAATCTATTTATAAGTAGATTATAAAAGATTAAAGGATTTTTTTTACTTAGTGGATAACGAAATCTTACAGCATACCTCCTGAAAGGTAATTTATGTTGATTCTGTTTTATATCCTAGTGACCATTTGTACTTTGTAGCTGCCTTCTCCTTCAACCTCCTGAACATATGGGACTGTCGATGATCATGCATCAAGCACAATAAGCCATTAAACTCTTTGTTAATCTCTTTTGATTTCTATATAAAAATGGGATGCTCTGAATGCCCTCCTGAAATTCACCCAAAATAATTCTATGACAGTAGTAGGATTATGGCACCACCTATATATTATTAATAATAAAATTTTAGCTCATTTTGAAAGATGCTGTAAATTTTGTGTTAGAAAAATTGGAAGTGATGATAATGTACAAAAAAAGGCCAAATTTCCAACAAACTATATAAATCAAGTGTTTTCTTCTGCTAAATACTAACTTTTCCATATGAAGAAATCTTTGCCTAGTTAACCAGACAGCAGCCCCAGAGCATTAAAAAATGTAAACTGTGTAAGTAAAAAAAACAATGACTGCTGCTCCATTTTGAACTAGGGAAGAGAAAGTATAGCAGCTATTTGGGTTTGAAAGATCACAGAATCACAGAATGGTTGGGATTGGAAGAGACCTCCGCAGACAATCCAGTCCAGCTCCCCTGCCAAAGCAGGTTCACCTGGAGAAAACAGCATGGGATCGTACCCAGGTGGGTTTAGTATATCTACATGGAAGGAGACTCCACAGCCTTTTTTCCCCAGGACTGCACTTTAAGTAAATCACTTGAGCTGGGCTACATTTCACCTGACTGATTAAGATGTATATGTTTGAGCCAATGACTTTTCACTGCCCTGGCAGGAGAGGTAGAGATTGAGATGTTTCTAGAGGATTACTCAGTGGATGAGCCTGAGGTGATATCTAACTTTAAAAACTTAAATTAGGGCAGGAAAACATTGGGCTTTTTTCCTCTGAATCATAAGATAATGCCCCAGAGAGGCTGGACAATAAACATATTTAATACAGAGAGGTGCTGGGGAAGCCTGCTGTTGGAGGCAATATCAATATCTTAAATGAATACACAGACAGAATTTGCCAGGACATTCCCAGACAGGAGAGCACTTTCAGGGGTTCTGGGATTTATTTTTTGTTTATTTTTAGAATCTGTTTGTTCAAAGTGCAAGTGAGGGTTTAATTGAGTGGCAGCTTGGGAGAATAAAACTCCTTTAGTAAAATAATTAACATTACTTTAATTAATATTGAGTAATTAATGTTTCTTTAATATTACAGGAGAGAAGAGAAATTTACTGCTCATGCCCTGACTATGAATTAACCACTTCTGCAGGAACTTTAAAGAAATGTTCACACTTTTATTAAGAGTGTAGGTTTGAAGCTGCTGAGCTCCTGTGAACAAACTCATCTGGAAGTGGGAAAAATGAATCAGTACCACCAGATTTGCACTGATCTTGCTCTTCTTTATTCTTCTCATACCCGATCAATTTACTAAGTTCCCACCCCACAGCCAAAGAAAATTCCTCTTTGAATAGGTGCTATATGTCTTATAATAACTGAAAGCAGGTTGTGCTATACACTGAAAGCTAGGAATTTTATTTCAGATAACTATTAAATAGAAAGTGTAGCATTTAACATGTCAGTTTGTATATATTTATTTAATTTTTATATCAAAATTTTACTGCCAGTTTTTATATCCCTGAAGCTGGTCCAAGGAAAACCTTTTCTTCAGTTAGAATTAATTTTTCTTCTTAATTTGCATGGTAAGAGGCATAGTTATTTGTGTTGAACATGAGCATTCATAGCAACAGATCTCAATTCTGCAAGAAAATTCCAATTGCCTATAAAAAAACTTAATATGTTATACTTTAAATTCTGAGGAGAGCACAATCTACTCTGGAACAAAATTTCGGAGCTCTGGAAAATAAATTGATAGAAATAGATTAGAAGTTAACCGAATTTTATTTAATTAGCACGTTGCTAAAGTTTTAAGTGGCAGATGTCACTTGGAATAGGTCCTATTCTCCAGATCCACAATCAAAATAATCAATAAAACATATTCGCTTCAATGCTTTCTCAACGTGTAGAAAATAGAAATTCTCTCTCATCTGCAATGTACAGCTCTCAGTTCTTGGGTGGTAAAGGTGGTATTTTCCTTGACAAAAATTAACAAGAAATTGTTTTTTGTATCCCCCGCTATCTGAGCTTGCTCCAAAGAGCCGGCTGGATCCAGCTGGTTCACACAGATGCAGACAGTGACAGTCAGATGGCTCCACAGGAACTGTTGCTCAGATTTGGGTGCAGTTCTGGCCGCATTCAGGCTGTGATTTTTTAGCACAACAGCACTGTCCTTTATCACCTATATAATTCCAAGGAGTAAGAGGGGGTAAGTGGGAGAGGGGGATGCATGCTCAGGATTTTGTGGGAATAGCAGCCATTTCTGTACTATCTCTCTTAAAATGGAGACCAGTCAGGGTTTGCTCGTTCTACAGAGAGACAATTTTCTGCTTGAGATCCTGCAGATTAATTGCCAAGTGTCTCAGCTATCCCAGGAGAGGTGGTGCAAGGTGTATTGATAGTACCTGCAGATAGCCAGGAGATATGAGCAGTTAATGGGATTCAACAAGTCACCTCCCCAATTGGGAAAAAGCTTCTGGTCTTAACTTAAAAATCAAATTCACCTGTCAGAGAAGCTCTTTGACTTTGCAAGGTTAAGAGTTTCTCTATACACTCAGGATGCCTGAGCTTAACTGCACGATTTCTGCACAATGTGGGGACCCTTTGCTTTTGGTCAAGCCTTTTCCCTGTCACTGCAGTGCAAGGGCAAGCAAGAGCTCTCCTTGGGATAGCCTGGGTAATCTGCTCCTGCTAGAGCTCATTCCCAACCTAGTCCTGGGGATGGGCTTTGTGAAGGGGTGGGAAATTCCCCATGCTGATGATACACACTGTAAGAGGTGCATCATCATCTTACAGCCAAAGATGATGTAAGATCCAACCAGATCTATGTTTCAGGTCTGCCTCAGCGATGTGCAGCGCTGCCCGCAGGGAGCTGAGGAACTGCGCTCCCAGCCGTGTGCTGCCACAGCGAGTGGACGCACAGCTTCCATTCTTCATCAGGCCCAGGAATGGATCAGTTAAATGCTGGGAAACAGCTGGCTCATAAGACTGCATTGGTGAGGCTTGTGAAGAGGCATTTTAGCACACTGCTGCCTGTGAAACCTGTGACCCCGTAAGAATAGTGGTAATTTTGTGTAATTCTTCCCCACTAGGTTGTGCAAGTAATTCCCTGCATATATAAACCAGGCACTAATGCATACTACGGCAGATTTCAAAGGCAGGATCATACCATGTGGAAAGGTTTAAGGAACACTGGAAGCATCTGCATGGATGGGGCTGGCAACCAGACAAAAAGGTAATATGCTAATATTTGCAGATTGTATTCAGCATTGAAAATCAGTAGAGAATACCTGGAGGAGTACAGCAGACCATGGAGTAAGGAGGTATTGAGCATTTGGGTAAACTATGTGCAGCTGGTTAGACAAGCCAGTGTGGTAGTAACTTGGGTGAAAACATAAGTGCTCCACAAATTCCTTGTTCACAAAAAATTTTACTCAGAAAAATAAATGCAAGGTCACTGTAAACAACTAATTCATGTAGATTAAATGCCTTGAGAATTAAGAAATGTCTTGAATAATAAATAAGAGGATCTTCTCATCTTAGTATTTTCAATAATGCCAATGAAATTGGGTGTCTGGGGTTGAGAAAGGGTTGAAAAACACTAGAATGAATCAGCTGAGTGTACAGAGAAATGTTGCAAATAAATTCTCCTTAATTCATGAACACATATACCAAGTTCTCTAGTACTGCCACCCCAAATGATAGCCTGTAAGGCTTAGTGAATACTGTGCTTATTTCTGTGTGTGGATGCCTAAGGTGTCTGATGAAATCAGAAATGTTGCAAGTTCTCATCTGCACATGAAAATGAAGAAAATTCTTTCCCAGGCTTGGAAATAAGTTCAGTTCTATGATTTTTTCAAGTCGTCATAGCTTTTTCAAACAATTATGCCCTGTCTGGGACGGAGGAATAAAAACATTCACCATCTCACACTTAAGCTTGTTTGCATGAGATTTAATGTTGGTCTTGCAGGCCCAAGGGGCTCAGCTAATCACCTGTATCATGTAGTGAAACAATCTCCAGGCTGTTAGAAGTCCACTCATCAGTGCTCTGCAACAAAACTAAAGGGTACGATCACATCTTTGCACCTGGGGAGGAGGCACTTAGCTCTGCACTTTGTTTTGTATCATGCCAGGTATGATGGGCTCCCTGTGCCAGGTTCTCCAAATCCCCAAATGAGCCTTTCTCTTCACTTCCAGGCACCTTCCTTGCCTGCTCTCCTAGTTCTTCCCAGCTTCTCCTTCCAGTTCCAAGGCTCCTGTTAATCCCAGCAGGATGAGTCCACACCTCATGGGCCCCAAACAGCGTGTTTCAATTACTAAAGCTAACAGTGGAATTAACACATTTCCCAATTATAATGTGCAAAGACATCATGTTGAACAAACCTGAAACTCTGTTTTGCTTTTACAGAAATAGCAATGGAAGGGACAAGACTTTCCAAGAGATGGGAAAGGGGATGTGAAATGGAGCTTGCAAGGAGGGTGTGCGGTGGTGGATCAGGACTGTACATCTGATCTGACTTGCCTTGTTCCATGGCTGGGCTGTTCAAGGCATTCAAATCTCAACTCTTTTCATCAGCCCCAGTGGCTACTTCTGGGATATGTGTGTGGGGAGGACTATTTAGTTGTCTTAGCCTATTTCCTGCATGGAAAATGAATAGATCTTGGAAATTTAAGACTGGGTCTCTGAAGAAACTAGCACTGTCCTTCCCTGATTACCCTCTTTCACCCTCATCTCCTCCAGCAACCCCTTTGTATTTAGATCTTCCCTGCCAATGGGCTAAATACAGGGTTATACATGTATTTGGTAAATAAAGGCATGATTGCCATTGCATCAGAGATCACAGGCTTCTCACAGAAAGTTGCCTTCTTGACTAAGGCTTGCAGGGAATCAGAGGGAAGGAACCATTTTGTCTGGGCTTAGCCACATCTGTCAAGCAAAGAAAGCATATATAAATATAGCTAATTGCAGAAAGAGGACCCTAATATTTGCCTTACTTGGAGGTGAAGTTCCTTGACAGAGGGGGAAACAACTGGGACAAATCTAGACAAAGAAAACATGTCTATACTAATGCATCCTTAATAGACTTCCCCAACAGATGAATAAGAGAATGTTTTCTTGCTCATATATATATATTGTGTATGTGCATGTACATACAAATATAATCAAAGCTTTATATCTTACCATGCCAAGTTTTCCTAAAGCAATTGACTACTAATCTCCTACTGAGCTCCTTCTTGTAGCTCCTGCTCTCTTCTTTCCGTGTGAAATATGGATTTGCAATGTCTGACAAGTCCACGTTGTCCTTAATGGAATTACTTTTAATCTATTCTAGCATCGATGAAAGGGACATCTTGTCCTTTTCCATGCCTACTGTCAGCAAAAAATCATTGTTTCATAGTTGCTACAAAATGCGGATGGGGAATGACTGGGATACTGTTGCAGATATTGGGAATTTGAAAGCGAAATGATTTTATTTATGTGAATCTAGTCAAACTAATCTGTGAGATAAATAGAACATAAAATTTCTTTGCTGATCAAACTTAATTTCATTAGCTAATGAGTCATGTAATTAAAAGCAATGTGTCCATTTTCCTGTCTCGCCAGACAGCTCCTGGTAGGTGCTGCTGACAATATCAAATGAAGGGGACTGCTGAGAGCACAAAACTAGAGAGAAACAGGATACTGATGGCCTCACTGCAAACATGGTTCTCTGCACTGTGGACATCTATACCTACTTTTTATAAAGTGCGATCATGCTGGGCACCTTCTCCAATGATAATCCTTAATTTAAGGGGCATGCTGTCACAAGACAATGGAGTGCATAGGAAATTACTAAGGATATTTTCTCTTTCTAAAACAAGACGTTTTTTACTGTGAGAGAGATGTAAATTGCAACAGGGAAATTGGCCAGCTGAGCTACCAGGGGGCTAGGTCTGGGGAGAAATTAAAGTTGGTCTCTTTATTACACACCTTATGAAGATGCAGCATTTGAGATGCAGCCACAAGGATGGCAACCTCATGTCTCCTGCATCCATAGCCACAACAAGCTGGTCCTTGTGTCCCTTTTGGAGTGCTGCCTGCCCATCAGTCTAGCTGCCACAGGAAGTGCTGGCCTCTCCAGAGGCTCAATGCCTGCTTGGACAGAGAAAAACAGATCCCAAGAGCAGCTCCAGGGCAGTTTTTGTAAGATGGTCAAACTTCCCATGGATCTTGCAGCTTACAGTTCCTCCAACCTGCTGCTGCCAGGTCCATGGAGCAAAAAGAGGAGAGTTTGTTTTCTATAGCTTTAGCCAACAGAGTCCTAAAGACATACTTTTTTACCTTTTTGTGATCTTGCACAGAAGGAGATGACTTGCAAATATGTCCCTCTATGCTAGATTCTAATTCTTTATTTTCACAATGTTCTGCATTGTGTATTTGCCAAGTAATTCCAGGTTGTAATTCACTCAAAACAAAGGAGTTTGTGTGGTGTTTATTCTTTAATGATTGGACTGAGTATTAGAGCAGACTTTTGGCAGAGATCCTTCAAACTTGTTTACATTTCCATCTGTCTCTGCATCTTCTTGAGGTTTTTCAGGTTATTATGCATGTACCTTATTTTATATTCCTAAGAGGAACTGGCATTTTAAAAATAGAAATAAATTAGTTGTTTCAGGTTTTGAAATTTTGCACTTAGGTATCTCTCAGAGTTTTACAGGCAGTTTTTTAGTTGCCTCAAAATTCTGAACACTTTTGTTTCTTCTACAGATAATTTATTATGCCCTCCTTGAGAAAACCAGATTGCTTGTTTTTCAGCCTTTAAATGCTTTGGTATAGCTTTTAGTCGTTGTCTTGCATTAATGTGCTGGATCTATAGTTAGGGAGAATAAGAAGCATTTTTCTTTCATGTGTTGGCTACAACACTTTGAAAAATAGATCTTAGACTGGGTGTTTCATATTCATCTCCATTTTGCTTTTGAACATGCATGGAAAAGTGGCACGGTAATTTGTTTTGGCAGGGAATTTGCTAGTAGCCTTTACTCCTTGAAATGCATTTGGAAATGTTTTTTATTGTTTGAAAAACCTTAAAGCATCAGTACAGCCCTGTAGAGTTATTAAATATATATTTTAATGGAAGCTATGAGATGTTATTTTCCCTTGGATGCGCATCTGTATGTGTATGGAGGAGGTAGGGGATTGACAGGCTTTTATTCTGGAAGTTGTCATTCTTTTTGTTGTTACAAATTATGCTTATTGAGTGATAAGTTTCTTTTTCTTAATGGCATGAAACCTCTCTTTGGTGTATTTATACTGCCTTGCAGCAACCAGAGTGTTTTAAATGTCGCAGTGAGCAATTGAGTTCAATGTATCTGTGATTTGATCACGGAGTGCTTTTCAACTGTTTCTTTTGGGCATGATTGAAACCTAATCTCTGATGGGACTAAAAACACGCTGACAAACAAGATGTTTTTTACCATTTGAAATTTGAATTTCAGACATTTTTGTGTGTTGAAATAATGACATTGTGATCTTAGAAATGTGAATAATGTCATTTTTACATATTTTATCTGAAACAGTAGCATTCCTTCAAACTACTTGTCTGTGAAAACCAACCTAGCTCTGCTAGCTCAAGAGGGTAGATCAAATTAGGACATCTCAGAAAGCCAACTGTTCAGATCAGTCTATTCAAATGTTGTTAAGCTGGACAACCAGAAACAATTCACTTTTGAGAATCTTTGGCATGTATATAGAACATATTATGCACATCACTGTGTTTTGCTCTTTCGTCCTTGCAAGCCAGGTTGGATGGAGTTCTGCGCAACTTATTCTAGTAGAAGGTAGTAGAAGCCCACGGCAGAGGGGCTGGAATGTCATTCTATGATTCTCTGTTTATATATCATAGAATATAGGGTTCGTCATTTAAAAGATACATGCAGCATGTACTCCTGTATTGCAGTGGTACACACAAGATATGCCTATTCAGGCATCCTGCTGAAAAACAACAACTTGCTGGTGTCAGCCTTCTTCCATGGCTGCAATATTATTACTAAAGTATCCTTACTTTTTTTAGTGATCTCAGGGGACACCTCTGCCAGGGTCCCCCTCTGTGCAAGCGGCTGGCAGCAGAAGTGATCTTACCTGCTCACTCCCTGCCTCTGAATCATTCTGATGCCACACACATTGGGAGGGTGAGGTTGGAAACTAGGGAGCACCGAAGAGGTTAGCTATTTGGATCCAGATAGGGTGTCACCTGCTTTCAAAGCTACAGGAGAGAACATCTCCAAAATGCAGAAACTTCCTGCATTGATTCCAAACATGCTGTTGAAGAAAGACAGGGAACTGCTTGACCAAGGGGACAGATCCAGAGTAGATTGATTTATTTTCCTGGGTGCATACACCTATCTCTGTATATACAAGAAAAACGTTATAAATGATGAAGGGTAATGCTGTCTCCTCTCATGATAAAGCAATGCCATTTCCTAAATCTCTCAAGGCAACACTACTGCTCACACTGTGTCATTCTTGTGGTAGCAAATTTAGAAGAAATATCCCTTATGAGGAGAAAAAACAGGACACAGTTTTGCATGCACAGGTTCTTTCTCGGTTCTGGAGTGGAATCAGGAAAAGATTTCTTTTGTACCTGTTATTAAGCTGCTTGGTCCTGATTTGGTTTTTTAAGTATTTCCTCTAGGAGCACTTACTACACAGCATGACATTCAAAGGTGAAAAAGATAGTCCTGGCTATACAACATACGAAAATGCAATCAGATCGAAAACAAATATATAGAGAAGAATGGAAAAAAATCTCTCTTTCTATGGCTGTGTAGCTCTGGAGCTGGTCTGTGGTGCCTGCAGCACACCAGTGTCCTCTCTTTAGTCTCTGGCTTTGTTCAGAAGGGGGACTCCATCTTGTAGCTTTATTGTCTCTTCCCTGCTCTGCTTCCCTTCAGTATCACAGTCTCTCTGGCAGGCTGGTGAGCAGGATGAGCTCTGTTGCCCCCAGGGCTGGTTGTGCCCACATGCTCCCTACTTACCCCACTGTCACCTTCCCACCTCCAGGCAGAGCAGCACCAGCTCCTCGGCAGAGCCCTTCGGTAGCTGGGCCATCCGAGTAGGGTTGTCCCACGGTGCGTTGCCTCACCTGGCAGCTTGGGTGGAAGGAGAAGGGAGGATGCACTGCAGCTGGGACTGCCTGTGTTCCCTCAGTGCAGGCTGAGCCCAGCATGGAGCTGTGAGACACTAATGAAGGGAAGGCACACAGGTGCTCTCCTGCCTTGCACACCACATCAAGCTTATCTCTGTACAGCAAACAGGACTTTGTTTAGCAATCTAGGGCTATGAAAATAGCCTTTTTGTTGAGTCACTTTTGCAAATACGTCATCTGGGTCTAAATGAACACAAAATATGTGTATGTGCATTGCCTTTTTTATCTTGCTATTGCTGGCATTGCTGTTATGAAAGTCCACATTTAACATTAATTTGGGGTGATTTCCTTGTGCTTATTGCTTCTGTTCTTCCATATACTGGTCTGTGTGACCCTTATTAAGTATGAGAAAGATAATCTCGGCATCTTTAATGCATTTTCCAAAATAGATGGAATGTTCATTCCCTTTGATGACGGCTCAATATACCACCAAGCATCACCTTGGCTTAAATCTTTGCTACTCTGTGCTGGGATTTTGACAATAAAATGTTCGTTTTTGGCAGTTTTTTAACTTGTCATCCTCAGAGATATTTGAAAGAGACTTCTGATTCACAGAGTTATATATATATATTTTAGATGATGAAAGGCCAAAATTTTACTTTTATGTTTTAGCAATGTGTGGAACCCTCTGAACTAGTTTTTTTAATAGCAAATCTTATTAATTGTAGATGAAGGATTAAAGGAGTTTTAAATAGGAGAAGCTAGAATTATTACGTTAGTTATGGCCCTAGCAGCACATTTCTTATCTGTTTTGGTTTTGGTGTTTTTTAGTTTTCTGTGCCTGTCCCACAGTATTTTGTTCTCTGACAGCATCATTTCTGACCTCTTCACAGCGGTTGTCTCACCATCTCCTGACCATAGCATCCTGCATGTATTATTCAGGGAAATCATACAGAAAATGAAGCTGCAGCTGGTTCCTTGGTTCATTGGTTCATTTTTTAGATAATACAAACCAGGACGTGTTTCTATTTAATGCTTTAAATGCAGGATTCTTTGGTTTAAAAAATAATGTAAAAATATTCCAGTGAAATCATACATAATCTTCTGTATCTTTAAACGGTTATTGTTTTGAACTATGTATGCTCACAGTTTAAGCAAGCTGATAAATGGAACTCCAGGGCAAAACTTAACAAAGGAAAAAGGGTATCCCAGGAAAAAAATAACCTTTCCTTAAAATCCAGCCTTCTTGCCTTCCTTCCCCAATATCCCACCCTCTTTATTTAGGAAAGTTTTGATATTGCTACCTTTGTATATTTATAATGTATTGTTTACATTACGGCTTTGTATATCACAAGGTTATAACTTCGAGGGTGCACTACCCGTCCTTCTGTCATCCTCCATTAGATAACAAACAAACAAACAAACAGACTCTTTCTAGGACATAATATACATCTAATCATTTTAGGAGGGGATTTAGGCTATGCATAGCTACTTCTGTCATGGAAAAGTGAATGAACACTTGGTTAAAAATTTTGTCTTCATAAATAAATATGAAAATATTTTTGTCTTTGAAAGTCTGTGAATGAGTGCTAGTTTGGATTGGTTTTAAGTTTGTGGAAAGCCCTCAAGGGTGTAAAAACCTCTACTTCAAAAGTACTTGTTAGATTCTTGAACAGCAGGAAGGGAAAGTTCTAATAGGTGACCATAGAGTAGAGCATGTTCTCATATGCCCCGGAACTATCACTGTGGAGCAGTTGTATAGCAGATTTGATCCAATTTCACATGAATGGAGTGATGGCTGGCATTTCAGAGAGCAGAACAGGGCTCCTGTAGTGAAAACTACTAACCACTTTAATTATATTTTCATGCATGGCCTATTTTATGGTGCAATTTTCCTGAAAGGCTTACCATTTGATTTCTCTGACTCAGGAGGTTAGTTTGGTTAGGGTTTTTCCTTGGAAACTAATGGACACCTGGCAAGTTTTTCTTTTTCCTTTTTGTTTTTTTCTTTTTCTTTTTCTTTTTCTTTTTCTTTTTCTTTTTTTTCTTTTTCTTTTTCTTTTTCTTTTTCTTTTTCTTTTTCTTTTTCTTCTTCTGTTTCTTTTTCTGTTTCTTTTTCTTATTTTTCTTTCTTTTTCTTCTTTTTCTTTTTCTTTTACTTTTTCTTTTTCTTTTACTTTTTCTTTTTCTTTTTCTTTTTCTTTTTCTTTTTCTTTTTCTTTTTCTTCTTTTCCTTTTCCTTTTCCTTTTCCTTTTCCTTTTCCTTTTCCTTTTCCTTTTCCTTTTCCTTTTTCTTTTTCTTTTTTTTCTTTTTCTTTTTCTTTTTCTTCTTCTTCTTCTTCTTCTTCTTCTTCTTCTTCTTCTCCTTCTCCTTTTTTTTTTCTGTGCCTCATGTGTGAACGTATGTTACAAATCAACCTAACAAATAAAACACTTAAAACTATTTTTAAATGTGATAATGAGTTAAAGGCCAGTCTTAGCCAGCAGTGTTCAACGTGAATAAGTGAATTGCAAAAGGCTGAGGAGTTTCTTATGATGAAGTGCCTGGCTACAGTTCACTTCGGTCCAGAAAATTGCTTTGTGGAGAGGACTGAAGTGAACAAGATGACTGTAAGAATGCATGTGTATAACTATCTGTCTGTACAGCAATGGCTTGGCCTTTCTGGGTGTTTCCTGTTCTGAATTACAGGCCAGTGTACCCTGGAGTTAAGTGAGTTGAAGATCTGGACAGGATTTGGCTATGGGGAAGAGAATAAATTCTAAGTCCATGTCTCTGACTATAAAAATATTGAAGTTAAAACTGTCATGGACTCATGTTATTCACAGAAGGCATCTTCCTTTCAAAAGAGTCCGTGTTAGTGTTTTCTGTGAATTGGATACTATAAGGAGATTACTTTGCAGTATAGTTTAATCTGATTCTGAAACAAACTGTCGTAAGGGAGCACAATGCCGAAGCTGTCCAGAGATATCAAAAGAGAAAGATATTTAGCCAACATGATTTTCCAAAAGGAAAACAAAACTCTGTCTTGAATCGTCAGTACATAATCATGAGCAGACACATTTTCATAACATCTTTGAAACAAATCTGCCATATGAGATAAAAACATAATATATAAAGATACTGTGGCAAAAGCTACTTCAGTATAAGCTGGATCCAAGAACCTGAGACAATATTAAATGACAGTATTAACATATAAAATGATATTGCTAAGAGAAAGGAAAAGGAATTAAGGAGGGAAAGAGAGAGAACACATTGCCAGCAGTGAATTAAAGTGAGATAGAAAATAGGTGAGAATTATATAGAACAAAGTTTCTCACAGATGGTGGGAGTGTGGAAGATGGTGGGTGAATGCCCCTGAGAGGAGCAGGAGTTTCAGAAAAGGGGGAATGGCAGTGCTAGCTTAGTGGAAGGAAGGAGAACACAAAACCAGAAAATAATTCCGCATGCAATTATATGCTTGTTAAAAAACTGGCTCCGGTGTAATTTATGGCATGTCTGTGCCAGTCATCAATGAAGATCTGGGTTTTAGTTTTTAGGGGCAGCTGCTCAGGATCTCAATAGTTCTCCCACATGAGGATTGCCTGCTCACAAAGAGCTGAAAATAAGCAAAATTTTTTTCTAATATTTTCAGGAAGATAAAAATCCATGGAGAATGTGTTCATTTTAACGAGGTCACAGGTTTGCCAGCAGGACTGCTCTGAGACTTATCTGGCAAGAAATGGATTGTTTAGCACAGGTCTTTTTTTCTGCCCTAGACTCCTCACGTGCTCTCACTTCTTCAGACAGCTGGGACTTCATTACCCACTTCCATATTGCTGGGCAAAATGGTTTACCTTTTCTTGAGTCATAGCTCAGGACATCTGTTGGGAGAAAAGGGTTAAAAGCAGAACAATGGAGAGGAGGATGGTAGACTCACTCCAGTGACATCGCAGCTGGGAATGCCAAGGCCTGGTGAATAACAGTGTGGGAAAGCATATGTTATGCTTACTGCTGTTTATGCTCTCTCTCTTTTGAGAAATAGAATTTCTGTGTAGAGATAACATAGGTGCTTACAGAGGTCCTCTCCCAGACTTGCTTGAGCTCCCTGTCTTGGGACAGAGATCCAAGCAGAGATCATAAAAATCAGAGGTGATCACAGCATGGAGGTAGACTGTTTCTGCACGGGCCTTTGATAAATGTGTGCAGAGAGCAGCCCCTCTGGACGCTGGGATGGGCTGAGCCTGATGGTGCCTGTGTTCCCATTTCCTGTGTCTCTTCCTATGTTTCAGGATCCTCCAGCCAGAGAGGTAATGAAACACATTTACTGTTTGCATTGCAGCTGTGGTTTGGTTGCCCTCACTCACCTGCTTGTGTTGATTCATGCAGCACCCAGCATGTTAGTTCAGCTCTGGTTTAGCAGGACAGCCCACATTTCTTACTGCCAGCGTGTGTAGAGTAGGGCACAAAGACCTGGCACAGCAGCTTGTGCAGGAGCAGTCTGCCTGCTGCAGTTCCCTCAGTGCCAACGTACCCTGCCAGCACGGGCTCATCCTCCCTACCCAAATGGATGCAACCTAGGCCTCTAGTATTTTAGGGACTTGATTAAAGTTTGCTTGGGAATTGGTACATGAAACCAGAATTGCCTTTTGGATGATATGTCCTGCCTTCAAGACCAAGGAAAATTTAATTTTTTCTTACTTTGAGGAATCTGTTCCACTCTTCTCCACTTCTCTCTTCTCAAGGATATTTGAGATGTATGGTCTCAATGAACATACAACACAGACACTGGAAGAGTAACTGTCAGCACAGATGTCCATCCTTCCCAAGAAAGTTGAGGAATTCTGGACAGGATACAGTGAAGTAGACTAGTACAGTGCAAGGAGACATGACACAATGAGACAAAGAGAAGACAATTCAGAGACCTCAAGACAAAGAAAAAAAATCCATTAAAAGGATTAACCCAAAAAAGAGGAGGCCTTGTAACCAGTTTTCTTTGTGCAAAGAAAAATCTCACAGAAGAGAATTAAAATATGTTAATACTTCTGCATAGTGCTCCAGGGATGTTGGGTAATTGTGACTGGGAGGCTGGGAGGGAGGGTGATCACTCTATTAGAATGTGGCCCACACTGTGAGAAAATAATAATAAATGGATTGCTGCTTCTTCAACTCTTAATTTAATTTAATTTAATTGCATTTAATTAATATGATTTTTTAATCAAGAAGCAAAATCTAATGTGTGATAATAACTCTGCTCTTCAGGAGAGCCTGTGAAAATCATGCATCTTATTTGTGGATGATACCAAAAGCTGTTTAGTCTGGGGGATAGATGCCATAAATTTCAAGGATACTCAGTTCAAACTCTCTGCAGTCTGCATTTTCATTACGATTTCTGTTAACATTGTTTTATTGATATGGGACTTAATTTTTTTTGTTTTTCAAAGCAGAAATTGATGTATAAGAGAACTTATTTCTCATGTAAAAGAGAGAAATTAACTGAGAAGTAAATTACTTGTTCATCAGCTAGTGAGTATCTTTATGAAATTTTGGCAATTCATTTATTTCCAATATTCAGCTTTAATACATAAACTATTCTTTAAAACACTCAGAAAACCTAAGATCTGATTCAGATGTTGCTCTGTTTTTAATCTTCTCACGTTATAAAGTTCACAACTCCACATTTGTATAAAGAAACATACAACAGGCTCCCATGAGGTGCCCAATGCCTAAACTAAAATGCCACAATGCTAAATAAATAACTTCATTTTTTCATACCCTGGAACAGTATGGACTGCCAGTGGAAATCACCTGTGATAATTCTATCTTTTTTTCCTTCAACAGAGTGAATGATTCCTTCAGAATGCTAATAAAGCCTGTAAGATGTGTTCTGCACTTACTGCATTTGCTGGCCCCAAACTGTACATTTCCATTGCCATGGGGCAAATTCCAAGTCCGCATTTGGGAAAGTCTTTTCTGACTATGTAGATGAACATACTGGTGGGGACAATCTGGCCTATAGCACCCACAACACGCTTTAGGCTTCTGTTTCTCATGTCCCAGTTGCCTGAAGCTAAAAGAACTACATAGAACTGTAGTATGTTTTGTCCAGGTGACAAGGGTGTTATTAAAATGCTGGAAGAATAGTAATAACTAAGTACTTGGTGCAGAGACAATTTTCATATACTATCCATAACTTTTTAAATTGTTGATATTTAAAATGCAACTTTCAGGCTTGATTCTGATTCCATTTGTCACATTGCTGTTTTTCAAGGTGTCTTTTTCCTATACTGATATATTATTCTTTGGTCTGAAAAGCAATTTCAAGTCCTTGAGGCTCATAAGGGATTTGAATCCTTTGCTGACTAAGGATGTGGTTTAAATAAATGCTCATCATTAAGCAGGTACGTAAAAACTGTGTTACACGGGAACCTCAATAATCTCTAAGTGGAATTTGGTGCTATAAAAGCAGAAAGATATTTTGCATAAAAGGCCCATTCTTGGAAAGGTCTCAGATGAAAAAGAAGAAACAAGTAATGCAGGCAACTTTGAGCTGGTCTTTCACAGTCCTCTCTCTATCCTTTAATTCTTCATACATTGAAAAGTGACACAATTACCGTGATATTGAACTGTGAACAAAAACCGGCTAAATACATCTTGTGCTCTCTGGATGAGGCAGACCAGCAGTGTATGTACCTTCAGAGCACAGGTATGTCTGAGGACCTGCACAGCCAGGGTGACCTTTGGCCACTTGTTACCCCTTCAAGTTAGAGCTTCCTTCCCCAGGTAAATGCAGCAACAGTTTGTGGTTTGGGCTGCCTCACCCCCACCCCTGCCATTGTTGTTTTTTTTGTTGTCCCTTTGGCTTTCCAGAGCTGTCAGCAGCAATTTTGGCTGGTCTGTGAGGAGAGCACCACTGTATTCCTGGCATCAGGTGAAGGAAACTGCAATAAAATTCTGTTCTTCTCAACAGCTTTGCTGAAAAATTCCCGTTACTGTTCTAAACACAGGCAGAAGAGGTTGGAATACCCAACAGAGGTCGCAGCCACATACCTGTGCACTGTTTTTCTCCCTCACGTTTGAACACTGGTATCCACAGAACCATAGAATAGTTTGGGTTGACAGGGACCTTTAAAGATCAGGAAGTCTAACTATCCCGCAATGAACAGGGACATCTTCAACTCTATCAGGATGCTCCTTTCTTTTCTGTCTGCAAGATTCATAAAGCCAGAGAAGAGGCAAGGAAGTCCCTCAGTTGCAGACTCTCTGATTCTTCCCTTCTCTGGCCCTTCAGCAGCAACTGCTCAGTTAACTGGGTCCTCAGTGACCCCAGCAAAGCATTTGCTCATCCCTCCACTGTACAGTGGCATAGGGAGCCACTCAGCTGCTCCTTCCTCTCTGCCTTTACTGTCTTGGGTTTGCTCTGCTCAAGCTGCCTTCATGTTCTGTTCTGTCCTCTGTTAAATCTGTGTGCTCCCCACAGTGCTCAGGAAAGGTAGTGTTGCAATTTCATACTGGTTTCTTTCAGCTTCTTGCTCTCAGTCTTAAAATCTCTTGGTGATGCTGCTGTGACCAGTAGTTGAAGGAGACTGGGGACAGGCATTGACTGTGTGATTTGTATCTAGATCATAAACCCATATATTTCCCAATACTTTAAATGCATCCCAAAGGTTCTCTAGGCTAATGGTATTTTGACCCTGGGCTTCTTCAGAAACTAGGTTTCTGTGATGCTGTCTTTATGTTTCTGTGTCTAAGGCTTGGAAACCACTCTGTCAGTGTCAATCAGATCTGCCATAGAGACAAAGAGGTCAGACAACACATTCACAGACAGATTCACACTTTCCTGCCTATGTGTGGTACAGCTTGACCTGTGATCCTTGTATGGGAACAGGAATCCACCTTTTCTCCCTCTGCAGAGATTTAATTTCCAAATCCAGATTTTGGACATGCATCAGAGACTATGAAGAGCTTCTGTGTTCCATACTGCTGACAGGAAAAAAAGATCTTAAAATCCTTCAAGTTATGTGCAAAAAGAAGGAGCAGGAGAGGATCAAGATTTCTGGAGTGGTTCACACTGGAGGGACATCTGTGACCTTCCCAGCTGCACACAAAGCTTTGCTTGCAGGTTGCACTTAGTTAGCCACCAGGCAGACCAAGCTGAAGACACAAATACATTGGAAACTCAAGTTCATTAATTCTGCTCTTCATAAATACTTGTCTGAAGCAATAAAAGCACAACAATGTTTCCTTCCTCCTTTTTTCCCACTCCTAAGTTTTTATCTTTGCACTGTGCTAGCCCTAAGCCTCAGCCTGTGCAATATTTTGTTAGAGACTATAACTGTTTTAGAGGCTGAAAGTCAAAAGCTCTTGAGATTTAACCTCAAGCAATGTTTTCTAAGGAAAAGGGAGACTCTCAAAGGGGTTGAATGAACACCAGAATTAGATATTAGAAGTTGAATTTGTTGAATTATTATGTATAAAAAGGTTTTCTCTCAAGGCCTATAAAATAGCATTTGAAGTATTAAAATATCTCTTGCTTTTGAATAAGTAGGTGATGAAACAATGCATTTAAAAAGCAGTGATTCAAAATATTTCTGAAACATGTAATCTATAAAGTATGTGGTGTATATAAAATATATTACTACATAAGGATCCCTTATCTAGGGCTAGAGCTTAGAAAAGTAGTCAGAAAAAAGCCCAAGGTGGGTTGAGGGTAGTTCAGGATAAATTTGACTTTGTGCATTGCCAGGAAGTCGCTAGGCAGCTCTCTTTGCTGAGCGAGTTACACGTATTTGCATTTTAAGTTGAGCACCCAGACAAATCCTATGAGCAGTGAGAAAGTAATTAGTTTTGTCTGTGAAGTCAGATGTGCAGAAAAGAGAGCATGGCCCATAGGGTGAAGGCTGAGGATGCTGAATTTAGTCTTTGGTTAAAAATCGATTTCCTTGATACTCCTCATACTTGCAGGGTGGTTGTTGCATGAGAACCACATTCCTGGTAGAAACAGGTCTTGTGGGCAGGTCACTTCTCTTCCAGCATGTCCAGGAAAACAACCTGTCTGGGCTCTTTATCCCCACCTGTGCATGAGGGACTGGAACATCCTGTGCTGGAACATCTGGAGGTCAACAAGTGAATAAACTTCCATTTCATTAGCAGCAAAAGTAGTTGCACTGACAGGGATATACAAAGACAGAGGAAGAAATTATTTAAGTTTGAATAACTTTATGGATTCATCTACTGTTGTGACCTTGACTTTGTGACATTGCTCTTCTTTTAATTTACAGTTTATATCTGTATAAAAATGTGTGCTTATACAGACATGCATACATATGTTAATATAAATGTATATCTACGGTCATTTTCACATGCGAGATATGGACAAGTATAGAGATACTATCAATATATCAAGCAAAAAAAAATGCTGGTAATAAGATCACCCCAGGGTAGAAAATGAGAAAAGGTGTTTAAAGACTGAGAGAATAAACATGGAAAATTATTTAAAGTTTCTTTGGGTAAGTTAAGCATGAATGTGATAAGAAAACAGAAGGGAGGGAGGGAGGGAGGCAGGAAGGAAGGAAGGAAGGAAGGAAGGAAGGCAGGAAGGAAGGCAGGAAGGAAGGAGAATGAGTAGTAGGTTCAGGAACAAGTTATCAAAGAACATAGAATTTATTTAATAAAAAATTTATTACTTAACATTTGTAATAAAACATAACCAGATTTCAAGTGAGGAAAGTACCAAGATCTATCCCTGATGTGCATCAGTACGTATTATGTACAGGCCACAGGCTAATGATCCCTGGGTCTCAGACATTTTTTACCGCATTTACAGATTGTCAGACTGACCCTTCCCCTCCTTTCAGCTCTGCTCTGGGCTCTTCAGACACATGCAGTGACTTTAGTTTCAGTCCATTGGTTTGAAGTCATCCTTATTCTTGTTTGGATGTGTGACCAGAAAGACTATACTCTGCAATCTTGCAATCTCTTATCATATGCCTCCACCTCTTGAAAAACAGAAAACAGGATAAAATAATTTTATATATATATATATATATATATATATGGCAAAAAGAACACAAAAGTTGCAAAGTCCAACATTCAAAAGTTAGGCAATGTCAGACTGAATTTCTCAAGGCATCCTTAATTTCACCTCCTGGTGAATATGCATTATGATACAGCTTTAATTACAAGGTTGCATACTATTACTTTTCCCCAGGACACCTGCTTCAGCAGGGCACAGGATGGATGGTGCTCACTTAATGAGCAGCTATTCAATATGTTCTTTTATCCTCATTGCTTGGCGTTTGGCCTCAGGCCTTATTTACTGCACACTGCTCAGACTTGGTTCTAAAGACAGAATTATTCATTTCCTACTTGACTGTTCTGCAGTTCTTGCTCTATCTGAACACATTACAAACTTAAATGAATCTTTATAATACCCTAGGAAGAGCAAGGTCCACTGACCCCCATTTATAGGTAGAGACCTGCAACATTTCCACTTATCCTTGGTTTTAGCATTCATTTGAATTGCTTTCTCTTCCCTCCTTTCAAGAGAAACCTTCTTTTACTAGATGTTTTCCACATCTTATTTACTAAATGTTGTGACTGAGAATTTTAAAAAGCAGTGCAATCCGAGGTAGCAATCCCAGATGGAAAATTCTGATTCTTTTGACAGAGCAATAAGCTCTCTCTACAGAGCAACAGCACTCTCTCTAGAGGGGAAAAGACTGACAGGTGCCACTTCAGTCACAGAAGCTGTAACTTTAAAAAAAGGCCCAAACCTTCCCTGAGCAGTCCTTCCCTGGGCTTCAGCACAGCTTTGTCCAGTTCCTCCAGCTGAGGAGCTGGTCAGTGTCTTCATGGCTTTTTCCTTAATTATATAATGAATGGATTTGCTCACAAATCTAAGCCTTATAAAATCCATTTATTTTAAACCCTGGACTCTGCATATCTGTTTCTAGTAACGTGCAGTTTTAGGCCACCTTTTTCTAGAAAGACAAGGAAGGTGGGCCCAAAAATTGAGTCTTCCCTGTCCTTGCTTAACCTCTTCTGTTTACCACATAAAAGTGGAGAGTTAAAATAAAGACCTGGTGATAGTATATCCTGGGCCAGTGAAATCCAAAATCCAATACCCTTTGGTGGATTTTTTGGCTTAACAAGGTGGCAGTGTGCAGGTGCTTCAGAGAGATTAGCCTCTCTAGGAATCACTGAGACAAAATGGTAGAAATGATAGCAGAAAGAATCTCTTTGTTGTGTATCTGGAAGATGATTAAAACATTGACAAATTTCTTACACATTGATTTTTTTTTTATGTATAGATATAAAAAAAACCCAGTTGGGTAGGTTTTTGGTTGTTTGGTTGATTTTTTTAGCTGAATAAATCAGCAGCCAAGTTGAGATTAATTGAAGAGTTACTGGCATGCATGATGGGAACCGTTGAGCCTCCTGAACTAGGGAACCACCTTTTTTGGTAAGTGGAAGTTCATGGCCTGAGGTTCAAAGCCTATATAAGAATATATTCCTTTTCTAGAGTATATGAACCTACCTAGTTGGAGAGGAGGATCCACTAGGTTATGAAATAGTGTCTGTAGAGAAACCTTTTCACTGTTCATGAGTGCCTATATCTGATGCTGCTGTTTTGAGTTCAGGTGTGAACTCTGATGCTGCCAGGTTTAGCAATTGGACACATGAGTTTGGAAAGTGAGATTTGCTTGAAAGTAGTGAAAGAAATCCTGGAGAGAGGACCCCAACCTAGCCCTACCCTCTGTGGCCTTTGTGCAAAGATTTTGTAGTTGCTTTGGTTTTCCAGTGGAAGAATGCTTCACTCCTCTTTCGGCACTGAGGATACGATGACATTTTTTTGGCTTTAGTAACTAATGAACACTGTCTTCTGAAATGCCATAAGATCAAGAATAGAACTTTGGGTGAACTACATTAATCAGGACTGTATTGTTTTTCCCTTTTCCAGTTCATGGCATGTTCTCATTTAGTTCACAGTTTACAGTGCAAGATAAATGGGAAAAACACAATTGCAGGAAACAGAATTTTCTTTCTTCTCTTTACTCATACTTGTTTTGTGTACATTCTCCTTCTATCTATCCTGCTCCTAGGCCTAAAGAGAAATTGAATCTTTCCCTAGGGACTGATGGAAGAAGGAAAATTTGGTTTCCTTTAAACAAATATATATTCAAAAACATTATTAAAATTTTCTTAGACTGTAATTTTAATTAAAAATTAACAATATGATAAATGTAACTTGATTTTCAGGTGGTTCAGGCTTCCAGTTGGAGCAAGAATTTCAGATGTGCTCCATCTCCTTCTGTTGTGTCCCATTCTACAAAAATCTTTTGACCATCTGCTGAACTACTTTTCAGAATGGTGGCCCATATTTTTGGCTTCTGTTTTTCTAGTTTACCTTTCTTTTCTGCTTGGAATATTAGCAAAATTATTTTAAATTATGGGGTATGTAACCTGGTTAGAAAATAGCATCCATTTGGATAGTAATATAATTTGCACTACTTCTGCACTGTTAATTATTTTATAGAAAATCACCATGGTGAAGAAAAAGGATTTTTCTCCATAACACTTCCTGGCATTTCATTGTCCTTCACCATCGAAGATGTTCACACCCAGTTAGTTCAGCTAGCAAAGAAATGGCAAAATAAAGGGATAGTGATTGACAGGAACATGGAAATTAAAAAGCAACTTCATTGCACAGGTATTTCACTGTTCTGCTCTTCCTGTGATAAGCCTTAGCAAGTAAGTGCCTCCAAAAGCAATGGGGTTTTTTTAACACTGATTACCTTCCTCTGCTTCTATCATTATTTAAATCTGTAAGATATTTGTCCCAGAGCTTGCCATGAATTTCAGAGACTCCATTTGCAAGGAGCTCAATCTATTTTCTGTAATTAATACAGTTCAGATACCGGATACGACTGGTTTTTTTTGAAAGGGGAATACATTAATTTGTCACAATACTTTTTATTTTCACCTAAGCAACAAGAAAAAGGCAGACTCTGAGAAGGAAAGGGAAAAGTTCTTGTCCTTGTACTTGCCCTCTGGGGGTGCTCCAAACAAAAAAAATCCAGAAAGTACTCTGAAAAATCCAGTAAGTTCAACATCAATTATCTTTCTTTGGTGTTTTCCCCATCCTGTTGACTGGTGGCACATCATATGGTGCCAGAAAGTCATCAGTCTGCCAGCTGGGGTGTTTTTGTTTTGTTTTGCTTTGCTTTGCTCTGCTTTTCTAACACTGATCCAGTAAATATTTGCTGGGCCATTTGTACCATCTGCCATGCAAATGTTAGTCCAAGGAAGAATGGCAGACAGGGTGAATATCTATGTTAAAGCTCTGTTTAAAGTGGAACTGCTGGTGCCAGTGGCAGGAAACTGTGAGAACAAGGAAGTTAAGCAAGAAATACAGAGCAGAAAAGGACACAGCCCCTGCAGCTTTTCTAGAGAATCATCTGTTTCCCCACATCTCTGACCAAAAGTGGGGCTCACACATTTCACATCCTTCTCTTTCCTCAAGATGCAGTGAACGTGGGAAACTAAGGACCTACATTTGAGTGGCTTGGAACTAGGAGAAGGCAAACTGTTTTGGCTCAATTAGAAAACAGAGACTTTGCCCAACATCTGCAAGTAAAGATACAAATTTATGTGTCTCAAAACCACTTTGGTTTCTGTCTGCTGCTCCTGTGTGCTCAGGGGCTGCTGTCTGACTCAGAAGCTGGAGGAGGCGTGATTTAGAGCCAAGTTGGGATCATCTTGGCATTTGAGAGTATTTTTTCAAGCAAAACACCATGAGATGCACTAAAGTAATGAAATGCCCATGTTGACTCAGGCCAAAGAGGAGAACTTGTGATATTCTTGTAAGTACCTGGGTTTTGATCCCCTCCTCAATTGTGTGAGTCAGCTCCTTATTTAATAGAAGAAAAACTCATCATGTTTCTGAATACTTTTCCTTTTAATGGAATCAGCTTCCTTTGGAGTTTCTTTGTTACCCACTGGATTATTTCAGATGAACTCTCTCAAAATTTTTTTTTAGAAAGAGACAAGAAAATACACCTTCCTTTTGTTTGACCTGTGATACAGAGAAAGGGGAAAAGACCATGGTATCGATTTTCAGATGACATGTACTTCACCACAGGTCAAGTCAGTGTATGGTAAAATGCATGGATCTGTGTAACACAAAAGGAAACAATAAAAGGTGATTTCCTGGGCATCAACCACTCACTGTTAGTGTTGCTGCAGCTATACAAAACCCTGTGTAGTCCTGTTGCTTGACCTTCAATCACTGTAACAGTGATGCGTGGTTAGAAAAGCACCAAATTTCACTTTCTTCCATTGTAGCATTCTCCACCGGCATTTGTGCTAAGAATGATTGCTGTCAGAGAAAATGAGGTGTCAGGATGCTTGGACAAAGCATCACAGACATCCACAGTGTTAGGAAATCACATAAACAAACCAACAATGTCATGCCCAGTGTACATTAATGGAAGAATGATTGTTTCAACAGGGAGAAATAAAAACAACCCTCAAAACAGAAAGTGTCTTTCTCCTTTGGCAAAGTGATGAAATTATTACCAGTGTTGTTGGTATTAGTGATTCCTGATCTTATGTTTCCAGCTAATATCTGATGCATTTTTGCTATTTCTGGTCATTTTTCTTCACTGTGTCAAAACCAAAATGTTTCCTTTTTGCAACAACATGCAAAGTACCAACCTTCTAGCTCAGCTCAAGTCTGATGAGGGTTCACAGATAAAGGGACACCACTGAGCCCTTTTCATGTTCCAATAGAAAGTAAAACCAAAACCTTCCTATTGGAAGAAAATATAGCAAATCAGAGTTTGGAAAGCCAGGGCTGAATGAACTTATTTGCTTTTATTGTATAAAAAGTAAAATTGTTTTCCATATGCTTGATTGCCTTGGGTTGACAATTCTCATTTTGTATGCACATGACAGGGAGAGAGGTTTAATTTTTTCTTTCCCATCCATTGTCTCAGTGAATTTACTGATTCCCTCAAATCTGAAAAATACCAATTATACTGTCAGAAGGGAAATCAGGATGGCATTTCTTGCTTCCAGACTTCCTTTGCTGCCATGTAGGTTATACTTGCCTTTGTTGGAATGGAGAGTGCTGTGTGCTGTATCAGTGACGGAGTTGCTGTTGTGGATTAGCAAAAAGACAGTGATGTGAATGAATCGGAAACTGTCATCTTTTTATTGTTTTGTGAGACAAAAGGTAATTTTTAACTCAGTCCCATGTGTCACTCACATGTGTTCAGCATTCTCTGCAGCACCATCCATTTGCTACCTTCACCCAGCCTGAGGACTGGGAAGCCCAACTCTGGCAAATGGAAAGCATACATTAAAAATAATGAACACTTGTTTTTCAGCATTCCAGAGCAATTTTTTCAGTGATGTATATGTGTAAGCTTATTTATTTCAATTGAATTTTTTTCTGCTGTTTGACCTTCATAATAGACATAGCAGCTATCAACCATTAATTGATTCATTATAGAAGTATTGATTAATCACAGGCATTGAAGAAGGTCAGTGCCCAGCTGATTCCAATTTTAATTCCAAATGATGCTTTTCACTGTCTTGATTTAGTGAGCTCGCACTATATTCTTTGTCTCTTGCTACGAGAGGGATGCATCTTCCTTTCCTCTCAAGCTGATTAACAGTCACTTTCAGGCAGGAGATAGCAGCTGCAGCAAACTCACATTCTGGTCTTCCTTGTTTGCCCCAAGTGAGATGAAACTATATAAAGGGAGTTTATTCTCTGAGATCACTAGAGCTGAGACTTGAGGCATTTGGTGCCACAGGACTGCCAACCCTGACTTTTTCAGAGACAAAATTTCACATGCTTTTCTGAAAGGAATTTAAGTTTTGGAAAAATGAAACATATTTCTGAAAGTACTTGTGTAATGACCAGATGTAGCAAAATTACTTTCATAAAGGCCATGTTGCTATGCTACAATTTGCAGTGTCACTGCTACTGGGACACTATAGATGTATGCAGTGCTTAAAAGGGCCTGCATAATTTAGTGGCTCACATGTATTTTATTTCTCAGAGCAATTGCCTGTTGCCTGGAGGAGAGGAGAAATTTACTATATTAACCAATAAATACAATGAGTAATTGTGTTTAAATGTAAACTCATATTTTCATGTAATTTTTTTTTAACTGGTCACCCTGAAGGTAGTAGTTAATTACAAATAATGGATGGACATCAGGAGTGACTATGAAATTCTAAGGCATGCCTTGACATACAAAATCTCTTGGTTTACAATGCCTGCACATGCCAGTTTTTCATTTCCTCACTATTTTCAAATATCTAAGTTGAGCATGAACTGAACAACACATTATGTCAGTTGCAGACCCCCACAAGGTGACAAAGCATCAGAGCATTCAGCCATGTCAGAGAGAGATGTATGGCAGGAAAGACAGTGTTGTGAGGGTCAGGTAGCATGTTTGGTATTGGCTCTGTGCCTGTGCCACTTCTGCATGATTGCTTTGCTTTTCAGACGGAGGGACCTCAGCACAGCTTTGTTTAGGACAGACTCCAACATTTACATTCTTCAGGTATGTTCTCACTCTCTGCAGTTGTCATCTTGGGATTTGAGAAAAGTCACTACCCTTACTCACAATGGGAATAGCCGAGAGTGTGACAAGGTTTCTCCTGTTCAGAGAGTACCTGCTATCCATCATCATCAACGTGGAGTTTCTAGAGGTGTGCATGCTTGCCTTCTCTGGTTGGGCCATGTGGCAAAGCAATCTCTTGCCAACAGTGCAGAACTTTGCCTGAGTGCCAGTCCTGGACTTTTCCAAGAGCTGTGCTTTCAACATTGAGGGCAGAAAGAGAGAACTGCAAGACTTCTGGCTCAGTTCCTCTGGTGAGGGAAACTCAGGGTCTGGGACTGATGTGCTGAAACAAAATGGGGTTTTCCAGATGGCATGCCAATGCAGAGGAAGGGGTATTTTGTACTATGTCTTCATGAAGTAAGTTAACTAAGTTAAACAGTAGTATTTCTCAGACTATTCTGTTTCCTGTTACTAATCAAGTATGATTAATATGTATATAAATATTATAATTATGATTGAAGATAAAGATACGTGAATTGCAACTAGCTTAAATTTTTTTTTCTGAAAAATCTCTTAAGAAATAAGTTCTTTTTCTAGTGGTTGATTTGTTTATTTTCTTGTAAGTCAATTTTCATTCATGCCTCAGAAGATGGGGGAAGGTGACTGAAACAATTTTGGCATTTTTTTCTTTATTCAGTATTTTTGCCTTGATTGAATCTAGTCAGTGAGCAAGCCACAGGTGACTCAGAGGATGACTGTATGGAAATAGACGCTGTTGCTGGGAGGAAGCATTTCTGAAGGATGGGAATGGGAGCTTCATGCAAGTACAACTACTCACATCCTGGTATGTCTGAATCTCTGGGCTTTGGTCTGATACATATTGCAACCTGCAAGGCAGATCTTTTAGCAACTGATGGCATTCGTTACAGTATGACAATGATGGCATTTGTATTGGCATCTGTCTAGCAGCAAATATTTTAGTTTCATGCTAAGCATGATCAAGCCAAACAGGAATTGATTATAAACTCAAGTCAATATTTTGCTGGCAAAAGTAAAGTATTCAGTGAGAAAAAAGTGGCCACTTTTCAGCCAAACTTATTGTAATGTATTATTAATGCAAAGATGATCAGATAAAAACTGGAACTTGGCAAGCTGTCAAAAACTCAGAGTGAATCAAAAATTTATAAAACACTATTGAGTTAAAACAATCCTATTATAGATCCTAGCAATCATTTTTGCTGAAGCACGCTCCTTAGATTATTTTACTGTTGAGACATTAGTATACAAGGATTTAGAGCTTTGAAACTTCCCCCCCTCTCTCTCATTCTCTCTCTTTTCTTTTTCAATGGCATAAAATTAAAAATGAAATTTACACAGTAAATTATTTAGCTTCAGTTCACATTTGGATTGAATAAGAACAATAGAGTTTAAAATAATGGCAGTACTTTTTCCTTTATGGATTGTATTTTGCTGACTTACATGAAAAATTACAGCTATTACATTCAAACAGAATAAATTGCTTTATGAAATCTGTAAACTTAATTTGTGCATGCACTCAAGCACTAGCTGCAGACATGATGCTTTCAGGAAAGAAAATAACCCTGGTGAAGTGCTTCTTCTTCTATGGATTTTTTCGGCTTGTGAATGCTTTAAATTTTTATTATCTGTGTCATTCTTAAACATGAGATCCATTTTTCCCAAATACTGGGCAGTGACACTTGGTGGATACATTCTGAAATGGGTGCCTGTAACTGTCTGTATCTCTGAGCATCTGTCCCTTTTTGTATGGGGTTTTCTAAAGTGCCTACATCACTCTTGCATTTAAGCTTCATTTTTCCTGGAGATAGCTTAAAGCAAGGGATGTCTTGAAATATCAGCTCTTCTAGATTTCATCTTTGTCCTTCTCACTTAGGAGTAGGCAATTTTTGTTCCCTAAAAGTAAGGTCAGCCCTGAAGGTTTGTTAATTTAAAGCAATGTAGTTCTGAAACAGGCATAAAACTTCTCTTTCTTTCTTAACTCGGGTATCTCAGAGCAGAACGTGAGCTTACCGGCAGGTCCTGTCAGTCACAGATACTGCAATATAACTGCCATAATTTCATTGAAGGAGTAAGGTGTTACATGTAGTTTCCTCTGCTGGGTTTTTGTCAGACTGCCAGCTCTTTCAATTTGTATTCACAAATTAATTTTTCTAAGTGATAAAGTAATAATTATATATTACTTACTATAAAAGTAATAATATGCTTTGTAATAATTGGCTTTCAGCATAGGAGGAAAGGTCTTTAGAAGGGACCTGGAAGATCTTTCTTTTAAGCAGCATTTCCCTGAAAACCGAGGCACGCCATCCCAGGAGAGTGCTGCCAGGCACAGGTAGGGCTTGTCTGCAGGGTGCAGCACAATTCTCGGACAGAATGCAGGAAGCCACCTCGGCATGATGCTGCTGCTGAGCTGCTGTCCCAGCTTCCCCAGCTTCCCCAGCTGGCTCGCGAGCCATCCTCAGCATCACACTAGTTACGGCCTCCCAGCATCCCACCCTGGGTTAACACAGAGGCTGCAGGCTCAGAGTGCAAACAGAGCTCACCAGGATTTGCCCACCTCCCACTGTGCAGAATACATTGTGTTCTCACTTTAGCAGTGTGGGGAAAATGAAGACTCTTTGTAGGTATTTGAATAATTGATAATCTTAAACTGAAATAGATTAAGCTTTTCTTCGTTTACAAGCTCACCTAAAGCCTGAATGCCAGAGCAGCTTTTGTCTGCTCAGAGACATAAGGTAATGAAATCACAGTTGATACCATGACCCATGAATTGTTATTTTTAACTTGACATTTCTTTCGCGTCACTGCAGATATTTTGAGGAATAGAAAATAAATGAAATTACTGGGTTCTTTCTTTTGAACTAACAGTCTATTGTCAGGTTTATCATGTTACAATGGTAACAGCAATTGCCTTAAGTGATTTTTAATGGATAACAGTACACATCAAGTTATGATCTTGTCAGATGTGAAAACTAACCAGGGTAAAGTTTCATCAATATTTGAATAGAAAACTGAAGAAATTCCTGAGGGCTAAAGAAAGCTTTGAGAACAACAGGTTATTAGGAAAAGATAATAGCAACAGGAGAATGTATTGCTGCTAATTAAAATTAATTGACCATACTGTTTTCAAAAAAATTAATGTAATTGCAGCTATCTATGAAAAATAGGGATGATGAATTTGTAATTAGGAAGAACAGAAATTTTATAAACACAGTCACAGCTACTTCATTTACATGTATAGATGTGTGTGTGTGTGGGTGTGTGTGTATGTATATGTATACTCACACATGATCAGCTTCATATTCTCCAGTCTGACATTTGTCAGGTGAAAATGCCACACTGCAATTATACACATACACAAACAGAAACAAGTTCTGCTGTTTTGACGTTGCATAGGATCTAACATGTAACCAGTAGTTTAAGATCAATAATACAAAATTTTACTGGGATATAGTCCAAAAAGCCAGTTGCTTCCTGGCTCCCATTATGCTAGAATCTGGCAAATATAAAAAAGAAACTGTCCCTAGCTTTCCCAGTCAGACAGAGCAAAGGGGACTGGAAATAGACTGAGGAAACAAAGAGATGAGTAGCTGACTTCCACTAATTTAAATTAATTACAATTTTACTCATTTTAACTATGCTGAATAAGGGCAAGAGGGTAAGAGCAGCCACAGAGGAGAAGAGAAAAAGTCTTAATGCGTGACATTTTAAGACACCTAGGTTTAGGTGGCTACGTGAGTGTCTTCATCTGCTCTGGATGTCTAAGCTTCTACTGTGTTCAGTGGGTATTTAGCTGAGACAGGGGAATCAAAAAAGCCATTCAGCTCATATACCGAGAGGTTTATCAGCCGGATTGCTCCTAGAGACAGTGTTAAGGGTATGGAAAGGAACCTGATCCTGCACTATAAGGGACCTATCCTTCGAGTAAACCATTTTACAGAGCACTGTAATCACCTTCCTACCTGAATGCATTGCTTTGTAACATTCAATGCTCTTAATTTAAACAAATCCTTAGTTGAGACAATGTATGTGTGAGGTAAAATCTGCGGCATGGCTTCAGGATCACAGGCTTTCCTCTTCCTCTGTGAGATGAACGAGATACAGCTCAGCAACACAAATCTTCCCCAACCTTTCCATGGCACAGCTGTGAATTTCTGATTTGAGTGTAACTTTTCATATTTATTTTCATATTTATTATTTGACCTATATTTTGTCTTATTGGGTCTTCTCACTTGAATGGAGCTCCACGCATGTAAACTTAAACAGTTTTTTTTTATTCAGGCTTTCAAAAACATCCTTTGCTCTCAGCATCTGAACTCAGCACCCGTGCTGATCAGGTGAGCAGAAAACAATCTCCTGGAGTAATTTTAAGAGCTTTTCTCTAAATGATGTTGCACCAGTTATCTAATGATGCATGAAAAACGACATAAAACTGGAAATGTTCTTACCAATGTTTCTGTGTAATCACAACATTAGAATGTCAGATCTTTGGGCTTGAACTTTTTGAGTGGCGTAGTATAATTCACTTGTATCGCTTGATGCTCAGGTGTGAGTCATCTCCCTTCTGCATAGTGGTTGACTTTAAAGCCATGGCAAGATTGTAGCTGTCAGCTTTTTCAGATGCTGTTTCAGGATCAAGAACAAGATTTATTATTAGCAGAAGAGTAGTTGAGTGGCCAGGGCTATCTTCTAACGTCTGAAGTTAATCTCGTTTCTCTCCATTTTCTACCTGTACTGCAGAAAAAGCAGATTTTTCCACAAATGCTGTTTCCACACAAGGATACCACCAGCCATGCCATTATCTCCGAGTTACCTAGAACTGAGTGTAGTTTCTTGAATGATCATGCTGGGGTTGCTCTCTCTCTCTCTCCCCGCTCTGGTCCCATCTGTGCTACTTGGCTGTTATCTCTGGCTCTGGACCATAGAAGGAGCATGCCATGGGACTTATAAGAAGAGCTCTCACCTTATTAGCATCTCAGCCAGTAAAGCATTTGATTCCAGAGGGGCATGTCAGTAAACCTCAAGGAAGATCTTGTCTGCATTAATATCTTTTTGGCTATTAATAGTGTTGACCTGCCCATAAAGCTATCAGTAATAAGAACTACCAGCTGCATCTGAAGCCCTGGTACTCTAAAAACCTTAAAAATTCCTCCAATGTGCATGGTGACACATTATCTCAAATAAGCTCATCACAAATAGAGTGTTTTGTGACTACTGCCTCAGTGTGATTCAGTAGAGTGCTGGGTAATGCGTTGCTTGCTTTTGTTAGTTTCAAAAGAACAACGGTAATAATCAATTATCAGCAGGTGGCGGTTTCCTCCATGTTCAAATACATCAATTTCCAGTTGCTGTCAAGCTCTGCTGGGTGCATCACAAATGGTCATAGCCTCCCAGAATTTCTGTCTCTGGTACTTTGCATGGCAATGATTTCTGACCATTTTTACTCTCTGTGCATTCATGTCGGCCCAATGAAGTCTACTTGTTGCCCAGTCTTTTGCATAGCATCATCTGAGGTGTCCTCATGAATCTTTTCAGGCTCTTGGTGCATTTTAATTGGAGTCTCTGTCTTCCCTTCTTTCTTCCCTTCTTCCTGCACTTGCTCTTTCTCTCAGTCACCTCTGGGTTTTTTCCATTCTAAAAGTCTCTGGTAATCAAGGGAACTAGTTTCTGTGCAGCCCAGTGAGAGCTTATTATCTTTTAAAGGACTCACTGCATTGTCACTCTTAGTTTCTCCATTTTCCAACTCCTGTGTTTTGCAGATCTGGTAACCATTACAGCAGTGTGTGTGTGTGTGTGTGTGTGTGCGCTTGTTCTTTCAAATAGTTTTCTCTGGCTTTTTGCTTCACTTTTTTCCATTCTGTGTTTTGTCCTTCTTTGAAACTACTCAGTTTTCTATTTCACATTTGAGCCGTACTTTTATAATTCTAACACTGAGCATGGAAGTCACTTTGGCACAAAAGACAAAGTTTTGTCAAGAATCTCCCTTTATTCACAATATATAAGAGCAGCTAGACCGAGCTGAGAAAAAGGTCTATCCAGCCCGGTGCCTTACCCCTGGCAATGGCTCACAGCAGATGCCAAAGGATGAGTTGAAAAACTGTTGGCCATCTATGATAATACTAAAATATTCTCCAAGCATTCTACAAGTTGCAGGTCAGTGGTTTCATAAGCCAATACAATGGGGATTTTGAGACGGTTATAGTATTTCTTTATTTCTCAATTCATTACCCTCGAAAGAAATGTTTTCTCTTCATTGGATAGGTTGCATTTTGAATCTCTGTAAGCACTTATGTAAACCCCCAGCAATGTGAAGCAAGAAATTCCACAGCTGAAATATAAGCTGTGTGAAGAACAACTTACTTTAATTTTGTTTTTATGAACATAACATCCCTGAATACCTATTCATGTTTTCTTGTTCTTTTAGAGGAACAGACTGCAAAGTCTTTCTGAAATGGTCTAACCCTGACAATTTCATAATCTTCTGCCTCTCTCAGTCTTTGCTTTTCAAAGCATCATGTTGTTTTCCGGTTTGATCTGTGTTCTTTTCATTATAGTTCTTTATGCTGGCAATTTGGTTTTTTGATCATAACTCCTCCTTGTTAAGATTTTCAAGGAATTTTCTACTTATCCACTAGAAGCCTAGGATCTTGGTCCTGAAGGGTAGTATCAGACAAAATTGCCCAATTTTGTTTTAGAAGTTTTTCCTCATTGTACCTTTCTCTCCACTGAGTTCTGATGCCCAGTCATTCAGCTTTAAGATGTCCTTAAACTTTTTTCCACTGCTGGTCTTCAACTTTCTGACCCCGAACAACCCAGTATTCTCAGTAAACTTTGCCACTTCACCATCCACACTCTGTTTCACAGCATTTTAAGAGTATGTTAAACAGCATGAGTTCCAGCATGGTCCCTGTAGGACTCCACTGGTGACCTCCCTCCACAGTGAAAACTGGCTGTTTACTCTTACCCTTTCTTTCAATTGTCTAATCAGTTGTTTATTCATGCAACAACTTCTTATCCCACACCCATTTAGATACTTTAGGAAATTTTGTGGAAGAACCTTGCTGAATGACTTTTGGAAATCCATATACACTGTATCAGACAGATCTCTTTCATCCACATGAATGAAACAGGCAGTTTTTAAAGTGTGAATAATCTGACCTATTTTCCAGTCACCTACACTAGGGTAAAAAGAAGCTACCCTTGGGGTGCTTATTCACTCCACTAACTTGAGAGGGACTCTAGACATACAACCACTGGCTTCAGTGAGCTTTCCACTAGACACCACAGGTACCCTGCCTTTACAAAATATATAAGGAAATATGTCTACAACTTCCTGTCCCACAGATCATTTATCCCATAGAATCCCATAGTTACTGTCCCATAGAATTAACCTCTTCTCTCCTAGACCAGTTTTCTGAAATAGCTCTTGCTCCAGATTCCATCAATTTGTTCCTTTTTTTTTTTTTTTTTTTTGGTCATTTTTCTGATGCTATGCATTAATTTCCTTTGAATGCTTACCAAAATGGAGAATTCCAAGGAAGTGTCATGGTATAACTCCATCATCAACCATGCCCCACACAGCCATTCACTCCCTATGCCACTCCAGTGAGATGGGGGTGAGAGTAGGAACGGTGTAGCAAAAAATCATGGTTCGATATAAAGATGGGTTAATAGGTAAAGCAAAAGCTGGATGTGCAAGAAAAACAAAACAAGAAATTCTTTTACCACTTCTCATGGGCACACAGGTGTTCAGCCATCTCCAGGAAAGCAGAGCTCCATCACTTGGGAAGACAGAATCATAGAATATTCTGAGTTGGAAGGGACTCTTAAGGATCATTGAGTTCAGCTCTTAAGTGAATGACCCATACAGGGATCAAACCCACAACCTTGGTGTTATTAGCACCAGGCTCTAACCAACATCATCATCCCTCCTTCCTCCTCGTTCTCCCAAATTTATATACTGAGCACGGCACCATATGGTCTCGAATGTCCCTTTAGTCAGTGTGATCAGCTGTTCTAGCTGTGTCCCCTCCCAAATTCTTGAACACCCCCAGCCTCCTCTCTGGGGTGTTGCAAGAAGCAGAGAAGACCTCTGCTTCTGAGCAAGTGCTGCTCAGCAGTAACTAAAACATCTATTACCAGACCTGGTTTCAGCACAAATCTAAAACAGCCCCATACCAGCTACTATGAAGAAAATTAACTCTACCCCAGCCAAAACCATCACAGCAGAGCAGGGAAAACTACTGGAGAGACGTTAATAGGGCTTTTAAAGGCTGAATTCACTCTTATCAGCTCACATCCATACACCTGGGCACAGAAGAAGAAGCAGGATGATCCCAAGATGCCCTTTATGCCCTCAAGGGTTCCCATCTGGCGAGTTGTCACACAATGCTGTCTGAACACATGCACTTTCCATTACTTAATGTTTATTTTCAGAACTGTGGAGCTTGGTTTTACACTGTATTTTTGATTTCTTTAGCTTGTGTTTTTTCACATAGACTAATTTCCTTCCAGATCGACCATTTTCCACAAATGAAAATGTACAGATTCATATGTTCAATATCTTGCTTAAATATTTCATCTGCTCATATAAATTGAGAGAAATATTGATATATTTGTCAGATATTCTTATTGTAATGGAGAAATAACCATTTATTTAATTCATCATATTACTCTAACAACCTACTACAGGCAATTTGACCTTATGAAAATGTTTTCTGTAGAGGATTGAGAGTTTCTTTATTCAAAGGTTTCAAACATTTTAGAATTAACCCAATCAGTTTTCCTTTATGTTAAATATATTAATTATTAGAACTCAGATAGATGTATTTTCTCTGTCTGTTTCATCTTAGCATAGTAATCCAGATTTATGTTACAGTTTGGTTGGCTCCATTTCTACTGATAAAGAATTAGTGTGGGATAGCTTCTTCGTCCTTCTGGTCCACTCTAGTTTTTTTCTTTTCCTAAGAGTGCCTGCTTATTTATATTTTCTTTTCCTTAATCTGCTGAGTTTATTATTTAGTATGATTAATTCTAAAGTATTTTCTTCTGTTTCCCAGATCACATTGTAGCACCTATTTCAAAAGCTTACTGGCAGTTTGCGATTAGAAAATTTTAGTCTGAATGAGCTTAAAGTCTTACATTTTACATATTATTCTTAGGCAACCACTACAGCTGTCTTCCTTGATTTAGACTAAATGCCTATAATTCTACAGCTAATTAAATTAAATCTTCAAATGCCCTATCTCTAGACTTAACTATCAGACCACTTTAGAAGTATGAATATTTTAGGGGGTTAAAATTAGATGATTTATAGTAATGTATCTGGGGATTTTATTATGCCTCCTTTGAAATACATAACATTACTTAATTCCAGATTAACATGTCTAGCAGCAAGTCCCTCAGTATTTCTGACTTATTCTATAAGCCCTTGTTCTACCATCTGGCTACTGTTGCTTTTGCCCATGCTTCCAGACCAGACCCATCAAATGTCACTTGGTTTTGGCCTCATCCCTGCTCTCTTTCATAGTGATATTTGTCCCTCTCATGTTTGAATTGAAGTGTTGAGCCTCTCTTCTGCTTTTGAGCCTCAGCAGTGGCTGTGGAGCCCAGGTCTTCTACTGAGGCGTGCCTGGCATGGGGTCTCCTTGCTGGAATCGCCATTGGTGCAGGCCACCAGCATTCAGCAGGAGGACCCTTTCTTTGTCAGGGTCATCCCTGTGGTTACCACCTGGGGTACCTGTCACTTTCTACTGTTTCCCACGTGCACAGGACATGATGCAAAGTGCCACCACATTGCCCCAGCCTAAGAAGGTGGTTCCCCAGTGCAGGGACAGCTCACACTAATCAGAGGGTCACATAGTGATAGATGTGTACAAACACAGCTCATCACATCCAATTTCTGCTTTTCTGACAAAGCAGGCAAAGGCTGGAAGACAAGGAGGCTGGTTGCAGCCATGTTTGTCATGGCAGAAGTGGAGTCCTGGAAAGATGGACTGACTTACTTCTCTGTTCTGCAGGAAGCATATGGCAGACTGGGGAGATAAACCCAGATCTCCCAAATGCCCAAGAGTGCCTTAGCTGTAAGACTGAATGTCTCCACTGTGATGATGAACTGCTTTTCAGATGAGTTGCAAAGCAGTTAGCTTGCTCCTCTGCAGTCATTAAAGATCCCAAGATTGCTTTTCATGAGCTTCCAGTAGTGTTACTTAATGGAGTACCCTGGCTTCAGTTCAGCCTGGCTTACTGTAGACCACATTTCTAGACTTCTGTCATTTCAGCTGTGTAATGTAAATCATCTCACTCAGCACTGCTGATGTTCCTTAAGAGTTAGAAAAGCTTGCTTCATAGCCACTGTAATGCCATGGAGTGAAGTAATCCTTTTATATAAATGCTGTATGCAAGTTATAGTCTCTCTGTCTGTGTTTCCTGCATTTCTTTCACTCTTTTCACTATCAATGTTGTTGTAGTGTACGCTCATACATAATGGCATGGACTAAGGAATGCTGTTAAATGCCAGTCTTTTGCCCTGGACTTGAAACTGCTTATATACACGGATGTCAAGGTCGTGTTTCAATAACATGTGTTTTGGAAAGTCTGCATACAGACAGAAAGGGATGAATAATTGTGATTGTTTTTCTGACTCTCAGGCAGAGTCCTTAAAAATTTCTGGGCACCTCTTGAGAATTTTCTCTTCGTTTTCATATTAAAGCAGCCATTAGGTCTGAATCAATCTCTCTTTTCTGCTCTATGGTCCTCTCCAGACAAGATATACCAATATCAGTGAAACATTGTACATGTTACTGTAGATGTAATCCTGGTGCATTCATATCCAGTAGTTCTGTTGTGAGGTTTCCTAGGTTTGACTGACCCACCTAATCGTGAGATAAAGTTCTATATGGTCAACGGCCTCCACTTTTCTATTCTCTGCTACTGGGGCAAGGCTGTGTTTTCAACACTCCTCTTCCTTAGGGAGACAGTGCAGGAAACAAAACCCAACACAGGTTACAGCCTCCTTGCCTGCAACCCACACCAGGCACACAGGCCAGCAGCAGCCAACTGACTGCAACATGCATTCCAACCCCAGAACTTGTTGTACGCTTTGCTTTTGATTGTAGCTTGGTTTTTAAAGTACATCGTGGCCATTTTATGGAAGTATTGACTCTGTCTGACTGTTTTATGTATTCTGCTCTTAAGCACCAGGAAGATATTCATCAGCCCTCTTCAGAAGCTTTGCCTGTATTTCACGCAGAGACTTTTGCCTTCTCTGCTTAAAATAGCATTCAAGTTCAGCTTGAGTTTCCTCCATGGATTTTTTTTCCCATTCTATTCTTATGCACTGATTTCAAAGGCAGAATAGTTCTTTTTTCAGATATGCAAAAATTCTCAAAGCACAAGACCATCAGTAGACTTCAGCTGCTTGCCTTCTTTTCAGTTGATACTGTATAGTATGTCAAGACCAGCTTTGGCTGTAAAGCCCTGGGTATGGTGAGCAGGTTTAGATTACCTAATTTTATTGCCTTCATTCATCATTCATAATCCATTATAGCATTTCTGTATGATATGACTGCAATAACATCTCAGACTTGATTAGAATATTAATTTTTTCTCAGAGTTATTTCTTTCCTGGGACAAAGATTTTGAAACTTTTCTGCATAAGAATTGGTTAATTTTTTTTCTTATTATCCTATTGCAAAAGTATTTCTTACATTAGCTAGAAGTGGGAATTAATATTTGAGACCTCTCAATAGGTCTTTTAACTTTCTAAACTCAGACAAAGATGCCATGGCATTGTCAGTTTGCCTTTTTGTTATACATCCTCAAAAAATTCCTAAAAATATCCATTTCTGTCAAATGAAATCCAACATTTGTTATATATACTCACAGGAATGTACTCTAGAAATTGCAATATATGACCAACTTGAGAAAATTAAGTTGATCAGTACTACCACTAGATTATCAAAGCTTCACTTAAAAAAAGTCACTTAAAAAAAGGCCCTGTAAACCAAAGCGTAAATTCCGCTTGTCACGTTCTTGCATTATTGACAGATGCCCCAGGCAATTCTGCTTTCTCTGTCTCAGATATTATTACCCTAAAGCATGGTGTCTGAAGCGCTCTCAGGGCTCAGAAAAACTCCAGGGCAACAGATATATTTAATAGGGATGTGGGATGATTAGGGCAAGGATTTCCAAATCTCACCACCTGTAGTTCTCTTTTATTGGAAACCTGAACATTTGGGTGCATGTTTCAATTTCAAGACTTTCCCCAAGTGGCTGAAGGTGGTAACATGCAGTTCAGGGCAGCTGGCACAAGCAGCTCTGTTGTGTTGTCTGTCCTTTTGTGCCGTTTGTCCTCTCAGCAGAACAAGCCATGCTAAAAGCCAAGGATGAGCACTGGCCCTTGTACCAAATAATGGCAAAGATTTACTCTTAATGCCATATTTCTTCCATCCACTCTTTCTCCGCTGTCCTTCCAGAGAATATGGTTCTTCTTTCTTCAATCCATGTCCAGTAATTTGTGATGACACTGGATACCATGGTGTAGGGGAGCAAGTGTGACCCTACCTCAGGACTCTGGTTCCTGCCTAGCAACAGCATCCACTGGCCTGCTGGTTGTGTGCTCTCCCTCCCCTTGCTGGAAGAACAAATGCTAATATTCTTCACATGAGACTCCAGAAACTGAATAATAGGAGCTGACCTAACCATAAATGCCAGGATCACAAAGTCTCAGGAGTTTAGTGGCTAGCATAATGCATCATTACGCTGGTGAACCAAACTCCTTGCTTGCTGTTTGCAGCCACATTAAATATGAATAAGAGAACTAAACAAACCACTGAAAAATAGTCTAATTAAATTGTGCAGTGAGATAGACCCATGGCTTTTAGTGTTTTTAATTCACTATGAAATAAAAGCATATTCTCTTTCCTTCTTTTTTGTGACGTTTTCTCCCACACAGAAAGGCTAAAAGCTGCTGGTGTTGGCTTGCTGTTAACAAAGGACTTTTGCCCGTGAATTTGCCTGCGAAGGACTTTCGCAGGGTTAAGCAAAGCATCTGCAGGACCAAAACAAGACTTAAAGCAACAGTGAGCATAATCAAACTTCATTTGTGTGTCCACTGATCTCTACTGCAGAATAATCCCTGCTGCCGGGAGAGGTCCTTTGCTCTCTGGCCTAGAAAAGGAGGGGAGTCAGGGGCACAGAAGACACAGCAAAGCATGGCATGGCGCACTGCCACCTTTCCAGCGCCTCTTCTCCATCCAGATTGAAGACTATGCTCAGCTGTAAGCACATCCTTTGGGAGTCAGCATTGCTACTCACAGGCTGAAAGATAAGTGGGTGCCTAAGTGCTGTGTAAGCCAAGGTCTAATTGGGAGCTCTTGTATCTCTTCCATATGAAGCATTTCTTTCACGCGTTTTACAGAAGTTAAAAGTGAAACACTCCGTAAGCAGCACTTACAGCATTTTACTTTTCGGTGCTCCATCTCAGTTGAAGGATCCATAAAACAACTTTCTTTAGCTCTATTCATCCACACTTGTCCCTAAAGGAGAAGTACCTATTAAATTTTTTATGATGTGTAAACAAGTATATTTCCTTTAAAAATGACAGTGTTTTCACAAACAATGCCCCAGTCCCTGGATTTAGCTCCAGAGAGGTATTTCATGGAAAACACCTTCCAGTCACTCTGCTTCTGATTATAGTGGCAGATCTGAAATATGGCCACTTGCCACATAGGCCTCCAAGCACTTGTAATATCCCCCTTCTCCAAATCAAATGCATTTGAATTTCTTTGCCTCAAAGAATCCAGGAGCTTTTTTTGGGGGTGAGAAAAAACACGTATTCTGGAAAATGAGCAGCTGAATATTTCCCTCTGGATTTGGGTTGATAAATATTAAAGGATGGCAGCGGTTCTTATTTGCACAGAAGAAAAAAGACACTACTCCAATCTCCTGAGCCATATTGGAAAGTTTATTTTATTTAGCAAAGATGAAAATTGCACTGGAGACGTCAACACTTTGATAGCCCTGAAGCATTTTGGCACCCTCTGATCCCAGGAACTGAATCAAGAGAGACTGCCCCATTGCTGTGCTCTCTGCCTGTCCTAACAGGTGTATTGAGGAACGTTTGCCAAAAAGACGGAGAATGGTGCATTTCTGATGAGCCAGTGGATGCCATTTGGCCAGAAAAGTAGCTGGATGATAATAATATGCAAAAACACAAGCAAAACATGTGTGAATCTCTGAATGCTGTCTTTTTCCTGCACTCTGCAGCCTCTAAAAAAATTAGAATTAGGCAATCTATTTTAAATCACATCAACAACCATTTTTTAGAAAAGAACACAGCCTAGGACCTGCTGATCGCTGATCACATAATGTGAAATAGTCCATGAACAACCAAACCAAATCCCTCTTTTTGTCTTTAATCAAAATATACAACATTTTGAAATTCTCTAGTGAGAGTGTTTTTAAAAATGGACTACTTAGGTTATCAGCACAGAATATTCTGCTAACCTTTTCAAGTGCTTGCAAATGACAAAATTGTTCTCATTGTGTAATGGCATTACATTTAGGGATATTGGGGAAACATACCTAAAGGCTCTGACAATAATTTTGTTACTAATATATTCCCCTGGTCTGCCTTTGAACCCTGTCATTCCTTGCCTTGCAGCTGTGTTTAATGAGTGGTGAGATTATTCAAATGAGCACACAGCAGAACATTGTTTTCTTAGCTCCTAGGTCTTGAGAAGACATCTCCTGCCACTGTCAGTAGGTAAAACCTACATCACAACCTTAGTATTGAATTCAATGTTATGCTTACGAGTTTGTAAGTACCTCTGTACCCTATAAATATAATTGTGCTTGGTTGTGATGGGGCTGATCTCTACTTACAGCAGCTGCCAATGAGCCAGCAATAAAACAAAGGAAGAAATGGCTCAGCCTGTCACCGATAAGTGAGAAGCCAAATGTGACTGTGCTTATGCCATGGCATACAGGCTTCTGCAAGTACTTTGCAAAGAGAGTTTACAGGACGCTCAGATGGAGCAGATTTGTATATGGGAGATTGCTGCCATCTGTTATTTCCCATTCTTAACCACTGGGTTTTGTCCTTGAGAGAGAAAAGGGAGACAGAAAGAAATTCAATTCTGTCTGAAGATAGATTGTGAGAGACATTTTCCAGCATGGAACAAAATTAATATGGTCCAATTTAAAACTGATAAATAGTCAATTCAGTATGGTGGGATTAAGGATTTTTCCTAAGGAATTTACAGAGAGATAAGCATCTCATGAATAAATAAATTCAGCTGCAGCACACAACATATTTATTGATTCACAAGCCATTTGTTTGAGAGTTTGCCCCTGAGGAGCAGAAGGTACCCTATTATTATTGATAATATAAGAGTTACAGTTATATTCAGAAATGACAAACTGCATTTAAATAATATCTTGGGGTTAGAACAAGAATCCACCAAAGCCAGGAAATTCAAAGTTAAGTCTGACACTATGTCAGACTGCATGGTGTCAAGAAAAATGACAGTCATATCTTTGCATATCTTGGTTTCTGTGGTTTATATCTCAATTTTAATGGCATGGAAGTGATATCATTTCCTTCTAAATTCATTTTTGTTTTACTTTATCATAAATAAAACAGAGCAGTGCAGGACTGAATATGGAAAGAGGCCACAGCAGCTCTCCTGAGGTAATACCTCTCTTGATAGAAAGGACTCTTTACCACTTGTCTAAAGACCTAGTTTCTAAATCGATTATTATTTATTAGTTGCATGTTTGCCTGGTTGAACGAATTACTGATAGCTTTCACGGGCAGATACAAGGACAAAGTATCTGGTCAAGAAGCTTGTAGAGAGGACAGGTAATAGAAAAAAAAACTTGCAGGGGGACCCAGCAAATTCATGTCACTGTGACTCTGAGTGGTGCTGGGACTTAGAGCTTTTTCAAAGACAGGAGATTCTCTTTCAGTTATCCCTTTTTCTAGCATCTTCTGGAGAAAAAAACCTTGAAAATAACATCCAGGGTATGTCACATCATTCTCTAGCTTGAACAGTGGCTGCTGGTACTGCTGTGTCCAGTTTGCTGCTGTATGAAGTCAGGGCAGCTGAACTGGTTCACAGTGACTGCCTTCACCAGCAAGGACATACACTCACTTGGTGGGAGTTTTGGGGGAGATCTTGCAAGAGACCTTTGATGTTTTCATACTCCACATCCTTAGAGGAACAGGAGGATCTCCTGTTTGTACACTAGCTAGTGGCACCATAGGTGTAATTTCCTCATGGGTGGAAAAGCTTTAACTAAAACCGCACTTTCATAGGTAGAGGAAAACCCACATTTGCCTTTACTGTGCCCTGGGAGGCAATTAATGAAGCTAAAATTATTGTTGCTAGGAGTAAACTATGCTTCTAATCCTCTTTGTTTGTGTTCTCTGAAGGGCTATCCCAGGTTACACAAACTCTTACCCTTCCGTGTGGCAACTTCTGGCTCCAAATGGGAAACCTAGAGCTGTTTACGTGGTGAATTTGTTGTGTGTTGCAGAGGACAACACATCTGTTCATCAACGGATTATATTTAAACATCTATGTATTCATAGAAATTGCACTCCAGGTTAACTTCCATGCAGCAAGTTGGGAATGCATACACTTTAGGAAGGGCAATTCAGGAATTTTGTACTACTTAACAGGCTGACATTAGAAGTGTTTGATAGGCTGTTTCTCAGGTGTGGGGCAAATTGACAACCTAGACCCTTTCTTTACATATCTCAGTGCAGTAAAAGACGTAAGATAGAAAAGATGTAAGGTAGATGCCTAGGTGAGGATCCTCTGTTTGAACATGGGGCTTGATAATTATATTTCCTTCAAAGATATCCCAGGAGAGGTTTGTCTTCAAAAATACAGTGTACATATATATTTTGCCCATAGCGGGCAAATTCACAGGTAGCAACTCCTCTGAGATATTTGTGCTGAAAAAAATCCATCATAGTAATAGATTTTTTAAGGGTTGAAAAAATAAAGCCACAGATGTGATGAATTTCAGATGGACATTAATAGTTTAAATGTGGCTAAGTTCAAACTGACAGAAATTCTCACCAAAAAAAAAAAGAAGAATAAAAATCTAGTGCAGGTGAGATCTGTTTGATTTGTTTATTGGAAGCAGGGTGGAGATAATATTCTTTGGGGGCAATTTTACACATAATTCCCGTTCTCCTAGATTTGGTCAGCATTTCAGCATGCAACTAATAACTAAGCTCACAGAGAGGGCCTGCCTTTTTTTTATCCCTGATACCCTTACAGTTGTAATCATGCATCTTGTCAGTTGTTATAAAGACAAATGTTCTCCATTGCTGTACTGTCAGTGCATTTCAGTACAAGCAGAATGGTAGCACAGCACACCTGTTAGATGTGTGGAATATACCATTTGTCTTGTCACAGCAGCAGAATCAGGTATACCTTGAGACGACAGGGTCTTCGGTGCAGGAAAAAATTGGGTCTGCTCTTTGCACTGCCGTTGACCATTCTGCCCCCGTCTGCGCACTTCCACAAGGCTCTTTTAACGAGTTAGGAAATAGCGACCAAGTTTCTCTGCAAAAGAGCTACTTTTAATTTGCAGGAAAAACCCTTGCCTTTTTCCTTGAAACGCATCACATAGAGAACCACTGAGCTATACATTCATTATTAAATACACACGATGTGACTTGAAGGCAGAAGTTCATGATCGTGACCTTTCTCCCTTTATTATATTCAGCTTTTGAAGAAGCAGATGGGGTTTAGCTTAACTGTTAACATAAATTGCCATACAGAACAAAACACAGCTGATTATTATATTAACACCGATTTTAATAAGTTTCATCATGTTATTGCAGCTTCAGTTGCCATGCTATTCTGTTCAGTATATTCATTCGAGAAATTTAATGTTGTATCTTACAAATGGAGATCCTATTACAAACATATGGTGTATAAATAGATTTTGCCACCTGGTGACTGTTAAAAATCTGTAAGGGAGAGATTGCTGTAGTGTTAACTCCTCCCTGCTGGAAGTCACTTTTCCAATTGCAGACATTTTAAAGAAACAGTGAGAGGTGAAAACTCTTGATTTGCTGCTGTGACAAAGGGTTAATTGTGCTAATTGCATTGTAATACCTGCTCAGTTTAAAGTGTTTCCCTGTTGTGATTGTCTTGGGAGTCAAATTGTTTTTAAATTGGTTTGTCACTTGAATGCATTTGGAACTTTGTGATTAGGGTTGTGGAAACGGAGATAATGTTTAAGTTACATAACTGTTCCTTCCATAATCAATCACTGTCTCATTTTAGATCTACCTAAGAAGGTTCCTGTTCACATGAGAATACGCCGATCGAAATAATGGATGAGGTAAGCTAGCTACTTGCTGGCTGTGAACATTTGCATTTCTTTCCACTGTGAGTGCTGTACAGAATATTTGTGGGCTTTCTCCTTTCTAGAGTCACACCCATGACCTCCATGAGTCATGGTACACCATGAAATGAGTAGATAAAAAAAAAAACCTCTCCTAAATCTTAAAAATGTTTGCTTAGTTGTGTTGCTCTTGTCTGCTCTTACAAATGAAGAAATAAGGCAGCAGACCCTACTCGCTGACCACTCAAGCCAATGTGAACTTTTCTGGGCCATGCACCAGGCCAGGGCATCTGGCAATCTGCAAGGGTGGAGGGGAACATTATATACATTTCAATACGAGCTAGTAAGAAAGGGATGAGGCTAGTAGAAAGAATATTTAATTAATGGGTTGAGTTTTAAGGAAGTGGCTCCAATGGTAATTGGTGATCTCAGGAAAGGTAGTGGTACCTATGCTCTGTAATGACCTGAGGACCATAAATGCTGAAGATAGATGGGTAGACATGATAGGAATACAGTTACTTCAACAGTTTTATAGGGGGCAAGTAAAGGGCAAGTAATTCCCTAGGGACAAAACTGATAAAAGGCATCAGGGTAGATTGATGGAAAGAACAAGAAATGGGTTAGCTGAAATTTATTGCAGACCTGAGCAGTGTTTGCTGTGGATAGAGTGGAAGTATGAAAGAGAATTGAGTGGCAGAAACAGCCAAAGTGGAAGCAGCTAATGGGGAAAGGAGACTGAAGAGGTGATTTAGATACTGAATGGAGAAATATGTATAGGTGGGAACTGGATGCAGGAAAGGCAGGAGTGGGAGGCAGAGACACGGGGGATCGGCATCTAGGTGTGATGTAGGTGAGGGCTTCAGGGCCATGTGGGGATAAGCAGTGAAGAAAGGAGCAAGAAAGAACAGGAACAGTGAGCATTGTGAGCAGGCTGTGGATGTAGTGAGCTGTGATAGGGACAGAGGCATGAACTGACAGCTATAGCATCCTTGGTGTGCTGAGGACAAGGGGTAGGAAGTTTTCTCTTAAGCCTGTGTACAGTTCCAATGTGATAGGGCCTTTGGCCAGGCCATAGGGTGCCTAATGAAAAGTCCTTGCCTTAGGTACCAACTGCTGGAACTACAGGGATTGTCAGCAGCAAAAGAAAATGCAATAGCAATACAGAGAAGTGAATTCTCTTCTCAGCACGTCCTCAATTCACTGCACAGTCAGCTCACTTAAACGAGCTGTGCCAGACAACCAACAGGAGGACTGTGGAAAAAATTTCTGGAGCATTTTGTATCTAAAGCAATTATCAGAGGTGCTATCAGGTCTGGAAAGTGGATAAGACACAGAAGACTTGTCAGGCTATTCTTGAGTCCCTCTACAATGAGTTTTGTCCAGTTGCTGCATCACAGCAACTTCTGGTCACCCAAAGATCCTTATTAGCCAGTGGTGTGTGTTCTTTGGGTTTCTTGGCTGTTAACCAACAAATGAACAGGAAGTATAAGATCTGGTCATCACCAGAAATTCTATTGTAAGCATAATCAGTTCTCTCTGTGTTTTCATCTTTCTATGGGCAAACTGTTATAATTTGACTGCTGCAAGCAGGAGTGAGTTTTTATTCATTCATTTTCTTGCCTGTTCTGGACCCAGTTATTTTTCCTTGGCTAAGATTTTGTTGAATTTAGATGCAAGTTAATCCCAAAGCCTTCTGTTGTGCTACTTCTGCTATTTGTTTGTCCTATAGAAATGTGTAAACCACCATAGTAATTTTTAGTGATGAAAATACTATCTAGCATATGAGATATCATGAAGATCACACAGAATTTTGCAACCAAGATAAATTTTTGCCAGTGTTTTTCCTCATATTAGTGTCAGATGAAAATTGCATCTAAGACAACTTGTTAGTGAAACAGAAATGTACTGTATCAAGATACTGTTATGTGGTTTCTAAATGACTTTAAATCACATTATATCCAACAATTACTGATGCTCCATTAAAGATCTGAAAGGCAATTTATTAGGAACTCCCCGAAGTCTTCTTTAAGCAATGCAATCTGTGTTTGGTTAAAAGTTTACATAAAATCAATACAAAATTACAGTAGCATAAATAGTTAAACAGTTCTCAGTTAACGTTATAGCTGAATCCATTCTGCTCTCGATAATTCACAAAATGTAAGTTACAGAGGAAGGATAGTTGAGATCTTGGAGAAGGAGGATATAGATGATTTTGCTGTTCTGACTGTTGTGTGGAATGGAAGAGCATCAATCTATTACTCACCAATTATGTCTTTGTAATCTCTTTTCACCTCCTTGAGGAATCTTGAAAGTGCCATAAAAATAATGGCAAGAGAAAGTTTTTACTAAATGCTAGTTCTTGCTAGGAAAATATTTAATATCATTCCATGGGAAGAAGTGATTCTAATTTTCATTAAGGTCCAAATAATCTCCTCTCTACACAGAAATAAGAACAGTAAAGCAGCAGGTTCTCAGGGAATAAGTGCTTCATTCCTTAAAATAAAACTGAGGACAAAAAAATCCCTTTAAACAAACCACAAGTGAAAAATAAACTAAGGAAAATTTCTTTCACCTCCACCTACTATGCCAATTTATTCATGAGGACATTTATTTACCTCTATCTAAAAGTCTTATAACCTTAGGGAAAAAAAAAAGTTAAACCACCTGTCTGTTTTTCAACCTTGCAGGATAATTTCAGCTGTTGGATTATGAATAGAATATGTATTCTACTTACTGAACTAAAGCAATGGATTAGTCATAGCTGGTGACAAAAGTTGTTTTTGTTTACAAAGTCGCAGTGTTGTGTATCTCTAAAGAAAGACCCCCAAAGGTCACATTTTTACCACAAGCAAATAGTTAAAACCTCAAGCTGGAAACATACATATTACTTCTCTTTCTCTTCTTGGCAAATAATATAAAAGAAATTGTCTCTGAACAGCAGTTTCAGAGCACCACTGTTAAGAGAGACATAACAATTACACAAGACAGAGCAGAGGCAGAGGCAAATAATCTGTTTATTTCCATTGTGTTAGTCAAGAATAAAGGAGGGGTGCTTTATACCTGATTTGGAAGTGCATAAGAAGCAAAATATTTACAAAGGATTTAATCAGTGTCCCATATCACATGTATCCCATTTTTTTTCTCTAGCTTGGTCCCTGAAAGGCTCTGCTGTCTGGGCTTTGGGAAACACAGACAAAAACACTTCCATCCTTTAGGGCTTTTCATCCCACTCCAAAGCAAAGTGGTCTGACCTTGCTCCAGAGCAAGTTCCCATAATTGTCTTCATGTGCAGAATTTCTTTTGCCCATCTGTACTCTGACACCACAGACATGTAATTTTATGTCAAGTGAAGGATGTACTGTTTGCCAGAGGTGTTGCTTCTCTGCCAAAACAGACTAAAAGCCATGGTGTAATGAACTTGCTTTACTTACCACAGATCTGCCTCAGGAAGAAAGGTCTATATTTAGGATTTATAAAAAAATCAGCAGTCCTTCTCTATCTGAACATCCTATTAGCTTTAGACATAAAATCTAATTTCTTAATGAGAGTATCTTCATTAAGATGTGGATCTTATCAACCTGCAGTTAATGATAAAAGCAAATCTTATAAACAAGCACAGTTTAAATAACACATTAAAGCTTATCACTGATGATATCTTTAATTATAGTAAAGCAAATTGTAGGATACTCTAATGGGAAATACAAATTACTTGTTAAAATTATTAACAGAGTTAATGTGCTTACATTTGTTTATGTGTACAGGAATCATTTCAAATATTTGACTGCAATGACAATATGTGTAAAGATCAATTAAAAGTCAGGAAGATGAGATATTGGATTTTCAGACCTTAATAGGATTTCATCTGCACTTGTTATATTATGTTATCCACTTATAATTGAGCTTCCATCATATCATAGAATCTGTCACTTCACCAATTTATATTTCTAACCTCTAATGAAACTTCTGTTTACTAAGGAGAATTTTTGAGATCAGTGATCCTGCTGGAGCTGTTTGGTACAAACACTAATCTGCCCCACTCAGAGGCTGGGGTTCAGTCTATCGACCAAAACCCAAATGTAGAAGTGAAAATACCTATGTAGCCACGTAATTCACAAGCATCACTACCCACACAAGCTGACCTAATAAACAGCTGAGGTGCAATAAATGGCAGTTTTATGTGTAAAAAGCCAGGTACATTGTTAACAAGAAAAATTGCCAGTCTGCCCAACCTCTAGTTTATTAAATTTAGCAGAAAGAAAATAACCACCATAAATGCAAAAAACCCCACTTTTTTTTACTTGCCTGCTGAGTCAGTCATGCCCCAACTGAGGTTTTGTCCCTGGAATGGATCCATGATAATCCACCAACACCATTTTCAGGGTGGCACAGTGAGGGGGATCCCTTAAAAGCAATGGCTATGGCCCCACTGCATCCAGCCCTGCCTATCCTTTGCATTTGCAGTCACTCCAGTGGCGGGATCTATTGGCATTTTGGCTGGGGAAGTGTGAATGTGAGGATGAACACGTTTTACGTTTCATGAACACATTCTCAAAGATAGTGCAAAGCCGGGGTCTTCCAGTGCTCTCAAGCTGAAGCTATTGTAAACAAAAGTGATTGCTACAAACAAATATCCTTGTAATTTAGCTTATATGTTCTTCTAGTTTCAGTGCAGTACTGTGAGACAATAATTTGTACATAAAGTGGACCTCAGCCAAGGTATTTCTACAGAGAGCTAACATTTTAGCAATACTTTATTGTAACAGCAAGCTTAACCTTGAAACCAACAGATGTTGCTTTGAAATGATCTGATGTAAGGTAGCGTATAAAGCCCAGCTTACATGATAATGAAGAGAAAAACACCAGACACAGAGGATATTCTGACACTGTTTGAAAGCATCTAGCCATAATAAGTTTTTTGGCCAAACTACACATATTTTTAAAAACGTTTCAGAAAGCAGAAGTATTTAAATTTTTCCTGACATGAATCTGACCCTTATTTAAACTCTCCACTGCTAGAGATTGTCTCAGTTGATTAAACCTGGGACATTAAGCAATGTGCTACAAAGATATGACATTGCACTCTGTCTTCTCTGATATTACATACAGTTGCTTAAAATAAAGAAATACTTCCAGAAAAAAAGTTAGAAGGGGGTAAAAAAAAAGGAGAGAATATGAAAGAATATACACCAGGTTCTCCGATGGTATAAACTGATATTGCTCCTAGCCTAGCCTCAGGTTTATTTACAGAGCCAAATACTGATGCTGAGTTGATTTTTAATGACATGAGAAAACGCTGAATAGAAATGGACTTGCAAAATAAGCCAAAATACCTATGATTAAAACAACAGCTTGGAGGAGAACAAGTCTCACCCTATGGGTTGTCTCTCCTGGCTGGAGAGCATTCCCTGTGGCAAGCTGCTTGCCACCTGTATAGATCCTCTCCAGATGTACCTCATTTTAAACACTGAATATGGAACAGAAAATGTTTATTTATGTACATAGGCACCCACAGCTGTGAGGAGCAGTTGTGTGCACATTCATTCCCTCACAAAGAGGGTCAGAGAGGGCTCTGAAAGCCATCAGGAACATCTGAGACTACCAGGGAGCTTACCAATGCTCTGATTTATGCCTGTGCTCCCTGAAGTATTGGATTCCCCATTCCCAGGTGAGTGTCCTGAGCACCCCAGTTGATCTGGCGAGTCAATGATTCGCCCCAGTGATGTGTGTCCCTTACCAGCAGACAAAGTCAGGCATTGCCTGCTACCTCACCCAGAGTGTTCCCTGGCTGGGTGCCTGGGACAGGGACCCTTGTCCCAGAGATCACCCTTTTGACATCTTGTTATCCCCCATGCTGGTGGGCTTGGGTTGCTCCCTTCTTGTCTGCTGCCTTTAGTGAGGCAACCCTGTCTCACCATGCCAGCTGAGACAGTTTTAGGCGCTGAATTTTCCTCAGGCACCAAGTGAGAATTCATGTTTTAAGCACAGGGCTCTGATTTTCACCAGGCAATACAAAAACCCTACTCTACTCCTTTCGCTGGTTTTCCCTAATTGATTTAAATGCCTTGGACATACAAGGTTCTGTATCTGCATCCATTTCCACAAAAATGTGTTATTTGGAAATCTTCTCACTATCACTTTTGGACTGACATTTCCTGATCTGGTGGACTTTGCTTTTTGGCCTAAGTTTCCTTTTAATAAAGCATTTTGAATGACACTATCTAGATTTTTAGAAAAAGACAAGAAAAAAAACCCATAAAACTTCTCCACTCATTGCAGAACTAAGTTCTGGGTGATGCTGAAATACCTGTCTCATGCAGAATGGGGCTCACTGAGGCAATGCTCCTGCACTCCTCTGAATGCTAAAAGTGATCGTATGGTGGGGATTCAGGATCATGCAGAACTGATGTTGCAGGTGTAGACATAAGTAAGAGTAGCCTCAGAATGTACAAATGGTTGAAATTTCGGAGGCTGAAATTTGTAGTTTCCCCCTTAAAACCAAGAAACTGCTTTCATTATTTTATTTGCTGGCTTGTTACTATAGCAACATTTATATGAATAATTCATTACATCTTCAACTTTATCTTAACAAAGTCAAAGACTGCATCCGTAATATCAAAGCAGACCAAACTTTTTTCCTTCCACTTTTTTCAGCTAAAATGGCATTGTTATCCTTTAGTATTATTATGCTTATGATTATGAGACAAGCATTATTCTCAATTATTATTGGTCATGGCCTGAAATTATCGAGCATGCAGTCCTTTCCATGATGTTTGCACTTAGAGATTAATTTAGCCTATTCCTTTTGCTAATTGATCTGCCTAAGCCAGAACCTTTCAAAAGAAATATTATGTGTGATGTTAGCTTTTAAAACCTCTATCATTTCTCTGAGTTGTTTTCCCTTTGCTGATATTTGTTAGTTTAATGACAAAGACACAGTCATTGAAATCCCCAAATTTCACTTTGTGTATGAAATACATCCCCATGTCTGCAGTGAAACTGCTGAGCATGTAAGACATCAGCTGCCTTTGATCACACCAAGTCACCAGGAGAGATGCACTACAAAGCTCCAGGTACTGCAGAAAGCAGCACAGGCCTGGCTGGCAGTCAAAGGAAAAACAGTTGTGCACAGGAATTGCCCAGTCTGGCACAGGACTCAGCAGCATGGCAGAAGAGCAGGAGACTCCTCCGCACATCACCCAATGAGTGACTGCCACAGTGGGATGGCAACACAAAGGTAGAAGGCTGGTGGCACCAAACAGCAGTCTCAGAGACCCAGCATCCTGGTAACCCTCTTGGGTTGTGCTTTGACAACATCTTATATTTTCCCAAAGGTTTTCATTTACTGGCTGTTTTCACCAGAAAACTCAGAGGTTTGCTAGGATGGCATTTTGCCCACAGCTAATATATTTCTAAGCCATTCATACCTAGAGCTGGAGGTGAGAGGTAAGCTCTTTAGACTGCCCTCTGCAAAATATTTTTATTATTGAAGGGATGTGGAGATGAAAAAAATTTTGTTCTAATTCAGTAGATGTTTTAAAAGAAGCTATTTACTTGATGACTTTTCAGTCAATTCTCTTTTCATCCCATTTCCTCTGCATATAGTCTCATATTTATTGACTTAAAATCAGACAAAGAAGATTATTTGCTAAACTTTCTGAGAGTTGCAAATGAGAAAGCCTATCAATGGTTTTCAGAATCTAGAAAAAGGCCCCTTAGGGATAGCTGACATTTTAAAAAATCAAAGCAACTTTTCTGCTATGTTTTTAAAGATTTGGACAACTTCTGGAAGAAAAACAGGAAAAAGTACTCCAAATTCTGAGCAAATACAGATTTTTTTTAATTACATTCTCAGTCAATTTCCTATGTTGTATGAATGATCAGCAAGCAGAGTTGTCTGATTCTTGTCATATTTATTAATGATGTACAATACTGGCATGGTATCCTGTATCAAATTATAAGTTGATTAGTTTTCAGCCATGTCAGCTTGTACTTTGATCCTGTCTAAATCGATATGCTAAGCAAGGAGAAAGTAAAGCATTGCTTAGATGGGAAGCCTATATCAATACCACATACTTTCCTCTCAGCAAGGCAGAAGAGGGAAAACATAGAGTTCATGTAGGCTGTTTCTTGTTCTTAAGACATCCCAGCCAGAGCTGGCTCAGGTAGTGTGAGTGCTGTTAGCCTTTTCTGTATAAACATACAGAAAAAATAACCCCAAGCTGCAGAAAATGGTGCTGGGCCTTTGGTAGGTCCAGGCTGCATCAGTACCGAGTCCAGACAGCAGCAGAGACTGTGCTGCTGGAAATGCTCTCATTTAGTTGGGCCATGAGGCCAAGGGTCTCCTCACCTTTGTGCACTGCGGGCAGCCTCATCTTTAAGCCTCTGACTATTAATCCTAATGGCTTCACCAAATCTCAGTTTGTGACTGGTTTGCTCCTTGAAGCTCCCCCTGTAGCCAAGCCCACAACTTCTTCAAATTAATGTGCATGACTGCATGCCGTTAAATAGCTGCAAGTTTTCACCCTCTACAGGTCATGCTTTATCAGCAGACAGGCCATTTCTGTTGCAGTTTGAGTTAGGCAATGTGTGTATGCACATCTGGGTGTGCATATGTCTATGATGAAGTGCTGTGAGCAAGAAAATCTTAATGCTGGGCAAAGGTTCAAAAAACTAGTCTCTCTCCACTAGGTCAAAGCAACACTGTCCTTCAAGACAACATTATAAAACTGTGACACAGATAACCAGATTAAGACTCAGAACTTGCAACTAACTCCTATAATTCAATAGTTATTTGAATTATAATACTGCTAAGGTAGATATTGTCTTTTGACAGAAAACAGAAAGGATTTAATAGTTTCTTTTTAACAACTGCAACACATCCCACAATTTAACTCCTCTCATTATGGCTTTTATTTCAATGCACTGTACAGTATCTTGCTTTGAGAGATCTGTATATCAGTGTGGATGAAATAGAGTGATGGCTTTGCAAATAACTGATTCTGGCTGCATCCTGAAAATCATTCTGCAGGGAGGGATGAAAAAGGGAGCAGCTAAGTTGCATGGGAAATGGTGGAACAGAATCATCTTTTAAAGCACCTTGTTGCAGAAGGACAGTTATAGGACCATTTTGATTGCAAAACTCACTGCCTTTTAGGAATTATGGAGGATATGCTAAGGCATTGCAAACAATGGGAAACGAAACTTTCCATTATTAGACAAATGGGTTTATTATTCTTTAATGCTTTGTGGAAAACAAATAGGGATGGGAAAGGAAGGCAACAGAAAATACATTGCATTCTCATTATCAAATGAAATGCTTGTGTTTATTTCTCTTATTTTATGTGTTGCAGTTTCAGACTGCTGGTACTTTCTCTGCTCATAGGACAGACCCAAAATGAATCTGATCATGCCTAAGCATAAAAGCCCTTGATATATTTCATTGCTCTGTTGGGTGCCTACAGTGAACAGCATTTTATTTTTAGTCATCCATTTTATACACGAGACTCCAATTTGGTGAAGTTTTCTTGCTCAAAAAGCTATATAGGCATGGACTTTAATCAACTGGATTTAAAGTGGGCTTTAAAATAAGTCTTTAATAGTGTAGTCCTAGAGAGCAGTGTAAAGGGACTTAAGTATATACTTAAATGTATTCCTGAGCTAAAAATATAATTCACATGAGAAATCTCTGAGAAAACTGGTAATCTCTCAGCTGCAGTTATGTCCTCCATAAAATGGAAGTAATTGTACTGATAGCATAAGCCTTTCGGGAAATCCACGATACAATGTTGAAAATAGCTTGCATACAGCAGCCTCCCCAGGGACATGATTCCCTTTGCTGTCAAAGAAGTGCTCCTGAGGAGCTGGCAACATTGCAGATTGCACAGGGATATGAACACATAGGAATGAGACACAGGGCAAGGGAGCCTTGCTTCAGGATGTATCAGAAAGAGGGGGTATGAAATTTTGCCGGTGGTGGTCCTGTGGCTGCCCTCCCTGACATTTTTAGCCACAACTGCTTCCCAAGCCTCATTATCAGAAGCTGCTACAAGAGAAAGGAGGGAGAACATCTGACTTCATCTTTTGCTTGCTCTTTCCAGTGCCTTCCTGGTGAGGCTTTGCTTATTCCCTGGAAGTGCTAGATGAGCAAGTGGGAAAGTAGAGGAGGTGTAATCACAAATCTCCTGCTCAGTGGGTACTTGGTATGTTACTTCCCCAAGTAACCTGTTTGAGCCATCTCCTCTGCAGCAGATGAGAAGGAAATCTCTCCTGGAGGGATTCATTCTCCTGGTTCTAGAAAGTTGCATGCATCAGCATGCAACAGGCAGGGATGGAGAAGAGGACAAAATCAGCTGTTACATTGGCTGCCATCAAGCAGGGTATTGCTTGCCTGGCAGCCACACAATCTGTGAAGAAATCCACAGATTTGAAGTTTTGCCGACAGATCTTCTCTGAACTTCTAAATTTAAAGTTAAGTCTTGGGTCTGAGTTCTGTGATTATTGTTAAGGAGTCAGTATTACAGACATATTTTTCACAAAGAGGGCTCACCTAGGTGCAAACACAATGCGTGAGGGATGTAAATGGGAGACCTGTGGAATAGGCTAATTATAATCCTTCAGTATATGCATACAGAGACAGGAAAAAAATTATACCTTTTCCTGATGATTTCCACACAATTTCCCATTCCACTGTGACCATGCTGATCTCATAACTTATTCTTCAGCATCGTAAACAAGTCATAATATATTGGTGAAAACAGTTGCAAAGAGTTCATATAGCAGACTGGAATCCTGAGAAATGGGTTATACAGCATTGATCTCCCGGGAGGTCTTAAATAACAATCTAAAATGTATGGGACAATGATCACTGGGTTTGTTACTGCCATTTCAGCTTGATGTTTTGCAATTTATTGTTTCTTGATAAATTGAAATCCACTCAGCTGGTTCATATTATGTGGGACTATGGAACTGTCTATGTTACACTGAAGGATTTAAGTGAGATGCAAATGACTTGAAGGAGTCTAATGACTTTGCTTAGCAAATTAATGTAGATCTGAAATAATCTCTACCCCATTAGATGGAATAAGAAGCTACAAAACATCAACATGCAGACAATGCACTAGTTCAGGGTGCCTCCCCACTCCAAGAGGACATTCCAGCCCCTTGTTTCAGGATTCTTCACTTAACTGTTTGAAACTATTGCCTTAGGCTACAACTTGTATTTGTAAAGCAAGGTTTCAGGTTGGTGATATATTATTTTCCAGTCACACTTTTAACATTGCAGAAGGGGGTGGGGGTTGAAAATCAAGTTTTCATTCTATTTGTAATGCACTGGGAATATAAAATGGAATATTTGCAGTTTGAAATGTACTTTTCCCTCCTAATTAGTTTCTGGATGTTGGTAGCAATCTGATTTTTCTGTTAAAGAATTCCACTGGTACAAACAGACATACCATGAAACATTTGCAAAATATTTTGGAAGGTTATGCTTTTCAAGCTAACATCTTTGAGGCTCTTAAGATTGAATAGGAATTGGTACTTTGAGAAAAGTTTGTTAAAAGCATAAAAGTTGAAAGAGTCATTTTCCTTAAAAATCAATCTACTATATGTGAGTGAGAATTTTCGTTCAATGGGAAGTAGTTATGGCTTTCATGTGTTCTATATGAAAGTTTTTGCAGATTGTAGCTGGTGCTCTGCCACCAGCTGGGAATGCAGAGTTCCTCACTGCAGAAAGAATTCATTCCCTGATCCACACTATGTAAGGAACCCCAATACTCAACATGGCAGGACTGACTTGTAGACTTCTCTTTCTGGCCATTTTGGGGACATTCTGCTGCTGGAGGAAATGACTCTCACTTTTATTTTATTTTATTTTACTTTATTTTATTTTATTTTATTTTATCCTCCTTTGCTCAGCCGCTGCACTGAAAATCCATTTGACTGCTTTCCCACAGAAATCATGTGGACTAAACCCACCCAGCAGCTGGAAAGCTGTTGGCTATCATTTGCAGCAGAGCATTATTTGGCATAGATTTTTCTGCTGGGTAATTTTTAATTCAGATCATTTCAGCAATCTGTTTTACAACCTCACTGCACACAGGACAGACCTGGAGCAGGGCTGGGAAGGCTGTCTGCTCTCTTGGGAGCAGAGGGAAGGCAGCAGAAGGCCTGCTGCCTTCAGACTGGGGTACTTGACTAGAGCTAAGATGATGCTGCTTCCCTTCCCCAGACTGAACATGCCAGATCCTTTTTTTCTACAGGTCTGATCCCATGACTGGATTTGGTAGCTGCAGCTTTAGCCAACAGCAAGTTTTGTCTGCTGTTATTGAGAAAATTGAGGAAAATGCTGAAAAATCGTAGTCTTTTCAAGGCACATGCTGTGCCATTCAGTCAAAATACTCAGCTGGTCTTGCCACAATGCTACTGCAGAATTAGGATATTGCTAGAGAGTGAAATCTACCCAAGAAACTCTAATGGATTAAAAGTAATGTCTTTGGTAAATGTTATGCTCATTTAGATATGTAGTTGCTAGAAAATTCTCTTCCATGCTTCTGTAATGATTCCCTTGCTTTCCTGCAGTCTCTTTATGGGACGGGGCATTCTTGGCTACCACCACTCAGAGACAGAATACAGGATTTGGGACAGATGTAAAAGATACGCAGCTGGCAGGAATCTCAGCTGAAGTGGAAGTTGAGGTCAAGGCCATTTCCAGTCTTCCTACTTCATCCTCTCCCCAGCACAAAAGAGGTCACTCCCCCTTCATCTTCTCCATACAATTTATGTATCTGTAGGCTTTAATCTTACCACCCTTCAGCTGACTCTCTTCCAGGCTGAGGAATTCTTATATATTCTTCTCTTCTTGAAAGGATGCCATAGGCTGGCTCTCTGTTTTCTTCTTCCTCCTTGTGTTAGCCAGTTCTCTCACATCACTTCTGAGGTGACTAAAATCACACGCAGTCATAAAAATGTGTGTAAGTGACATAAGGTCTTTTCCGTGTTGCTCCAGTAACTTTTCCAATAACTCTGAATATCTGATTTGCCTTTTTTACTCATCGTTGTGTTGAGGTGCCTACAAATCCAGTATTTCTTTCTGAGTAACAATTGCTAATTTAGAGCTCATCCCTGTACATGTATAGTTTGGATTATTTTCCACACACATACTGTGCTTCATATTTATTACCATAGTATGTCATTTTCCATTTTATCACTCAGACATATAACAGTAGTAGATCCTTCTAAAATTATTTGCAGTCAACTGTAGTCTGCAAATGTGGTTGCCTCATTCCCATTTATAGCTCAGTTCTAAATACACTGAGGAGCACAGATGCATCTGGAACCTCATGGCAACATTCCTGCACTGTGAAAACTGGACATTTGAACTTACCTTGTAGTACTTTGTTTCCCAGTACTAACTTCACATTTCCATCTCAGATAATCGCTTGCATAAATTTAAACCATTTGATTGTATCTCCTTGAGACCAGTTTGGAAGTCTGAGTCTGGGGCTTCTGTTTTGAAGCTTTTTGGTTCTTTTTTAATTTGCTCTCTGGGATTTCTGATATTTGTTTGAAGTTCTGATACTTGTTCGGGATTTCTTGATTATTTCTTCAAAGCATCATTTTGGTAGAGAAACAATAGAAAGCATTTTTTTTTATTTCTGCAATGCAGTGCATAGGTATAGTTTCATTTGTTTTCTAATATGATCATCAATATTATGAGTAGTTCCCTGACCTGCAAAAATCACAGAGCCTCTTTTTGGTAGATTTTTCTGGGTCTAATAAGTATTGCCCTTATTAGCCTTTCAGTGGCATCACTGGTAAGGCTTTCTTCTGTGTAGCTGCTTATCTTTGCAAACCTTGTGGGAGATTAAAAACCTCTCTTTTTTATTTTTGTCTTTGTTTAATGCAGTTGAAACTGGGTTCAATGGTTGCATGCCAGAGACAGACACACGGACATGTGCATGCAGTGTGACAGCATGAACCCTTTCCACAGGCAAGTGGCCTAAAGCAAAGTACAGAGATGTACTACGAATTCTCCTGGAGTCTAGTATGTACACTCCATTGCCATGGATCTGGCTCTTTGTAGTCTTTGTCAGAAATCTGACATCTCTGGATATGCACAATGCCTACTTAAGAAAAAACACCTTGCTATATACATAGGCATATAATAACAGTGATACATTAATTGTTTTGTGAGCGTCTAAAAGTATTACTCTATTGTCAACTAATGTTGAATGGAATAATGTGAGATTAAGCAAAAGCAGTTTCCATGGTTACTCTGGAGGTATTCTAAATATAGCAGATGACGTAATCGGTTACAGGGACTAGATACAAGATTGCTGTGTATTTCAGTGAGAATTTTCTTCTCTGGAGATACCTGTGAAAAAGTGTCTATATTACTTGAGGATACTATTTTTCAAATTATTTCTGTTGCCCCGTGATTTTCTGCTCCTCAGAGCCTTTCCATTTTTCCATTTACAGGCTGGTAGCTTCGTTATAGTTATTATAAATCATATACATCAGATCACTTTAATGTTTTTACAGAATTCTTAAGAGCAAAGGTAAAATTCCATAAAACAGTTTCCACATCTGGCCAGAGAAAGACTGTAGTTTTTGCAATGTCTTCTACCCCATGTATTAACACCCTGTTATCAGCATCTGTCGTATCTGTCTATCCATCTTATCTCTGTATATGTCCATCTATCTTTGCTACCGTTGCTGTCATGTTTCCAGTGCCCTCTGATCTGATTTTATCCAGACAGAAAAGAATGGCTTAATGACCCAAACACATCTTGTTTTTCAAGATGTGTAATAAAACATTCCCCTTCCTCACCCCCAGCTGAGCAATTATTTCCCAGTGGAACAAATTTCACTCCATGAAATTTGGACTACTTAGCACGCAATACCCGAGAATGAGTAAATAGGTAGGACGAAGATTTGTTGTCACTGAGGGGGTAAGAGAGGGAAGACAAAAATATTCTGGGAATTTATTCACAGTTGGTTGCCCAGCTTTCCTTTGTGTCACCTTTCTGGCCCTATTGAGTCCTGTTCAAATTCTGATTTTTCTCTGAGTTCATAGTAAGAGCAAGTCACTTCCTACAGTCAGTGCAGTTTTCTTCCACAATATATCTAACTTCAGTCATTCCTGTTTTGATTAAAAATTCCTTTCCATTCCCACTATTTCTTTTACTGTTCTACTTAATTTCAACCTTAATTCATTTTTTAAATGACACAGTCCAATTCAGGAGTGCTGGGGCAAAAAAAAATAGGTAAGTTAGATAAACCAGGAAAAAAAAGGGTAACTTTGATAAACTGGAAAAAATGTCCTTCTCAGAAAGCACTGCTATATTCTGAGTCAGAGTTTCTTTGTTTATTAATAGCAACTGGTCAACAACCACTTGTCTTCTCAGAGCAGTACTGTGAACATGTTCCATGTCCAGTATCAGCAGAAACAGCATTCCTGTTTTCCAAAGGCAAAGAATGCCAGCGTAAGATGCTGCATTAACAGCTAGAGGCTAAAAATCATGCATCTTACTGCATTTTCACCCCTTTCAATAAAACTGTTATTAATCGTAGTTCCTAAACAATTTTTTTTTTTTTTTTTTGTGGTGCAGATAGCCTGAAGATGAAGATGTGACAGTGACGAAAGACTGCAATAAAGGGCAGCTGAAACTTTTTGGGGAGACGTTTCTACTTTCACAAGGCAAAAGACAGCGGCAGCATTCAATGATCAGAAATTTTATTTTCCAAATATGAAAGCTCATGGAATTATAGAAATTATGGACAAAAAAGATATATTGGGTCATCTTTTCCACACTGGAAGCTATGGCAGCTTTGTTCCTTTCTTTTACAGTACTTTCTGAGTGTAGGTTTAACGTCTCAGTAGACAGGTCTCAATGGCTTACTGTGAAAGGCTGTTCTCCTATATATTATCAAAGCTTGGCTTTATATTTAGCCATGAATGTGTCATTTCTGAAAATATGATCCTGCTACTGCTCCTGCTCTTACCTATGACACTGCTTTAATCAACTTTCCATTCTTGGGGTTCAGGGGTTTCTGGTACTTCTGGGTGGTTCATGTATCCTCACACTCATACTTGGTACTTGGCAAACCTAGTCATATTTAGGTTTTGTACCTTTCCATATCAGTCAGACTTTCTGATTGTCGACTAACCTCTCTCAGCAAGTGACCCTTCTTCCAAATAGGTTATTGATGCAGTTAAGTAAGACTTTACCAGAAAATAAAATTGTTTCTTCAGAGTTAACCATGTTGAAGGCTTCAGCTGGTGCTGTACTCCTTACTGGAAATTCTCAGTGGTAGATTTGGATGGAATGAAAAGCAAAAAGTATTCGGGTATGGTAAATGTCAACTAAACAGGCCTGCTGGGTGAAACCCTAGTCCCACTGAAGTAAAAGACAAACTGCAACTGGCCATGATGCCTCTTTGCACCTGTAATCCAAGTGAAGTTGCCCCTGAGGATCCTCTTTTCAACACGGGTGTTCAATCATGTCCAAATAAGGGCTGTTAGGTGGGCACTTGATTTCCAATTACTTGATTTCCATTTTCAAAAACAATAATCCTTTTTTTCTTCTGCTTATTTTTTTGAAAGTCCCATGATCCTGCCTCTCTATAAGTATTGAACTGCATGATATGACATTTGGCATCCTGGAAGCAGGGGAAGATGAGCATGATGAATGGAGAACTGTCAAAGGCAGTCTTCTCCGATGGAACAGTATTCTTCCAGCAACCACGGATCTGCCCTAGAAAACTCCCAGTTCAAACCACCAAGCCTCCATACCTTTCCTTCCCCCGTGAGGTCTTTCTGCTCCTGTAGTTGTACCAGTTCAGTAGTTTATACGGTTAAACTCCAAAGGGACTTATAGAATACCTGTAATTTTTATGTTTTGCAGTGAGGGGCTTTTTTTCAGCTTTACCTACCAGGCAAAATTAACAAATGCAGAGTAGGTTAACTCTGTTAGTTCTCTCACAGTCTTTGTCCTTGATTGAAAACCAGTGGGAGTCGTTTAGTGACTTGTAACCTAACAGTGAGTTCTCTAAAATTTACCTATGGCTCCCACATGTGAAGTTTTGCCACTCCTTCCAGCAGGGTAATCATGCACCCTCCTGTGTGTCAGTTGGGCGAATTCTGCTCTCATTATGGAGTCTGTGCAGAGAAGGCAATCAAAGTCTTTGTGCAAATTTATTCTAGATGAAGGCCCAAAAACCCTCTAAATGGACTGGCCATATGAGATTTAAATGGGAATGAAATTGGGTACCTGGCCCTTTCTGACCAGCCACCACGTTTGTACAATAGTCAGCAAGAAGTTTGGGAACATATTAGCAGCCTTGGAAAAGAACTGGCAAAGAGAATCATCCTTCCCATTCAATCTTTCAATGTTTCAGGGGCTCAGGACAAGGCAAGAAAAAGATGGTTTAGGCAGCAAGTTTATTACCTTCCCTCATCATCACTAAGCAATCCAGGAATGGCTTTAAAGTATAGGTCAGCCATTCTTCTTCATTAATTTTAGCCAAATTGTGGGCAGCTGCATCCACTCTTCAGGCATCATACCAACCAGTTGTCACTATCCCATTTTTCTCTTCACACATGAGCTATCAGGCTGGAGAGAGGTGGTTTTCTTCTTGCTTTGGAAACAGAACAAAAGACTTTGGCACAGCACAGGAGTCCACCTGTGGCGAGACAGAGGAAAAAGCACAGAAAGGAAATGCATGTTATGCTCAGGAGAAGTTAATTAATTAACAACTAACAGGGGTTTGCAGCTGAGATAAAGGCAATGGAAGGCCATGGCACATAGAGCCAAGGAAAAATTTTCATGATAGCCCCAACTCTGTCCTCCTTCTGTGCACAGCAATAGATAAGCATCTCACCAAGCAATAGGGATGTTTCTTTGCTCAGAGTGTTTCTCTGGTCCCTAGCTGCACAGGGTCTTTTTCAGCAAAACGTCAACACAGACCTCAACTAACCATGGTCAAGTGCAGATATCAACCTAAAATTAATTTTTCCTCCTACCACATACTAAGTGAGTGTTGGGAGGTTTCAGACGGCAATAGTAGACCCTCTCCACTATGAAGATGGGTGCACCAAATCTCCCCAAACTGTTCTGTTTCATCTAAAATTCCAGAGCAGGAAGGCTGCTGCAATTCCATTGGACTAAGTTCTTACCCCCCTAGTATAGAACATCCTCCCAGTATGAAAGGAATGAACTAGGCTATTGCCCATGTGGAAAAGCGGTGGGAAATATCCCTTGAAGGCCTGCTTTCCACTTCCTGCAGACCAGGGACTGAATGTATGTGAAGGCAGTGGGGCATGTGTGTGTGTGAAGACAAACACAGTACAAACACAGTCTGCCTCTGATCTTATGAAACCTGTCTATTTGCAGTCCTGCCTTAACCCTGCCCATGGTATTCCTGGATACATGTGAATTTCAAATTATGGAATATTATAAACATGTCTTACAAGTGTTTGTCAAACTTTCCCTACATCTACTCTATATAAACCCAGTCTCTGTCTCTAATTAAAGTAGCCTGTCATTGTAGCCTCACTCTCCTGCTCTCACTTCCCAATTTGCTGTGAAACCCAAGAGGCTAAGCCTTGACATGGGGAGCACTTTTCTGTTGATGGCAAGCCTGTGTTATTTCAGAGGTCCCAGGCTGGTGTGGCTGGTTTTCAGCACAACTAGAAAAGTACCAAGTACATTGTTGGTGTCCAAAATGGGGCCAGACATACAGAGGTAGAGGGCAGATCATGAGAGGCATGGGTCTGGTTCAACCTCCTTGTTTTTGCAGATGTACAGGGTGTGAGCTCAAAGGAGGTGCAATGTTTTCGCATGCCTGGGTGTCCACCTGCATCTGGCAGGCAAACAGAGAGATTGAGACCAGCCTTCCATGTGTTCCTGGAAGGTGAGCACCCCAAACCACTGGTTTTCTGGCATCTGACTGAACGGAGTAGAGACAGTGATATCCCGGTGGCCTTCTGATCCAGGAATATGGAGAAAAGTGTTGCCAGAAAGCTGGAAGGCTCCTTCTTCTAAAGGAAGATAATGGTAAAAAAGGTCTCCAGGGGAAAAGAGTGAAGTGGAAAATTCCAAGCAGTTTCTACTGGTTTTACCCACCGACTTTCTTCTACTCTTTCATCTGTGGGTTATTTTTGTTTTCTCAGTGCACTTTGCTGTTTCTGACTGCTTAAAGCCTATCTCTCTGTTCTGCTTTGCAAAGCATCAGGGATGCATGGCAAGTTGATTATCCACATGAAGCAGCTACCATAACATTGAGATTCAGGCATTTTCTTTATCATTAGCCTAACAAAGCAAATAGAGTTGTAGCTAACTGGAAAGATACAGTACATTATTATTGTTATTATTTCTATTTTTGAAAACCAGGACACGGTGGTGTGGGGAGGGGGTGGGATGCATGACTGCGTAGACAGACAGTCATTTAATCTGAAATGGAGAGCAAAATGTAATTGGTAGCCTTAGACTCATTAGTATGCTGAAGCCTGGGTCTGTGATTTCTATTAGAAAAAATATTAAAGGACCACTGTTCAGGGAATTGAAGGTGGCACAAACAATTTAGTGGAGTTTTTAATCAATATCTTGCAGAGGAGCTGCACCTTTTTGACTTTTAGGACTGGAATGCAATATTTAAGGAGAATATACTGCATCAACCGTACTTGCAATATAGTACATCATCCTTTGAAATGTAGATCTTTCAGAATAATTTTTTTGTTAGTCTTTGGTCTGTATCCTTGGACTGCAACAGTTGTTATGTTTTTGTTTTTGAGTGGCTTGTGTCTACCAAAGTAAAACAGAAACAAAACAAAAAGTCAAAGGGAAAATGCCATTCATGTTCTTACCATCAGACAGAAAAAAAAGAAGAAAACTTAAAAAATCAGGATGCATGTGTTTCTTTTACATATTTCTAATCAGAAAATAGGATGAACAATAATATTTTCATTAAAACAGTGCAAAGAAAATTACACGGCTTCACACAAAATTAAGCTCTCTTCTTTATAAAAATATTAAGTATTCGAAATAATTGAATTCTTTATGAATTATTTATAGTCAATAGTTCCGTATTTAATTGTGACTGAGCTGAGTCTGACTTGTTGCTAGACTTAATGATAAACCTCTTAACACGTGGTATTTTTTCAGTAAGCTAGAAATGATCATAAACTTCCTGCTCTTGTGATAAAATTTCTTGTGAGAAAACTAACCCTATACAACATATATGCTGTCATATACAACTATACAACTCATAGGTATATGAGAGTAGAGGAGATACATGGTATTCAAACATTTCATTCAACTGATGTTATAACGTGGGTTTGTTTTAATACACCAAGGTCTGACTTAAAGAAAGCAAATGAAAAATTCTGTATTAAATATCCAAAGACTGAATGTACCCATGACAAAGGTCACTGTTCAGAACCTCTAAAAGGATGGCATAGTTTCTTCCTTACTAATTATTTTTAATGATAAGTTTTACTTAGAAGAAATCCCTTCCTATTTTCAAAAATTATCACATATGCTGTTCCCAAAATATGTTTTAGAATCCCTTGTACAAGCAAAGACAAAAGAATCACCCTAGAACAGAGATGCCGGCAGAGACATTTTAATGTATTACATTTAATCACAGTATTGTATTTCATTCACCTAGAAATTCATTAATCATGATTCACACCCCAAGAAACCATATTAAAATATAGTGATAGTGGGCAAGCAGATCTGTGTTCACAGCAGGGTTATTTCAACAACCTGTACACCCTTGTAGTTACGCAATTAACCTGCAGTAATAATCTTTCTTATTGCTGTTCTACATACCTCATCTGGAAGGTGGCCTAAGCTGACAGTATAAATATCACTGAAATAAAACATTTACCTCATCTGGCACACTATTTTTCTCCTGTAAATTGAATGGGTAACTTTTGGGGACACCTTAAATCTTCATGTTTAGGCAGAGTTTTGGTCCCAGTCATTTAGTACTGTAATCCTGAACCCGAAACAGCTGTGTTTACAGCTCATAGGTCAAGGATTCAGATGTGTTAGAAAGAAGGACACTTTTGCTCCTTTTGGCTTCTGTTTATATATATACATATTTTAAGGTGTTTCTCATTTAGTATGGATGAGGCTTCTCTCTGCCTATTTGGCTAGGATGAAAATGACAGTAGTGAAAATTGTGAATAGTATTGTCATATTATTAGGAACATTATGAATTATTTATATATAGCATGCACAGGGTGCTAGACATTTAATATGCATATAACCAGACTGCTTCCCATTTCTAAAGTCAGAGTTGTTACTGAGGAGTTATTACTAATAAGTAAGAGATGTCTCGGACAGGATACAAGCATACAAACTCATGGCTGAAATATTTGTTGTTGATTCTTTTGCCTTTTTCAGTATTCTCTCTCATATCCCCATCCCATCTAATTTTACAGCCAACTGTGCCCATGCTCTGTATGTGGTGAAAGCAGCCAGCAGACACCATAGCAGCTGCTGGTCCCAGCTCTTTAGAGTGCTTCTGAGGCACTGGGGTTGTCCTGTGGGATGATAAGTTATTAACAGCTATCATCAGGAAATGCTGAGCTGGTTGAGATCATCACATCAGAGGCAGAAGTAAAGCCATGCCTAGAGGACCTGTGACCTCCACCACTCATTCCAGCCCTGGGTCTCACAGCAGAGTCTAGAGGTACATCTTTGTGGAGGGCTGAGCACAGTGTCTGGCTCACACAAGTTCTAGCTTGACGCTCATGTGAACCCTGCCAGCGTGACTGAGGCTGAAGTCCACCACAAGCAGTTCCTTCGAGCTGAGGAGATGAAGCAATGCCATTGACATGCAACAGAGACAGGTTGATGCTCAGCTCCAGAGCCCTGAAGACCTGAGGTGCTCAGGTAGTTCCCAAAGTTTTGGTGGGAGCTGGTTACTCCAAGACAATGGGAGAATAAAAATCTTGTTGCTTTGGTATAAGGAAAAATTACTCTTGTGCCTTTCCCAGAAACTCTATGCTAGTGGAGTGGCTGACATTTGCTTTATTTGCAGAGACAATATTTTTGCTGCTGCTCAATGGGGCATATTTCAAATGCTGCCCATAGACCTGGAGGTGTTTTGTAATAGGTGACTCCTGTAAAAAATGACAGATAATTAGCTTACTGACAGCTGTGGGAACAGAGGGGTTTAATAGAACAACAGTTTCCCAATACATTGCTTATCAAGTGATTCCTCCATGATTACTATTTGCAGTAAATGCAGTCAGCACTCAGCATTTTAACCAAACATGAGAGGTGTCTGTGATAGTGGTGTAAGAAGGGGAGAATCTGATACTTGAGGTGCACGGACTGGTGCAGCCATGACCAGGAGGCAGTGTGGCAAGCCTGGAAACCAGGCAAATATGAGGTGCTGAAAGATACAGAGTGGGTGGTTTCTCTGCACCAACCACCTACAAAAAAGCCTCCACAAATATAAGCACCACAATTCTGCATATTGCATGAAAATTTAACAGATTATGCTAATTTCAGTGTGGTCACAGACATGCAGGTGACCCAGGTGTAGCTCTTGCAGCAGAGATTCAACCATTCCCAGTATTTTCTCTGTGAAAGCCTGAGGAAAATGCTGGACCCTTGGGTAAAACTTCCAAGGCCGTGAGGGGGCTAAGAGCTCTCCATGGGAAAGCCAGAGCCCATCCCATCTCCCCTGTCAGGAGCAGGGCAGACAGGGGTTACTGGCCTTGCTGGGACAGGGGCTGATGGCTGAAATGGGTGCTGAAATGTAAGCAGGGTGGGAGGAACCCCAGGGATTCAGACAAGGACAGGGGGTGCTGGGGGTGCCCTCGGGGCCCTGGCAATAGTCACCGGCAGATCTCTGTGTGCACATTCAGACAAAGGCAGATGTGTGTAAGCACCCAGTCTGCAGTTACAAACCAGACCTCAGAAATATGACAGAGCACTTAGAAGTAATAATATGGTGGGGAAATTACTTTATGCTGCTCTTTAGTCCCATCTCTCCTCCCTCCCTGGGAAGCACCTATTTTGACTGTGAGAGTAATATAATGTGCTTATGTTTGAAGGAAGAGACACCTTGAGTGTATGTGTGCTGCTTAGATAGCTTACACATAAAAGCTTGTGATTCAAGGAGCTCACTGTCTAGCTAAGATAGACAGTACCAGCAGAAGCAGCATTAAACTGAGAGATGAGATAGCAAGCAATAATGCAAAGGGAGACAAGGAAAATGCTCTTGGTGAGTGTATGCTGTGGGTGCAGATGTTGCAGCTTTAAGCTTACACTTCCCAGGTTTTCTTCCATATGGGCTGATGGACAAGGCTGGCACTGCAGTGATAGTAGAGGCTGTCCAGGGAATAGAGCACTGCTCTGGCTGAGACAACCTGAACCATAACACGAGACTACTGTGCCCAATGGAAGAGAGAAGATATTCAAACCACAAAAGCACTGTTAGCAGAAGTTCAGGTGTTTCTAATAGGAAATGAAGAAGAACTAATAGTTGATAAAATATTATGACTACAAAGTTGCAGAGAAGGAGACAAAGACTACAGGGCAAAGAGTTAAAATAGAAAGAGTCCAGGAGAACAGGCTGTGACATCTGACATAGGGGGATCTCTCAGGGACTGAAGCAGAAGGCTGCAGATCCCTGGATATTTGGCTTACAGACAGGAGAGAGTCACTTGCAAAGATTAGATTTTGTGGCTGGCTGTCAGGAGTATCAGGTTTGCTATGGAAGGAAAGTAGATGTCAGTGAGTAAACGAAAAGCTGCAGCAGATGTTGTTACGAGGATGACCTGGTAGCTAAGTGCATGGGGTAGGAAACTAAGGAGGAAAAGAGTGGAAAACACACAAAGGGTATAGTCTCCCTTGGAGCAGTAAGAACTTGCCTGACAGAGCCTGCAGCTAAAACTGGAGCAGAGCACAGTAGGTCAGACAGGCTGGGAAAGCTGGCTGAAGAACATCACCATATTTAAAATGCAAAGAAAAAAGAAAGACAGCTGTAACTGAGCTTTTGACAGTTGATTTAACAGCTCACTTTTAATTCTATTTTGTCATTTGAAGTGAAATGTATTCCTTTGAAATAGTTTATCCACATAGCTCTTAGCCTTTCTTCCAATTATATTGCACCCATCCTCTTAAAGATTAACAAGCTTTAATGAACTTTATTGTTTCTAATTCATCTCCCTTTTGTTCTGACAGTGTGACTTTTGTTTACAATTAGTACAGCTAACATTATACAGGGTCATGTGGGTCGAAAGAAGAGGATTTCTATTCAACATGGTAAGAAAACAAATGAGTCCTGTCCTGTGGAGTGCTTGTTAAGATTTTTTTGTAATGAAAAATCTCCCAGATATGGATCTTCTGGTGAGACTTAATCAAACTTGAGCATCTGATTCCAAAAGATACCTATGAAGACTTTCCTTCCCTACACCTTACCTTTGGAAGTACCTTAGCTTCACTGGTACTGCAGATTTTTACCTAGTTTCATAGGAAACTTTTACTGATATCATCCAGACTGATATCATCCAGAATACGTTTGTTTTACCTACATTCTAGATTCTGTTTGAGTACATTTTGAACTTACTATTTAGTTTCAACCATATTTCAAAGTGGAAAGACAGTCTTAAATATATTAAATTCCACAAGTTTGATGAAAATAAACAGCTGTGTAGAGGAGTAAGACGGTAATTAGGGTGCCCACTGTGATAAAGCCTGCAGCATGAGCTTAATCCTTATTAGACACTGAAGCCTCTATGAGAGAGAAGAGAATCACATATCCCAGCTGTGGTCTCAGAAATCTCAAGTCAGAACTCATATTCTGTCAGAGAGTAGATAATCCAAAAAAAAAAAGCTTTTTGTAGCATTGCTCACATAATTTCTCCTTTTACTCTATTTTTAGTTTAGTTAATAATTTTATTCATATGACTCTGAAAATGCCTAAAGACTCAGTTTGTTCCCTATCAGTTTCCCTCTGTTTTGAAAGAGAAAAGTAACCCATGTCCACCTGAGATCAAACCCAGAGGAAACTTTCCCTCTGAGAAATCATCTATAGGACAGAATGACCAGCCTTTGGAGACCTTGGGCAGCCAGACTGGACTCCGTGGGGAGGCCAGCCCAGCTGTGGCCTCCTTCAGAACAGCTCTGAGAGCACTGCTGCCTTCTCCTTCTCTTAGCATACAGTCTGTGCTTGTGGCTTCTGTGTTTGTCTATCAAGTGGTCAACTGATCACTGCTCAGTTCTGCTTTGTCTGAAGGACCCTCTGAAATCCTCTAACTTTCAGGCCAGAGTTGCTCTGGGGCAAGGACAGAGGTACCTCTGGGGCTGTGCCAGTGTGCACTGAACAAGTTCAGAGATGATGTGATGCACTGGGTATAAAGCTATAGTCTGTACTAGTTCGGAGGCTCACATGGGATAACACCTCACTTTAGTTCTTGTTCTGGGTTGTTGGATTCAATAATTTTGGAACCCAGGCCTCTCTTCTCACAGCAGAATGTTTTTTCCTTAAGCTATGAGATTTATAATATAATCAAATATGTTTCATCAAACCCTTCTTCCTGATTCCTGTATGTATCTTGCATTGTTTTTATATAGTTACAAACTTTCAATGTAGGAGCTGCTTAGCATCCTTTTCCATGCTAGCCTACAGCTTCCTGGTTTTGTCTTTGTGTGAGGAGTAAGGAGGATAATGAGTAATAAGGATTACCTCAGCAGTGGAATTGAGATCTTGCTTAGGACTTGGGAAGAAAGAAAGTACAGATGTCAATCTTCATGGGAGAGTTCTGGTGGCAACTTCTGCCTGAGGGACAGGACTTAAGACTTATTGTTGTCATTAGCTGCATGTGTTGATTAGCTCTAGGCAGCTTCCTGCCCAGCATGGTGGCTATTTGCGAGCCCATTTTGCATACGAGAACGCCTGTGTGACACGGTTTTGTGGCGCCATTGGAGACCAGGCTGGATGCACTGTCAGCTGGGGAAATGGCCCTGGGTGTCACGCCAGTAGGGTGTAGTCATGCAGGGCACCTCATGGCCATCTGAGTCTCTACTGTGCCGTGCTGGAAATGGATCTGTTGTTTAACCACTGCAGAGCAGAAGCACTGTAGCTCATGCTAATTTACCCTCTTTCTCAAGGCTGCTTCAAACTTTGAAGATAGCTGGGCAAAACTTTGCATGTTTTGTTGCTCTGTATGACGATGACATACAAGATCAGCTGGACCAGCAACCTTTTAGGTTGCATAAGAAATCTTGACTCTCAGAAGGAGAAGGAAGTTAAGAACTCAGCACTTTGGCATCTAGCTTTGGGTCCGTTGCATTTTGAGCCTAACTTTTAATCCTGGTCATTGACCATCTGTGTTTTCACAAATTAAACTCCATAATTCTGTCAGTATTTGTAGTTGTATAATGAACTCAAACCTCCTTCAACCTGAAGACCTATAAATAGATTTTGTCTTGGGCTGCCTTTCCTTTTCAGCAATCACACTACCCGTGGCTGTTTGCTGTCTGCCTGTTTGCATTTTTACCTCTGAGCATAATCAAGCAGGTAGCATGTTTTCACTTCATTACTGTTTCTGCTGGTGTACTGGATTCACTCCAGTACGAATGACAACTGCATCTTTTTCCCTGGTGCATGGTGACTATTCAGGACTGCACAGGTCATACAGTCCTGCAGCATCACCTCATAGGTCACACATGTGTAGAGGCTCTGTGAACAGCTGAGCCCCTTCAGTTTCTGCAGGAGTCCTGGTGATAAAGTTTGACTTGAATGGGGAGCTGGCACTTCAACAAAAAGCCCCAGGGTGAATAATGATCACAAGCAGCAAAAGTATGTGGCTTTTCTGGGTAATGTGAGAGGCTGCTGAATGTAATCTTTTTCTCTTTAATGTTCAACTAGCCTTGGCATAAAAATCTTCTCTGGTTTGTGGCATCATGGAGGTGTCTGACTCAGAACAGTGAGTAGCATGAAAAATGAGATGTTCACAACTTCTTTTTTTTATGTATTCATGCAGAGGAGATGCCTTTAGATTCCTCTGGTGGCTGCTGAAATCCAAACATGAAACAGTTCCTGTCTTTGATAAAGTCAAATATCAGACTCCTGAACTGAGATCAGACTCCACAGAAGATGTAGGCATGCATAACTTTGTTTGTTGTAAGTTTTCTCCCAGGATGAAGGATATGATCTGTGGTTTCAAACTGAGAATGGATTTTAATTACTTAGTTATTTGCCAGGAGGCAGTAGTCACTAACATGTGGCTGCACTGTGTGAATTACAGAATTCAGTATGTTTGTCACCAGACTGGGTGAATAGGATCATAATCCTTCTATTCAGTTGAACTGTAGATCACTGCGTGACCTTTTCAACAAATGCATTTTAATTAGCTGTATGTTCACCTTCTTCCTACTGCTGAAAGCAGGAAAAATGGATTATTGACAATATGGAGTATTATATATTTAACCTTTTAGGCTGAGAATTTGGACTGGAGTGAAACCAATCTGTAAGACAGCTAGCAATATTGTCCAGGCCAAACTGTACCTAATTCACAGCTTAACTGTGCACCTTCACATGTGTACAGTGCACATCTCTGGAGCCCCAAAATTTCTGTGATAATTAAATATTTTTTGATTCTTCTCTTTCCCCCTTTCTTTGGCAGCACAACAAGGTCCCCTGGTATGTGATTTGTGCAGGGGTGAGGCGCTACTAAAAATGGTTGTCCATCTGCAAAGACATCTAATTCCAGCCCATCAGTAAATTATAGCCAGGCCCAGAGACAGCTTCTGGTCAGGGAAAGGGCTGACTAGAGAGACAGTACCTCAGGACACACTCCAAACACAAATAATTCATTTTTTTACAAAAATGGGTTGGAATCCCACAGAGGCCATATTCTGCTCCAGGAGTACTGGCCAACTGCTTCCTCTTCAGAATGTAGCTTTAAAAGGCTTCAAAGGCTTCTTGTTAAAATGGGAAGGATACTGTTAACTCCCTATGCACTGATGTATTTTGTATATTTGGCCAGGGTTCTCTGTAAATGTTACAGACATCCTCAATAGAGGATGATGGGTCTTACCCTCCTATGCTGCCCACCACAATATCCTGCTGGAAGGAACCCTGTCACAGCCAGCCAGGGATGCTGTCAACTATTTTGCTCCAGAATTGCTATTTTGACCCTGGGACGCCATACCACCTCTCTGGCTTTCCCTCCAACCTTTTAGCTGCTTTTTCTGTTCATAATTCAGGCTCTTGCAGGAGGTGGGTTAGCTTTATCTCTGTGTCTGCGTGCTGCCTAGCAAAATGTTGCTGCACACAATATGCCCATTGTGGAGCAAATGGATTGTCAGTAGTAATCCAGGAGAATGAGGGAGGAGACCTGAGTGGTTCGACCTCAGCCAAAGAGAGTTCATATGAAAAAGACAGAGCATTATGTAAGAGGGGTTTTTTCCTTCAGTCCTCTGGACTTCCACACCTTGACCCCACTATACCAGGGCCTGGTACAGTACTGTATCGCTGGCTGCTCAGTGGTGTGGTAGCTGTGCTGTGGCCAGGCTGAGCTGGGAGGAGAGCTGTCAGCCCACAAACTGGGGAAAACAATGCAGACATGGCACTAAATTTAGCCCCGGACAGGCATGGAAAATGTACTTGCAGCCGTTGTTGCTCAAAGCACAATTTGGACCCTGGTAGAGGGGACTGAATAACTTCTGGTTTTCAGGAAACATAAGTGACAACCTATCAACCCCAGCAATTGGTTTCTATCAGCTTATATTGGTTACATTTTCAAAGCTATGTTCGAAAGGAAAAGGGCAGAAAACGTAATGCTTCAATGATACTGTCATTTGGTAGATTCCCCTAATAAGCCAGCTGTGAATAGATGAAATTGCTTTGTGAACCTGCTGCATGGAGCACATATTCTTTGTAGCTTTCTCATGTGGAGGAATAGCTGCTGAGGTTAGAAAATGCCCTGTGGAAGAGCCAAGTAGTTCTGCCACCCATACTCCAAGTTCAGGTAACTCCTTTGGGAGGGTGTGAAGGAGGAGTGCATGCAATGAGGTCATTTTCACCTCTCTCTAGCCGGACCATGCACCTATAGCAGCAATGAGGGCAGGAAGCTAAGCCAGATAGGGGAGAACAAAATAAGTGCCAGTTTGATATACGAGTACATAGCAAGTTTTAAGCCTGGCTCCTGCCCTTTTCTGTGTGTAATAAATGAAATGACCTTCCAGTTAAAGTGTAAGAGATTGAAAAAGACAAAGCAGAGCAGTGAGGCCCTTTTTTCCCAGTGTATACCTACATTAGAATTCTGCTCTCACACTCTTGCAAAGGAAAACTGTAGCTTGAAGAGAAAACAACATAGCATTAAGCCATCCTGGTGTCAAATATTGTAAATGAAAACAGTTAACGACACTGCATTCTCATTACCAGCTTTGGGTATAATAGCCTCCCTCCCTCATACCAAACAGGATTTCTTAGTGCTCTTTTGTGCTTAACTCTCCAACTTGGCAATTCCACCCAGCTCAATGCCCATAAACTGTAACTCCTTTGTCATTCCCAGGTATTTTCTGTGGGTTTCGCTTTTATTGTGACCTGAAACTATTTTATGACTGAGTTCTACAGTTGTTCTTTGTACAGTGGGTAATGAAACACCTTTATCTGTATCTGCATCTTTTGGTACTTTCTTTTTTTCCTTTCAGCTTAATGACATTACTGTGAGCACCACTGGGACTGTTATGCAGATGTGCTGCATACTGGAGAAGTTGCTGCTTCAGGATAAGCCATTACTTTTTGTTGCCCCCACAGGCCTGGGAAAGATAGCTGTTACAAACGACTTCCTGCGACAGTTACCTCATGAAAAATATGTTGTATGTCAAATTAACTTCTCAGCACAGGTCTCAGCTAATCACACCCAGGACATCTTCCTAACAAAACTCGAAGGGTATCCTGAGTTATAATTAAAATCAAATATGTAATTGCGCTCGGTTTACTCCACAGAGATCATCCACAAAATAATATGAAATGCTCTTCTTCCATTTCTGACAGAATAAATGAAAGCTGATTTGTTTCTCTACATACTGTTCGTTACTGGGGAAACTACATTTTAATTGATGTTGACAAATATTCTTATTTATGGCATATATAGAACAGCACATAGTCCAGAAAGCATGTCTGCTTAACTTTATCTTCTTAGATGTTTTTGCTTTAGGAGAGTGAATCAGCTCCCTGTCCCTGGATATTCTTCAGTCTAAAGCATATTAAAGGGAATCACCAGATTGAGTCCCAACTAGTAAAGAGAGCCATCTGTTAGGGAAAGATCTGAGCAGTAGGCTATATATGGTACTTGCCAACCCACGGAGGGCAAAAAGATCAACTGGAAGAATGGCAGCATCCAGGGGATTATATCTAGAAAATGGTTAGCTCTCCAGCATCTAAATCATGCATTTTTAATTCATCACATGGCAGACAAACAAGTCAAACGTTAATTGGCATGATAAAAGGGAGCTCATAGTGTATTCTGCACCTTTCAATATGGAGAGCCTCTCTTGCCAGACAGCCGAGACAAAACTTCGAACTTTGTATTTGCAAGCACAGAAATGAGATCTGTGGGTAGTATCACACCTCAATGAATGCAAAAATAAATAAATACCTTTTTTAAAAGTGAAAGAAAGTACTGAAAATGCTCAGTGCAAGCTTGAGTCTTTAGGAACATTATAGATTATATTCCATAAGTGCTAAAACTTACTGTAATATTTGTAGTTTCCCTGAGCAAACAAAACAAAGAATTTGACTCAGCTGTGACATAAATAGTTTGACTACATAAAGAATGCTTTTTTATGCACACTGGGGTTTGATAAATGCTATTATGACAACTGTCAGGCTCTAGTGAATGGAGAAATATATCCTATCAACAATACAAAGGACTACAAAATACCATAAGGGTATTTGCTGTGGGGCTCACAAGTCATGATCATTTTAATCTCTGGGTAGTTGAGATAAAACCACTTGCTCCATGTATTTTTGTTTTATATTTGTGTTTTTCTATAAGCTGTCCTTTCAAAGTCTGTCATTAAAAAAAAAAAAAAATGTTAAAGTAGCCTAGGCAGAAGATTTGGAATAACTAGACATCCAAAAATGATCTGTCCCAGTCCTGATAAGGTCATCATAAACTCTCTCACAGCTGCACTGTTTTAGCCCACACTAAAATAGGAATTTTCTCTCAAAAGAGAAAAATTCTCAGGAGGGGACTCTTTTCAATTTGTCAAAGTACATATGCAAGAGCAGAGCAGATTCTAGCAAAGTGCTGGTTCAACACAGGGATGGTAAAACTGGTGAATTTTTGATTACTAGCATTTTGATTTTCCAGTTCATAAAAGTTATTTGAAAAGTCCATGTGTTTGGTTGATGGATTGCAGTGGATTAGCTACGAAATGAGTGAGAACATGCAGATTCTGAAAAATGTAATATATGTCTAGAAAAACTGTTAAATACTTTTTTAAGTGCCTTTCATGCTCTTTTATATCTGTTTCTGAGCTAAAAGCTGCTGAAGGACCTGAAAGGTGGTGTTTCAAAACGATATTAAAGAAATAGCTTTTTTTTGGAACAAGAAACACCAACAGCCCAGTTAAAATAGTTTTATGGCCTAGATGTGGTTTCTTCCCTGATTATGCTTGGCCAGGATCACTCAGGATTATTTCTCAGAGGCCAGAATAATTTCCCAGAGTTACTTTAACCTCCTCAACTGAAGCAGATAGTGAACATAGCAGAAAAATTTACTCAGAGTGAGCAAATCTTTAACGTATGCATCTACAAGTATTCCTGGGAATGAAATCAAACTGTATTATGGGTGTTGCAGAGCTTAATTTTAAGGTTTCCAGTTGATCACAGAGACTTGTAGAAGTAAAGAACAGAGAAAATATTTTTGTAATAAAGGTCATTGCATTTTATTAATGTTTTAATTGCTACACATCTGCCACTAAGCTAGAAGCCCCAGCACCAAGGATGCTGTATTTTATGTAGTAGTCAACACAATCTAGTGTTGTAAATGTCAATGATGGAATAACACAGCACCCAAATTGGCCCACATAGTGTAGGTGGCTCTCACTTTGAGGTAGGTGCAGTGAAAGTTAGATATGTGGAAACAATTTGAAAAATGCAGCCTAACTAGTAAAAGAAGGCTGTGGGTGGTCATGGCACTTGAGAACCCCCCAGAAAACATCTGCAATGCAGATACTCGTGGGTGAGGACCAAGGGTGAGGCTGGACAGTGTGCAGGGCTCTCTTGTGGGAACAGAAGTACTGGAGTAAGATGAAGAAAGCCAAATGAATACAAGTCCATCGGGACAGTCAACAGCTGAGAACGGGGAGGAGGGCAGTGGTGGCCCCGGAGGAAGGAGGAGGACAGAGAGGGTCATGGTTTTCAGGCAGAGTGGAGGCAGCAGGAGGCTGTTCAGACAGAGGTGCACAAGGTACCTTCAGAAGAGCAAACAGTGCCAAACTGCCTGATCAAAGAGACGTTTAAGCTACATTCAGCACAAGGCAACTTTCTAGTCTACAAAGAAATCAGCTAAAGGAGAACCCAACCTGGATCTGTCAGCATGATTCAGCCAGTGGTTATTTCATTAAGTATTTGATCAAATGACTCAAACTTTCAGGCAGTTTGTCAACTGACTGAAAAGGAACACCTGACATCGACTACATGACTGAAGTCGAGTACTGAATTAAACAGTCAAATAAACAAGGGATCGAAGAGATAGTGTACAGTGTGCTCTGAAAAATGAGATTTATTTCACCCCTCATGACAAAGAGTGGTTTTCCCTTTTTGAAACAAGTGAGGAAGGACACCCTGTACTTCTTTGCCTGTGTCTGCTTGGTTCGTAACTTGTCCAAATCCTCACTGCTGAAGGGCAATGAGGGAAAAGCAAGGGCTGCAGTGTACCCTCTTCTGTGTCACTCAAAATACTCTGGCCTGGAACTTAAGATGAGGAAGGATGCTCTTCAGGGGCTGGAGAAACGATTTAATCTCCTTCTGTGGAGCTTTTCTTGTGCTGCCTCTCTCTCAGAGCAGATTGCATTTACCCACCTGTTGGAGCAAATGTGGATTGAGTGATTTCCATAGTTTGATTACAGCTTCTGTTTTGAAGCTCTTTGCTGAACTCTTGTACCATCCCTTGGAGACCACATTTAATTAATTCTTGAAAAAAAAAGAGGGATGTCTTTGCCAAGAAGCTTCTCTCATGGACAGGTCTTTTCAAGGTGTACACTCAGGCCCCTGAGTGGAAACTTAGTTGCATGCAGCAATATTTTCTCTCAGAGCATATAGGCAGGTTGCACTGTTAAAGCCATCACTTCATGCCTGTTGGGGAATATGAAGTGCTGTACTGAAAGGCAAGGAGCAAACCAGCACATTTTCATGCTTGTCCTCCCTGAAGAGTTAGTGATTAATGCAAACCTTTCCTGTGTTTCCTCCAAAAGAGAGATGAAGAAAAGCTACCATCCTTATGAGCATCGCTGGGCCCACCTGGCACTGCTGGAGCTGATGTGTGTTGCCAGCCCCGACATGCAACCTGATGAGATACTAGAATATAGACAGAAGCTTCATGGTGGATTTCCCAACCTGTAGAAACTCAAAACGGTACTCTGTCAACTGAAAATGAAATGTCTGCCTTTGGGAAAAGGCTTTCCCAAAGACTTCTCCATATATATTCCTTGGATTTCTTTGGTGCTCAACTTCAAGCAGAACACAGCTTGCAGGAATCCTCTGGACTCCCAATCCCCCCTTTTCCTTTGATGCAAGGAAACTGCTGAGAATCCATGGTTGTCCAGTTGTTCCACATGGAGGAAAAATGACCTGCTCTGAGTACTACAGGCAGTTCTCTTCATTGCCAGAGAGAAGCCACTCATAAACGGCATCCTGTTGGTATTTCTGCAGGGCTCCCTCATCCAGATGATTTTAGAACATATCTTACTCATCTACATGGGCTTCCACTTCCATTTATTTCAGGCGAGAGGCCTAAGTTAAAATGAAAATTAATGTGTTTTTTAACTTCTGTCTTATTTATGTTTGTTAGCTTTTCTCTTATGCACAGTGTATATTACAGTAAATTAAAAAATAATAATGGCTAATCACAGCTTGGCAGGGATTTTTAATGGATTTAATTTTTCTCTATCATTCTTACATGTAATCTCTAACATTCAGTGTTTTATGGGCTTGTTATCACTTGTAGTGTTTGCAGTGTGTGCCTGGAGTGCCTGCAAAATAACAGTGGGAATTAAAAATTCCCCCAAGACCAACGGGTGCTGGTTCCATTCCCAGGCCAAGCAGCACATGTCCTATGTCTGGCTGGTTTAGTAGGATTCACATCATGGGGGTTTTTGTCCTTCCCACAACCACCTTGAGGGAAGGGAGCATTTACTGGAATGACTTACATCACGTAATCAGTAGGTGGCCTGGAAATGACGCTCAGGCTCAGCCCTTGAACTGCCCTTGTTGTGCTGAGGCTGACAGACTCCACATGCTTTTTTTCAAAATGAAAGGTGGTCGCCTTTCATCACGTTGTGACATATTATATACAAAATTACCACATTATTACATGTGAAATAGGAGAACCTGAACATTGCCTATGTGGGCATGAGTGATGTACGTGTCAGCTGTGGAGGGTATCAGGACAGACTGGGGTTCATCATTCTACCCACACAGGTCCTGTCACTGTCCGGAGGGGGGGGCGGCTTTTCATAAAGCATGAATCCATTGTAATGCTCCAAAATAGTGAGGATCATTGGTCCATGCAGTGCAGAAATCACTGTTGCTATGGTAACAAGTTCTGTATCATTTTTTGTGTGTTTCTGTAATAAAAAACTATATATATGTGTGTGCATTACTTTTATTAGATTATGGTACCTTCAAAAAGCATTGCTCAGCTTTTTACCTCAGAATCAACAGTTCAATTTCAGACTGGGTCAGTACTAAAATGATGATCATTGTTATTCCAGATGTTTTTTGGTGGCCTTTGTGAGTTTACTGACAGTCCCAGCTCAATAGATAGTGACAGGTGTCTACACTATTAGTGTCTACTACAATTAGTGCTAATTGGTACCTCTATTGGCAGTAGAGGTTGGCTAGGGATTTAATGGAGAAGAGAGATGAACATGCTCTCTCTGAGTTCTTCCCTTCTTTCCCCAAATAGAGAGGAAAACACATCTGAAATAAGTCTTCACAGTCAAAGCAAAGAAGAAAGTTTCAATATTTATTACTTGGTTTGTTCCTGAGTGGTGGTTTAATGGAAGAATTCAATCTCTGAGACTTCCAATTTGGCACTTTTCAGGTGAAATTTTCATTACTAGTCTAATTTTTTCCAGGTGCACTTCTGCAGCTGCGAGGTATTGTGCCATAATTTAGCACCTGCAGCTCTTTCTAACAGCAAGAATTTCCAGCCAGGAAAACAAAGGTTGGGTCCAACCTTGATTTAAATAAATAAAATTTTAAAAAACAACCCCTCATGAAAAGAGCAACAACAACGTGCTTTTAAAGAAGGTTTAATCAAGCAAAAGTGTTAGCAATACAATACTCTTTGTTGAAAACCTTTAACAAAAAGAGGAAGGAATCTCCATGTATTGCATTTTAAAGGATTTTCTACAAGACTGTTCGTTTGCTTAATTGTTACTCCCCTTTGTAGAAAAATCTCACCCATTTGTTAATTTGTTTCTTTTCTTCTTATGCCTGACAAACAGCTCTAACCATGTTAAATTGTTTGCTTGTGATAGGGGAAAGGGTTTTTTCATTTATGCCTGTGAAGTTAGCTGAAAGTCTTAGAAACGTGAAATTTATAGTGAGTTCAAAACAGGCAAATTACACTCCAAGTAAGTGTTGGCAGCTCTTTATCTTTTCCTTGTTTTCCATATTTAATTCCACCCTTGAAAGATGGAATATGCATCATTTCCTCATCGTCTCTCTGTGGTTCACATTGAGTGAAGTGTTTTGAATTAATTATGTTAAATTATTAATAGCTCAAGATTTGAAAACATTACAGGATTTGAGTAATGTTTTATCAGGCAGTAGCTGTATGATAATTCTGACGTTTTCACAGAGTAGAGTACACTTCCAGCTGATAGGTAAAAATTATGATATATGCTGAAAGCACTGAGTTCATTTCATTGTGAAGCATAATAAAGTAATGAACGTTTAAGCTGCATATTAGGAAAAAGCTCCTGTTAATGAATAGACTCTGGGAGAAACAATGAAAGCAGCGTTTCTTAGGTCATGTAAAATGAACTGTACAGATATATAGAATACAGAACAGCTCCATAGCAGTAGGGACATGAATGGCATAAGAAGTCTCTTCTGCATCTAATTCCTGTGATTCTCTGATACCAAATATTATCTGGTAAATCACCTCTATCTGTCAATAATTAACTGATGGCTAACTTGCAGCTCATTTGTCAAGGAAAATAGAAAATGCTGTTACCACTAGGCCCTCAAAACACAGCTTTGAACTGCTAGAATTATTCTAGCATAAAGGGCCAAATACAAAGTTTATCTTCTGTTAAATCTCCCTGACATTTTAACTAGGGCTATAAAATAAATGGTCATCTAAATCAAACTGTATTAATTTCAAGTATTATTTTGAACCCATTTTATGGCTGTACAACCATCCACGAGCATTTAAGAGAGCAGTGAGACAGCTGACAAAAGACCCTAGAATTAGTTCTATAATTATTTGCACAGGAAAAATGGCTTCTTTCCACAGTCAGACCACAGTGTTCTTCTTGATACATTTCACCAGCCTCGTGTAATAAACCCTGTGGAAGAATTAAAGAGCCAAGAAATATAGGTTAGATTCGCAAGACAGACACCGGCACTTAGCACTCATTTAAATTCCCCCTGCTGTTTGCATCCTGCCTCCTCTGCTCTGACTCTGGCTCCCTGGCTGCCTGTGCTTCCCTGCTGGGAGCTGGGGACCCAGGCTCAGGCCACTCCTCCACTTGGGCAGGGACTTATGCCATTTCTCAGGAGAGCTGCCCTACCCAGGGTTGACATAGTTCCTGTTTCTTGTGTTAAGCGACCAGCTATTAAAAGAGTGGAGGGGGGCTTAACTTTCCTTAAGTTGATTTTGCCTTGCCGTGATACTTGAAGTCTCCCGGTGAATAAGGTCTTTGTACAGAAGCATTGGCAGGTGGTGGCTTGGAACCTGCTTTTCTCACTATAAGGAGAAGCCTCAAGCACTCAGCTTTGAGCTGTGGTTTTCTTAAGAAGGCAGAGTGCCTAAAAGCTGTGTGTGGCATGACCTAAATCTTCCCGGTGGATCCAGACCCATCTGAGTAACAAGCCTTGGTATAAGAGACAAAATATGTATACATCTGTCCTTGTATATCTAACCATAAAGGACTGTATTTTCTAAGGTATTTAGACATCTGTTGAGTCATGTAACTGCTAAAGTGATTTTCAAATACACCTTAGTAGGTTTGACAGCCAGTTTTTATTTCAAAGAGTTATTTAGACAGCCAGTGAGATTTTCAGTGTTTATCTATTTCTCTGAGTATTGTACTGAAAAACCCAGCCCAGAGTCTTTTGCAGGGAGAAGCATGATGCTATTAATATGCATCTATAACATTAAAACATCCATTCACTGACCATTTTACAATGTATTCTCTAAGTCTTGGCATCTGATTCCGTGTTCACAAGGACTCATGCAGGAATGGGCTTTCCCAAGACAGTCTACGTATTCTCCAAAAGAAGCAAATGCTTTACTCCTCTTCTAGCCACTAAATTCAGGTTGTTTCACCACTTTCACTCTTGGTAGCTGGTATTTCAACTCTGCCTCCTTCATTGCTAGACCTTCCTGTATGTTAGACATTTCCCAGGGACCCAGCACAACCAGTTAAGCTTGAGAAGAAGCAGAACCAATACCTCACTTTTGAATCCTTAGCTTATATAGTACCCACACTGGAGCACACTATCCTTTTTCTGACATCCTAACCTGCTATTTTTGAGGGAGGAAAGAAAAAGGGGGGAATTCTTTCAAGGCCTATAATTAAAATTTATTGTCATACTACACATAGAAATGCAGGGAGTCATAGCTCTCTTCCATTTATGTTGTTACTTCACAGTGTCCCAAGTGTTTGTGATCAATCAGGATACAGGCTGGTAGAACTGAAGCAGTCTGCTCTGTGGTTGCCTTTAGTTCAAGCTCTCTTTGTCTTGTAATTAGCTGGAGTGAATACATCTCCCCAGCAGCACACTGTGCACCACAACATGCTTTGGAATGAGGTGCAGGACTGGAAATAAAAGCATTTTACTTGGGGTGCCAAAGAGCCTACTGTAGGTGCAACACTGAAATTCACTTATTATAATCCTTCTTGCCTAATTAATTCCATTGATACATTCAAGTTCATCAGAGTTCTGTTGACAGTCTTTAACAAAGGGTTTTTTCCTTTTTTTTCTTTTGTTTAAACTGGAATAGTTTTATTAGCTTGTTTACTTCAGAACGACATGCCACCTTTGATTAAACTCCATGTGGATTTATAACTATGTCCTCCCCATGTTTCTGTGACCTTTACGGCACATCTGATAAAAATAAAAGGTCATGGATTCCAAAAGAACTGGTTCTAATAATAATGTCAGGCAGGCTCCCCAGAAAGTGTGTGATTTCCCTTCTTTCTTTTCTTCCTTTCTTTTTTTCTTCCAATCTCTCTCTCTTTTTCTGCTTTTTCAAAGATGAAAATTAACATGAATAAAATTAATGGTTTAATTTTGCAGGAGAAAGAAGAGGGTTTACAGTGCTCCACCAGGGAAAAGGGCTTTTGTCTTTGTTGATGACCTAAACATGCCTGCCAAGGAGAAATATGGTGCCCAGCCTCCCATTGAACTGCTGCAGCAATGGATTGACCATGGCTACTGGTTTGACAGGTGCAATAAATATTAATTAGTGTGCTTGGCTACAGAGGAGTAATGATATACACTGTTTCTCTGAAGCGTTAAATTGTAGTGTTAGTCTTTTATAATTCCTCATCTTCTCAGTCACAACAGGAAAACACTCTGAGTTACACGACTCCCTGTACAGGGAAAGGAATAAAGGCTTATATGTTGCAGTGAATTACAGCATGAGAATGCCAAGCCTATGTGGGAGAAAGGCACAACATGCATTTTCGTGTTTTTAAGAAAACACCGTCAGTATTTAAGCCAGCACAAAAGACTTTCAAATAAATTTTTAGCTCCTGGTTGTTAAGGACTGAAACAAAATAATTTGTCTTTCAGCAAATGACTTTGAGGTTGGAATGCAGCTGAAGATGCTTTTCTAAAGTGCAGTCAGTGTTTAGAAGAAGAGTGTGTAATAGACTCAGGCACTTTTCTGCATGATTTGTGGTAATACTGGTTGTTAGAAAGACTTCAAATTCTCCCTTTTTTATGCCTCATATATATGAACATAAAATAAGTATCTATTGTTTAAGAGTGAGCCTACTTAATCCACAGCTTTAACAAAAAACCTTAAATTGGAACAGGAAAAGTAAAATAGCACCTAGTCTAGCACTTAGCCTTTGCAGAGCTCAGCTATTAGAAAAATGTAACCCTACTTTATGATACACTTAATTATATACACCTAAGGTATAAAGCAGCTACACTTTAACCAAAATAATGGGCTGTTAATTAAGAACTGGTGCTTCTTGCATGATTTATTATTATTCTAGTTTGCAATTATGCTTAAACCTCTCATTAGACACATTACTGTACTGAAAATCTTGTTTTCTAGTAATGCATGTTTAACATTGTATTACAATTTTACATGGCAGTCTCAGACTGTGATCCCTCTGTGCTTTTCAGGAGAGAGGCATGAAAGTTGACAGGTACTGTCTGCATTTCAATTGGAACTCCTACCTTTCTCTTTACCCTAAATCAAATAAAATAAAGGCTTCAGCTTTTCTGTAGTGCAATACAAAAGAGTAAGGAAATAGAAAATGAGAAATGTGGGTGTTTTCAAATCTGATGTTTTCTCAAAATCATAGAAGGTTTCTTAATATTTTCAAAGTGAATTTGCACTTGAAGCTTAAAGCATTAGGTAGAACCTTTTTACCATTTTATACTGAGCTTGGGATAGTGTGATTGAAATGCATGGAATTTTCCTGCTCCGAAGTCCCTTGTTTTCTGACAAATACAGAGCAAAAAAAGCAGAGTTTCTTTCCTTATAGGAACAATAAGACTTTTCATTGTCAAAAATGCTCATCCTCCCCTATCCTCAGTGTAAGCCATGAGATGGAGGTTAGGAAGAAGCAGATGGGGACAATGAGAAAACAAACTCATGCCATTTGAAACACAAAGGTTTTGCTCCTTTATATACTCAGAATTACTTGAGCTTGTGGGTGCACCTTGTCACTTGTCAGCCTGTCTGGATGAGCAATATACACAGAAAGAACAATTCAAGCAAGATGGTCTTCACTGCTTAAAAACAACAAAGCATTAGTTACCTGGGAGGCAGGAAGACTGGCATGTTTTTTCCCCCAACAACAGTTTATAACAAGCAAATATTTGCTGATAATGTCTGACAATATAGCCAAAGGAAGAAGCAGATGAGGTAATTCTAGGTAGTATCCTTTACTGTCAGAGGGAACCATGGCTTTCTAAGGTGATTAAACTGTTGGTGGCAAAGCCATTGAGGATGCTAAATAGGAAAGATTTGCTAGTAAAAGACCCACTACTGCTTCAGAGGCTGTTTTCTGTCATACTATCTGCAAGGTTACTGCAGACAAGAAGAAAAGTTCCTGATTTCTTGCAGGTAAGAAGTCCCAAGGAAATCATGCTCCCATGTTTTCATTATCAGTCAGCTCCTGCTCCCTGAGAACTTGTGAGCCAGTTTTGACACAGCGATTGCAGTCTCAGAGATGTCAAAGCATCCCAAACACAGAAGGTGTGACTCCAGTGAGGGATGGATGAGAGTGGTGCAGAAGTGGGCCCACGTGTTGTGTGATGGGGTATTGTGGAGGGAGGGCTATAGGGGACATATTAGGGAACCTGAAGCTGTAGAACTGGATGAAGTGGTGAAAGGTCCCTTGGTTTCCCAGTCTATGAAACAAGTAATTTTCATTCTAACAAATATTCAAGAGATCTTTGTGGCTACTTGCCTGGACATTCTGCTTCACGGCATATTTGCATTTCTCTACTGGTCTGTCTTTCTGTAAGTTTCAGTCCCCTAAAGATCCCCCTCCAAACTGCTGGAGCCCAGCATATCAAGCTCAGACTACCTTGAACGTTCCCAAACACCTCTGTCAGAGGGAAAAGCAGATGGTATAAACTCATTCATATCAGAATTATCCCACATGAAGACTCCTCAATTAATTGCCAGCTGGGGGTGAGTAGCTCCATCACCTTTGCACTGTCCACACAGGTGAAGGAGCAGGAGCCAAGACCTAATATCCAACCTCTTGAATAGCCTCCATCTGGCAGAGGACCACTGTTGAAGTTCCTTTGAGGAAGCTCCCTCCATGACAGAAGTAACATGGCACTCTTTAAAGGGGATAGTGAACTGCCAGAAGGAATTAACAAACATGATTCACTTTCTTGCAACTAAGGGTGTCACGACTTTTAATCTCCTTTCTGGGAGTTTGTTTAAAACCTCTTTTGAACCCATGGGTACACTTGTGTTTGCTTGTCTAGGTTTATTTGTTTGCATCTCTCTGCATCGCTTTCAAGCCTGCTGGGGGTTTGTCTTGAATAATGAAATGCTTAGAATGAACACATAGATGCCCTGTGCAAATGAGGTGTAGGAGGGGGAATCACAGTGCAGTAATGAGGGAAAGAAGATCTAAGCTTAGTTTTGGATGATGAAGCCTTGCTGGCTGCAGCCACACGTATCACCAGCAGAAGACAGGTGTACTCCACAGGAGAAGCAGAATAAATCTGATTCTGAGCAGTATCATTATCCTTTTGCATCCACAGCATGTTCGTCCGTGTGTTCATTCGTACATCTGTTGTATACCAAGGTCTTTGTACTCCAGCAGGCCTTGAGTTATGCAAGCAGTTTCAGGTCTACACCTAATAGACCATATGTTGCAAACTGGCTCTGAAGTGCCAAAATAAGGAACGTGAAACAGAAAGCTGAACTGTGATAGGGGTGAAGAAATGCACGGGATGTGCGGAAATGAAAAGGAACAAATCCTGCCTTAAGATACATACTGTGAGGTGGGTAGCTTTCCCCATAATGACAGAACCCTGTTTTTTCCTGACACAAGGAAAAAACCCACTTGTGTGAATCTCTTTTTGCTTTGCTTTCTCTCTCATTTGTCTTCCTCCCTGTATGTGAGCCTTGATTGCCTCATTTACCGGTACTGGCCCTGACAAAAATGGTATTAAAAAGGTTAAATTTAAATGCAGTATAGCGCAGTCTGATCTCTTTCAGAACGAGCTTCTACAGCCAATGGTTGAGCAGGCAGTCTTATGTCCTCAATTTATATTGCTTTAAAACTACGGCTTTTCCATAATGCAGTTTTAGTGGTCAATGAGAAACTTAGTGGATATGTTTCTTAGATGGATCACTCCTGATTTTGGAAGTTTTTTCATTAAGCAGGAACTGGCCTTTGAACTTGGTGTGAAGGAATGTGTAAGGGATGAATTTCATAAAGGAAGATGTGTTCACTGGGTCCTTTGTAGATCACACGGGTGGTTGAATTACTGGGCTGTTTGACTCAACCAATCTGAGACAGTCATGTTCACCTCCAGGTAGAGTAAGAATTTGTGGTCCCTCCCAGGGCAGGCAAACACACAAATGGCAGGTCTTGTTGGGGATGAGCAAATGAAACTAGTTCAGCTAGACAAAGATGACAGAAGGCTTTCCTGACACACTTCTTGCATCCACATATCCCATAAGACCCAGGAGATATTACACAACACAAAGGTCAGAATTCTGGCACATTCTGTGCAGTATTTTCCCTTCCTGTAAATATCACACAGGTATCCTGCTTTAATCAAGAAGCAGCTGTTCATCTGTCCACTACTTGCTTCTAATCACTTTAAGAAGAAACAGGTGCATTTGTATATATTTATCTCTGTTTCTCTCTCTCTCTCTCTATATATATATATGCATGTACATGTATATATGTATGATTATAGTTAATATAACATCATACAATATGAAGTAGATCTGTGGATGTTTGTGCCATTTTATGTAGATATGAACACAGTAGGGAAGCAATCCACCATGTGGGACTTTCCATCATAACAGTTTTTCATCGAATCAACAGGTTTTCTTTCATTTATTTCATTAGGACAAGTCTTTTCCCCCTCCATGTCCATCCCTTAAGAATCCTGTGGCTTTGTTTGAAGACTGCAGCAGAGTCTAACCCAGAGATAGCTGGAGTCTGTTCATTTTGGTAAGGGATAAAAAATCCTAACTCACCAGCTATGCCTGGTGAGGACAAGAGGTCTAGAGCGTTACAGTTTGCATTGCAGACCTGTGCAACTGTACTCAGAACAGACAGGCAAGTGCTGCTCTGCCCGGCTGTCAGGGCTGAGCCTGAGGGTGGACTTCCTGCTGTCCCCACTGATGCTCATGAGAAGCAGCTTGAAGCTACTGGAAGGACATTCACAGCAACACAGGGCTTTGCATGGGCTTTGCATGAGCTGCAAATCCTGCCTAAGAATCTGTGCAAATGCTTAGTTATCTGTGCCATTTTGTTGTCTGTGCTGTTTGAGCTGTCCCAGTTAAATAGTGTTACCCGAGCTAATTCGTTTAATATGGGTTCAAGCATGTCTCTGGAGATGGTAGTCACAGCAGTGTCTGTGGAGCAAAGCAATCCCAAGGATTTACACATCTGGGATTTGGGGTTTTAGTCCAGTTAATGAACAAAAAGATGTCATGAAATGTGGAAAACTTGGGTGGAGATTGACTGACATCTCTGCAACTTTTCATCTTCTACATCCTGTCCCTATACCCATTGCTCCTCTGTTCCTACACTGCCTATTTTCCCCCTTGCTTTCTTTTCAACCTCTGTTTTTTAAAAATGAACTCCCCAGGTCACACTTTTTCAATTTTAGATATAGCATTTCATACTTTTCTCTCTCATGTGGTTCTGAGAAGTCATAGATGTGAAACCAACATTTGGTCCCTGGCAAATGTCCCTACCTTCTCCAGGCTGAACTCAGTGTTCAATCCCCAATGTGGACAGAGAAAATAAGCTGAGTTACCTGAAAAAGGATTGTTGCAAATGGTTCGGATTCTCTGTAGGGCACAGAAGAAAAAGAAAAACATTTTCCCCTTACTCCTCATGAAATAGACACTATAAATCTTGCTAAAGCAATAAAATATTTCAGCAGCTTCTGAAGATGTAAAATTTATTATTTCTTCATGCAGTCATATTATCATGAGATTATGAAGTTACATTTATTTATATCGTACTTTTAAAATTGCCAGAGCTAAATGTGTAGTCTATTTATACTTGATCTATTAATGAGAGAACTTACTTGATGGGCACAAAAATAGGAAAAGAAAAATATGTTTCAGTTCCTTCTCGGATTTTAGGTTTTGGAGAATATTTATACATAGGAAAGTTTCAGAGTTTTAATTTTTTAATCCCCCATCATCTAATGTGCTATTTTAGAAGTATGGAAGAGAGTGCACCGTTCTTCTGTTGCTTGCAATTCCATCTGAGAAAGTTGGTTCAAACTGTGCAAAGGATAGGAAAGGGGAGACAAAATTAATCTCAGAAACTTTTCTTTCTCTCGATTTGCACCTTGCCACTGAGTTTGCAAAACCTCTGTGTACTCTGAGCTACAATGGAAACAGGTGCATCTCTGCGCATTCCTTAATTTCTGATTTACAGGAGGTTTGAATGTACTCCTCCATCCCTGCCTATGATGATAGAGCTTGTACAGTCTGTACAAGATTTAGGTGTGTTTTTCTCCTCTGTCCCTCTTCTCAGTGGCCTTGTCACACACAAATCCTTCCTTACATGATGCAAAATGACACCGTTTGTGCTGTCCTGGTGAGTTCTTCAGATAGCTACCAGGCAGTTGCTGATTGTTACTTGCCCTCAAAGGCAGCACCCAAAGGGCCCCTTGATTTCTCACAGTCAGTGCAAAACTGGACAAGGATTCTAGCTGTACTTCTCTCTCTTCTTCTCTTGATCTCAATTTCTTTTGGTTTCTGTAATGTGTTTTATCCACCACTCTTTGTTACTTCCCTTGGTATCTTACCATCCCTCCATAGTTTGAAAATACAGACTCTTGGAGGTCACTGATGAATGAACAGCACTTAAAAGTTATATATAAAACCCAAAATTATTGTCTCTGAAATGATGGTTTCAGAAGTGTTAGTCTAACGTTTTGGGAGCGTGGTTATTTCTACTCATTACATCAGTGCTCTTGGAAAACTGCGTAAGCATTTAGAAAGAAGATTGAGGTACACAAACAAGACCATATATTCAGCCCTATCATAATTATTTTAGTTCTATTACTCACTGAACAGGACTGTCAGTGTCAGACATTTTTAACAGCAAGAACCAAAGTCTTGCCAAGAAATTAAGGTAGTTTTTTTCAAGAATTAAGGACTATTCTGTGATTTAAAAGACATTAAAACAAATCCTGATAAACAAAAGAAATCACTAAAATGAGTAGCTGGAACTTTTTAAATAAATCTTTTCCATTGAAAAGCGATGAAACATAATCCTATTTGGTTTCTGGGTTTGTTTTTGTTTTGTTTTTTCTATTTAATTTTTATAACAAAATGCTCTATATTCACTTACTCTGTTATTGCTCTAGTAATACCTGCTGGTTTATTTCCTAGTCAGAAGTTCTTGCAAACTCAAAAGTATAATTATATATAGCCTTATAGCGTGTGTATAGCCTTATACACATCATGAAACACACACCTTGAGTCAGAATCTTGTTTACCTTCTCCAGTGTGTTTTCATAGTCAGTTTGGGAGCATTTCAGAGACAAAGAAGGGGGTTGACTATAGAGCAAGGTTACACTTTGGTAATTTACCTTTGAAATGAAGCATTCTTGATCAAATGGTAGCTTAAAAAAGCCAGTCTGCTTACAGCCTCATAACATGGTGGGTGACTTGAACGAGTCTTCCTATGAGCAAAGGAGCACAATGTGAAGCCATGAAGGTGGTGTGACACTGGAACAGTTTCCCACAAAATTTGTGGGTATCCCATCCGTGGAAGTGTTCAAGGCCAGGCTGGATGGGCCTTTGTGCAGCCTGGTCTAGAGGAAGGTGTTCTTGCCCACTGCAGGAGGTTTGGGACCAGATGATCTTTAAAATCCCTTCCAACCCAAACCATTCTGTGACTGTATGATTCTGTGAAGGACAGGTTTATTTCACAGCCCAAGAAGAGAGGGACACAGAAGGAGGTCCAAGGATGGAGAAAAAGATGTTTCCTGAATGCTTTAAAAGAATCTGATGCTTTAAATTGATAAGAAAACTGATTCAGAGAGCAGCAAGTAGGAGTTGGGATACTTTATAGGTATATATTTCTTGTGCAATCTTTATGTGCACAATATTTTCAGAGCAGTGTGGTTAGAAACCTCTGCAAGTCCTGTTGGATTTCTTGATTATTGCACACTTGTGGAGAATTTCATGGCAAATCAAAAAGCCTGCAAGTCTTGTACAATGGTGAAGTCTAAGGTTAAGCAGTGAAAGATGATCAGTTGTCCTGAGAGCATGGCAATCACACCCTGTGCCCCTGTCTCTGTAAGAGGCAAAAGGGAGCCTGTGCAAAGGAAGCCTGACAGGGAATCAGAAAACATGGAGTTGCCAAGCACAGCCCAAGCATGAATTAACATTTATATTAATTTTATTTGAGAATTCTCACCAACAGTTAATAGCCATTTGCAGGGGAAAAACAGTGATCCAACTAACTCTGGCAATTGGTAATCTTGTGTGTCAGGGAAGAAAAGTACCTTGATCTCTCACCCCCACTCAGATTCTGCTGCCCTTCTCTCATTGCTCTCTGCCTTTAGCCCTGCTAGGTTGGGTTGGCAATCAAACTGTCAGAGAGCACCACGTTTCAGATCACAGCAGCGACTCTCTGTCTTCTGCTTTTTTCATGCATGAATAGAACCGTGCAATCCTCTCACAGCAAGCCATAAAGAAGCTGAACCACCAGATGGACTGGTCTAGCACCAGTCATGCTGCACTTTTCTACAGCTCAGACTTCATGAACTTCTGCCCTCATCCCAGCACCCCCCCAACCTCGCCTCACAAGGTTTTAGTTTTATAACTGCAACAAAAATGTGATGAGTCTTTCAAGCCTTCTGACGCTGCAGTCCAGGCTCTTTCCTTGCTCAGTGTATATTTTCAGCTGAAATTTAGCAGCAGTATTTTGGGTAACACAGTTTCAGATGTCTGACAGGGACATGTTTTGATGACTTGAGTTACACACTGGTACTATGGTAGGGGGTGGGGAGAAGAGGAAAGGGAGACAAAAGGAAGAGTTTCTCTGAGAAGGGATGAAAGAGAATGAGTTGACTAAATTGCTGCCAGGGCTTTTTAAACAAAATAAAAGAAGCAAGCAAAACAAAAGCAAGGGACAAGTACTGATTTTCAAGAGGGAGACTGCAAATTTTTAGTAAAAAAGAGCCTAAATCTCTGCTCTGTTATTCTGGTGTAGTTGTGGGCAGTGATGATGGCAAAGGCACCTAAGCAAAGTTTCAGAGGAAGGAGTTAGGTCCAGTTTAGGAGGAGAGGGAAAGGGGGCAGCTGGGCTAGTACAAACATGGCTGCATGCACAGACTCCCCTACAACTGGTACTGCATGTTACAAAATGATGGCCTTTACTGGGGAAACAGTGCCCAGTAAACTCCAGTGCCTTGGAGGACACGTGGGTGAAGCACATTCTCCTGAATGGTGGGTCTGCCTCTCTGAAGGCAGGCAGGAGGATGGGAGAAAGCAATTTATTCCTTTAATGTTTTTCCTCTGTCTGATTGGCAGACCAGAAATTAAGCCTGTTCCAGTAATTTCTCTGAGAATGCAAATCTTAATTCACTGTTTGTTAAATGCTTAACTAACGTCTGAGATCATTATTTTAAACTCGAGCTGCCAGAATAAACACTGTCAGGAATCCATTTACTTTAGAGAATAGCTCTTCCTGACAGCAGCAGAGATGCAAACAGTTACCTTTTAATACCAGGCTGTGAAAAGCTCGGCCCCCAGCCCAGCTCCCCACTTTCTCTTGCAGTAAACAGCATCGCCTGTCCTTATTCTGTGCTATGACTCTATTCTGCTTTCTGAGGCACTCTTAATAGCACAGGGATAGCATGGTGTGCTTTAAGTTCTCCATTCAAGAGAGTTTGTGGTGGGAGAGCAGGCAAATTCATTGGGTTTGAGGTTTTGGCAAGGACATGAAAGAAAAATTAAGTCATTTTTGGTTTTGGTGTAAGAAGGCAGGGCTGTGGTACAGGTCAAGGACAAGTTCTTGGTTGCAGCTATGGCCCCTCCTGGTGGTGGAAGACAAACAGGTCTCCCTGCCCTTTTTTGATGGAATCCCCACAGATGCCTTCCCTAACCAAAACAGGACAAGTGTCTTTCCTAACAAGGTCCTTTCTTCAGGAGCTGACTGAGCATTTTGATGCAGAGTTGACTCTTTTCTGAAATCATATCCAAGCTTAAAAGCTTAGCAACCATGTATCTTCCTTTCTCTGACCATATTGACAAAAATATGAGCCAAATTCTGTTTCAAGGGTTTGGATCCCAAGGAAGTGAATGGGGCTTCTGCATTTGTGCAGAAGTAAGAAAATAGTACTATGATTATACGATTTTTGCAATCAATATAACAAAAAGCCCTCATAGGCATTCATTAAAATAATTTCTCAATAGTTTTCAGGGTTTTAAACCATGTATTAGCTATTTCTTACATTTAGGTCATAACCAAGGTCTGTTTAATGTGCTAATCTACAGCCAAAAGTAACTATGAGTGAGAGTTTTGATGGGAAGAAATAATACTTTCACTGTAGGCAAATGCAGCATGCCCTGCTAAGTTCTCAGTTAACTTGATATATAGCCCTTTTCAGAAAAAGGGAATTGTCTCTAAATTGTTGCCTTATTTTATCCTTCAGTGGGAATAAAATTGGCCTATAAGAATGAAAAATTTTAATACATCTCTATTACAATGTGCTCTCCTAATTGATATTGATCTTCCCTGTGGTACCTGAAATGCGAGAAATTATTTCAGCATTTCAGGATTTGAGCTAAGAGAAATGGGAAACGGAGAGAAAGATTGGCACCAAAAAAGGTGGTGGGGAAGAGTAGGGATTGGCAGCATGTATGGCTTCATCATCAAATAAAGAAAATGGTTTTTACAAGGGGAGAAAGTATAAAACAGTGTGAGATTGAAATGGAGATGATAAATAGCTTTAGTAGGAGAGAAATAGAAAAAAAACCATATGGAGTAAGGAAAAACTCCTCTTTAGAGTTTCTAAAGAGGAAGGACATCCTTTTAGTGAGCTAGCTAGGTGAACAAGCTTTGGGAATGGATTTGGTTGGGAAAGTAACTCATGTCCAGCAAGATCCAATGAGGTGCTACAACACCCTGTTGGAAGGTCAGAGGCTCTGGAAAACAGACAGTGCCAGAACCCTGCCAAGAAACAGCTCTGCAGGTGGCAGTGTCCTACAAAGAGATAAGATTCAAGGAATTCCTGAACTTAGTTGAAGCACATGTTGGCGGGTTTTTTTAGCTTGTCTTGCCTCCCCTTCATTTTATGAAGTCCAAAATATCCTAAACTCCACTGTGCCAAGCAAGCAGAGACACACTCCTCCAATGCAAGCAGTGCTTGACTACCCAATGGGCTGGATACAAGATAATGTTGTGTGCTGATAATACAACCCCAAATGTATTTATCTTGCAACAGAGCACCAGGTAAGTAATTAATTAAAAAGCTGATACATACAGCTTTCTTGAAATGGGGAACAGCATTAGTTCTGAAACATAAGATTAAAATTTAGTAAAGATATTCAACATTATGTGGAAAGCCTGGTTGATTACAGTTTTTCAAAAGTCTAGTCCCATCGTTGTAAACAGAACAAGGTAATAATGAGGCTCTCTGTCACTGTGTCATAATGGAACACAGAGGGCAAAACTTCACTGCACTCTTTTGACTCCCCTTCCATCAACGTGAGCGAGATAAACACAGGGATCCAAACCACTCCATCAGTTTCTGGATGTGTAATTCAGTTGTTTGGTGGAAAGTTCGTTCTTTTTCTGCAACTATGGAGGGAAACCACCGAGACAGGAGAACCCTCAAACATGAGCAAAGAAGACTGTAGATAATTTTTCACAAAGTGGTGTGCAGGTTTGATATGCAGGCCTTAAACAACTTGAATGAGGTGTGGTTTTTTTCCTGTTTAGCCTTGTTTGTATGTATCATTCATCCACATTCTTTGGCAGTTGTGGAGCTACTTGGAAGACAGCACTGCAGCTAGTTGCTGAGTTTTGTCTCTGAAACCTTCCTGAGCTGAATTTGGGCACAGCCTGAAGTAACATAGAGTAAATTCAGTTCTCTAACTTCATTCCATACAGGACATAAAAGGTCTGAATTATTTCTCTGCTTTGCCAGGTTAACTTCAGATTCTCTACATTATTTGTGACTGATGTGCATGTAAAGGGAGGGGAAGGAGTTTTGGCATGCACACTAAAAAATGAGAAATCATACTTTGCAAAGAGTGGGAATAATACTTTTTTTTTTTTTCATTTCTATTTTTTTCTTTCATAATCAATGCAATCCCTGGCTATGCAAGTCCTTGTTTCTGGGCCCTGACATCCAGCCAACAGAGGGAGCACTAGTTTAATTATAAAACCCAATTTCCTCCATTGCCAATGTTGCTGCTGGCTGCACAGATAAGAAGGTCATTACAGAAAAGATGTGCAAGCCTTTCCCCTAAGAACTGGTGGTGGACAAAACCATTGCCAGTGGTACAAAAAGAAAACCTAGTGAGGAATCATTTACAAGCCATTGTGTGCACGGGGCACAGAAAAAGGGACACAAACACACACAAATGTGAAGCATTGCCCGTTAAAACAAATGGTGCCTCCCAGGGTGCAGCCCAGTCCTGGAGTTCAGCTGCTACCCATGAACAAGCAGAGCCCCCCGAGCCAGTGCAACCCTGTATTGGATCTGGGGCCATCTGTCACCTCATTTACTAGAACTGGTTAAAAAAGGGATGAAATTCTTTGCAGAGTCCTTCTGGTGAATTTTGGCATTTTTTTCAGTGAGGACTTAATTGCAAATCTTATTTATCCAGTCTATAGGTCTGTCACTCTCTGCATGGTAATATGGCAGTAAACTACAACTGTGAGCTAAAAAGCCAAACGGAGCCAAATGAAGTTTTGCATGCTTCTTTGTTTTCTTCTTTCTAAAAGAGCTCTTTAGTATTGTTTTGACAGGCAGGTGTACTCAGAGATTTGAACTCCCTCAATATTTTTTCATGTTCAGGGTTTACTTGCCTGCATCTTTAATTCAGGTTTATTCTTTCCATAGTTCTGAAGAAGAAATTAAATGCATCAAATCTATACATACATATCTATATCTCCTAAGAATTGTGTTTGTATGAAATTGGAAACTTTTAATTAGGAAATGCTCTGGTCCTGAAATCTACTGAAGAAATGAATAGGGACACTTTTCACAGAGAAGTCACAACACTGTAGGGAGACAAACACGGTTGTATCAAAGGAGCCCTGTGGATAAACTCATCTCTGCTTGCCTGGTTTTTTGGTTGGTTTTTTTTGTTTGTTTGTTTGTTTGTTTTGGTGGTGCAGGCCCCTGCACAATATAACACAAGTAGGAAAATAAGGCCCTGAGTTAATAAGACAACTGCATATGGCCAACACTGAGCAAAAGTTGGGTTTTATTTGGATTTGTGGTCCTTCAGAAAAACCTTCCCTCCTGCTGATTAGAGGCTTATCTCTCTGGCTTCTCTAGTGTAATTTTTCAGTCTTTCTGTCTGTAAAGGCTGGAAAAGCCCTTAAAAATACCTGGAAAACATAAAACAAGAAGGAAAATTGGGGAAGATGCAAACAGGAGGTTGATAATGTAGGATGTAACACCTAAGAACAATGAAAATAGCAGAGAAAGCTGTATATGGATTAAAAAGAAAGTAGTCTTCATGCTGAAGTTTTATTTCATTTTATCACTTCTTCAAATTGATTCCCTTTCTCTTATGTTTTGATTACATCCATATTTATTCTGTTGACTGATCTGACTTGTAGCTTCTCTGGCTTGATTGTCTAGAAACATGATCAAGGGGAGATGTTTTTAACTCTGGAAAGTTTTCTTTCACACACATTTATCACTCTCCCTGGAGACCAAGGACACAAGGAATGGGGGATACATCCAAGCACAGTTTATCACCAAAGGATTCCTAAGAGCTGCACACATTTCTAAACAAGATTTAGCTGAACTCTTGACTGACAGGCTAGAGCTTCTGTTTGATATCAGTGTACCCAGTTTCTGCTGATAAACCTGAGCTCTAATGTGGTGCTTTGAAATATCAATATTGATGTACTTTTAATTTTTTTTTAAACTTTTAAAATCTTCTCTTATTCCATTTCTCACCTTTCTTCTATTCCATTACAATTTTGGGCAACAACATACATGAATAACCAAGAAGTGGCTGCTGTTTATGTAAATCTTCTTACACCTTCCCCAGAAAGGATTTTTCAGCATACTTTCTGGGTAGTATGTTCAGTTTGAAATAGCTAAATGTAATCCATGTATTTTTGTGATTCTGTAAGGTGTAAGTAGAAATCTGTATTCACAAGGAAAAAAAAAACAGGGGATGGAGGGTGGAGGGAGGAGGATTTGTGAGTGGAAGAATCTGTTTTTATAATGCTTGTTACACTCCTGGATATGAGCATAGTTCAAATGATGAAATGACAATGCAGTTTAGACATCCATTTGAAATTATAGTGCCCTGACACATGGAGGACAGGGCAGCTGAGGCTGTCCCCTGCATTGTGCTGTGCTTTGAAAATGGTCAAAGGCAAGGAAGATCAAGCTGGTACACAAGGTCTTTCAGTGTTTTGTACCAACCCAATAGAAAGCAAGAACACCAGAAACTGAGGCTCGATTTGAAATAAACTGCTGAGCACTGTGGGCCGATGTGCAAACACATACTTTTGTGCCAGGCACCCTTACCTCCCCTCATTTCCTACTGTCAATTTCTTAGTACTTTCTTTGCAGGAAAGCAAACTTATATGAGGACAAAGCTCAGAATGAGTTTTTTCTCTAAGGAAAACTTTAAAAAGTCCAGCCCCAGCTTGCAAATATCTCAGATTCAGAAAAGTGTCCGTATTTGAAAAGGTTGAAAAGTTACATGGCAATTATTTGATACCTTGGAATTTGAAGGCTGCAGGTTTCTTAAAAACACATTACATAAGTATATTCTTTAGGAATCAGTGCCACCCCTAGAGCATCCACCAGCCAGCTTTCCATTATGACCGAAAATGTTATGAAGATGAAAACCCCAGCCCTTCACCCAAGGGGACTTCTTGCTGAATGTGAACTTTCCAATCTGCTTTCAACTTGCATTGTTGCAATCATTTCTAACTAGCCTTGTAATTTTTACTTCTGTAAGGCTGCCTCATGAATCCTCTTTGCACCACATAAATAGTTAGTGTAAGAGCTTAGCACTCACATACACTATTTTGTTCTTTCCCACCTTGTCTGAACTCTGCCATTTCGGTCAGCAGCCAGCAGTAGAAAGTTTTTGATCAAACTAAAAATCCTCACATTTAAGTGGAGTTTGTTTTGTGAAAGTTGAGGGAACAGGCTGAGGAGTTAATACACCCACTCATCCTCTAACCTTGACACTGGCTCACACAAAAGTACAAGTGAATAAAACTACATAATTTTCTGCTACTTTCTGGAGGCTTTGAGATCATTGGTCCTGGGATTTGCTCTTACACTCCAACTGTCGCTAGCATACTTGTGTGATTATTGTACATAATAATTGATTTTGACAGATTCATATTTGCTGGGTTTTTTTATTGATTGGTAAGGAGTGATTTTATTGAAGGTAGAAAAGTACCTGAAGCTATTGAAGGGACATGAAAGTTAATGCAACTACCGGTACAGAAAATCTACTGGGTCCTTTGTGATAAAGTTGTAGACAGTTGAAGCTGGTACAGAGGGAACTTTCCTTCCACACTTTTGAAGGTAATGAGAAAATCAGCTAATGATTTCAGCCAAATCCTCAAAGCCTTGGAGCTTCTAACAGCAAAAATGTTATGAAAGATGCACTGATGCTTCTTTATTTGGCTTGTTTGATTTTTAACTTGGTGAGTCCAAAATACGTTCAGGTAAATGAAATTCTGCCCTTGGAACACACATTGTACAATGCAGTCAAAATTGCTAATGGTAGTGGAGAAATGAGGTGTTCAGTCCAGGTCCCTGTAAGCTTAATTTCATTTCACAAGTCATTACTGCTAGTCTGCTCTATGGTTTCTGAGACAGAAGCAGTCACCCATTCATTTATTGTTGATGTTATTCAGAATTTGCTTTGAACTGTTAAACGATCAACAGTTACCACACAACTGAAAGGCCATAACTTCCCCATGGTTCTTCTTTTAAAGGGAAAGAAATTACATGGTTTCAACTTAGTGATGCTGCCTGCAAAATATTCAGTTAAATCTGTGAGCTATGAAATACCCTCCCCTGCTGAGGATGAAGTCAACAAACATGGCAACCACGCAGCCACTGTGTTAAACAAAGCTTCTCTGGCTGTGTCAAGAGGATGTGTTCGATATTAAATCAGTTATAATAGGGAGGGAGTTCATCTCATTTTTGGTAGTCCTTGCAGTGGATCTTAGCATCATGCAATAATGCAGGAAGAGACCAGCAACATGAGGAAAAAATATATTTCATGACAATTCATGTCTTCAGGCAAGCTCACTGCTGAGAAATGAAAACAGATGTGCAGTTTGTAAAGGTCTAGAGAGCCACTTTTGATGAATGAATAATGGGACAACACCAAAAGCACATTCCTTGAAATCATGGGACACCTGATAGAGGTTCCTGCATTTTGGAGGTTTCATGACATTCGAGAGAGATTTTGCACAGAAAGTGAGTTGACATGTTATTCATAGTTCACCACTGATGAGCTATGATCTACTGAGCAAACAAACTGAAGATAGCAGGCCCTCAGCTCACCATCAGACTTGCTCACTGGCAGGTCAAAGAATTACAAAATGGTTTGGGTTGGAAGTCACCTTTGAAGATCAACTAGTCCAACCCTCCTGCTATGGAAGGGACAACTTTCACCAGAGAAGGTTGCTCAAAGCCCCATCCACCCTGGCCTTGAACACTTCCAGGGATACAGCATCCACAACTTCTCTGGGCAACTTGTTTCAGTGTCTCATGGTCCTCGTGGTAAAGAATTTCTTCTTTATATCCAATCTAAATATAGTCTCTTGCAGTTTAAAACCATTATCTCTTGCAGTTTAAAACCATTATCTCTTGTCCTGCCCCTACAGGCCTTGGTAAAAGTCTTTTTGTATTGAAAGGCTGCAACAAGGTCCCCAGCACCTACTTTTCTCCAGGCTGAACAACCCCAACTCTCAGCCCTTTTACAGGAGAGAGGTGTTCGAGTTCTCTTGTTATTTTTTTCTGAGATTTAAACAGGAAAACTCCCTGAAATGATTTCCTCTGATATTTCTTTTCTCATGTCTTTCAAATCCTGAGACTTTTCTAACTCTGTTTTTTCCTCTCTATTTATCACCTCTCCAACAACCTGGTTTCCTTTTAAAAATGGTCTCATTTCTTCTGCTTCTAAAGGGTAGTAGCATTTTGTGGTTGCAAGGGAAGCATTTCTCTGCAATGGAAAGATGACAGATACAGGCAGACTGAGCTGCAGATATACATGGATATGGCTATTGCTCTTCCTAGTGGCTTGATGAGTTATCCCAGGTGATAACTCTAGGATTATGTATGGTTGGGACCTCTCGGCAAGGTGATGACTCTATCACAAGATGGCATTCTTCTACTTGTGTTTTAAGTCATTTGTCTCATCCAGGGTATGGGGGAATCAGGGTGGACCTATGACTAGAAATCTACCACAAGTATTGCCATAGAGATTAAAGGTTACCACAGTTTTGCAAAAAGGAAGTTCCTAGAGGTTATCTAGTTTTACCTGTGTTTGGACTTTGATGGCTGAGTAATAGCGACAGTGTAACTCCCTGGGAATCAATCACTGGATTCTTGAGACCTTTTGGAAGGTACTCAGTCACTCATGCAAACTCTGAACGAGGAGAACACCTCAGCTCATCTAGCAAAGTCACGTAGCAAAATGTGGTAAGACGTAGCAGGGCTTAGCGGGGAACCTTCAGCTTTTGAAGAGCTACTGAAAAGCCAAGTCAATCTTATCTGTTCACAGGTAGAAATGTTTTGTCTCACCTGGAGCTTCTCATCCTTTTCTCTGTAGCTTAACAGGTAGGCCAGAAATGGTCTTTGGAAAGTGTTGAGGTCGTGGTAACTATTTTCACTGAGTATCTCAGACTCAGTGACTCTGATGAATGTACTTGGTTTCTTCTCTTTTCTGGGGAAAAAAAAAATTAAAGTAAGAAAAACTATTCTGAAACCTCCAAATAAAATGTCTCTGAAAGGTGGTGTATTACTATGGAAAAAGAAAGAACTCACCAAAACTGAAGCTGAATACAAAACCAGTCAAGGGGGAGTCAGAAGGGCCTGTGTCTCCATGCCAGAAGGACAGAAAGGGCTGACAGTGGGGCACGTGGTTCTTCCAGGGTGACACCACAGATGGAGAAGAAATGCAATTTACTACTCAAGGCTTATTACAGACCTAGTGTACTTTCCTGCTAGGTATGTCAACATTACTAAATGGCAAGGAGAATTACTGGAAGTTGCATTGTTTTATTAAAGTGTTTCAGTCAACGTAATACACTCTGGATTTTAGAAGCAAATTAATGTCTCCAGCCAAGTTTTCCATTTTGCATAAGCACAAGGTTAATTTGCATGGTTTGGCTGGCAACATGCATGCTCCAGGTGATTAAATCCTAGCTGTAAAACCCCTATCATTATAGTACACTATAGCTCGTAATTGTGTCTGGGTGCGTGTGTCAAGAGCAGTCTCAGGCTTGTCCATGTACTTTTTCATCCTTTTATTGATTCCTCGGCACCTAAAAAGCCACAGCTGCTTCCATTTCAGGGGATGTACTATAGTTCTTCTTTTAAAACAGTATGACACAGTTCAGTAGCTGGACTGTGCTGCAGAGCTGGGACTGCTAGATAGCTTGTTTTTAATTTTCTCCACAGGAAAGAGTAATGTGTAACTTCTCAGCAGAGTAACTGTCACAAAGAAAGAGGATAGAATAAAAGGCATATTTTGGCTCATGTCAAGATAAAACTGAACAAAAAAAATCTCTCTCACAGTTCTGTCTTTAAAATGCTGAAACTGAATTTATATCAAGATTTTTGGTTCAAATGAGAAACCGGCCTCAGACGCTCATTGGAGATTTTGTAACAATTCAATCTTCCCAAGATTTTCAGTGTGTTGGTTTCTGTATTTTGATTCAAATGGATCTCTAATTAACACTGTAAAAGGTTCCCGTAAAGAAATCACTATCAGCAGAGAGGGATGATGCAAGCATAGGGAAGAATAGTCAATTGGGGAAGAACTTCATTACACTTTTACACTTCGCAAAGTGCCTTTCACCAATGTCTGGGTGGCAATCTTAGCACTCGTGGGCAAGGCTAGCAGGGCGCTCTGAAGCAATAGGGACTTGACCTCGTTGCTTTATTTGCTAAAAATGTTTTAACAACTGCTTTTAGACATTCTGCTAGCATTAGAAGTAGTGATTTCTTTTTAATTAAAATCTCTTAAAAACTGATGCGACAGGATTCTCTGGAAAAAAAAGAAAAAAGAAAAGAACTGGCAAATCAATTAACTAAACTAGAAGGTCAGTTTTAAAATCCTACTGCAGCCTAATTAAGTCCTAGGCACTGACATTTTTGGCTAAAGATTGCAACCATAGTAATTAGTGTTGCAGGAAATTTCCATATGCCATTGTGCCAAATGAATGAGAGTATTTCATAATTGTTCCTGTAGGACTTCTTGCAAATAGCTGGGAGGGACATGATCCTATTGTAGGAAATATGCAAAGGCAATGTAGTATTTTCATTCCTATAATAGAGGCTCTCCAGGTCAGTAGTGTGAAGGAAAGAAAAGTCTAATACATGATAGGAATATTATAAATTATTGTAATATTGGTCTCTCCTTATTATTGCCTATTTAAAGAAACAACCACTATTTAAATAAATAGGGCAAGCTGTTAGTCAAAAGGCTGTGGATAAATACCTGCTGAATATGCAATTAAAAATCATGATAGTGAAGAATTTTATATGATAAAACAAAAGATGCTGCTAATTATTTTATTTGCATATATTTTAGTTAATTCCACAGAGAGATTTTTTTTTTACTTTTTTAATCATTAACTTTTCCAGGACTGCTAAGGATTTGTTAAATGTCAGGCAATAAAATTAAAATGTCAGTATATGACATATGGGTCAAGTAGACTTAATAAACTTGAACTACATAATTCCACATTTATGTCTAGATTTTCCTTTTCTACTGAAAAATATGGTGAAAATGTGGTAAAGGTATGAAATATTTTTTGTACAGTTCACATGGCTTATGAATACAATGGACTGAGTCATTAAGATCTTTCTCTTCTCATAACACTGTGCAAACTTCACTCAAAGGGAAAAAGACTGCTCCCTTCTTAAGGGGTACTGCTACAAGAGGATGATTTTTGTAGCTTTTCTTTAACAAATCTGTCTCTTCAGTGAAAATTAAAATGCCAGAATAAGAAAATTACCGATTTACCCCATAAATAACATGAGTAAAAGATAAATTACTGTTTCACATGAGAAACAAAAAGATAATTCTGCCATGCAGAAGGACCAGCCTAAATTCACGGATCTTGTATGTGTGCCTGAAATGGTGCTCTCAGATGGCCCAGCTTCATCTTCTTGTTCTAAGGCACTGCTCATTACTATTATGTCCCTCTTTCATTCTCCACAAAAGTGTGATGATTAGCACTTGGAAAAATAGTTGACAGCCTTCTCTGTGGTCAGCTAAACTGCAAAATGCTCAGCAGTGAATCACCGTATGAGAAACTTTCAGAGTGTCTACAAGCCCTGCTGGCCTAATGTCCTCAAGTCTCCACAGTAAGCCTGCAGTTTCTTCTTTCAAAGACTAATGTGATGGTCTGTGACTGACTGTGGCAATCAAAGAGCATTCAGGTGCATGTAGAGAACAATTTTCTGGTTGATCTGTTCTTTCAGGTGAACTCATTCAGTGAAGTGACATTTCGTGCTTCTCTTAGAAAATTTCAGTATTTTTTTTATTTTATTGCAGGTGGAGAATATGTGTTTTTCAAGCTATTGTTTCAGGCTCTATGCAAACTTAAGTCTTCTCACAGTAAAATCTGGTGTAAGAGTGAAGAGCAGGTGAGGATAAACTGGAGTCATAATGGCAGATTTTCAGGCACATATGGTCTTCTAAAATTCAAGAAGTGGACAAAGGGCAAGTGTATTTCAGCTGCCAGGTGATCCAAATTTTGCACAGGATCTTGAAGCTTTGGGAGATTTACACAAAGCTCATTCCATGGCACTGTCCAATCCGTAGCCTACACTAACAATTTTTGAGCTACACTAGCAATTTTCCTATTCAACCAGTCTCCCCTAAACCTCAGAGTGCTTTGGCTTTGGGGATGGGGGGTGGTCCAGCTAAAGTGATGGGGGGCTTCCTACTCCAGGAAGAAATGCAGTTTGGGATAAAAAAAAAAGTGTGTTCCAGTGCTAAATATTGTACAAACATGCATCTAAGTAGAAATAAAATTGACAAGCCTAGGTAGATTTTACAAATATAGTGGCAGATGTTTTTTCTGGGTGCAACAGCATTGATTTTCCCTTTAGGGAACTTAGTTCAGCAACAACCTCCCTCACCACCCATGAGACATATGCCCATCACATCCTCTGCTACGTCAGTGGGTCATTATCCTTCCAATAAGCGAAAGGAAATTTGCTCTTGTGGCATCAAAATGAGCTGTTGATCACAATATAGCATTCAGTTTCCCAATAAGGCCATCTTTTTTTTTATTTTACTTCATTAGTGAACACCTTTTTCCTCCTCTAGGAATAACTCCCCCAGGCTTTTTAAACACTCAGGCAGAGGAGGAGGCTATTCTTTCCCTGTACTTATCACCCAGAACTGGAGTCCTGTATTTCTGCCAACATTTCAACTACAGGACAAAATGTCAACAAAAGTGGGCTTCTGATCTGCTGGGACACAAGAGTCAAATTCAGGACCAAATTTGTGGCAACCGATATTTTTTCCAATGGCAAATATTGCTCTTTACTTGATTTTGCTGTTGGGAGACACCATCACTGGAATGCATTTATGTCAGCCAATTAGCAATATTGGATTAGGTCACAGAGCAAGGAAATTTTGTAATAGATCTTCTGTACAACACTAGGACAGGTACCTCACAACTCTGGTGTTTATTTCCTCAGCCCAAAATGGCAACACTGATGCTAAGCCATCCCTGCATCATACACAGTTTGTATATGATGAGGGTACCTACACTGTTTTATAGGCTTTGAAGTCTGGGAGGAGAAGAGGAGAAGACCCTGGAAGGACTTTGATGAGCACAATTTGTCCTTTTGCAGCTTTCAAAGCACGACAATATATTCTCACAAAAGACCTGTTTATATGAAGCCGTCTGACAACATTTTCAGCACAAATGTATATCTAATGCAGGTATGGTGGTACAGTCTCTGGATTTTGAGTGCACATTTAAAATGGAAAAAAACTTTCAATATCTTCAAATAACAGCAGGATGCTGGATAATTTACATTGTGCCTCATGCAGGCAGGCATAAAATCCAGCACCCTGAAACTGTGCCTGCCACACACTGAGTGCTAAGAACTTACTTGTGTTTGTAGAGTGTTTGAGAGAAGAGGCTGCTAAACTCACTGAGCAACAGTGCCTTTCTTGAGACAGAGTTCATCCTCTCTAAAGGCTTCAAAACAGATGAAGCTGAGCTAATCATCAAGAAACCCTCTAATCTCTATCATTACTTAGGTTTTCATGTTAGTCATTGTGACAGCTTTTCCCCCTTGTCATCAGGGGAAGAAAGCAGTGGTTGGCACTCTCTGGCGAGACTGGAGCCATTTATGGCAGGCTGAGCTTTTCCAAGTTAGTATTCAGGAGTCATACACAGTCAGTGAATGGAGAGACAATCTCAAAAAGGTGTCATGAAGGGCCTGGCACAATGTGGGGCTTATGTTGCATTCCTCTTGGCTGACTGTCAAACAAAGGTAGAGCCAAGCATTACTAAAGGGTATTAATGTGAAGAGAAATACAAAAATAAACCGGTTACTTAGGCCACTAGCTATTACAGGCAGAGAAATAATACAATAAATCACTGAAATGAAGAAATAGTGGCAAGAGGTACTGAAAACTGAGAGATATTTTGTCACTAAATTGCAGCATTAATAGCACTTTGAAGCTTCACATTTAAATTGCCTGTTTCTGACACTCAAAATGCACATTAGGAAAATGATGCTTATTTTATAGTTGCTCATTAAAAGGAAGGGGATAAATAAGATGGAGTTTTAAACTATAAATCTCTTTTGTAACAAACAACCAGTAAGAACATATGGGGAAGACAAATAAATGGATAGTGAAAGAAAAATTTTTAAAATGCTTTTGTAATCTGGGGTGTAAATGAGCAACTGTCTCATCTGATCTAGGAAAAGTAATTTTTAGAAGGTCTGGGTGTGATTGTGAGTGCAGGAGATACTCGTATGTTACTTGATAATGAAGAACTAGAAATAACAGAAAAGGTTGTTTCTTTTCCCTTGCAATAACTCAGGCATTGTGCAATTATACTATTTGTCTCTTCTGTACATGGCTGCAATACTACATGTATTTCCCCACCTACAGATACATCAGCTTTCCGTAAATAACAAGGCATAACTCCAGATTACTTCTGAATAGCCTGTATGACAAATTCAAGGAAAGAAGCAGAAGGAACTTACACATCTCTGTGGCATTTAGTCTTCCTGGAAAGGTTTTTCATGATCACCTGTGTAACTTCCCAGCACTTGTTAATGGCTGCCCAGTAGCCTGCTGCTGCTTGACTATTTGCATAGCATCTGCATTTATCTAATCTTTATTTATTTTTTAAAGACTGCAAAGTTACAGCTCATTTGCAGTGCTTCAGGATTTGAGTATTAAACAAAAATGCAAATACAGCAGTAAGCTCTTAATGAGATGTATCCAGCTCATTTTTTTCAGCATTAGCTCCATTCTTTATCTTGTTTGAGCATTCACACTATAAACTATTCATCAGCTCCAAACTTCATTTCATTATATCAACAGCTTTTGCCATATATTGTACAAGTTTAAATTCTAATTTTATCCACAATAAGAATAATAATGATGTTTCAAACTGGCATTTATTGTCCAAAGGAAAATAGCTCAAATACTGTACCAAACCATCTTTTATTCTGCACCTTGGAGAGTTACGGACCCAAAATGCAGTATTACAAACTTCTGGGTTTGTGGTACTTGACTGCTACTTTGCACTAACTTGAAAGATGATAAAGTCACAAGGTAAGGGAAATGCTAGTTCCACACACTTGTGGCTATAATAGGAGGTCTGCTTAAGGCAATTTAAATACCCTGAGGAAAATTCCTACCTTTGGATGTATATGAGCATACACCACATTTTTAGTTTCTAATTTTAATCATCCAATGATATAAACCAAACTTTTGCCTCCAAGAAAAGGAAACATGATTCTCTGATTAATAGTGCAGTGTGGATAAAACCCTCAGGCCTGGGCCACTGAATCACTTGTGATGAAACCCGTGTCTCACCCTGGGAGTTCTCCATAGATGCAAGGAGTGCAGCAGCTCTTCCCCAGAGCTGTCAGAGACCTCCTTCACCTCCCTCATTTTTGGGCTGGATTCTCAGGGCTAAGGAGAAGGGATGAAAGGGAGTACTTGCAGTGCTCATATTTATTCTTTCAGTACTAATATTTCATTACCAGTATTTTTTTTTTTGTCTCTCCTGACATACTAACTGTCCTGGAGAGAAGAGTGTGAGGTGCTGGACACCCATAAATACAACTTGTAAGGAGCATCAGGGGTCACATCCTCTCCCCATCACTGCCAACAGCACCCACCTTTTCTCATCACTTTGATAGCAGTGTCAGAATCATCCATAAGGTAGTTTGCTGCCACTGCTGCAGAGTGACCCACGCCCAGAAGGATGATTAGTCCTTCATGTCAGGCTTTCTCAGCATTTCCTCTGGGATTATGTGGTCTGCAACAAGGACTATCAATCTCTCCACCAGCTTTGGGAGATCAGATCTGTCCCTGATCTTATTGATGGTCCTCATTCTACTGCATTTCCCCCTCAAACTAAGAAATGAAAAACAAGCTCTGGAGCCAAAAAACTACCTGAGTGTTTCATGAATGCCTCTATTGCAGCAATAACACCGGTTAAGCTTCTACGCCAAAATCAACTCCACTGTGAGCTACAGAAACCCTTATTTTCTCCCCAGAAAATATGCCTGGTTCAGTTTCAGCTTAGTTTTTAAAAAACTGCAGCCTCTTTCCTCCTGTTCCCTCTATGCCTCATGCTTTAATCTGTGGGTTTGTGCACACTGCAGTTTTGATGAACAGGCTACACTGTGCGGGGTGCATATTGCTCTGAGTGCCTCATAGCAAATTTCTATTTACATTCATTACAAGCAAAGGCTATAAGGCTCTACAGGTTTTTCTTTGCAATTTTGAAATGCATTCATATAAGGTACCAAATTTTATGCCCAGATTGGCTTTGATGGTTAATGTGTTCATTTGAGAAACAGAGCTCAAAACTTTGTCACTGTGACAACTTTTACAGCATCTTTGGTATCTTGCTTGGGAAGGAACAAGGTTTTGCAATATCGATTTTTTGGTCTTAAAATCCTCAATATAAAGACTTCATTGATGCATCAACAGTAAAGCTGATAATATAATATACATGCTAATATAATAATATCATAAATATTATTACATAAGTAATACAATAAAGATGGTAATATAACACAGTCCTAGGGTTTTTAACTGCCAACATTTTCTTAGGATACTGCAATGTTTCTGAATTTTCACTGTGGAAAATTTCTTAAGTGTCTTGTCTTTATTGTTCGTTCGTTTGCACTAAAGAATTATCAGCTCCACAAACTCCTTGTAGCTCCCAGTGGAACTAGCACAATTATAAAGTTGTGCCTTATTGTCTTCTTAGCAGAAGGTATCTATTGGAAGAAAACTAATCTCTACATTAGATTCCATCATGAACAAACAAATCGTTTTAATTGGCTGTGTAATGAGATGTCCTTTCGTAGAATACGTACTTGGAAAGTTCACTGTTACAGTGGATCTGCTAAGTTCTGCACAGGATGAGCATGAAAGCAAAACTAATTGTAAGAAATACAGCACAGCTGTATTTTGGCTTTTGAAATGTAGATCATTCATGTATTGCTCTTCATTATCTGTTTAGCTGTTTTTAATAATTTATCAGACTAAATTCCCACTATTTTACAACATTATGTACTTGGGGGTTTTATTTGTTTAAGAGAAAATGGCAAAGTGGTATACTGCAGTTATAGGTCAGTTTCATCTTAAAATAATTTGTATTTCACCTGTTCCTTAAACACAGCTGATTTTAAACAGACGACTCCAGGATTTCTAAGATATTAGGTTTGGACTGCTTGATTCTACTGCAACCTTTCTTTCTGTAGATTACTAATTGTGCCAACCAGTGTATTTCTGATAGTGGAGCAGGGAGAGCTCTTACCTTCAAGGTTATGGGATCCAACCGCACAACAATTTCATAACCCTTAGTAAAATCTTTCTTATCCCTCCTTGTGGTGAGCATGGCTGGTGCACACAGCAGCATCCAGCCCCATAGCACAGCAGAAGTGAAAGCACACACACAGTGGCAAATTCCCCAGCTATTCCCAAGGTCACAGATGTGGGCACATGCATGCAGGTTAGACTGAGTGAAAGGAGAGTTTTAGGATATAATTGGAAGGTCACAAAATCCCATCTGTCCTGTGATTTTGTTGATGAGGCAAGTAGTAAGAATTTCTTGTATAGCCGTGTGCTTCAGCTGTCCTTTTCATAATGAAGCTGAACAAAATAGATTGGCTTTGAGTTATAAAAACTAGTTCAATAAATGCATTTCATAGCTCTTGTGCATTTGTGTGGGAGGTAGCTCTTAATGGGCACTTTTTTGTCTGTCCTCAAGCTCATAGAGACGGTCACAAGGCAACTTGGCTAGAGCTTGAAAAGAGGTCACAGAAGAAAATCAGAAGGCTCCTTATAGAATGTACAGGAACATTTTATCTCTTTTCCAAAATCTAATGACTAAATTTCTTTTGTCTTGTTAGGGTTATCTTTCTAATGAAAAACTCTATTGTTGTTTTGTGCAAGTGTACTCTCTTAAACTTTGATTATTTAAAGTATATCCTAACATGCTCAGACATCTACTGCTGCTGAGATCCCTGCTGTTGAGTTAAAAGGTATCAGCACCAGCCCTGCAATGGGTTTCAGCGTGGCTTCAGAAGACATGACCACAAAATATTTCTAAGGTAAATGCTTAGAAATGTCTAAATAATGAAACTGTGTCAATAGAATTAAAAATCAAGTTGTAATTTTAATGCAAGTATTCCATCCAATTTTTTAAACATTTTCATAAAGTATCTTAAGCTATCACATTTCTCTTTTCATTATGAACAATGTATCAGAATTTCTGTAATTTGTTTCATTTTATGTTTTTTGATACTTTTCTATACTCACTTTTAATATCTAGAAGATATCACCCCTGCTTGGACTTCCTTGCCTTCTCAAGGAGCTGCTGTTTAGCATTAAAGAAGCAAGTAGAAAAGGCATGTTTGAATCAAGATCTTTGAGGCAGATCTTTAAGATCTTCTGCTTCAGTGGAACAGATCCACTGAGACAGTTAAAAACATATAGCTGGGAGCACGTGAATGGTCCCCTTAACATGAAAGACAAGCAGGTGGTGTTCATGTTTGGGTATTCAACTGTAGCCTAAGTCGATGTTAACAACAAATTATTTTCCGTGGATATTTTAGTGCTGTGTGAGAAATGGGATTGCTTGCTTCCTACTGGTGCAGGAATTGGCTTGAAGAAAAGAAAAAAAAAGGGGAGGGGTTGGGGAGAACAGAGAGATCCCACAACAACAACAAAACACTACTGTAATCTTCAAAAGCACCTCTTAAATGGACAAGTCAGAGATTAGGTGGGCCGTAGAAGTGAGCAACTTTTATGGCTTTGAAGTTGCTCCAGGGTCAGTGGGCAGCACACTGCTGGATTGGTCTGGCTGCTACTTTTGCATTATTTTACTGGTACCTTTGGTGCATTTGTTTGGGGGTAGGGGTAAGCCAGAGTTTCCATTGCGGTGTCTTTCAGAGGCACTGTGTTCACCAACATTAAATATCTCTCCAATTTTATTTTGAAAGTAAATACCTCTTCCTGTGGTGACTAAATGCAGTATCAGCCATCATATTTATCATTAAGCTGACACTTGTCTTGACCTCACTTCTTCAAGTGTCCAAAGTTGGCTCCTCTCCTTATCCACCACAGACCAAAGCCTTTTGCAAAACTTCAGCTAAGCTTCTGGCTTGACAAATGCATCCATACTAGCAAATGACTGGGACACAGGACTGGAAGGGATACTAAGCAAGTTTGCAGATAATACAAAACTGGGAGGAGCAGTTAACTCCCTTGAAGGCAGATAGAACCTGCAGAGACCTCGACAAATTAGAGATGGGCAATCACCAACCATAGGAAGTCCAACAAGGGGAAGTTCCAGATTCTACACCTGGGACTTGATAACCCTAGATGAACGAACAAACAGACTGGAGAACAAGATGCTGGAGAGCAGTGCCATGGAAAGGGACCTGGGGGTCCTGGTTGATGGCAGGTTGAATGTAAGTCAGCAATGCCCTGGCAGCCAGGAGGGCCAACCTGGGGTGTCCTGGGGAGCATCAGGCACAGCATCGCCACCGGGCAAGGGAGGGGATTGTCCCACTCTGCTCTGCACTGGGGTGGCCTCACCTTGAGTTCTGGGGGCAGGTCTGGGTGCCACAATATAAGACAGACATTAAGACATTACAGACCATCCAAAGGAGGGCAACAAAGATGGTGAAGGGCCTTGAGGGGAAGCCTTATGAGGAGCAGCTGAGGACACTTGGTCTGTTCAGCCTGGAGAAGAGGAGACTGAGGGGAGACCTCATTACAGTCTGCAGCTTGCTCACGAGGGAAGAGGAGGGGCAGACACTGTTCTCTTCCCTGTAGTGACCAGTGACAGGATGCGAGGGAATGGCCTGAAGTTGTGTCAGGTAAGGTTTAGATTGGATATTAGAAAAAGTTTCTTCTTCCAGAAGGACACTGGAATGGGCTCCCCAGGGCAGTGGTCACAGCACCAGCCTGACAGAGCTCAAAAAGCATTTGGACAATGCTCTCAGGCACAGGGTGTGACTCTTGGGGATGGTGCTGTGCAGGGCTGGGAGCTGGACTCCATGATCCTTGTGGATCACTCCCAACGCACCTTACTGTGTGATTCTGTGATTCTGTGGATATCAAGTTGCTGTCCTGCTGCTGAAGCTGAAGCTGGACCTTGCCTGATGCTGGCATGGAGGAGCCTGGGACACCAGGCCACTTCTTGACCCCAAAAGATCCCAGTACAATAGCAACTCCTGTTTCATCCCAGCACCTCAGAAGAGGCAGAAATCTAGGAATTGGTATCCCAGTATCTGTTCTGTATGAAATTACATTTACAGGTCATTTGGATGTGTTGGCATGAATCAGATATGTTTGAATTATTTACAGGATGTGGTGGCTTCAAAGAACCTAATTAGAGTAGAGTAGCATGTTTTAGAACCTGAAAAGGCAAGCTCTGCTCCTGCAAGTAATTACTGCTCTAATGAACAAACTCGGAAGAGTGAAATGCATAAACGGATTCTGTGGGATCACTGCACAGAACATATTTTCAAGGCCAAGGAGAATGGCAGTGTAATAGCTGTGAAACTGTAAAAGTATTAGTGGTAAAAGAAATAACAGCACTAAAACTTTATAGTGCAATATAGTCTATTCAACATCAAAGAGGCAAAGTATCTCATTCAGTATGAATTAATAGAAAACCAGTATTTACTCACCAGAATGGAATTCAAATATTCACAGAAAATACTGTGTTTTAATTTTACAACAAAATGAATCATACTTAGCCTCTGTGCTGCTGACACACCTGTTACCTCAGGTCCTTTGTCTTCATTTCAGCAGTCACAAACTCTGCCATAAACCTTAAGGACTTTCATATTCCATAATTCAATTTATAGCAGCTTCAGGTACTATAAGAAGTGTCCTTATAAAAATGACATCCAAACAGTCCCTACATATTCCTGCACCATAAATGCCGTATGAATTCACTCATTTTAAAAGTCAGTTCAGGAGTTTTTGATCGAGAGTGGAGATTCAGCCTGATAACTTCAAGTTAAACTGTGTTATTTCTGTGTTTTAAGTATCATTGCTGACTATAAAAATTGTAAAATAAAAACTTAACTGAAAATTCTCCAGGGAAGTGTTTGAGTCAGATTGCAGTATGTTCATGTGTAGCTATATTGTCTCTACTCTGGTGACAGAAAGAAAAGTATGGGGGTTTTTTTCAGTAAACTGAATGCATATCTTTCAAAGATCTCACAGGGAATGGTTATTTATAGCACTGAACTTCCATTTTAAGATGGGTACTTTTTTTGTTTGTTTTTGCCTGCCACCAATAACAAGGATGCAAGGCAGAAAATCAGATCCTATAATGGGTATTTTACCACTTTCATTCTTGTTGGTGTTTCAGACGTAGTTGTGAACTTCTGTTGAGATACTAAGGCTGAAATTTGGACCGGTTGTGATCATTAAGAAACCCTGGTCCTAAACTTATCATGTCTGTAAAATATTGGTGTTCAAAAACCCCTCAGCTGTGGACAGCTGTAAACCTACTTACTTATTACTGTTCCTAAATCCCTGCAGGGTGAAAGAGAAATGAAAGATATTATAGCTCTCCCCCTCTTTTATGTTTTTATTTGTGGCATGTCTGACCTGCACCTCAGCCCTTCAGTTATGATTTCACGGTGCACCATTTACTACACACAGGTAACAGCAGCCTACCTTGTAATCTCCCAATCAAAATCTAAAGACCTTCTGTATGTCAGGGATATTCTGTTATTAAACCCCAACATTATTAGTTTTTCTTTCCTTTTGACAACAGAAATAGAAACGTGTCAGTGAGAGAAACTCCTCAATTATATGGATTTTTTTGAAGGGCAGATCTGAGCCTCCTGAACTTTATCCTGTTTTTAACAGCTTGCTACAAATAGGGAAGAAGTAGCCTGGCTGGTTGCCAAATCCTCCAAATCCAACTTAAACACCCATTCACTGGCTTTGTCTAGACTAGGGTCTGTAGGGGATTCATTTGCAAATGTTTGCTCACCCTTTCTAACCTGAAAGGGCAGAATGCCTGTAACAAACACTGATTTGACCAATCTACAGTGTCCCAGATGTCCATGGCTCTGGTCAGCCACTGAGGCAGTAGGGGTGAGGGTACTGGGTATTACTGCCAGACACCAGTTCCTTGTTTCTATGCAGCTGAAAGCATCACATCAGGGGATTTTTCCCCTTCTGAGTGCAGCATTAGCTCAAGGTACCACTCAAGACTGGTCCAAACTCAGTGAGCAGGTACTGCACTGAGGCAGAGGAAGAGCATGGAAACCTCTGCACATGACTCAACCAGAAAAAATTCTTTGTGTGGTGTCTGTTTGATCAGCTTAGCAAGAAAAGACCTTGGTGAGGGTCTTTTCTGAGACAGAACCTCAGGTTTGTACCTGGAGCAAATACTGGAGAAAAGAAAGCCCTCAAAGAACATGGGGGACATACCTGCAGCCAGGGAGGTGAATCAGAAGAAGTGCATATGGTCCTTCATCTTGCCAGGTACATGATCCTCAGGAATTCATTTAGGCACCCTTCATGCAGAGCCAGAATTTGGGTCTACTGAAAGTCATAATCAAAGCCTGCAGGTACCCAGCTTGCAGAAACTGTAAATGTTGAGCTGAAGGTCAGTTTCCATGCTTTACTGTCAGTTTCTGATCTTCCTCTTGAAAACATGGCCCAGCTATTAAATTCTTATCTCAGGGACTTGGTCCTAAATGTTATAAGGCATATATAGTCTCCATTGCCCTTAGGATCCCAGTATATAGAAACATCATTTATGAGGATGCTGTATAAGGTTTTTCTTCCTTATGAAGAATCTCAGTCTTGTGAGTGGCAAGACTTTTATCACCAGCATGCAGAAACCTTCCTGCCAAAGACAAAATTGCTTGCTGAATACCAAAGCCAGAGGAACAGAAAGAGGTGGATCTGTGGAGGAGTGAAAAAAGGGAGAGGCCAGCCCTGAGATGGATGTTCTTTTCCACTGTGAAAGCTATTCTCATTATTTTTGTAGTCCAAACAGTTACATAAAAGGAAATTCCTTTGACTAGTGTTTATCTCAGTTTTAAAATACAACTTTCATTATGTGTTAGAGCTCAATAATATTTATAAACACAAGTGTCTGCATTGCTTCACCTCTGAACTAAACTTCAAGCTGCTGAAGTGGAAATTAGTTTCTAACTTGGCGTGATTTTTGCAAATGATATTTGCTGGATTTGCTGAAGATTGCTTCTACAAATTACACCCTCACCCCAGAACAGAAAGGATGGGCCAAATACAATGGGGAGTGGAGAAACCTTTTTTTTTTTTCTTTGACAGACATAATTGTTACTCCAACATGAAATTTTGGCTCATCCTCTGTTTTGAATCCCTATTAAGAAAATTACATGATTCTGACTCCTTACCTTTAATTAATTATGGGTTTTCTTAAAATAAACATAAAGCTTGAGTTCCTAAGACACACAGTTAAGTCTTGAAATATTACATTTTTCTGCTTTGCAAATATATCTGAAAGGTTAGCACCCAGTGAAGCATGCAGAGTCATCTTAATGAAAAAAAATCTGAGGTGCATCCATAAAGATTCTCATCCAAATTAAGACCTGATGTTTAAGCAGGTGCAGCTTCCCCATTATGTGAATGGAGTTTCCATAAACTGCAGTCTCGAGTTATTGACATTAAAGAACAGGTGGAACAAGCTTATCCTGTTTTAATTGGACTATAATACTCACTTGTTAGAAAGAAAAACAGCCACCTTGGCATCACAGGCACAGAAATCATCACAATTTTCTGCTGCCCAGAAAGGTTAGGAAGCTGCTGCTTTCTTCTTTTCTTGCCTTTTGATCAGGTATTTACAGCAGAAACCTCACATTATGTTTCTTTCTCTCCCAGCCCTGGTGATTTTTAGTACATTTTTTTCTTCTACGGGTTGTGAAGCCTGAGCTTTTTTCTGGAAGAAGAAAGTAACCATTGTCCTTTGGTGACTATTCAGGTGTGTCTGCAGCTTTTGTTGTTATACCCAAATTAGCTTGACTTGAGGTGCTGGGCAAATTCTTGAAATACCATACCATTCTTCTCAGAATTAAGAATCCACCTGGTGGTGTTTAATTTATGTAGGGGATTTTATGTACAGATATTTATACTTTTTACACAGTTGATATCTGTAAAGTGGAAAATGATTTGAGCGTAAAGAATGTGACTAAGATCCATGGGATTCATGTCCTCCTCCCCACTGCCACTCACTTCCCATCTGACTTTTGAGCAAGTTATTTACATCTCTTTGCATCTGTTTCCCAGTGCACATAAAGGAGAGTTTACAGCTACTTCAGAATAATTCATTAATAACATTAATATTGTTTCCTATCTTCCCTGTATTGCTCTGTTGAGATAGAGACCCTGTGCCTACACAGTAACTGGCAGGAGAAACTCTGCTACAATTAGAATTCGTACAGTTTAGAGTTTGTAAATACTCAGTTGATGAAAGCTTGTTTGCCTAAACTATCCTGCCGTACACACAGATGTGACACATGCCCTGGCAATGAGACATCTCAGAAAAATGGTGATTCTCCAGCTGTCACTCATCTTTCACCTGCCTCTGTTCCACTTTCAACTTCCTTCCCAGTGGTAAGCAGGGAGACATCCCTTCCCATTTACAGCAAATTCAGGCTGCAGACACAGAGTCCGTTCATTTCCACTTTCCATGTTATAGCCGTAATGATCAAACACTTCTGCAGTGCTCTGCACTCCACATGAGGATGGAGAAAACCCAATGTTTCTTTGGAGTCCTTCAACACCTTTCAGCTTTGGCCCCTTGGCAATTAATGAATGGCTTGAAAGCTTGCTAGAAAATGTTCTTTAGCACTGCAGCACTTCTTCATTTAGTACTTTGCAAGTGAGTTGTAAAAATTTGCCCTGGAGACAGGGAAATGCAAATATAAATTAGATGGAGCACTAATAACATTACATTACAGAACAATGCAAACCGGTTTTGACACCCCACAGAGAAGAAATCCATGCATTCCTTTCTGAATCATCTTTATGGAAATTTCTGTAAACATGGTGTTATTAAAAGAGAGTAGCAATTATTTCCTTCTTTGGTTCATCAGTTGCAGGGAGGGGGAGAATAGGCAGGGGAATTAATTTTGTTTTCTTCCCTCTTTTTTTTTTCTCGCATGTCCTTGTCGGAGAGCTCTCATGACAGGAACCAACAGCACAGAAGCCACCACTGGCAGAAGAGAGCAAGAAGGATGGAAGAAGTGGTCAGTACTGTTAGAGATGCAGTTCCTTAGGTGGAAGTAGTTAAGAGAAAAGCAGAAGCAGGTTGCAGTTAATAAGGCTACTCAGAAAGCCAAAGCTATTAAGAGATGTTGACATAACATTTGCAAGCTTCACAGGGGCCATTGTTATAATTTAGATTTAGTATTGATCAGTTCAGCATCAGGGCTGGAGGAAAACTGGACACAGGGTTCTTCATGAAAGTGGCACTTTGGATATTGCCTTCCTCTTAACACAGAAAAGCAGGAATCCCCCATGTCCTGGCTGACCTGTGACTGCTGCCCTCTCCCTTGGGGCAGACAGAAAGTTGCAGTCACTTGGTATAATCTTTTCAAATTGCAGCTGCAATCATAGCAAGGACATTAAAAACGTGCTTGTGAAATACCAGTTCAATCCAACACGTCTGCACATGCTAGCAGCTCCCTGCTAATGAGGCCTACTGGAGATTTTGCAGGCATATCATTCAGGATGAAAACCAGCTGGCTGTGCATTACAAGGTGTGCTCAGGAAGGGATCTGGTGATTTAACACATAGTGAGAAAGCAGCTTGTGAGGCTCATTAGATCAATGGGGATTCCAGCCTTATACCTCAAATTATATGCCCTCTCTTCTAACATTCACCTTTTCACTGTGCAACACCCACACCTTCCTCTTTTTTCCTCTTTTCTCTCTTTTTTTCCCCCTCCTTCTGTTCCATCAGTGCATTTTCATGCACTTCCAGTAAGCACCACCAGAACAGAAAATACCTGAGGTTTACAGGGAAACCAAAGGTAATTCACTCAAGAGAAAGTTTCTTTGTCCAAAATGATGATTCCACTGCCCTCTGTATCACTTGGCAGTTTTTGAATTCTCAAAGAAAAGTGCTGCTGGCAGTTTGACAAGCATGCAGGGACCAGATGCTCTCACCATGCCAAACCCCAAGTAACATGTACCTGGCAGAGGGAGGTGATGGTGATCCACCACATCCCTCTCCAATCCCCCAGCAGTCAAGTACCCTTCCTGTGGTGCTGAGACTGGTGGAGACTTTTCCCCTGCCTGGCTGACTTGAGCTCCAGGTCTCCAAAGTGTGTGCAGAAGTCGGATGGTACTATCTCCACTTGCTCCTTCCTAGTACAAGAAGAGTGACATTGTTCTGGGTGTGAGCTCCACATGTTCTCCCCAGTGGTGGCCTTTCTGGGTGGTTGTCCTTGCCCACTCACCATTCACACTGTAGGTTTTAGTCCTATTTCTAACACTGCCCAACACACAGTTTATAGGGGGATCCCAGATACCATGTCAGCTGTGTTCAGTGTCCCCCAGGATGTCCAGCCCGTCATGGCTTGCTCTGCACCTCTTCCCAACCCCCGACATGGCACAGGGCACCTCTGGCACTGAGCAGATGTTCATGGTCCCCCAGGCAGGACTGGCAATGGCCTTTCCTTACACCTCTCCCCTCACCCTTCTGGACTGCTGGCTCCACACACATCCTGTGCTTTAAAACATTTGATGTCCATTGGCAGACAGGAACCACTGTTTGGTCTTCGGCAACTGTGAGCTGCTATGAAACAGCTGCTGTTAAAGCAGAAACCCCTGACATGACATCAGCACTTAGTGATTAATACTTAATGAAGTACAACCTCTCATTTCCTTGCCTGTGAGGAGAGATGAAGATCCAAAGACAGCAAGACCCCTTCTGAGCTTAGCCCTTAATTCCTGGGCGTATTTCCAGACCGCTGCCACTGCCTTCCATCTATTCCTCCAACCTCTACCTCCAGAAGAAAGCATCTTCCCAGAGTCACTTCCAGCTCTTAGGTCTCTAGTAGACACAGGAAAATGAGAAATGCCCTTCTGAAGACACAGAGTAAACCAGGACTGTTCCGGGGACCTAAGGGGTGGCTCAAAAGTAAATTAAAACTTTCAATTAGGAAGGACTGATTCTCTGCCAATCCCTAAAGCATCAGGCTTCAATGAGCCTTATGGGGTATTTTTAAACACCCCTTGGCTTCAGAGACGTGCAGGGCATGTGGCTGGGAGCTGTGGCTGGGAGCCAGGGAGGGGATTGGAGGGGGAGGGCAGTGTGGCCACGTCCTTGAAAGAGCCAAAGCAGAGTAGGTCAGTCATCTCTACTTGCCCATGAGCCACGGCAGTGAATTACAGCTGAGTGAGGAAGCAGCAGAGAAGTACAGTACAAAGGCCAGTGGAGGGAGAGGGGCTGCCAGCATCCTCCCACCTTTGCACTGTGGTGGCGTGAATGGGGGTGCTCGAGCGCCCAGTCACAGAGAGGGCCACGAGAAAGAGGCTCTTTAAATGAGACTATTCAACCCTTTATGTCTCGTCTCTTCACTCACAGTGCTCCAGCAAGGAGCAGAGACTGCCCATAAATTGCAGTTTAAATCCATGATACCTCTGCACTAGACTGTCATCAAATAGTTACAGGTAAAATAACGAGACAAAAATGAAGGCTGAAGAAGGACTTTTATTGCTTTTAAAAGGTCTCTTGCAAGTTTCTTGCCTTTTTTTTCAAAGACAGTACTGAAGAGTATAGAGAAAGCGAGGGAAAATACAGCCCCCACATCTGAAGTGGGCAAAACCACTTTTTTGACCACTCCTATTTATAATGTAATCTTTCTTACACTTTGTTTCAGTACATCTTTTGTAACCGTTTCTCTACTGATTTTCTGGAAGATTATGCTAAATGTCAAAATGTCTCTTTGGGCTCATAAAATGATGCCATAATAAAGCATCATTTCAACTTAGAATGGGTAAAACAACCTATAAAATAAAATGGAACATTTTGACATTAGTTGAGAAAGTTACCTGCTTTTTTAGTTTCAGCAGATTCATGTCAGCATTCAAGAAAAAAGAAATTAGGTTACAGTTTATTACAACATGCGATGACCTTTAAGTAATTTTATAGCACTTTATGGTTCTGCTGCAGCCTTCTAATCAGCATTGTGTCTGAGGGAAATGATAAGCAGACCTTCTTATTCCTTCAAACTTCTGTTAATTTGAATCCCTACACACCAAGCATTCCTGCTGCAGCCAGGTGACTCAGCTTATAGTACAGTTATTTGAACCTTGTAATGTCTTCCTGATGCCTTTTTTTATTTCCTATTTATTAACTTTTGAGAGTTTCAGACCTTTTTTATTGCCAAATAAATGTAAATAAAAAACTGTATTTGGCTACTACAGAATTCAGACCTGTTCCTCTAACTTTGTACTCCAGTAAATAGTTCTTCTAGAAACTGCATAATTTTCCATCGAAAGACTTTCTTGTACTCGCTGCCATTTATAGAATGAATGTACCCTCAAGGTAAATTTATACTGGCACTCTTGATGCATGTTTACAAAATGCACAACACCACACAAGCACATACACAGAAACACACACTAGGATGGTGTTTTAAAAAGGCTATAAAATTCTTTTTAGAAAGTCTTTGCAGAAAGACACCCTGCAAGTTTTTCTTAGTGGGTTTTGTAATTTCTTTTTTAAAGGAGAGAAAACTGCATTAACCAAATGCTTCTAGCTGAAATTAAAATGTCCATGATACATTGCTTGAGTATAATAAATTCACCCCGTCTGTTTTTCCTATGATCTAGTTATAACTGTCTTAGAATATAAAAGAAGATACATGATTTAAATTACAAAGGTCAGAATTGAACACTTTTGAGAGTTCAGTAAAAAGGAGAAGAAAATGGTAATGAAAAGCTGCAAAGCAAAGAAGCCAGCAACCAAAAAATCAGTGAGGGACTGATGCTGCTGCCTTCCTGGTATGGGCTCCTACGCCAGAGGAAACCTCAAACCTCAGCTGACTGCTCAGATCAGTTTTCTTCCCAGCACATATCTGATCATTTCATGTGCTAGAGCTGTTATTATAAAGCATTGTAATTTCCACTGTCAGACAACTAAGAGAAAATATTTCTAAAGCTTAGCAGTAAGAAGATATAATAGTTTAGATTCTATTGTCATCTTTAATCTGCTGAAGCATTTAATTCCTTTTGTTATAATGAAAATACTGTATTTTTGTTACAGTATCCAGAGAATTCTGGTGAAAATTGTAAGTTTTCTCAGAAAAAGTAGTGTTTGACTATTTCTCTGATGAGGTGAAAGGTCAATTTGCTTATGGTTTCCATGCTTCATTAAAATTCAGCTTCTGTGCTCTGTAATGTGGGTAATATTAATTTTCTAAACATTGATGTACAGCAGCTGCTAACTAATTTCCATAATGGTTGTTCTATTCTAAGGGCATTAAACCTGAAACAAGGTGGATCCAAATGGAAAAAAATGTAGATGATTACTGGCCATCTGCCAAAAAGATGCTTGGGGACGTGAAATTTCTGGAATCACTGAAGCTTCATTTTGATCAAATATTCATATTCCGAGCCATGTGCCAACAATTTTACTGTTTAAAGACAAGGAGGTTGTGGAGGGGAATATTGACACCATTCTTTGCATGGGAGTTTGCTTTCAGACTTCTTATAGAAAGGGGAATATGTTGCTAAAGAACAATGGCATTAACATTAGGGACATAAAGAAAGGTGCAAAAGAATAGGAGAATTTCTTCCCTTGGGAAAAGGAGAGTGCGGGGAGAGAGGTCATAGAAATGCGCTCAGCTTTGAAGTCAAGCATGACCATATGCATGACCATTTGGGAAATGCTTCATGTATTTTCATTTCCACAGAATCATTATACAGATGCCAATAGACAGAACTGGGTTTTTTTAACTGAGGGAGCCACAGTCCTACCTTAATAGACTCACATGCTCAGGTATAATCCCAGGCTTGGGGTCCTGAACTGGAAAACCAGCCAACACCTTCTGATTGCTTTCTCTCTGTGATCCTTTACCCTCTGCTCCCAAAACACTTCTGGGAGAATTTGCCTGCTGCATCCCATTCAGTCCTATCTGCATACTGCCAAATAGTTCACCAAAGATTCAATTGTGATCAGCAGACCATTTTTCCATCCCTGAGAATTGCCCAAAACACCTCTCATTTTGTCTAGTGGATGTGATAAGTGATCTTACTCAAACACATATCAGGCCAGAAGGCAGGCAAAGTGTGGTTGTGGGATTTGTCTTCATTACTGCTCTAGTCTGGCTGCACGTCTTGGTTACGTGGTGCCACACATGACGGAGGTGTTTGTGCCCTTCCCTAGATGACAGCAATGTCATTCCCAGGGCTTATCGGCGTGGGTTTGTCAGAGATGTAACCCAACTTCAACACCAGACCATGGGCAGAAATGGGGTTTTATACCTGCTCCTGAGTGCTCTAAACTACTGGGAGTTTGCATGTGGGAAAGGTCAAATACAGCTTGACAGTGGTCTGTTTTTAACCTTTAATTCCCTTGCTGCCTAAGCTCTCCTGATTTCTACCTTTCTCCCCCTCCCTTATTCACACCCCAGCAATGATTAGGTCAGCCACTGATAGGATTTGGCTGTGTGTAACTCCTGGTGTGAAAGTTTTCATGAACGTCAGAAGCAGCTGCCCAGCTTGTCTGGGAACTGCACTCACCACTTCTGAACATTTCTGTGGCCTTCCACCTTCCTTGTCAGTGCCTTTCCCTGCACGTGTGCAGACCTAACGAGAAGTTGCTCCACAGACGACCTTCTTCTCTAACCTAGACAGAGCTCTGTGTGGCAGTGCAAAACACAGGCTTCATATTCTCATCCCTTAATGGTGTGTTTAGCATTGACAACCTGTGTCTCCTGATGCAACACATGCCAACGAAATCCCCGTGACAAATACTTTAAAAAGGTAGTTTGGGTTCTTTGTCTTCTGGCTTTACAACATTAAAATGCCAAGATGCATGCAACGGTGCATCTAAGCCATCTCCCTCTGGTTTAAAGCAAGATTAAATCAAGGCAAGAACCATGTGATATTTCAGTTTTCACTAGTCTTAGTGACTTAACTTACTGGCTTCCAAAGCCAAAAACTGAGTTTGCACCTTTGTGGTTACTAGTCCTTGATGAATGTTTCTTTTGTTAATTTATCTAACTGCCCTTTCAACTGCTCTATACTATGGCCCCAGTAAAAAGAAATGGGAAATGCAGACTTAACTAGTAAGACTACTCACTCTCTTACTTTTTTGAATTGATATCATTTGAACAGAGGTGTTACACATTTTTTTTTAGTCTTTCAGAACAACTCTTTTCTGAAATTAAGAGAAACATAGTAATTTCCAGCAAAAATGTAGTATTTCGGGAAATGTAGGCGTTTCTGTAAGTAAGAGCTATGAAGAAAGGGAAAAAAAAAATTTTCTTAGCTTTTAATATAGCACTGTAATGAAAGATTATTATGTAGAAAATTAATGACTGTGTTTTACCAAGCGGAACCGATTCTGCCTTTCTGCCCTCAGAGTGGCCATTTGATTTTAACCCTGCTAAGAGCATCACATAAATAAGGCTACCTGTTGGGATGAGCCTGGGGAAAGGGCAATGGGGCAGGCAGGGCTGGGGACACTGCTCTCACTCTGCAGGGCTGCATCCCCATCGCTCTCTCCACATGCAGAGGACTTGAGGACTGGTCCCCATTGGCCCTTAATACACGTGTTCGCCCCAGGGAGAAACAAGCCCAGAAATAATACCCATGTTTTATAGGTAGGAAAAGTGGATTTTTGATGCAGAAAAGTATGGATGAGCTGCACGAGCATTGTTTTGGCAGAACTAACAAGCTGGGAATGCCAGTACTCTTTACAAAAGCTGTGCTCAAAGCAAAGGTGTTGCCAAAAAGGAAGGAGAAGATCATTTTGTGTTCTCCATTAAAAGTGTTTTTATGGTGCTCTCTGTTCTGTTACATATTTTATTAGGATTATAATTTCAGTAAACTACATCTGGCTTTCCTGAGGGTGGTCCCCTCAGGTTAAACAGGCTGTCTAAAAATATCTCCTTTTTTTTTAATGTTCCTCCTTTTTATCTTCCTTTTGATGGCTTTTCATTTAAATTATTTCCCCCCCTTTTTTAAGATTACATTAGCACATTTTCCCCCTTAATTCTATAATCTTTTCAACTCTAGGTTCCTTTGTACTTTGTGCTTTCATAGCCTTTTCTTCTCAAGTCCTTTTCATGTTTCCTCTCTTTTGTTTTTCCCTGGGAGCCTTTATTGTCATTTTATTCTTTATTTTTAGTCTTAAGCTGTACAGTAGGAAGTAATGCTAAGAAAATTGAAAAGGAAAAAGCTGCATAAGCCAGTGTAGTAAAGAACAGTCATATACTGAGCCACAGAACAACTTACAAATGAAGGCGCAGTGGTGAAGCCCATAGACTTTGGTCTCCATGGTGCAATACTCATGAAAAATAAAACAGTGACATTTCCTTTAAAAAAAAAAAAAAGAAAAAAACAAAAACCGAAAAAGTCAAGCCAATAAACCAATAAAAAACCTACACCTGTGTGTGACTATGACTTTGCTATAAAAATGGCCTGGAAATGGACCTCTTTCCAATGACAATCTGAGCTAAATCCCCCATGCATTGAGATAAATCTATTTTTAAGGCGCAGATGTGAGAGAAATTGCCTGGAGACTCCTACCAAGTGATCAGAACCTGACAGTGACTGATTTTGGCTTGTGCTGGAAGCTGACTTACTGTTTTATGAGTTAACAACTTATTGTTTAAATGCTTTAATGCTGATATATGCCAAGATTGCCTGCTTTGTATAAAGAGGTATAAAACCAGCAATCTTTTATATAAATCACATTCCTGATAAAGTCTCTTTTCAACTGAGGAGACAAACATGGCCAATTAATATTGGGAATTTGGCAGATTGTTGCCACTATTAAACTGAACTATCTCTGCATGCATCAAATCCCTTCCTCCTATTTTACTTTTTCATGCTGCAACCAAAATTGAAGACAAATGGAAGTTGAAAAGAGGAGATTGAGCAGCAGCTCCCAGGGATGATGTTGCATGGAGCTGAGGCTCCCAGTCTCATCTATCATGCAGTTGCAAATGGAAGCTGAGGACACCCAGCACCTGCCCAGAGCACTGGGATGGGGTTCTCACTGTCTGATCTCCTCACCATGGCTGATGGAAAGACCTTTTCTTTCTTGCTTATTGTTTTTCTGCCCCTCCTTATGAATTGCTCCATTGGTGCTGTTGGTTCTCACCAAGCCCAGAGCCTTGGGCAGGTCCAATCTCCATTTCACTTTTGGCAGAACTACTCCTTCACTCCTGTAGTCTGTGAAAGCCTTTACACCAGAGCTTATTTCGAAGATTTTGATGGCATTAAGTATTGCTAAGATATATACGAAAGCAATCTCAATGAAGCAAGAAATCTGCTTCAATGTGACTTAGTGCAAAACTATCAGCTGAAGCTATGAACTGGGAGGAAAGAACAGAACCGGGTTGAGGGATAAAGTCAGTTCAAGCATTTTCTCACCAGTGTTTAAACCATAAAGGTCAGGCAGGTTCTAGATACATCTAAAGCAACAGGCAGGAGGCCTGGACTGGACACCTTCTGGTGTCTAGAAGGAGTGACTCAGCAGCACTTGCAGCCAGCAGGGCATTGTCCAGATACAGACAGTGTCTCATCCACAGGCTTGACCTGCAGCTCAGGCTTGTCTTTGTAACCACTCCACTGCTCATCCCCTTTTTCACCAGGACACTGTGGGAGGCAAAAGGCACCAAATGTCCAAAAGAAAGTCTAGATGGCTTCCACTATGGATGTGTGGGGAGGATGTGATTAGCCAGCTGCATCCAACTGTTCTACAAATATGTGCCCCCCAGCCAAAATTCATAAATAACCATCTAAGTTAAGTTCTTCAGTCAGAAACCCTGGCAGAATGATGCTGTCATAAATTTTTATGGAGACATAACCAGAGATGATGAGTTCTTGGGTTATGGTGTTTATTAAAATGTTTATTGGGACCTTGTGGTACAGTAACAAATGATATCATAAAACAAATTGGGCTGTTTCTAATCAGCAAAACAGCACAAAACTGGGAGAGCTGAGAGAGATACTTTTTTTTCTTTCAATTTCCATTTTGTGAAAAATTGCAAATATCTTTCTTAAATTCTTCAATCACTTTGAATTTAGAGCACTGTACTATAAGGATGCCTTTTCCCCTATCCCATATATATTTCACCATCTATGCTGTAATTATTTTGGCCTACTTCAGAGGTGACACATCCCTGTCTAAAATTTTCAACAGTCATGGCTTATAAACTCAGAGGAGACCACTGTGAATATTTAATATGTCTTAATGTTTTACTCAGACTGTAACATCCTCAATTATTTTTTATTTGAGCTAGTTGTTTAAAGAGTTAAATTCAGCATTGTTGAGGATCGCATGGTCAATCATAAAATCTTGCAACCCTGCATTCTGTGAGTCATGGTCCCCTAGCCATACCCTGTTCTTTTTGAGATGCAGGTCCATCTTAGCACATCTAGCTCTGTAGACATTATTGATGTCCTCTGCGTTGGGCTGTCCTTTTTCTTCTCTATGCTTTCCTGTTCCCCTTCTCACAAACTTCTGCTCAACCTGTCTACCGAGACTGTAAATTCTTCTTTGCAGCAGCTTTCATGGCCAGAGCTTTTGTCAGCTTTTTAGGGCTGGCATCATGGTGCTGTGGGGCTGGGGTACAGCTGACAGCTCCAACTTGCTTCCCGTGGCTTCTCAGCAAGAGCTCGGGCTGGCAGAGCGTGGACAGAGCTGAGACATCAGAGGGGCAATATAGCAGTGCTTTGCTCAGAGGTCAGAAATGTTTATGTCAGGGCACAGGCTAACCCACTGTGAAACCCACACCCAGGTGCAGCATAGGGATTGTGTGGAAAGGAATGTGCTGGCTGGGACAGAGAGATATCAGGGACCAGGAATGGGCAATACCTGGGGAGAAGGGAGAGAAGGAAGTGGACCAAATGGTGCAGAGGCCTGCAAAGTTTCAGTGGTCTGGGGAGACTACAGAGGACCTTTGGTGGTGTTAGGTGATGGTATAGGTTTACTGTCTCCTCCTCCCTTCTCCCCATGAATCCGTACCCTCACACTAATGGCATGGGGGGAAGGAGGGGGAAGGTAAAGACATGGAGAGCGGCCTGTCTGTCTCTCTCCACCCTGGTGAAATCTCCGCCAGCACCACACCCTGATCCCAACCACAGGGCAGTGGCACATACAGCTATGTAGGGAGAGAGATGTCTGCTCTGAGGGTAGCTCAGGTGGCTCAGACAGCCTATTCCTATCCCTTCCAGGAGAAAGGACAGACAAAAACCGGCACTAGTGCCAAAGCTGCAGCAGCCAGGGCCGATCACGGTTTTACAGCCACCTGCTCTGCCTGTGCCTGAACTTTGCCCAGCTGATCCGAAGGTGAAAGGATGAATCGAAATGATAAATGTGTATGTGTATCTACATGCAAAAAGGGATATCTTTTAGCTTTGGAGACTGTCAAGTGAGCTGGAAAAATATCTTAAATAACATGAGATGTGGAAGCAAATTTGATCTATTTATCAGCATTTAATCTAAACCTACTAATATCTGTGTCCGAATATCTACAGATGCGGAATTGAGGTTTAGAATGAGTGGTGGTTTAGGCTGAGCATATTTGTCCTAAAAAAATGCATCTTTTCTGCAAACAATGCCTTCAAATTTGTGGAAAGAAGGCTCGTGCTCACCCCAGCGTGAAGGAATGCTGAAGCTGCTGTCACACGCACTGTCACATCTCCAGCCACAGTCTTGCACGGGTACACAGTGCTCATTTTTCAGCCACAACTTCTACAGTTTCCTGCCTAACACAAGCTGTGAAAGGGAATATCTCCCTTTGACATGCAGATTTTCTGTTTACATATGTAACTTTTATCTTGGAGTACAGGAGGTCCATCCCCATCAGAATTTTATAAACCTTGCTAAGATTTTTTCATTATCATTCTCTCTTAATAGTAATATGAATAATGCAATGGAGGTAACTACAAGCTTCATTCAAATTTGTTGCAACATGTAGCAGTTTACAGCATGCAATAGCTAATATAACAGAAAACGAAACTTCCAGTTTTTCTTTCCTACTTTTATTTCTAAGAGTCTGGAAAGCATTGCCAATGTCTCATGGGTTTGTGCACTGGTACAGTGGTCTTCAGTGGGGATTTTGCTGTTTAATCCTTGCAGAGATTGGCATGTGATGACAGGGGCTAAGCATGAAAAGGAGCACATTGGAGAAAGTTAGGATTCTAAAAGCCTTTTTTTTCCTGACACATAACAATTTAATATTCTTAAATTGTTAGCATTATTTTGAAGATGGAAAGGGATTACCTTGACCTTTAGAAATTGGCTTTCTTTGTGTTGTGTCAGACAGCTTTTCAGGGCTGGCATCATGGTGCTGTGGGGCTGGGGTACAGCTGACAGCTCCAAGTTCTCTTGAACCTCCCTTGCACATTCACAAACACACCAAAATTTTCTGTTGCAATCCCTACCTGCTAAAGCTTGCCTTTGTCCATGAGTCAGCCCTAGTGTGAAGTTGGGAAGATTTACAAAACTCACGTTGAAACTTGACTAGAAGGTAGCACCTTGTAACTGAGCAAAGAGGTCAATGCCATCAACCTCTCTGTAGAGGAGATGTTTTATTTTTCTTAATTTAAACAACACAGTAGTCAGCCAGGAGGCTCAGACCTGGCCCAGAGATACCATGTGAATACGTCATTAAAAGCCAAAATTTTGATAATACTCGTTTTCAGCATTGCAGAAAGAAAGACCTGGGAAATCATAGCAACATTTGCCCATGTTATTCTCTAAATATTTCCTTGCTATCCCAATTCAGTCACACCCATAATTGATTTCCCTGTCCAGCAAAAGACAAAATTGTCCTTTTTTTCATTAAATGGTGGCAGGGGAGGGAAGGCAGGTACAAAAATAGCGAAAGGACAAAGCTCTACACTGACTTCGAGACACAAGATGAGGCAAGGCCAGAATTCGCAGAGGAAATGGAGAGCTGGGGATGTGGCAAGGGGATTCCTGGTGTAGGTGGCATGGGGAGAGCCATGGGTGAGACAGACAGGACTAAATAGCTATGTTTGAGAAGGTCTAGAGGGGAGGAAGTGTAATCAGTGTTAATTAATTATGCTGTGTTTATTTTTACTCTGTTATTCAGTGCCCCAGGCGCTTTACTGGTGGAGAGGGAGGGCACACTAATAAATTGGCATTGCTGCTTATTATTGTGTACTAATTTGTAGCAGCAGTTTGCGGGCTTTTTTTTTTAAGCAAGTCAATAAAGATAATATTCCTCAAAGGTGTTTTCCAGATAAGAAGGCAGTTTATCAGTACTCCCAAATTTCATCCAGCTGTCATTAAGTGTGTCTCCTCTGCTTGTGAAGGGCTTTGTAGCTGGGTCAGGGCTGCTGGAGCTGGCTGCAAGGTTGCTAAGGGAACCGCTCTGTCCTGAGATTCTTCTTATGCATCAAACTTTCATCTTGAAAAATTTCTGTAGGCAAATCGCTGTGAGATGAATGCTAATATGCTACACAACTGGGACAAGTGGGCTGAGGTATCTAGAAGGACTGAATCACATTTGTTTGATTTCATTTTCATATTAGGTGTGTGCACAGTTGCATATCTAAGAGGTCATGAATATATGGTATTACACATGCATTTGTACACTGTACCACAGGGATTGTGTTTTATAATATTTGGGTTGGGGGGGGACACCTACAGTTTTATGGAAGGCGTCACGCCAAATAAAATCAATATAAAGGTTACAAGAACAACCTTATTTTGATGGGCTTTGGATCAAGCTGAAGTCAGTCAGTCTCACTGAAGCATTTCTGTCTCTAACTCAGGGGGTAACAGTCACTCAGAAGCAAGACAGGTTGAACTGCACAGCTGTTGGAGCTGAAAACTTTTGGACATGAATTTGAAACAAACTTGTCCTTGAGAAAAAGGCAGTAAGCCCTTTCATGTGTGCAGAACAGATCGCAAGTCTCTTTTTCAGGTCTCACCTTACCAGAGAGGTCCATAGACAGTGTAGTGCACTGCACACCATTTATCTGCCTCAAAAAGTAGAAGGGTTGAGTCAGCCCTGTTGGAATTTAAACCTTTGTTTCCAGGGCATCTGGATATTTCAAAGTTGATACTGAGACTACTAAGCTGACCCCTCTGGCTTGGTTCATTATACAGTGGAGCAGCTTATAATGAACTCTGACCTACAGTGAAACTGTTGAAAGTTAAAATCCAGAACAGCTCCAAAGATGGTGCTGGCTTCTGGCAAGACTATAATTGGTTTATAAACAAGCACAAAAGTTACAGAATTTAGTGTATTTTAACTATTCTTTGCTTCAATCCTTTTAACACAATATTCAAATTTTCATCTTAAATTAGTCTTGCATTGAAATGGCATGTCTATGACATGGGATGCAGTCTATCAAGAGAGGAGTGTGATTTTTGGCCTCAGAAGTTCCCTTGCATTTCCAGCAACTAGCTAATGGGCTGATTTAAAATCAGTAAAATAATTAAAAATTAAATGTTTAGAAAGATTCCTTGTCAATCAAGATAATTAGCCCTAAAGAATACAGGCTTGACGGACCATCTGACTAGTATAAATTGCTCAGCTCTGCAATTTCCAAGAGCACAGAAATCTGCTACAACATAGTCTTGTGTTTGGACTGAGGAGTCTGAGATTGATGCAGTTCATAAAGACAAACAGGTTACAATCAAAGGCTGACTTACAACAGCCTTCAGCAGATTGTAAGAAGTAAGTTTTGACCTATATCAGGATTAAGACTGGCAGCATTCCAAATTGGAGTAAATTAAACTTTGTTTTATATCACCTGGCTTCATTAAAAAATGCAATTTGCAGGCAGAGTCTGGGCATATGCCTCCGCATATGGAAATGGGTGCCAGTGGAAGAGAGCATTACACTTTTTTTTTTTGAAAACATGGTTCTTTCAAATTACTTAATCCAGAAAAGTGGCATTGTTGTTGAATCATGATAATCTATGGATATAACTGGTGAAAGGTTTGTAGGGGAAGATAATATGTTTTATTAGACCCAGCAGATTGTTGGAAAAAGCAGACAGCCTTTCAGCTATGAGAGCCATTTTTCAAAGCGGAAATAAATGCAGCATCTTCAGTGTTAAAGGCAACAGTTGGTCTGAGGTTAACTTGATTATGTTAAATAGTTAGACTATGTGGGCAAGAAAGTGGTGGGTACCTGTGGAGCATATGGGTGTTGTGAGTGATGAAAAAGCTTAAAAGGTCATTAGCTCCTAGTGGGCAAAAAGAGGAAAAGACAGGTAATTCATTGCCTCTGAAAGATAGAGGGGCTTGGGGAGGGAATTACAATGTGCTATAAAGCCAATCTCTCTATTTAGTCTGCAATTTTTAGTGTCAAGCTGGGGTGTGTATTTTACTTCCTACATTCTTCTTCTGAAGGTGCTTTGCACATCTCCCTGGATGGTTAGGCCTGAGCAGCCACAGATGAAACGGTTATTTTGTGAAAGAAAGAAAAAAATACCCCAAACCTTCCGCTAACTGGAAGCTTCTGTCATTTACTGTTCAACTCTGTGAGTTTTTCCAGTGTGTGGTTACTGCACTTTTACTGCCATGGAAACAGCCTGGTAGCTGCCTCACTGGATAGTGCATAGTGTGTTCTGGGATGTGTTTGCACAAGAATCAGAGGTTTTGATGCTTCTGTAGTGGTGCATTTAACATCGTGGACATGGAGGTATATTGGCAGGTCTCACATGTGTTGCTCAGATGCAGCATGGCTCACAGAACCATTGGAATTTTGATTGGAAGAGTGCTCAGTTAGTCCAAATTCCTGCTTAAGCAGGGGTATGGCAAGCACCAAAGTACACTTTGTGGCTCTGTCTGGCCAAGCAAGTATTGAAAAACTTGCAAAGACAGAGATTCAACATCTCTCTGGGAAGCGTGTTCCACTGTTGTCCTGTTCTAATGAATGTCATTTCTGATGTCCACTCTCAATATTTAAATCTGTGACTTGCGGCCATTGCATGTTCTTATATCATCAGCTGCCTGCTAGAAGATTGTGGCTCTGTTGGCTTTGCAATTCCCCTTCAAGCTGTTGTGGGCTACTCTTGGATTCTCCCTCTATGGGTCCTCTTTAGCAGATTAAACAAACTCAGTTCTTTCAATCTTTTTTTACTGGCCGTGTGCCCCAGGCTCAGGACTGTCATGAGGCACTCCACCAAGCCTTCCACAGCTTTCAGGAGGTGCATTCTGCATCATCATCCATTTTTCTGGTGAAGATATTGGACAGTATCAGCCTCATTATCAAACATTTGAGCACTCTGCTGGCTGCTGTCTTGACCTTGAGACATTGATTACTATCTTTTCAGCCTAGTGGTCCAGACATCCACAGTTCATTTAGGAGTCCATTCGTCCAGCCTATTCTTCAGCTTCCAGACGGGAAGGATAAAAGTCCGCATGCACCACTCAGTGCCAATGTCACCAGGTCTTTCACCGCAGGAAGGAATCAGGTTGTCTAAACACAGAATCATAAAAACATTGGAGGGTTTCGGTTGGAAGGGAACTCAAGATCCTACTGTCTAGGATCCTGCTCAAGGCAGGGCTGACTTCAAATGTGAGATCAGATTGGTCAGGGACCTTCCCAACTGAGCTTTGTACATGTCTGATTATTCCAGTGACCAAAATTGCTATTTCTCTAGCATGTTCTTTCGCCAGGCACTTTCAAGAAGTCTCTGTCTTTGCCTTCTTTATACTTACCTATTAGGTGGAAGAAATCAGCAATCAGACTTCCCTGTAGCTTTCTCTTCTCTGGGCCATGCTCATCCTGTGTTCAGAAATGCATGTGCTCTGTTATTTTTCTAAGGACTGAAGTGAGGCTGATCAGCCTGCAGTTATCTAGATCCTCCTTCTTGTCTTTCTTAAAACTGGGGGTAACATCAGCCTAGCCATCAGGGATGCTCCCCAAACACCATGGCTTTTCAAAAATGATGGCAAGCCTCACAAGCATATCAGCCATATCTTTCAGCACCTCTTGAGGAGTCCCATCCAGCCCTACGGATTTTAATACACTGTTGGCTTCCCATGTAGCATTGGTGTGTGTAGACATGTGGGAGCAGGTTTTCCCTGAGACAAAAAGTCATTGAGCAGCCTTTTCCATACTGTCCATCACTAGGTTTTCTTCCATTCAGAAATGGACGCACATTTTCTCTGAGTTTCTTTTCACTTCTGACATGCTCGTAAAATCCCATCTTGTTAGCTTTTATGTTCCTCTCCAGTTTTAAATCCAACTGGGCTTTAGTCTTTCTGGTTTTGTCCCAACATGTCTGAGAAGTACTTTTATACTTTTCCTTTGTTGTCTGCCCTTGTTTCCACTTCTTATGTGCTTTGCATTTTAGTTCATTAAGAAGCTCCTTGCTTAGCCAAGTGGACCTCCTGCCAAATTTCCCAGTCTTCCTGAACAATGCCCTGAACCAGTGGTGCATGTTGATCTCCAGGAAATTTTCTTTGGGCAATGAACTGAGTGAGACTGGAGGGGGTGGAGAGGGTGGGAGGGAATGTGCTGCCAATTTGTTTTCCAATAAAGGAAATAAATGCCAACTTTCTTCAAGTGTGGATGATAATTCAGAGTTATTTTCAAGGCTTGGGTGTTACACAGGTAGCTGCATACAATCGAGGTGATTTTTTAAATGAAGAGACTTTGTATATGGTAGTGTTGTGGTTTGGTTACATATGGGGTACATTTTCACAGAATTGCCTCACAGGTGGTGATCCTTTCTTGAAAGCTCTGGTGGGGGGTGGGTTAGGTGGATTTAATATTTCCTCAAAGCTAATACACTGGCATTTCAGGTTCTGAGCGTATACCCCAACATTTTTGCTTTGTTTTACATTATTGCTTGGTGGATAAATTATTGCAGAGGTGGGTGCACTGATCTTGGTTTTGTGTGTATTTCATCTGCTCTTTATGCTGCTTGTGAAAAGGAAATTAGTGTTTTGCAGAAAGTGATTAATGAAGTTGTGGTGGAAATCAATAGGTATTGTAGGTTTTCCATCCAGGTGATGATGTTTTCTTAGGCTTGTTGGTAGCTATTTAGAATCTCTTCTTCATGGTGACTCCTACAGGATATTGGGAAGCACACTGTTCTTCCAGCTGTGAAAATGTCTGAAGGAATGTTTGTTATTGAAGGCAAAGTTTGAGGGGCTAAGGATAAAATCCATGAACTGATCTTGGTGCCTAGTATTTCTTCTCTCCACAATGCTCTTCTTCCTGTTAGTTTCCTTCTCACACTTGAGACTGTAAAATTGGGTCCAGGAGTGCAGCTATGGTCTCACTGGTACTAACTGTGGGGAGACAATAACTTCCCTTTCCAGTCTTGCTGGCTACACTCCTGCTAGTACAGCCTGTATGTGGCTGGTCTTTGAGGGCTCACTGCTGAATCAAGTTCAACTTCTTCTTCACCAAACCCACAAGTCCAAATCTTTCCAGTAAAAAAAGGGGCCAAAAAAGGGAATTTAGCACCTCAGTCTTTACCACGCCCCCTTGTCTCTAGGTTTCCTGTTCCACTGAGCTATGGGGTACCCATTTTCATTTACTAGGGGGTTTTTTTGCTACCAGCTTACATCTATCTGCCCTTCACAACCCCCTTGTTAGTCTCAGCTCCATCTAAATTCCATCCCTGCAGGTTCAGGTAATGTCCCCCTATTACCCCTGGGTAGGTGTTCTTATTTCTTCCTTCCATGTCCTTATCTGTTGCACTTAATCAGGAGTTTCCTGCTCATTCATGCTGGCCACCTCCTTATTTTCTTGACTTGCTGCTAGCCTAGAGACAAAATGTGAAAGGGGACTTGTGTTCAGAAGAAATATTTCTCTTGGCTTCTAAATCTGATAAATTCAGGCATCAAGCAAGAAAAAATTTATACTAAGAACTTTCTTTTTGTTTTCAATTTACTTTGATCAAAATAATATTAATAATCTCAACTAAAAGAAACTCTCTACAAAAAGGTACAGTATGGAACTGACAATCAACCAAGGAGCCAAAAGTGATTCTCTTCAGAATATTTTCCAGTTAAGGCATCCAAAATTGAAAAACACCTTCTATAAGCCTTCAAAAAATTGATGTGGGAGAAACAACTATTCTAGGTCTCTTACATAGGCAGGTTGGTTCTGAAAAGTCTGCTGAGACATGTTTTATTTGCCTTTGCAGTTTTCTTTCCCTTATATTTAAATATAAGTTCTATGTTTTGAGTCTCAGTGGCTTGTAAAGATATTTAAAACATATTCTGGTTTCACACCTAAAATAATACTCATGACATTGTATGTAAGACTTGATATTGCACAGTGAAGCTCCTAGAAATTAAGTAATAAGAGTAAAAAATTTTAAAATATCTGAAAACTCACTTATGAGCATGCTTGTATCTTCAGCTAAATATAAGCAGAATAGAGTCAAGTCCCAGCTCTTCTGTGATGCCATCCCATGTCCTTTGTTCAGGACCAGATTTAAGGATGGTGAAAACAGTCCCTGAGGCAATTCACAGGTGTCTCATCACATGCACATGCAAAAGTGTGATTTTTCTTATAGAAGTGAGAATGGTGCTCTGTTCCACACCAAACTACTTTTTTTTCACATTCTTTAGCAATCAGTAAACTTCTCAGGAGAGAGGGAGAAAGGGTGTTGTGTTTTTTTAAAGTTAACAGTTCAATATCTCTTCTGCTTTAAAGAAAACATTGTAAGGGAAGGTCAGCTCAGACTAAAAAAGCTAACAGCCAAAAAGAGAAACCTGTGACTTGGGTCAGGAACTTGTAGACTATGTTAACTATACAGAGACCCCTCGTACAGTAAGAGACTGGATTTCATTTCAGTCTGCAATATCAGTGTTTCTATTTCTACTGTTTTCTGTCCTCTTGGTTGGAGGGAAATTACGTACTGTAGAGGGATTCCTTACGGAACAAGGGCATATGATACCCCTGGAAAGATTGGACAACCCAGGGTTGCTGAGGAAAAGCCCCTGAACAGGCCCCTGGCTGCAGGCAGGCCTGGAAAGCACCTGGCTGCAGGCAGCCTTGAGAGTCCTTGGCAAAATTATCCACTGGTCAGCTCCCCCAAGGATTAGGGGCCGTCTAGAGGGACTGGGTGTGAATCTTTGCAAAAGTAGATATAAGCTTGTATAGGTAAACAATAAAGGGAGAACGATGCTCAAATCGTATCGGTGTTCGTGTCGTTACTCTGGCCAGCTCTCCAGCACTTGGTCCCTAACAATGTACAAAATGAAGCATACATGTGAAAACCGGCAAAATAAAGAGAAAACCCAGAGATGTCCAGGACTGACTGAGGACAAAATACCAGTCTTGTAACCTATCATTAATTATTCAATTTCCATGTTTGTTGCAGATGAGCAATTAATATCCTTCACTTTTGATAGGAGTATAACATAAAGAGATGTATAAGGTGATTCCTTGAGACAGCAACACAGAGAGCATTGAGACAGATGGAAAAGGGAAAGGTTTAACAGATTCATCGGGATTTCATTTCAATCTGCCTTAACAATATTTCTACCTCCACTGCTTTTCTGTTCTCTTGACTTGGTGATGTCCTTTCCTTACTTCTAACCCCCTCCTCCAGTTTGAGGGCTGCATGAATCTTCCTAGTCCTGTCACAAAAGTGCTACAGGTACAAATAAATGTCTACTCACTGCATGTTATACCACAAAGTTATTTTACCTCCATTACACCTACACTGCTTGGGAACAGGTTAGAGATCATTCATGGAGTATTTCAAGGTTAAGCAAGCAGTGATCTGCCGGCAAGAAATTTAAGCTCAGCTTTCAATAACCATTTCGGTTTTGAGTTGACTGCCAAAATTATAACAAAGCCAAAAACTTTGCAGAGAGCACAACAGATGGCATATGGGTTTGCAGACCTCTGCTATGATGCTGGTCCTAGTTGATGCCAAACTGTTGTGCCTTAATTGTCTAACATGGCTACCTTGCAGAGAGCATATATGCCCAGATCCAGACCTTGATGGGAACCAAAAATGAAAGCAGAGTATCTCCTTAACCAGAAGTCATCTGGCTCCATTTCGTATTCTTCAAATTAGCACCTCAGTGTCTATCATTACAAGTCTGGGGAATGACTTGGTCCCATTAAAGTATTTTCAAGCAGTTAACTACAAAATGTAGCTGGCACCAGTTGAAAAGTCCCTGAAAACAGCTAATTGCTCGACTCCGGCAATGGGTTATTCATTCCCTTGCTGTGAGCTCCATGGGTTGTTCTCTTCTCACATCATTCCTCTACTTTTGGTCTTGCAAGCCTCAGCCTGCTCACCTGCACTGCTGCAGGGAGGCCAGAGTGGACACAGAAAACCTCATTCAGCCCCAGGGCCTTTCATTAAAGTCTGCATGAGACTCTTACAGAGGAGTATGTTGCAGACCACTTACCGATAGGACAAATGCAAGAAAGTCCTTGCTAGCAATGGGGTAAGTGCTTCTGGGATGGATATCAGACTTTTAGGCAGCCCACTCAGCTGCAGCAGGATGGAAGTAGAAAAAGCACTGAGATTCTTGGCAATGAGGTGAATGAAACAACATGGGTGTCTCTTCCCAAGAATCAAGTGACAGAAAAAATGGATATAGCCTCGAGTAACACCAGAGGAGGTTTAGATTGGATATTTGGAAAAATTTCTTCACTGAAACGGCTGTCAAGCATTGGAACAGGCTGCCCAGAAAAGTAGTGGAACTGTCATCCCTGGAGGTATTTAGATGTGAAGATGTTGTGCTTAGGGGCATGGTTTAGTGGCGGACTTGGTAGTGTTGGGTAACAGTTAGACTCAATGACCTTAAGGGTCTTTTCCAACCTAAATGATTCTATAATTTTATAAATATGTGTGAGGGCCCTTGGAGGCATGGCAGTGCCTGCAGGAAGAACATGGATGATCATCTCCGGTGTGCTGTGTTGACCATCAACTGAAATCCTACAAGTGCCTGCCTGAAACCATCACCAGATACCCAAGTGTGCTGTAAATCTGCCAGTACCTCCTTTTTAAGTCAGAGCTACATGAGAGCCTAAGCAAAAGTTTCCAAATGTACTAAAAAATATCATGTGTCAAGAGAAATAACCCTCCACTTCAGGTCTGTTGCACTTGTGAAATAACTCAGCCTTACTCCTCAAGAAGGCCCCAGCAGATTAGCTGGTCTAGGCACGCCTGCTTCCCTTGACTACGACGCGTTCAACTACATTTGCAGCTGTATCCACCTTTGGCACAGCGGTTGGTGCAGAAGCCCAGCCTGTGCACTGCTTCCCTGGAGGGCTGCTCTTCAGGAAATCTTAGAAGCCACCTCTGTTCCCATTCAGCCACAAAGCTCTCTCTGAGAGCTTCTCTGGGGCTACACACTCAAAGCTCAATCAGTCCACTTAGTGCTCCTTCTCTCTCCTTCATCCTTCTCCAGCCATCCCTGCTTCTCTCTAATTCCTCTGCTTCTCATGAAGAGACTCTTGGAGCATTGAAGGCAGCAAATTCCTCTCACCCTGCATACAAGGCACATGCTTTTATTTTGGCTGATGCAGCAGAGATGACAGTATGTTCAGGCCCTAGTCAGGACAGCTTAGCTACTCCTCATAACTATCCTCAGTGAAGATTAACATTTACAGCCGTATGATAATGCTAAGAAACAATTGTTCTGCTTCTTTTCATTTCTATTTAAAAATAAAAATAAGTAATACATAATAAGATCAAGTAAATGCCATGCAAAAAAATGTCCCTGCAGTGCAAGACAGAGTCATTAATGCTGAAAAAGACCTCTAAAGGCTCTGAACCCAAGCGTTAACCCAGCACCACTGTGTTCAGCACTAAACCATGTCCCCAAGTGCCATGTCTAGATATTTTTGGGTGATTCCGCCGCTCCTCTGTGCAGTTAAAATTCTTCAAAAGGACAGAATTTGACCTTCCAGACTGACTGAGCCCTGCTAAAGATCTCCTATTCCTGCTTTTTCTAGTACTCAGTAAATATACTGACTCTGTAAGAGTCACAACACTTCTCTATTAAAATGCTCATCCCTTTGTGCATCACAGTTCACCATGTCATTGCTTACCTACCAACAACTGCAGTACAGAACATATCAAAATGGTACAGTAAATCAAAAATGGTAATAAATGACCAGTACTACTCTCACACTGACTACATGTGTGCTCCTCTTAAAAGTTTATCATCTATTCAGTCCCTATGTAGAACGCTGTGCTTCTCTGGTTAAATTAAACCAACAGAGGTTGTTCATTTCCACCTCTAAGTATCACACAAGGCAAATTAGATAGTAGGATAATGGTCTCTGTTAAAGAATTTGCAGACATAAGAAGCAGTAACACACTGCACAACCTGGCTAAAATTCCGTATATTTAACTTCATAAAAGAAGTGAAAAATAATCTAAGTACCTCTCAATTAAAATAATAATAAATATTGCTATTTATAGTTGTATAATTACTGAATTTTCTCTACCTTGGACTGTTCTGTGCCTTTCAGTGTTTGCCATGACAGACACATTGGATATTGATAAAACACCATCTTTTAGAAAATCCTTTACAGATAATGTAAACACATGGCAGATTTTGAGATCCTTTATTTGTTTTTAACTAATCTTGTTTCCTTTTAAATGGGATTTTTAAAACACACATCAGAATATATCAATAAAGGAAATCCAAAACTGCTTTTAAAATTTGTATGTCATTCCAGGCAAGAGATAATTGCTTTCTGCATGAATTTTAAAGACCACTGCTTAGTGACAGTGACTGGAAGTTCAGAAGAACTATCTTAAACATGCAGGCAAAGAAAAAACAATGACATGCCAGCAGTGCTCTTAGGGACTGAGAGGTGAAGTAGCAACCTCAAGGCCCAGCTCTGTCATATCTGTCAGAGGAGAATGCTGGGGGAAAACATTGAACTAAAAAAGTAAGTGATTTACAACCTCATTCTCATAGAATGAGTGTCATTGTTCTTGCAGGCAAAAAAAGTGGTGCAAGTACAGTGGGCCATCAAGCTAAAAACACAGTACAAATAAATTTCCATAATCTCAGCCAGGAAAATCCTGCACCTGGGAATATCTTAGTCCTGCAAAGTATTAGGCTACCTTTGATATAGGTATCATGTATCTGTTGAATGAATTGGTACTTCAAAAAAACCTTTTTAATGTAGAAAAATGACAGGCAGGACTTGGAGATAAGGGAAAACATAAGGATTAATTTTGTCTTATTTCACCTTCATTTAATTTGCCCTTTGCCTGCCTTTCCTCTCCTTCTCAAGGATTTGGGCACTAAAAGCCAGTGTAGTGACTAAGACTATTTTAGTGTGGTTTGTATAAATTTTTTTCTCCCCTCTATAATCTGCATGTCTCACAGACAATGCCTGAATCCCAAGCAATTACTTCAGTATTGCTTTATCATATGTGTCAATAGAGTTTAATCCACTGGCATTCATTGAACTGCTGAATCTGGGCTTGGGGAAAAAAAAATATTTTTGTAAAACATATGCACCAAACAGTAATGATAACCAAAACTCCCTAATCAAATATTACCCTATGATCCTCATGGAGCTTCTGCTCCTCAAGCTTCACAGGTCTTTTGCTTTGAGTCACTCCTGCAGCCTACCCTAGTTTATAGTTTCTGTATAACACAACTATTTGTGCTGCTGCAGATCACGCTGATTTCTTATTAGTGCACCTGCAGATCCCTAAATCTGCTGTCACAAATGCCCAATGAGCAACTGATAGTTTTGCAGAGTTTAAGATGAATCTCTGGTTCAGGTGCCTAAGAACACAGATGGGTATCTGGTGGCATTTCTAGATGCCCATGATCACCTAGAGCTCATAGCTTTTGTAATTTCATCTGCATTTTTAGAAGACAGTTTTAATGCTTTGTCAGGCCTTCAAGGTCAAGCTGGTACACAAACGAAAAACAAAGAGAGAAATTAAAATCCATTTCTGCAAAGCCAATGACATTTGTAATTTGGAACTTCCATTTAGGCACTGTTAAAAATGGAAAAGACCTTCTATCAAGCCATATTGTTTACCTAATAAATAAACTGTGGCTTCTGGTTTTAGACGAAATTTCTACTTTCTTACTGTTTCTCATAATATGTAAGTTCCTGCAGAGCTGCCTCATCATTCATCCAAACTCACATAAAGCAACAAAAGAAAACATAATCAGAACTGTGCTTATTAAATCAGTAGACATTGTCTATCTGCTGATAACAAAAAGCTGATAAAACTTGGGGGGCTGTACTTTGGCACAACATGAGACATCTACATTCTGCAAAGATGTATATGTATAACTGGAATTTCTTACAACAATAGAAACAAAGCTATGAATAAATTTTTGCAGATTGGGATCATATAAAATGGACAGGGTTTTATAAAGTCTCACAAAGGTACATAACTAACTTGTACTGCAGTCTCTTGGCTACTGAAGCAGGCAGGAGGCTGAACATTCCTTGGACCACCAGACCTGTGCAACTATAATTGCTCTATTTGTAGCATGTCAGGATCATACCAGGCAAACTCTGGTACTTCACTAATAGCAACCACCCCATTTTATTTTGTACAGAAAATGGTTCTGCGCAGAGTTTCAGCTGACAGATCTTTCCTTTGACATCTCTTGGTGTCAGCACCTTTTTCCTCTCCAGCCAGGCAGTGAGTAAATTGTGGATTTTGGCAGTAACCAAGCACTGAATGAAAGAGATTAGTACAGTCAAGCATAAAGTATCAATGCAACTGAACGTAGTGGTCTAATGTCCCTCCTGCCTTCAAACATACCAAGTACATGCAATACTTAAGACTGAAATTCTTCTTTTTATCTTGGTTTCCTCAGGAAATGAGGAAATATATTTGCGAATACGCTATCTTCAGACACATTTCCTTCTCTCCAAAAATTTTTGAACCGTAAAGGCCAAGTTTATTTTATTATCATCATATCTAATAGAAAGATGGTGATCTGAGAACATTCAGCTTTGGTAAGAAGAAAGACTTCACTGTTGACTTTGCTCTACTGATTGCATGGAACCTTCTTCTCTCTATGAAGAGGAGCAACCCCATAACTATAGCTCCTTCCCCAGCCCTCCTCTGTCAGCGTGCCACCAGACCAGAGCTTACCTGGAAACCCCTCCTTTCCAAGGGATTTGGATCACTCGTGTAAGTGGAAAGATTTTACACAGATCTACCATGGGAATTTTCTTTTCAATAGGCAATTACATTTTCTGGAAATTTCAAACAAGAGAGGAGATCAGTATGGGACTATTTGCTGCCAAAAGAATGCAAAAGTAACCAAAACAATTAAGACAGGGTAGAAAATATTGCAAAGTACATTACTTCCAGGCCTCAAGGAGCATGATTTTATTTTAAACATGGTATTTCAAAGTATGTATAGAGCAGCTAATCCCTAATATTTCTTTTGCCTCTTGACTTGACTGGTCCTTGCACCATCACAAGATGGAGTGCAGCAAATTACATCCACCAACAGTCAACTCCAGATGCTAACAGCTACTAATTAGTAAGGGAGAGAGGGAGAGCACTGCTTTGCTACCTGTTGCCATAGCATTTAATAGACTCTGCTCCCTCAAACCCCGGGTTCCCATCCCTCCTGCCCCACAGGTGCCATTAGTAGAGAATAATGGTTCCCAAGCTGAGGTCTGCAGATCACAGATGAGCTGCAAAGCCTCACTTTGAAAGGTTTCCTAATTGGCAGCACACACGTGTTTTCCCAGCTGCTGCAGAGTATGAATGCTCCCGCCTTAGCTGGGTGAAAGCAGGTATGTTCTCCAGCATGTGAAAAGCCCATGTCCAGCTGCCACTTATTTATCTGGGGAACTTAGAGCAGAGGAGTTCAATAGAGGAATTTCTTGTTGAGCAGCAGTATGTTCCTTCAATAACAAGCTGTGTCTAGAGGCAGTACTTCAAAACTTTCCTGGTTCATGTTACGAGCTTTCAATGCTATCAAACCAGGGCAAAACCTGCAAGTTGTCATATACTTTTAAAACACATTCATGGTATTTCTGAAATACATAAGACTTCTGTGTGTTCATGGGTTTGGGTTTTGACTTTTTGTCTGTGTCTGCTGAACATCCATTTGTACCCAGGGAAAGTAATATTTATTTGAAAGAAGCTTATTGCTGAAAGTCAAGGTAAACCTGTGTCATGGTTTAAACCCAGCAAGCAACCAACCCCCACAGAGCCAATCATTCTCCCAGAAGCTGGGGGAGAGAATGGGAAGAGTAAAACTGAGAAAACTCATGGATTGAGATAAAGACAGTTTAGGCAAAACTCATGCTCACAAGCAAAGCAAGGAATTAATTCACACTAAAAAGACAGGAAATCCTTAAAAAAATTTATCACTAGCAAAAAATGGACAGCATGTAACTTGATCTAATAAACCTGTTCTATTATTCTGAAGACATACCCATTATTAACATAACAGCTTTAAATTGGGTTCATTATATTCATCACTCTGCATGCAGCAATTTGCTACTCTAGCTTTTCAGTGCATCAAATTCATAACTTTGTAGACTTTATTTTTGTATGCATGTGATCAGGAAAATTCACACCACTTCAAAAGAACACCTTTTTAAAAAGTTGTTGAACAGACCAGTACCATTTTCTAAAATCGTGGACGAATTTTCCTTCTGTATTAAATGGGTAAATATGGCAAGAAATGGTCTTCCTCCTCCAGTCCCCAAAACACAGTTTGTATGCATAACTGAAGTTTTCTCTGTCATTGTAGACACAATGGTATTCTTGGCAGTCACAGCAGAGGATGGAGGGATTGTCAGATTTCACTGCCCATTCTCTACTCTGGTTTCATGTCTCCAGTTTCCTCTTTCTTGCATGATCATTTCATCCACTCCCCTTTGTGTTACTGTAATTATTCCTTCATTATCTCTTTCTTTTCCCTTCCTCCTGTTCCTCATGACCTGACTGCACCTTCATTCACCCACCTTCTCTCATGTTATAAAACCATGGGTCCTGAGGTATTCCAGTTTCTCTCGTGCCCTCTGTGGCTTCACTAGTCTCTTGTTACATGTCCGTGCAACACTGAGAGCACAGTCACCACACACTGAAGAAAGCTGAAGCCCTCCAAAGAACTTAAGCACAGGAATTAACTTCTGTGAATTGATTTTAAGAATCAGTGGATGACAACCCCTGCTTTCCTTCCCCAAATCTCAGAACCAAGTGTCAGCTCTCATAACTCTGTTTTTTAATCAGCTAACTTTGATGAAAAGTTTAGCTGAGTCCAGCACACTTGCTCAGGAGGAAAGGACACCAATGTTAACTGCCTTAAAATCCAAGCCAACAAGAAAACACTGGAGTTTCAGGAGATTACAAGTGAAAATAAGTGGGCTATTACAAGTGAAAATAAGCCCCAGCAGTGAAATCTGTTAAAGAAAATCTTATGCCACAGCTTTTCACTGTCCTGAAAATAGGGTAGGCTGATGAGCTGTCAAGGAAGAAAGAAACATTGTCAAACTCACATCATCTTTCCAAATTCCTGTCTGCTGGGAAGCTTTTCCAGATGATGACAAATGGCCACTCTGCATGGAAAACTAGACTCAGCCGCTATCCCACACCCAGGATCAGGATGAAGTAAGAGAAGATAGAAAAAAATCTTAGAAAAAAGATCACTTTTGTAAAGTTCAAAAGCCCTCTTTTACCCATTAAATCCCTGCATTCCTGCTGAAGGGTGTGGGCGCAAAATGATGCTGCCTGACTTGGGCATCAGCCTTGTGGGTTTTCAACTCTAGTGAGAAGTAATAAAATACAGCTAGAAAAATCTACCCATTCAGAGGACAAGAGCTTTTTACCAAATCTCTTCATATAGGTTCAAGGACAATAATCCCTTGGAATCTTTCCTCTCAGTAAAGTAATGCCTGTTCCTGCTTCCCCCTGACAGGAAACTGCAGAAGGCAGTCATCAGTTACCCAGGCTCAAAGGGCTGTGTTTCAATCGATATAATTACCCTCCTCATGCCAGGAGCTCCCACTTCATCGAATAGTTTAAATCCAGGGACCAGTCTCCTCTGTGGCAGGTGTTGCGCTACCATCCCATGCTCTCAGGTTTAAAAAGAAGGTGAACATCCAAAGTCAAGACAAAAAAAATTCTGGAGCATTATGAGGGGTGCTGAGAAATGAAAAATCATTACTTTCTCACAGAAGAGAAGAAAACTTTTCATCATCTGTTAATGCAAAGGAAACATTTTCTTCTCCCTGGTTTGGTTTTTTCCCTTATGCTGAGTATACAAGCTCAGTTTTCAATTAAAATGTTTCACTTATTTCTGCTCACTGCTTGGAAATCAAAGCAATGCACTGTATTGACTAAAAGGGAAAAAACCCAATACTTGACAGTAACAGGACTTTCAAAATTAGTTCATTTGGCTCCATTCAAATTATGTTTCTTGCTATGCTAAGTGACCAAAATTGTTTAAGGATTTCAAAATAAAATTTTTAATTGTTTGCTTCCCTCCCCCCCCCCCCCCCCCCCAGCCCCTGATACATTTCTACTTTGATAGTCTGGGAATACAGTGCTAATTGAAAACCTTTCAGAAGAACTCAGTCCTACTCTATAGTCTGCAAAGCTGAGACAGACATTTAAACAAAGTGAAATGGAACACATCCAGTTGGGGAAAGGCTGTTATTCGTTACAGCAGGGATTACAAGTACCACATGATCACCCATCTCCAAAATCCTCATTATCTGCCTGAAATATCTGTCAAAGTATGTTTTCTCTATACAAGTTACTAGGAAAGGAAAGCATAGAAATCAAATACTGTTGTTGTTGAAAAATACCTGGTGGAAAAGATAGAAAGGAAAAATTATCCCATAATGTGGTAAAAAATAAAATTTAAAAAAAAAATTAAGAAGAGAAAAGGAAGAAGTAGCTGGAGAATAATGTTTAAGAGAACACAAAAGCTGAAATATATAACCAGGGTAGTGGAGATGGCAACAAAACAAAGCACAGAAAAAGAATGAGGTGCTCAATGTTGTGTTGGGGGAACAGAAGGGAGAGATACTGCTTAGAAGAACATATGAAAGTGTGTTTCATAAAAAGCATTATGGGTTCTTAGATTTAAAGACTATTGGCTCTTTCCAGAGGCTAAAAGTCCGAGTTGTTTCCCAGCAGGGTAGGTCCAACACCTAGGTTTAGGATACATGCAAGATTTTCAAAGGTGAAAATTTGGAGTAGGAATATTGAAAACATAAAAGCTCTTATTTTTTAACAACTGTGTACACCCATCATGATGCTGTGCATCTCACTTGTGTATAAAATAACCCAACATGTAAGGGCAGACAGGGACTGCACATAATGAGGGAGTGGGGAAGGTGTAGAGACAGAACATCTGTGATTCCTTCCCAGTTCTGGAAGCACAAACATATTCACTCCATTGCACAGCATCAGAAACACCAAACCTGACTATCCTTCCTCTGAAAGCATCCTGGAATTCAAAAAATGAAGAAAGGAAAAAAGTCAACTCTGTATGGAAGGAAATCTTTTTTTAATTATTGCAGTTTTAACTATTTCCGGTGGCTGGAACTAACCCAAGCAAACACAATTTAGAAACATTTTCCCCTTTAACACATTGTTTAATGTTAATCAGCTATTCTCATCACTGCATGGTGTTAGTGGATACACCATCCAGCGTGTTTTATGGTACATTTAAACCAGACATCTGGAGAAATAGCCATCAGAGTACTTATCTCTAACACCGATTGTAAAAACAGACTTAATAAAATGAGAACAAATAACAGTGCTGGCAATTACCCTTATCATGTGTATTCTGGCAAGAAAGGTCAGAATGTTGTTGGTCTGTATATATATGAACGGATTTTCTCTAATACAGTTTCTCACCTGATTTCCCATAGGTTTTCAGAGGTTTTTGTTTGAAGGAATAGGGGGAAGAAAAGTTAGGTTAAGCTACAATATGCTAGACAGTAATCAAGTAACTAATATGAGAAGCTGGTCCCCCTACGAGGTAGTCATTTATATTAACAAAGGGAAAAATAACCCATCAGTCTAGAAAGATAAAAGGTGCAGTAATTTCACAGATTTTACAGATATGTACAGATATGGACAGAGAAGTCACAGTCTCAGCTTTACTATCACACCAAACAACTATGAATTCAATATTATTTTTTGTTATAGATCTATTCCAGGGTACATAATTTTGTTGAATTTTTTTTTTTCAGATGGTTTCGGAGAAGAGCTAATGTCTCTTGTATGCAGCTCCAAGGATCCCAATGCTCAATAACTCCAGAAGCATAATCAGATAGGAACTAAAGTAGTAAATACGTGGAAATAGTTTAAATCATTACACAAGTAAGTCTCCTTTTCTCTCCGTTTAGAGCCAGGTTTAGGGAATTTCTATTTAGATGGTGAAGGGGGATAAAATCAAGTTGTTGGGGGAGGGGAATCTCAATCCATTGTGGTGGTTTGGTTCAAAATATCCATTACTTACTTATTTTCCTCCTGTGAGATAAGAATTAGGAGAAAGCAAAGCAGGCACAAAACTTAAAAGAATATAAAGTTTATTAATAGACCTAAAAGAAGGGGAAAAAAAAGTCAGACTAAACCTTCAGAACACTTCTCCTCCCTCCACCTTTCTCCCTTCTCCCACTGACAATGTAAAAAGACAACCCTTGAGATTTTCAGTCAGTTTACCACTTCTATAATAACCCTTTTTCAGTTCACTTAGGGAGAGGAGTCTCTCTTGCGCATGCTATGGAGACATCTCCACAAGAAGTTCTCTCATGGCCTCAGTATCACAACGAGCCAGCCGCCCGGGCTGGTTCTCTGCTCACATGTGAGAGTCCCTTCCCCTGACTTACAGCTTTCCCCACAACTCCTTTCAAGGGTCCAATCTTGAGCTACTGGGGTACCATTTTAAGGTTGAGCTGTTCAGAAACAAAGGTTCTCTTCACCTATCTCTGGGAGCATCTTCACCTCCAGGAACAGAGGTTTTCTTCTTCCCTGGGAGCAAGGGTCTTCATCACTTTCATCTCTCTCTGTTCAAGCTTCTCATCAAATCACAGCTACTTCAGCATTTGCTTATTTCAGCACAACTACTTCTACTCACAAGTACAGTTTGAACGCTCCACTCCCCCATGCTTTCATGAAATTACAGTGGGTACTCTGATGTATCATAGTCCATCACCATAGCTTTACAACAGAATTCAGCTTCTAGGTTTGAAGCATCTCCTCTTTCTCCTCTCTCGGCCGCACTGGGTGAGGGCCGGCCTGGCCTGGCCGCGTTGCGGGGCCACCTGCACGGAGCAGGGCTGTGGGTGGAACAGGGCCACTCGGCTCCAGGGTGGCTGTCTCCCGGCCGGCCCGGCCCGCACTGAGGGGGCTGTGCTGGGTGTCCAGCGAGCAGAAGCGGCTGAGATCTCAGCCAAGCCACACCGCGGCCGACCCGGCCGGCCCACGCCAAACAGAGCCCAGCCCAGCCCCGCTGGGCCGCGTCGCGGGTTCCCAGTTACCTGTCCGAAAGCCAGAAGACAAGAGAGCTGTCCCGCCGTTTGTTTGTTCTTAAATGTGGACCACAGAGGCGTGTCAAGCCTCTTAAGTGGCTTTAAAAAGTTGCCAATATTCAAACTAGTCAGTTGATTGGTTCTCTTGGGTCTAGAGGAAGCTGTAAGCACCTCTTTGCAAGAGAATCACTTCAGTGGCTGATGGAGCCCTCTTTAACTAAAAACCCAAACTATGCTAAACCATGACATCCATCCCATTCATATCAGTTTGATGATGGCAGTGTCAGCAACAGATACCCAGAGACTGGAGGGAGATCACAGGTCAGCAGGAGAGCACCTGAAGAGCAGCACAGAGGAATGCCAGTCTTTCCTGCCAGTAAGTTACCTTATGGGGGCCCCCCAAATGCCTCTATGCAAGCGAATGCAGCATGAGAATCAAAGAAGAGAAGTTAAAGGTGTGTGCAGGCCTTCAGGACTGTGATCTTATTGACATCACAGAGATGTGGTGGGATGGCTCTTTGGCAAGAAGGAATGGAAGGATACAGGCTCTTTAGGCAGGATGGGCAAGGGAGATGAGGAGGGGGCATCATCCTCTGTGTCAATGACCATCTGACATGCATGGAACTCTGCCGGGGGATGGATAAGGAACCAATCAAGGCCTTACAGGTCAGGATTAAAGGAAGCTCAAAGACAGGTGACAGAATTATGAGGGTCTGCTACAAGCCACGTGACCAAGAAGACCAAGCAGATAAGGTCCTTTATAGATGGATAGGAGCAGCCTCACATTCACAGAATTTGACCCTCATGGGGGATTTCAACTGCTCTGACATCTGTTGAAAGGACAACACAGTCAGGTGCAAGCAATCCAGGACGTTACCGGATTGCCTTGATGATAAATTCCTTCTTCAAGTGATAGAGCATCCAATGATGAGAGGTGTTCTGCTGGACAAACAAAGGGTCCTGGCGGGGGATGTGAAGCTCAAGGGTAGCTTGGCTGCAGTGACCACGAAACAGTGAAGTTCAAGATCCCTAAGGCAGCAAGGAGGGCACACAGGAAGCTCATTACACTGGATTTCAGGAGAGCAGACTTTGCCTCTTCAGGGATCCTCTTGACAGAGCATGGTCAAAGAAAGCTGTTCAATGTTCAAGGATCACGTTCTCCAGACTCAGGAACAATACATGCCAACAAAGAGGAAGTCATGTAAAAATGCCAGGAAATTTGCTTGAATAAGCAAGGAGGTCCTGGGCAAATTCAAAAACAGAAAAGAAGCCTACAGAAGGAAGAAAGAAGGACAGGTAGCCTGGGATGAATACAGACAGATTGTCTGAACAGCCAGGAATCCGGTTAGGAAAGTCAAAGCCCTGATGGAATTAAATCTGGCCAGGGACATCTAGGGCAATAAGAAAAGCTTCTATAGGTGATGAAAAGAAGGATAGGGAAAATGTGGTCCCTCTCTGGAAGGAAACAGGAGACCAGTAAACCAGCATATGGAGAAGGCTAAGGTACTCAATGACTTTTTTGCATTCTTCACCTGAAAGTGCTCCAGCCACAGTGCCTAAGGAGCAGAAGGCAAAGGCAGGGATTGGGAGAATAGAGAACTGCTCTCTGACTACATAAGGAATCTGAAAGGGCACAAGAGTTAAAAAGGCCCTGAAAGAGGGCTTTAAACGGAATATGTTAGGAAGAAATTATTTACTGAGATGGCAGAACACTGGAACAGGTTGCCCAGAGAAGCTGTGGATGCCACATCCCTGGCAGTGTTCAAGGCCAGGCTGGATGGGGCTTTGAACAACCTGGTCTAGTGGGAGGTGTCCCTGCCCATAGCAGGGGGTTTGGAATGAGATGATTTTTAAGATCCCTTCTGACCCAAGACATTCCATAGTTCTAAGTCCTTGTCCTAAAAATTAAAAGTGTATTTTTTCCAGGATGACTGTAAGAATACTAATCTGGATTAATTCGGGCATAAACAGAATGTTTGCAAGTTGCAAAGCTATTTTTCCTTACATATGCATTTTAATTCTGGAATAAGAATGCCCTTCTTCTGTTTGATATAAATACAGGATCTGCTTAGACAATTAATCCAGAATAGCTATCATAGTTAATTTCCCCTGGTAGATACACCCCAAACAAAGGAAATTACCTTTTCTTATAAATTTTAGATAAAGAGATAGAAAATAGATGCTTTCCCCACAAATTATATCAAAGAAAACTTAAGCTCGCCACCTACTTCAAATTTATTTCCCTCTAGAATCCATCCAGAGTACAAATACTTGCCTGCATTCATGCTTATATTTCCTTACTTTTTTTTTTTTTAAACAATACTACAAACACTACAGTGCATCATCATATTGCATGGGCCAAGAAATATCTTATGGTCCCAGGAAAATGAAAACTAATTCTTAAATATTGCAGCAGACTGACCTACAGGTACACAACCTTTAATTGCAAGTTTGATGAATATGTCAGTGAAATAAAAAAAAAAAAAACAAAGCATAAATCCCTTCTCAGATGAACTTCATTTAGCACCTACACTATTCTGAAATTACAACCTAAAATGGACTGGAATTTCACTAACGGTTTTTTTGAAACTTATAATCTATTTTAATATCCTTTTATAAAAACCAAGCAAAACCAGGCTGTTATTAGACAGCAACCTTATTCAGATGATGCTCATGTTTCTTGACTATTTTTTTTCCTTGATTTTACAGAGAAGAGGCAAAGGAATTAGATTAAATTTGGGGAGTATTCTCATTGTTGCGAGGAAATATCCTGGAGGACTAATGAGCTATTAACATTCTCTCCTCAAGCAAGAAGATGTCCCAGGAGATACATAAGAAACAAGAAATAACAAAGACTGAAAAACAAATTGATGAAACTAGAGATGGCTGCAGACCTGCAAACAGCTTTTCACACCGTCACAGTTACTGTTTGAATTAAATAGTTTAGATTTGCAAAGAGATGGAGAAATCCACTCATTTCTTTAAAAATCCTTGTGAAAAACATATTTCACATTAAATCCAATTTTAAAATAAATACTAATGCTTATATTTAGTCTGCAAAATCATACCTAGTGTAATAGTAAGGAGTGTCTAGGGGACAAACCACAACAGAATTTGAAACATTGCTTTTAATACTTAAGCTGGGATTCATTGTTTCAGTGCTCACAAGTTAGGTTTCCAATGTTTCGTATAGGATTAGACTGCAAATCAGTCAAGTATGTTAATTAGCTTCTCCTCTAACCTGGTTTACGTCAATTCCATGTATCAATACTCTTTGGCCTGGTTTATTTATCTCGCATCAGTCCTATTTACAGCGGTGAAAAGTCTAATTCATTACACAGAAGATCAGCGATGTTACAGATCATTATACATACAGATGTATTTAAAAATACACACCATTATAGCAAATTTAGGAAATGAAGGAGCTTGGAACTATCAAAGCCTTTAGCAGACGTAAAAATGCAAATATTTCATGAAAACTATTTAAAACCAAGCAGTCATTAAACCATACTGGGATTTGTCCTTGGTGAAACCTGCTGCTGCAAACACCCTGCTATAATTCTTTTTTTTCTCTCCTCACTGCAGGCTGCTGTTGATGTGTAGGTTCAAGTCATAAGCTTCAGCATCATTATGAATATTCCCCTTCTCATAAAGGACACCCTCATGTAAGAAATCTTCTCAGCATCCCAAAATATTACAAAGAAACAATAATTAGGGCTAATTACTCACTCCCAGTACACTTATTTGTGGTTTACAATTTCAAAAGAGTGAATTGAAGACAGGTGCATAAAATAGGCTTAATGAGAACATCAGAAAATAGTTGCTTTAGCTGTAAATTACTACTTTTAAATGCTGTATTTTATTTTTAGAAGAGAATGTGTTGCTCGTAAAAGATATAAAATTAGTAGGGCTAGAAACTGAGTTCTTTTATTTCACCCCAGAAAAGGCATAACATACTACCAGTGGTACTGAAAGCTTGCTAATGACATAATATTAATATTCACTAATACCTGATAGGGTAAAGTAATATTGTTTGGCTTTAGCTGTAACAAGCACTGATTCCCACTGTCTCTCTCAAGGAGTTTCATTCACCTTCTATATTTAGTGCTTGCTTTTATGATGCAAACTACATCATTTCTCCTACTATGATTATTTTTCCCACCCTAACTGAGAAACTGTTCTTTGCTCTATCTTTCCTTTTGGTTTTGTCTTCTAAGCAGGGACACCACTTTCTTCTGCTTTTTCCTTCCAAGAAAATCCATCATTCAGTATTAAGTTTCTGCCTTTCTCCTGGCTCAAACAGAGATTCTCCTCTTTTTTGATATATAATTTTCCTCCCTTTCTCATGGCCTCTATAAATACTGGTCTTTTTCTCAAGGCTCCCACCTACAGGCTCTTCCCTTTTGACCTAGCAAGGGACAAAGCCTTCAGACTCCGCACCCATGCCTTCCACTCATCACTGGCACTGAGCATAAATCATTGATGTAGAGTGAAGAGATTCCCCTCTGTCTCCTGCCTTTGTTATGTCTCATTTTGCAGGGAGTTTCTATCAGCTAGATGCTAGATCAGACAACAAGAGAAGAGACAGCAGCTGAAAGCAAAAAAGCTTTAACCTGTGGTGAGAGGCTTGCCTTTTAGCTGCAGATAATTCCTCCTTGCTTTCCTCATTCTCCTGTTTGAGCACTTCTGCAGCCTCAGGTCAGATTTGCGGATGCCAGAACCTAACCTTTGTCATTGAGCAAAGGCCTGAGACAAAAGCATTCTCTGCCTTCTGAGTATAGAAATGTATTTTGATCACAGTTAATCTGAGCCAGACAAAAAACACTTCCCAAAAGATAAAAAACTTCAATTTTATTAGTTATACTGAATACCTCTTAACTTTGTTTCCTTTTGCTTATGTAGTTACTAATAACATAGATTAACTTTCTTTCCCTTTGGGGAAGGTGTTAGCATCTCCAGAAATCATTGTGAAATCATTGCATAGCTGGGTGCCTACTTAGTTTCCTGGAGGTCCCAAGGCTATCCTCTGCTCTAAGGCAAGAACAAAGTACCCTATGATGCAAGAAGTACTGCCTGAAATTCGCTGGCTTGTGTACTGGTTTTGGCCTGGGAGGTTTATGGTCCTCGGGTTTATGAAGGTACAAAATGGGCCTTGATTAAAAAGAAGCAAGGAATTACCAGGAAAATTATGATGAACTGAAGGCTGGTTTCATACCTCCAACTGTGGCCCACACACTCCCTGTTACTTATGTGGCTGGAAGGCTTCCCCATTAATGCTGATGATGGATTATCACTAAAGCTTCCTGTAAACACAGGATATGTGTAGATATGTATGTGTGTGTATATGTGTTATTTTTTCCCTCAGCTAGATTCTCTCTCACAACAGTAAGCACTTGAGGTTTTGTTTTATTACAATACACTCTTGTGCCTATCTACAATCATAATACCTCTGAACTTCATTAGGTAAGCAGATTTAGGATGCACTTTTTTCAATTTGCCATACAGAGGTGATACAATTTCTTCAACATTTTCATCCCGCAGCATCAGCAGTAATGAATAATGTCCTCAAAACAATAGGTAGAATTCCTTAAATCTTTATACATAATTGAAATTTCTAGTATCTTTTAAATTGCATTCTATCTGGATGTAAAATTGGTCCTAGATTTTAAAAAGTCTATATTCAACATTCAATATTTGATAGATCCTCATTGCTGGCAGCAAGAACTGCCTCTTTGCCTGTATATACTCAGGCTTAAGCAAAACACTTCTAACTGCTTCTTCCCTTTAATTTAACTGTAAATGAGGAAAAATTGTGGCATAATTTGGAAAATAATTTCCTATCCTAATTTCTTATGGCCAGCATCCTGCATCTTACAGATTTCTGACTGACCAATCATTTGAATGTGTTAAAAATTCTCAATGCAAAAAAATAAAGAAGACAGAAATGAATACTGTTTTCTCAGCTGTTTCTTAGACTAATCTGGGGGGAAAAGAGTATAATTTCATTATGTTTTACAGTGGTTGTATGAGGCTCTCTGTACCAGATCCTGAAGGATGTACAGCACTATTTGGTGCAAGTACTGATAAAATTTCAGCAATATTCTCTTACCTCACATATTACGTAGATGTGCTAGACCTCTAATACACTTCTTGGCATAGTATCTCCTTACTAAACACACGTTCTTTCTCTAGGTCCCTAGCAAAAGCAAGCTAAATCTGAATTCTTTGCAACTCTTCACAATGCATCTTCCAGATGTCATTGTCACTTGCTCCTGGTTTCTTCTATCAGCTGTCACAGATACACTGGAAATGTGTCCTGTCCTGAAGGTTTATGCATACTTGGAAAAGGATATCGAAGTCTGAAGCGTGGGGATTGTCCCAGCATGTCCAGAGGACCCCTCAATGCAGATGTAAATACTCAGGAGAGTGTAGTGGGATCTCAGCCCAAGTGGCATCAGATCTGAGCTATGTGTCTGTGGCTGCCTTGCAAAAGAGCGAGCCAGCTCTTGGCTTTTTGGCCCACTGCTGAGGTGCAGAAATTTGATTATTTGAAATCTGATTATTTGAATGTCTTCTTTCGCGGTATCATGCTTTACTGTCTGGTTTACTTTATTGTGCTTAGGACATTTTTGTTTTTTCAATTTTTAGTGCAAATGGGACCATCAAGAGAGAGCGTTTCCCATAAGGAAGGATAAAGGTTATCAGCACAATAAAAATTAACACTAAATGCACACTAAAATTAACACTAAATTAACACTATGCTCTCTAATCTGTCCTTGTATGTTGTGGACTATTAAATGTCACTCCAGTAGTTTGTAAAAAGCTCATAGACTGTAGCTTTACATTTCCCACAGAAAGCCATGTTGTGGGCCACTGAGGGGAGCGGCTGAGGTCTCACAGCTACCCAGGGCTGACAAGGACAGGGATGCTTTCAGAGAAACGCCCCCATAGCCATGTCTGAGCCAAGACACACTGTAAAGGAGGGTTCTCCTGCTCCTCTAGCCTCCCAACATACTCCTTCCCAGGCTTGACCTGGCCATCACAGATGCTGGGCAGATGCCCAGAGGGTAGCTGTGACCCCTGCAAAGCAGCAGCCCTTCCATTCAGGTCCTGCTTCTGGTGTGGTAGGTTGAGTAAAGAGCCCTGCTTTGCTGCAAAGGCACACCAGGACCCAAAGAACAAAAATATTTAAAGAAATCAAATGTAGCCCAAGAGAAAAATTTCCTTACTTACCTTTCAGGTGAGCATCTGAACCTAAGTTTTTCAAAATTATTTCTGCCTGCATGTGAAGCTGTAAGCACTGGTGCCCTAAAGGAAGAGAGGAAACAGAGGGTCATGCGTCCACAGATCTCAGGGCCAGGAATAAACACTGCAGCCCACCTCTGTTCCTTCATAAAAAAGTCAGAGCCAAGCATATTAAAATTTGGTATTTTATCAGATGATCAATTTTAAACAGCAGCTTGAGCTTCAAGTAGTCATGTTCAGGAAAAAATGGAATTAATTTATTTCTTTCTTTCTCTTCCCTGTGCCACTCAAGCGTTGTTTCAAATAGGATTATTTTGTCATTCAAGTTTCAAGGTTAAGATTTGCTCCTATTTATGACTCTAAAATCCTTCAAACCAGTAAACTATCACAGTAATTCCAGAAATATAATGAAAAAACTGAACTGAGAATTGAGAATCCTGTGGGCCACGAGGAATGGAATATATTAACATTCACCTCTAAATGCTTTTCTCTGTTGCTTATATATTAAAATACAATAATAATAAAAAAAATCCTTGAAGCATCTGTGTGATTGCGTGTTGGTCTCCTTTTGAGAAACACAAATTACTCTTTATATCTCTTCTCTGTGAGGGTTTGCAGCACAACAAAAGCCCAGTAAAGAGCCTTGAATGGCTCTTCCTTCTCACTGGGGGAGCAGTTTTGGAGCGCCCACATGCTAATCCTGCCCTTACCTGGCTGAAAGATAAATTGGGGGGGGGGGGGGAATTCTCTGACTTTCCACCCCTCCTCTGGCTGAATGAGTCAATTCTGTTCACATGTCAGTTAAAGCATTTTGTTTCCCTCTTTCATTTTTTGCCTTTGAAGAGAGAGTAAATTGCAACAATCCATGCCTATTATTAAGACCTGAAGAGAAAATGTTTAAATTAAAGATTGTACAAACATTTAAGCAGCAGTGTAATAAGCTCCATTTGGGAAGCAATGTAGCAAGTTTCTTATTTTTTATGTGGTTCATTACTTAAAACTAAATAACAATTGCTAGTTTTATTGCCACCATTTCACAAATGCTGGGATCTTCTCTGTTGGTGTTGAAATCTAGTATGATTTCAATATTTTGTCTCCTTGACATTTTACTCTGCTAGTTTTATATTGATCAGCAGATACATATTGTAATCTCTGCTTTCTGCAAGCTGTAACAGAGCAAGAAAAAACAAAAAAAAAATCCTCTGGAAATAGCCTAACCACACTGGTTTTTACTGTAATATAGGGCTTACATCTGAGACTACCATATCATCCCTCTGGTTTTATTCCACTTTTTTACCTTATGGGAATTACTTAATGATGGGAGGCAAACCTTTGCTAAAAGGCAATGTAGTGTTTAAACAGTTACATCAAAATTCCAGCTAACTGTATTTATCATTCCTGAAAAGGACTGTTAAAGGAAGTGCCATGTTCCAAAGCTGCTATTTTGAAATACGTTAGAAACAGAGTAAAGGGCCAATTTTATCACTTGCCCATTTGTCTGTCTATATATTTCTGTCTGTCTATTTACTTCTCAGAAGCTCTTCTCATTCCAGTCATCAGAAAGAAAATAACATTTTTTCCCTCAGAAGTGTTTTTTTGCACCAAACACTTGTCACAGCCTCAAGCATTTAAACAGAGCTCCTGACAGAGATGCAGTATTACTTTGGCTTGGGTTATGAAATGGAATGCCATGAATGACTGCCTGGAATAGCTTCTCTTTCATGCAAGATGCTGCAGGTGACCCAAGGACAGTTTGTGCCTTTCATGAATGTCATGTAGGTGGAAAAGTGAAACTTCAGCACAAGCTAAACTAGCCAGGGGACTGGGATAGAAGAAAATATTTTAGAATCTCTGTTGCCTTCTTGTTGGCTGGGTCTGTAGGAAAGACACGAAGTACGCACAAGGAAGCTGGGGGTATGTTTGGGCGCAGAACCTGGCAGGAGAGACAGGGTGCCAGGAGGTGCCCAGAAGTAACACCCATTTAATGTCAATTACTTAGCAAGAAGGAGATGGCTTTTTTCAGGTGGTTTATTCAGAAGTGAGAATTCCTGAAACTGCACAACTTTGAGCAAATATTCTAGAAGGCTTGTGGAGTCCCTCCTACAATTTTTATCTTCTTGTTGAAATCTCACAGCTGGTAATCCCATAAATCTTCTGAAAAAGAAAAGGTCTGTTTGTTTTTCCAAAACTTTTTTTCAAATATTGCACTAGCAAAATTTCTCAGATGTTCCTTTCCTGAAACCTTCAGTGGAAAGCATCCTAAGAAAGCATTGTTTGATGTAGTACAAGAGATCATGGTTTGGGAACTACTAGAATAAGTGAGAGAATGAATGAACAAAGACTCTAAGAACTTTTTCTAGCTAAATGGTAGGCAGGCCAAGAGAGAGACCCAGTGCTTCTCTGCCCTAGGAACAGCAAAGTCACTCACAGGACTTCTCTGGACTGGAAATTACTTTAAAAATGCAAAATGCCTCAGCACAGTCCCAGAACAGAACAATTCTTGCTGTGAGGAGCTATCAACTTGCTTTGTGAAAAAGATCTTGATATTTGGGATAGTCTATAAACACCAAGAAGAACAAGCTGGGAGTGCAACCAAAAGCACAAACCCATTCTTGCAAAGTACAGATGGGGCCTACAAAAATACCAAACCAGAAGGATTGAATAAGTAAGTTATTCCTCTCTCTCACCCTCTCCCCCTCTATCTGTGTCTGTTTTTAACCACCCTGAGCTTTAGAAATGCCAGCTTTTTTAATCTCTAAAACCATCTGTGTAGCTTTTCTCAGTGGTATCCTTTCACTTACATCCTGTGTCATTGGTTTGTCTGTCTCTCCTGATGTTGATAATGTTGTTAGCAGCTTCTCTTGAAGCTTCCTATGAGCATACTTTGAATGACAAAGAGGTGTAGGGGGAAGGACAGGCAATGCAAAGCAAGCACAGAGCTGATTTATATAGCCTTGTGCATATGGAATAGGTTTAGTTCTGTCTTGGTCTATTTTTCTCTAGCAGCAAAATTTTTAACCACAGAGAATTTTGCAAGAATGGTCGACGTCTCCCCAGCCCCTTCCCCTCTGCCCTGCAGCAGGCTCCTCAGGGAGGACCCCAAGGCACTGTAGAAGTCTGACTATTGTGATATCATTGTTGTTTATGCAATTATTTGATAAAAGTCTCCATGATGCTTTCTCAAGCTGCATAAGAAAAGGGCCCTTTGGCTAACCACCTGAGAGAGGGGATGCTCTGAAAATCAGGGTGGCTATCTTTTTTTCTTTTTTCTGAACAACAAATTAACTGTTTAGTTGCCATGTAATCCTGATATTTAAATACTTCCTGGTTAATAATAATTCCCTCCTTCCACACTTCTCTCTGTGCCAAGTCTTCCTTTTTGCAAAGACTAAGTTCCCAAAAGGCACCTAACTGTAGCCAAAAGTCTAAGGGCACTAAAATCCCTTTATTTCCCCCACTCCTCCACAAATCCACCCTAGCACTTTTCCTTGAAAATAGCACATTTTGCTGTTTATGTCTCTCTGGTGCAGAAACTGTGCTGGTTGTATGAGGAGTGGTTAATACCACGGTTAACCTCTCTCGATCTTGCTGCCACAGCAGATGAGTAAGCCTCAAGATCAGGAGGCCAGGGAATAGGGTGGTGAGGAAGCTATCAGCTCTAAAAATATATCCTGTTTTGTTCTGTTCTGGTCACACCATGCCATTTCCATTCCATCCATTCTGTACCATCAGCCCAATGGCTTAACTCTTCCCAATCGATCTCCCTTCAGCCTTTGGCAAAATGAGCAAGTCAGACAACTGCAGTCGAACAGCAACTGTGTCAGAGCTGGGCAGCCTCCTCCAGAGAGGCAGTAAAATGGGAATGGCAAAGCTGTCCAGAAGAATTGCTATGCATCTTTGGCAGGGATAATCCCTGTTTCAAAGGATAACAGAGGACAAGACCCCTTTGCAGTCTCTCATCCTGGCACTGGGAGGTCTGTGCAGCCCCGAGTGGGACTGTGCTGCCTGAGGCACTGCTTGCAGACAGGCAGTAGGAGTCCTGCTTTGTGCCAAGCTTACAGGGATCCCCTCAAGTTATCCTCCCATCCCTGTAGCACCAGCAGTTGGGACAGATGTTAACTGCTGGATGTGGATGTTGCTCCAAGCCCATCTCCTTGCTGCTCCTGGCAGGTGTGGAGTGTCACACTGCGTCTCAGCCTGTATTTTCCCTGCCAAGAAATAGATATTTCTTTGAGGAACTAATAAACTAGCTGTTTTCTGTGTGTTCAGCTGGCTACATGCCGATGAATACATAGACAGATGAGGAGAGATTTGACCAGTGTTTTCTCCATCTTGGGTATTTCCAAGTGTCCTCTGATTTTTATGCTGACTGTTAGGCATTGCAGGTTGGTTGGACAGACCGAGGCCTCCTCACTCTCCCTCCTCTATATATCTCTTTCCATTTTTCTCCCAAGATTTCTAATAAACTTTGGAAATTCTTTCTATCTCATTGGCTAGGAAATATGACCATTCTCATGTGAATGACTTACCACAAGGTCTTCAAACTCAGCTACCCAAGGAAGTCAAGATTGGCTTTCAACATCAGGGACCCACAAAGGGTTTTCTGAGTCCCCTTTCACAGCAGCAGAAACTTGGGAAGTGACACCTCCTAAAATACAATGCTCTTCTCTGTCCTCAGCAATCCATACACTTTAACAACTTGCTTCCTAAGAAGTCATATCCAAACAGAATAGTTCAAAGTTGCAATTATTGCACAAAGGGGCTGATGCTCAGTCTTCACAGTATTCCATAATTGGAACAAGCCCTCTTTGTAGACCAAGGAATAAAATCAAGGCCCTGAGACCTTGCTGTTCTGGCATACTTAGAGACCTTACAATCCTCCACTGTCAGAAGTCCATGACCTTTTTCCTTGCTTCCCTTTCACTCCCGCAGTCTAGGTTTTTGCAGTGAAAAGATCCAGCTCTTCTCACAGACATCAGAGAATGCAAAATTTCAACCCTCAAAGTTGCCTCCATGTCGTGTCTTCAAACACCTGTCTGATCTTTCCTGACAATACCATTGTTACAAGCTCCCAGTTGTGTAGCTATCAGCCATGTACTTAATTGGAATGTGCTGGTTTAAATACAGCTTCTATTTGCATGCCTGTCATTGTACTTCCACAACTAACCATGAACAAAAGTACTGCTGCTCAGCAGTTAGCAAAATTGATTTCACTAGCACAAATTCTTTTTAAAATTCACTAGAAACCAGGTTCATGTTTTGCAAATTTTTGTACAGCCTACAAATCTTCTGCTATCAGAATGTTGTGTTGGGCAATACATATCCCATGCAACAGCTCCTGTAACTTTGTTCACTTGTCCTTCCCTGCTCCTGCAAAATTATGCTCCTAGTTCTGATGTGATGTCCCCAAACCAGCAGAGCAGGTAGATACATTCATGGGTGTAGAAGGGAAGAGGATGGATCATTTTCCTTTGAAAGGCAAATATTTACATTTGTTTCTTTACAATTATTTCAGCAATAACTCATCAGGTCAAAACAAAGCTGAAAAATACAAGTGCAGAAAAACACAGTTTTCTGGACTGCCCATCTGCAGCTAAGCAGCAAAACTTGTCCTGGTTTCAGCAGTGCAAACTCCCCCAATTACTGATGGTGGGATACAATCAGTATAAGACTCTCCTCCACTGAAAAAGCTCAAACTCAGAGCAAGTGCTTCCCCAAAATGGTATTCTATTTTCTAAACTGAAATTTCTCCCATTTGAAAGAATTTCTCCAGCTTGACACGACATCACGTTGCTCCCACAATGCTGATTAATACCTTCTGTAGAGCAGGATGGAGACAGACAGACAATGAGATCTGAGGAAGTGCGGTAGGACCACAGTTTCCCAGCCATAGTAGAGGGCAAATAAACTGTTCTTCAGGCAAGTTACCAGAAATCAAAAAAGGGAATGGAGAGACCTGCCTTGGGCACAGTGACAGTGACAGTGACAGGGATGACCTGAGAAGCATGGGACAGTTAAGCACAGGCCAGAGACCACAGTTTAAAATAGCTTTGACTCATCTTCTTATCATCTTAATTTTGAGCTTTCCAGAAGCCCAAGGGGCTTACCAGGGATGCCCCAGTGACATCACAGCAAGATCCCCACTGCACCAGGACCTCCCACATGCTGCAGCCCCACGCCACCACGTTCAGCCTGGACACTTCACCCTGAGCCGCTTCCAACCACCACACTGGTCATCTCAGGAGCAACAGCAGCCACTTCACTGAAGAAAACTTGGTCCTCAAGCCAAGCTGGGTTCACACAGAGGAGGCAGTGGCAGGCACAACATAAACACAGATATGGCCAAAAGGAGCTTAAGTCCAAAGAGGATTTGAGGTCAGTTCCTGCAACTCGAGTGCTGCTGACAGGTTTATTAGTCAATAAACTCTGTGAGGGGCAAAAACTATTGCCATTCTTCAAAAATTTGGATCCTAAAAAGCAATGATCATTCTAGGACGATAAGGGGAGGAATGTATCAGGATCTGCTCTTTCTACCTTGTGTTTGAAGCCTGTATTGCTCACTCTCCTCAGACCCAAGGGTCTAGTTTGGCTTTTCAATTCGTAATTCCCTAATATAGATACAGCTCAATAGAATATTTGAGATCTCCTATCAGAATTTAGTAATGTTATCTCACTGATGTCTAATAGTTGCGGTAACTTGTATATGTTCATCTGTAGGAGATAAAAGCATACAGGCACTTAGCAGTGAGAGACTCTTGGACTTTAGAGCATCTCAACAGTTCTCAGTACTGAAATATCAGAGCTGGAATTCAAACTAAGGTTTTAAAATACTGAACAACTTTATTATTCTTCTGTTTGTTTCATTAGCAGGAAAATGCAAGTACTTTCATGTCGAGTTACTGATAACAGAAGCTGGCTAGTGCCGAATGTCCCGCTGAATTCACAGTGGGGCTTGTGGAATGGGATTGTACAGCAACAAATGCCAACTACTTAATGTCTCACTGAATTATAGATTTTTGGAAGACTGTTTAATAAGAAGGAAAACAGTTAAGGTGCTTTCCACCTAATTTTGCACATGTATAAAAAGCATGGGACTGACACTGACAACATAACTCAGGAGGATTAAATTACTGTTTCACACTCCTTGTAAATCTAAGCCCTTAATAATACATACATTACCCCCACTTATGCATTGAGATATAATTAATACTAAAAAAATCTGGGAGGTCACTTTTTAAAAGACCTAACACTTTTTATTTTTTTATAAGCAAATGATTCTTTTTTTCCTCCATGTCTCAAGATTTTTCCTCCAAAGGTGTTAATGCATTTCAAAAGAGGAATGACAGCAGTAGGTTCCTTTGCTTTGTACTTCATTTGTTTGTATGATTCTGTGTTTACCATTTAAATTCAAGTAATTTGAATTAGGCTACAGCATGCAGCTTTAAGCAATTCTGCATTGGTGAAACATGAGGAGGCCCTAGTTTGTTCAGGATTTCATCCATCACTGGGGTGGGAGTCACCTTTTGCCACAGTATGTATGCTCAGCACGGTGCACAATTAATGCCATGGTGTTCTTCTGGATTTATGCAGCATTGCCTTCTGATGGGTTCTGCTCTCAGTGGCTGAAAAGTTACACCAATTTTATACAAACTCCTGCCATTTCCACCAGCTCACGATTAAAGCGAACTGTCTGCAAGATTAAGCTCTACAGAAAAGAACAAGTAAGATAAACGAGAGAGCATCCAGCATCCTGCTAATTATTGTGCTTGTGCATGCACACACAGTCTGTGTGTGGGTGCATACGTGCGTGTATCTGCCTTCTTATTAGCAGCAAGGCCACTACAGCAAGGAACTACTTAATAGTAAAGTCATCCGGGATTTCTCTGCTTCATCTGCTAACACTTTTGCTAGACTTTAACCTGTTGGACTGAATTATTCTAGGCAGATTTTCCTGCAGGCTGTACACTTAGGGAAATATCCAATTTCAGACTGTATTTTTTTTTTTCCTGAGAACAAATTTAAGGAAAAAATACATATCCTGGCCTCATCTTGAAAGGTTAACACATCGTTTGCTACTCCTGTGCAAGTCAACCCAAATTTGACCATGTTACATGCCTTCCTGAGATCACAGTCCAAGCACAGGAAAGCAGGAAAATTCCTCAGAGTCTGTGCTTTCAGGGCGTGGTCCCCACTGGGATTCCTCAGCATCGCCTAGCAGCTGCTCTCCAAGGCTGCTGCTGCTCGGCTGGAGACAGTGACCAGGGCTGGCAGCAGAGCGCCCGCTTGGCTCGCTGTCAGTGGCACTGTGATGAAACTGCCCTCTTCGGCTAGAGCCAAGGTGGGCTGCCCATGGATCACTGGCTGTGGAGGGGGTGATGAGCCTGTGTCTGTCTGTAGTGTGTTTGTCTCAAAGAGTTTGGGAGGCACTTTGGGGCTCCAGCGCTTTGGGGTTTCAGCACTTTGGGGCTCCAGTGCTTTCCCTGTCACCAAGTGGCTGTGATGGCTGCTGCCAAGGCTTTGCTAGCACTGAACCACGTAAAGGCTGTGGCTAACTCTATCAGCTTTCCACAAGGGTAATTAGCAGAGATCTTTGGTGGCTGAAAGTAGTTGTACCTCTGAACTACAATCTTTCTTGGTTTTTTTCCACCTGAAAAATTAAGATAACAATGTCCTTTGATCTTAGAGAGGGAAAACAAAATTCAATGCTATTTGTGAGTCACCTGAAAACAATAGCAGTGCCTGCCACCAAAAAGCTGCTGATGGAATTAATAATTATGTATCCAGATCACAGCTTGAATAGAGTGCAATGCCCGAGACATAGGGCCACGTGCTGAACTATGAAGATAAAACAGAATATTGAAAAGCTGCCCAGCAAGTGATCCTAATCCGTCCCAGCCACCTGTGGGTAAAAAACATGTAGCTTTATGATGGAGCACTCATCGTAATGTGAACAGAACTCAATTAGACATGCACAGGCAAACTTGATTCTGGTATTTCCTAAATTCTAAGGGCTTGATTTTATAAACAACCATATCCTTTCAATGTGTATTTTTGAATATATGTATATGTCCTGTGTACAAATACAGGTATGAATGCACATTTCATTCCCTGATTTGGCTTTCACCTCACTCTGGAAAAAAATATTGCCTGCAGCGTATGGGAGGGAGGGAGGGAGGGAAAGAAGGCAGGAAGGGAGGCAGGAAGGAAGGCAGGAAGGAAGGCAGGAAGGCAGGAAGGAAGGAAGGAAGGAAGGAAGCTCTACTCAGCCTATTACAGTGAACAGTACAGTTAGTGATCTCCAGTGCTTTAAACAAAGTAAGGGATTAAAAAGAGTGCTTATTTGCATGCTCAGCCTACTTGCAAAGCCAGACATATTACGTGCCTGGACATATACTTACCAACCTGATTATCACAGCAATCTCAAAATCTTGATCACACACTAAATTGGTGCAACTGTCATGAATATCCTTGGGTGCACAGTTGCAGATGCCAGTAATTTCAAAGTTCAGCACATCTTTAATTTCCATATGCTGAAGACACCAGGGCAACCACTTTCAGCTATAGAAATAGTTCATCCTGTGCAATTTGAAACCATCTCAAAAGATTAGTGTTTGCAGCACTCCTAAAAAATCCCCAGATTGGGGTGCTTGGTTTAGCTACTTGGAAATTCAGTCTTGGGATACATTCAACTCTTGTTTTGCTGCAGGGCAGCAGTGGCAGATTAGCCATCTGCATCAGAAATGGCCAGCTATTGTAGCTAAGGCAGCAGCAACACATATGGGAACATTTTGAAAGAACAGTCCAAGTGTAGGGCTCCCCAAATATGTAGCTCCACTGACTGAAAATCAGCAAGGTATTCCCTGTTCACAGTCACTACCACAGTGGCCTTGCTGGGTTTCACAAGTTGCAGAGGAAAGATTTATTCTTGACTTGATCCCACTTCTGTCAACTCTGCAGAATCCTGGTTAACATGCTGCAAAGTATCTCATTAGTAACCACCCCAAACACTGTGTGGACATCCTGGGTCTGCTGCTCATAGGGTGTTTGTGGAAGAGGACACCTACAACATACACCAACCTAAAGTACCACACTTATGGGAACTGAAGAAAATACCATCTCAACATAATTCTTTTCTTGCCAGAATTCTCTAACCAGTTATGAAATGGCATTAATGAAAATGTTCCATAATAAAAATTCAAAGTCATTACTCTAAGCACTGTAATGATTTAGGATTACTAAGCAATTTGCACAAATTAATTGGAGGCAATAAGTTAAATACAGTTTTCTACTATTGAATCAAGCCAAGCCTTTGGGTCAGGAAGAATTCACAAATACCTGTAGCAAATACACCCCTGCCTTGCAGTCCTGATGTTCTCTCCAGCACTAAAACATCCAGGATTTGAAGCACAAGTGACACAGCAGTACTGGACTAGTGTACTTGTAATCGTGCAAATTACTGCCCAGGTAGTTTGTCCAAAGTTTTCCAGAGAAACCGATAATCCAATATGTTTGTGTAAAATCCTAAAGCCACCTTCATTACTGAGAAGGAAAAAAAAAGGAAGTAGCTTTTCTTTTGGACAGGAAGTAAAGCTTACCTAGTAAACACCAGTGGGGATTTATTATCTAAGTGAGTTCTTCCCATGGTGAACTTCTCAATGACTGCCTGTCAATACTAATGAAATCAACCCATCTTTCTCGTTTTGAGCACTGCCTTTAAATTCCTAATTGTGTTCTTACAGCCATGTACTATGCCTGACCAGTCAAAGCTCACGTCTCTATCGAGTTTAGACTTTCTCAAACTTTGAAAAAGAGTTCAGTAGCTACCCCTAAAATTGGTGAGGGCAATAAAGTTGAAAAAAAAAAAAGTAAAAATAAATCTCCTTACTTTATCCGCCTGAAAAAAATCTTGGTATACCTGACATAAATGCCACATATATTTCAAAGGTGAAATACAGACAATTCATTGCAAGATTCCTTATCAGAAAGCTCATATCCCATGCTAAAATAATGAAAAAAATTTTTACACCTAAGTAATAAAAGTGGGCAGTGACAACACCTACAAATCAAGAATATTTTCTCAAGCAGACAACTTCTGATTAAGGTAGAGATTACACTAGTTTCTGGCTTCACTTATTCTACCTAAGTATAAATGTAATTTGAGGGTATGTTTTTACACTTATTTGGGTCTATAATTGACATCCCCTTCAGCAAAGGATTAATACATCAGAAGAAAATGAAAATACTCTAATGGTAATATAGGTTGTTTGAAATATAATGATTTTTCTGAGTTGCCAAACTCCTTGTTCCATATGTTGCTGTTACAAAAGCGTGTATAATGTGAATTAGAGAAAGACAAGGAGGTTTGTATTCACATCTGGACTTTTAACTGTTACCATTTAAAAGAGCTGTGAGGTACCTGTAGGTACAACTCATTCTTTTGTGACCAGTGCATTTAGCAGTTTATTCATCTTGGGGAGAGTTTATTTGTTATTTTGCAGGCTGGATTGTGCTGGAACTTTGTGTCTTGCTGTTCTCAGTGGAGTTTGATTTCCTGCTGTCTCTCTTCATCACCTTTCTCCTTTTGTGGATTCCCCTGCTATTCTCCTGCTTGTATCTCTGAACAGTGGGCATGCTTTTCATTTTCAAAATTATTCCTACTGTGAGCTCACTTAATGGGATTGAACATTTGTGATTTTTCTCTTCAGTGGGTCGTTCCACTTTTGATGAAAGAGTTCAGGTGTGTCCTGGTCATTGCTGCTTTCCACCAAAATGAACTTCATTTACCCTTTTTTTCCCTGATGCCTCCTTGTCTCATCGGTTTGGAAAGAGCCAATGTTTCTGATAGGCTGTATATTCAGATACTTTTTAATTCTCACTCTCCACCCAGGAGACACACACACACAGACACACTGTTCATGGCAAATATCTGCTGGGCCTGTTAGCCAGCAGCACTGAGACATCATATTGGAGGTCCTGTGCAATGAAGAATTTCCAGGCTTAGGATTATCGTGGAGACACGGATGTCACTAGTTTTTGGGTTCCTCACCACAGCACCTGGGTGCTCCCCTGCAAGGGAGCTTGCTTCTGACAGGCTCTTTTGTGGCACTTCTGGCCAGGTGTTGCATTGTAGCCCCGCTGCACAAATTTGCTTTGACGCCCTAAAGAAACATCACTGCTGGTCTTAAGAAGCAGTATCACTTCTCAAGTGACAGCTTGTGGCTATTCTTCATTGTGCTATATCAGGAAGTTAAAACAGGCAAAATTGCTATTGTCTTTTCTATCTATTGAACCTGCCACTCAGTGCCATACTTGTGGTAACTACAGTCTGGTAAAGCACCTTAGTTATCTGTGATTAATTTTTATTTTGCTCTTTTGGTCCTTCCTTCATTCACTGTAAATGAATGCTCCTTAGTCAATGCTCAGTTGTTCTTCCTCAGCCTAACATGCTTACACAGGACGAAGTGCTTGATGCACTGCATCTCTCAAAATAAATATTGGAGCCTTGGAGCAGAGATATTATCCTTTCATCCCATCTTTTACTTATTCCATGAAAATGCTATTTCCATGGAGGTATTGCAATGTTCTTTAAAATGCATAAATGTGGGTTTCATTTCAGATCTTTCAAAGTCAGGAACATGCTCCTGGGAAAGCAAAGGTCTCACAGTGAGTGCAGTGCACAGGGATGGCTGTGATTAGGCAAGTTTCATTCCTGGGTATTGAGAGCTCTGAACTGTAATGCCCAAGTTCTAAATAGGCAATTAAAATTACAGTAGCAGTATACCAAGTGAAATTCTTTAGTCTTAGATATCCTCCTACTGCACCTGTGCATTTATCTCCTTTACAAAAAAAAAAAAAAATCTTTTCTAACAATTAGGAAGGTGAAGTAAAATTAGAATGTGGAAAATGAAGGATAACAGAAGAAATCTCAATAATAGTTCCTTCCTTTTCATCTTCATGGAGTGATGTGCTCTGTCAGGATGAAGGTGAGGGATTGTTACTGCCCTTGTTTGTATGAACATAGGTGGAATAGTGTGGGTAGAGCCCTCTTCCACAGCCATAGAGAGACGTGAGTTCAGGGCTTTCTGCCCATGCTTAGACAACACCTCTCCTAAATAATATTCATTATGAGAAGAGAGTCAGCAGCTACATTATCAAGCGCCTCACAGCACAGTGCAAAGAAATAAACTTGGAACTGTGAATTAAATGTTACTTGTCACCTCCAGGCCATATATTCAGACAGTTCTTTAGCTTATCCATTGGTCAAAATTTAAGTTGGATGTTTCCACCCCCTTAACAATAATATTAGAAATTTTGGTGTGTGATTTAACGGCATCTAGCCCTGCTCTCTGCAGGCCTAGGGTGCAAAAGCACAATATTTTGTCTTTTGTATGCCAATTACGTTAAAAGTAATATTGGTGTAGTGGCACTATTTTTGAAACCCTCTACTAGAAGGGCTTGGGACCACAGACTCCATTATCAGGCTTTTACATTACCCAGGAGAAAGTAACTACAAACATAAAGGTATGAGCTGTAATGGGGACACGATCAGAAGAGGAAAAGCCTCTACGCTTCATTGCATTCTCAGCTGCTGATTTTAAACAGCACCCATAGTAAGGGATCAGTCCCTGGTGCTCTGTGGACTGTGGGAGAAAGAAAGACATCTGAGGATACACACTTCAGAGAAATAGCAAGGAGGCCTTTGGGACCACAAATATAATTAGCTGAACTCACCTGTGTGACACTAGTACAACCTCAGGAAGCGAAGAGTTGCACTTTGCATGTTAGCACTGAAATTTGTTGCTCCGAAAGGAACTTGTGAGAAGTGATAATGACAAGGTATAAAGCTTATTTTCAAAAGAGAGGAATTTTTGAAATCTAGGCTAGACATTATGACAAATGAGAGTGATATCAAGATTCAATAGCTATAGAAAGATAAGAAAAGCTGAAGACATGATAAAAGAAGAGACTTGTACAGTAGGAAGCTGACTGCTAGCATAGTACCACATGAGGAAGCTAAGAATACTTTATTGCACAATTAAAGTTACAGGGGATGAGGGAAAAGTAGCTTAGTGTTCTTCAAGTCAAAGCTAAAGATGGTGTACATGATCAGAAATAATACCATTCCTTCTTGGAAACAAGGTTTAGTGGAGATTTTTAATAAGACTGCTCTGTAACATTCTGCTAAAATAAGCACAGAAGAATCAAGTCGCCCTGGCTTTTTTTCAGAAGTGCTCTTGTCTTTTTACAGAAAAGCTTTCCTTGTCCTTCCACAAATTGTTATTGTCTGTCATTGGCCACTACCATTTAAAAAGTAGCATGTTTCTCTTAAGTGCTTTTTGTTCGCAGAGCACTTTGAACCTAAAAGAAATGGAGGCCTTTAGAAAGCTAATGGAAGTTTAAGGAGCTCAACACCTGTGAAAAGAAGGCTCTGGTTTTCTAGTTTCTCTCCACTCCCTTTTAAGCTACCTTTAATAAAATATCATGTTGAATTGCTCACAGTAATGTACACACACAGGACCCTGGCTGAGCAATGCTTCTCATCTTCTGTTTCTGATGTTTGTGACACGGCCCTTTACTTTTGTTTCAGAAAGCTGAGAGGCGAGAGCAAGACTTTCTGTAACAACACAGTAAAGACAGGAACGTGAAAAGCTGTACAACAGATTCAGAATAAGCAGTCACCTGATGACTGTTCCATTCCTGGATTTATGCTGAAATATGAGGGAGAGTGCCAATGCATTTGTTGAATGCATAAAATCTATGAGTCTGTCTGTCAGGTGGGAATCAGTCAGGAAGCCTGGAGCAAGGATACCCATAATTATGCCGTCAAAAACCTTGCAATAAGCAGCAGAATATTTTATTTGCCATCAATCCTACAAAAAGTCTTTTATAACATCTGTGTCAGCAGATTCCAGGTCCCAAGAGGTGCCACACTTTGAAAGCAGCAGAGAACTCAGTAAGGATTTGTGTTGTGTTTGCCAAGTACATACTGTGGAAAACCTCACTGGTTTAATGAAGTTATAGAAGGCAAAGGACATTTCAGTTTTGCCTGTGTTTGAGGCATTGTTTCTCAAGGTGAGTTGGACTTTCATGTTGATGATGCTCATTTAATTTTCACTGTTAGTGATTCCTGTTATCTATTACTTGTACTTCAATAGCAGCTCAACTCTTTGAACAGCCCCCTCTCACCCTAGTGCTCTTCAGTGTGCAAATGCCTAAGTCACCTCCCTTTATGTGTTAAGCTGACACATAAATCCTGGGAAAGGATGTGCTGGCAGGCACTGCAGCATACAGTCATTTCCACCAGCAGAAGCCCATACCAAAACTTCCACACAGGGATGCTGTCAGTGTTTACAAGCTAAGGCTCTTCCCATGAGCTGGAACACCATGGCATACCTATATCACCTCTGGGTACAAGCTGGCTCATATCTGATGAGTGTACATCCTCGTCACATCCTTCTGCACATCCAGTTCAGGAACTAGCCTGAAGGAAGCCAGTATTTCAAAATTAGCCATGCCTACTAAGAGCCTTTACCAGAGTGGAGTGCTCTAACATAGCCAGAAAGTTCAGTTACCAATGCTATTTACTGGAACATTGTTTTCGGCACAGAAGACAGTTGTTGCTCCTTCTCTATCTGATATTATAAGGTTCATCCATGTTAGTAAATAGGGATCATTCTCCAGTGCTGAGATCCACTGGCACAACACTGCTCTCATTTTTATGGCTACATTTCTTTGCAAAATGAGGGGTCACATCTGACCTGCAGTCAGGCAGGTCCTCAGCCTGTGCTAACCCTTGGGCTGTGTCTGAAACCTGGGAGGGATGCTAACTGACACAGGTCAAAACCATGTCAAGGACCTTGTAATGTAAACTCCAGTATGGATAATCCCAGGCCAACATGCAGACCCATGCCCTGGCCTGGTTCACTGCCACAAAAAAAGCCATATAACATCAGTAGCTTAAAAATCTAAACTTTTCATTTTGGTGACTGTAAATATAAGTATCCCACCTTATCTCAAAGAAGTTGGAAAACGCAGCTCACCATTTGCATTCTGAGTAGTTGTATCTCTTAATTTATTTCTCCTGCCTCAATAAACCACTCTGAGGTCAATAGTATCTAATTCAGCTAAATTGTGTCATAAAACCTCTCTTATGACAATTTGTAGTTACGATGTAATTATCTTAATATTGTCTCTGATGAGTCTCTTTCATAGATAGAGGTTTTGATTGACCGTATCTGTGCCTAAAAAGAAAAAAACCAGCCATGTCTTGCTGGAGCTTTTTTAACTGACTGTTTCATATGGTGCCTGCTCTACTGGAGCTCTGTAAGTGGTATGTGAAGCAAAAGATTCTGCTTGTCAGCCTGCTTCACAGATCCAGTGAAAATAAACACATCAGACATTGAGCTGAGCTAATGGGAGACTTGCTTCTGGTTGCTCATTTTTGTTTCGGGTTAATGTTGTGCCCCTGCATGTACCATCTGGAGAGGGGGAAAATATTTAATCAAAAATAAAAATAGCTGGTTTTGGCTTAAGTTTTTCTTTTGTAATATGAAGTGCAGGAAGGGAAAATGAAAGGGTGTCATTTGCTGTGACCATTGAACAGAATAAGAGCAGTGAATGCCAGCAGGTCTGCTTCTTACCCATAAATCCAGCGCTTCATTTGTCTGGGGGAAAAAGCTCTGCACACCTTTCCACTGAACCTCAGCAGTGCTTCTCAGCATAAACAATAGCTCATACTGTTGAGGAGGCTTATCGAGAAAGTTATGTCAGTAATGATGGGGATTTTCAGCTGGCATTCTCCAGGATTTGTGAAGCATTTGCTGCCAGTAAGTGTGCTGATAAGCTGCTTGCTGATTAGAATATTCTATCTGCAGCGCAATCGGGCTTCTGTTTCCCTGACATGTCTCCTCTGTGTCTTAAAAATACCAGAAGCACATCAACAGCTTATCACAAGAAGCTATATGAATTCAGAACATGATTCTTTTGCAAGATCGTTCAGGTTAGGTGTCAGCACAGACTGAAAAAACAAGGCACTAGCAAAAGGTGAACATAACAAGCATATCTCATAATCTTTCGGTTGTTATAGCCCTCATTCTCTCATTCCTGCACTTTTTGAATATTTGTAGCCTTCACTATCCTGTTGTCTGCTTCTGACTGCAGATTGCTCAGGGCAAGTGTGCCTTTGTGTCAGTAGTACACTCTACCCACTAATGGCACTGCACAGGCAGTAATGAGCGAGCCCATCACAAGCAGCTGCAAATCCAAGTATCAGCAATAGTCTGGATGCTCTGCTCTGTATTGAGATGCTTAAAACAGAATCACCTGATAGTTTATCTGAATAATCACATAGGGGACCTGTATGTTTAACAAGTCTTACGCAAATTCAACAGCAGTCATGCAGGAGACTTTCCCATCCCCACCATGGTGTCTAATGAGACAAAGAGCCATAAAGGACTGCAGTGATGACTCCCACATGGAAAGCTGACATGCCTAAAACAATCACCACTGTCTGGGTTCACTCAAACATTGTGGTGGACACTGTGGGCTCTTGAAAACTTCACTTCTCCTTCTCTTAGTAGACGTTGGAGAAGGCCAAGGAGAAATAGATGTGCACACCAACACACATTTGGCACTTGTCAATGTTGTTTACAGTTGCAAATATAAAATGTCAGCAGTGTTGAAGCCCTCATCTCAGGAGTTAATAGCTGCTCACTGTTAGGGCTTTCAGTCCTTTTCTTTACAAAAGCTCTTAAAATTGGTAGAATTTTGCTTCAGAATTGAAACTGTTGCAATATCTTCGTAGTGTCTAGTGACTGAGCTTTCCTGTGTTGTCTTAACAGCAAATGTCTTCTCTGCATTTGCCATGTGTGTGTACAGAAAAACAGACTGACTCAGCCAGGTAGCTATGCTTTCAGTTTTATCTCCTGTACTTTATCTGCTATATTTATATTTTAAATAATTTATGTAATTTTTGATATATCCAGCTTCTCTGAAGCCTGTAGGGTGAGAATTCACCTCACTCTCTACATCTGAGAGTACTGAAGTCCTAACTCAGATACATGGAATAGCCATGGGTTAAGTTGTAATCCAAATAATTTCAGATCAGTTCCCTCTTTGTCTTTTCCTTCAAGCAGAGAGACCTTGGGCCAGTCCTGGGAGCAGTGAAGAGGATTTCCCATGCCAGACCAGGAGGGATAGCCCCTATGTTGCAACGATCTGGAGTGAATTCCCTTCTCTTCCCAGCCCTTGTGCAGAGCTCTGATGAGCCCACTGCCCTGTGGGCTGCCTCCAGCCAGGATATGAGAAACACACAGAGGAACGGACACCCTGATATGAGGGGCCCACAACCAGAGGAAGAAAGAGCTTATTTCTTTCTCAGTATAAACTAAAATTTCTTTTGTATTTTTGTAATGGAAACATCCCTGACGCTGGCAGTCGCACCCACACCACCTGAGCTAGGCCTGAGATCCCTTCACGGCTTCAGTGACCAATGGGTGCCCTGCTTGACTCCCTGTACTCACCACACACAGCCAGACCAGGTTTCCTTACCGGTTAGACCCCAGGTTTCCCAGAACAGTCTCAGAAATCCCAATCCTTAAAATAATTTAGTCATGGTGAAACAACAGTATAAACTTGAGCTGGTGCCTCTGCAGAGGGACCCTGAACATGAGAACCCCTGGGCTTTTATACCCTTACAGTCTGTGTAAGTGAGTCTGAGGTCTTCCAGCTGAGTCCTCAGCTCCTGCCATGTCTCTGAGTATTGGGTGGTCCCCTGGCTGGGCCACAGGTCCCTTGTGCCCTTTGCTGTGCAGAGGGTTGGCACCAGTTTACAGCTCCTTACCTGGGGCTCCAAGCCACCCAGAGCTCAATCTGCAGCTCAAACTGCAGCTGCACCCCGAGCTACCTGCACTAAATGTATTGCTCAACATTTTTTTTCTCTCAGACTGATCAGGCCAAAATTTCCATGAATTGCAATACAAATTTCTACTGTATAAAACATTCAGGGTCTGATCGATCACTGCTTGTGTGTCCATTAGAGCACTTGCGCAGGAAGAACATTCAACACAGCATCTCAAACCCACCTTTAAAATATTGGTTCTGTTTTTGAAAAACTTTTAAATATCTCTGTTCTAGTGCCATGGAGATAAAAACCTTTCAAGAAGTTTTTTTTCTCTGTGAAAAGTTTGTTTCATTTAGCTAAGAAGACCTTAGAGCCCCATGTATTTATTAGTGTATTTATTAATGGCAAGCACCTGTATCTGCAGCAGAGCTACAACAACAGCACCAATATACCCTGAAGCAATTTAGCACAGCCAAAGTAGGGTGGGGGAGGACATGTCATCTCTGGTTTATACGTAGACTTTTTTTGTGGGAATAAAACTAGGACACCTTGACTGCACAAGGAACTTTACGTACTCAGATTTGCTCCCTCTGATAAACATTTTCACCTACTCAGTGGCTATAAGAAGAGTTTAGGCTGTTCTCTATGTGCTTTACTCATCTTGCCTGAGGTCTGGAAATATCTGTGGAACATCTGAGGGGGATTAACCTAGGTATAAATGGAATTCCTAACCATCAAACCCTTTCTTCTTCCCTTTGTTCATAGTTGTAAGATCAAGGTCACGTTTCCATTTATAAGTTACCCCCACATTTGAAAAAAAAAATACTTTTATTTTCCAGAAAGTAGAGGGCTAAATTCTAGTTCTAAGTTCACACTAGTGCTGAAATGCTGCTTCCAAAACGCAGGTATTTGTAAGCCCTGTTCCTTTCACTCCAAAGCACCTGCAGGCTGTGTATTTTATAGTTCAAACATCACCTTTTTCTGGTCCACTATCTGACTTATCCACAGAAGCCTCTCTCCCAGCCTCAGGGAGTGGCTCAACCCTGACTCAGAGAGCGGCACAGTTGGGATCCCCAGACGAGGGGCTGTGTTCTTTTGCAGGGCTTGCGGCAGTGGAGGTACCTCAGGGTGCTTTTTCTACCAGGGATTCAACTCAGTTGTTTCTATCACTCACCTGTACCAGAAGGGATTAATCCCTTGCACTGCTTGACAGGCTCGAGGATGCCCTAACCCAGGCACTTTAGACTGTCTCCCGTGCTGGGTTTGGACTAACTCTGCTCTAGGCAAGTTGTGTTCTGTACAGAATAATCAAATACTTCTTGCAAATGGGAGAAGGAAAGGTGTAACTTGATGGTCCTTCATGTGATTCAGCTCTTTGAAAGCAGAAAATATGTGGTCTGAGATCCCAGTTATCTATGAAGTATTTAATAGTCAGTACCCAGGAAGAGCTTGGGAGCAGGTACCCAGAGCATCCTGCTGTTCAGAAACTTGAATGTGCTTTTCACATTAGTCTATCTCCAGAAAGGAAGAACCTTCCCGAAGGCATGGAGCCTTCCTGAAGGCTTCCAAGAGACAAACATTCTTTAGACATGTCACTATTTGGTAGCGTTAGCTGTTGCCTATCTTCATCTTCTCACAGTAGGGAAAAGAGACAGAGAGTCTCCTTGGACATCACCTCGAGGCAGGTACATCTTTCCATGTGCTGGACAGGGAATGTAGCACACATGTTGGAAATCCAGCAAGGTGGCTAGGAACAAAGCTGTGATCCCCAAGCACAGTTTTTGGCACCAGAAGCACTTCTTAAAGGGTTTTGAAAGCCTGTCAATGTTATGTCCATTTTATAAATGCTGGATAACATTTTCATATTCCATTTTTCCTGTCTATATGAGGTGATTATTTTTAGACCCACATGACCATCAATATATACTGTCAGATTAATATTCATGCAAATTGCATTCAACAAGGCATTTACCTGAGCTCTGCAAAATCACCATGCACATAGCAATCATTTTTAAAAGAATAAAGGGCTTTTAGCTTGAATCCCATTGAATCAAAATTACTTGCCTACAAAAATGGATACTCATGTTTCAAAAAACATAATTGCACGTGCAAAACTAGTTACAAAAAATTAGAGCTGGGTTCTTCACAATGACCACATGAATTAAGCTCTTGTTTTGTGAATTGTTGGCAAACTGCATCAAATTTTTTTCACCTCAATGCAATTCACTGCTAGAATCCATTTGTCATATAATTCAAGCATATATTCTTGATTTATAGTTTGTTCAGAGAAATTTATGGCAGCATTCGACATTCTTTGTTGAACTGTATCGGTTAATATTGATTGATAGTGCGTATCAGATGATAGTTTTCTGTTCCCTGATTAGATGACATTCTTATAGAAAGTTTTCCAATGCCAGTTCTAATGCTTTTTAATCCCAAAATTACTTTTGATGAGAATGCTCTTGTAATCATTCAAAACGCCGCTTGTTTTCCACCTATCACTCTTACCAGCTAACATGTATCATAGAGTATTCAAACAAGGAAAATTTTAAAAAGTGAGCAAGTACATCTGAAACAAGTTCTAATGGAACATTAACTTTTCACCTCCAAAAAGAAGCGCAAACTTATTCACATTGTTGCACACACACTCATAAGTGGTAACGTTTCTGAACTCGGGATTTAATAAATCTCAATAAAATCTCCGTAGGGGAATCAATTTCTTCTCCAAGAAAGCAGTATTTTTAAGAAAACTATTCCTGAGCATACAGCGGCTTAAACAAATCGGCGCCCCGCAGTCTTCACCCCAGAGGCAGGGAGCAGGGTGTGAGGACTCCCTGTACCTTAAACGCCCTACCCAACGCTGCACTGGGAGGGCGAGGGAACTGTGCCTCTGGTCTGGGTGCACCGCGAACACGCGTGTTTGTGGCGCTTTAGCTCAGCTGAAGTGCCAGAGGCAGAGCGGAGTCACACAGGGCGCCAGGGCACCTGCGGCTCTGCTTCCTGGCCGGCCGCGCGGTGCGGGCCGTGGCGGGATGGGGCGGTGCGAGGCGGTGCGGGGCGAGGCGGTGCGGAGCGGTGTGGGGCGGTGCGGGGCGAGGCGGTGCGGTGCGGTGCGGTGCGGTGCCGTGCGGTGCGGGGCGGGGCGGGGCGGGGCACCTGCGGGGCGAGGCGGGGCGGGGCGGTGCGGGGCGGTGCGGTGCGGGGCGGTGCGGGGCGGTGCGGGGCGAGGCGGTGCGGTGCGGTGCGGGGCGGGGCGGGGCGGGGCGGGGCGGGGCGGGGCGGGGCGGGGCGAGGCGGTGCGGTGCGGGGCGGGGCGGGGCGGTGCGGTGCGGTGAGGGGCGGTGAGGGGCGGGGCGGGGCGGTGAGGGGCGGTGCGGTGCGGTGCGGGGCGGGGCGGGGCGGGGCGGTGCGGTGCGGTGCGATGCGGGGCGGGACGGGGCGAGGCGGTGCGGGGCGAGGCGGTGCGGGGCGGGGCGAGGCGGTGCGGTGCGGGGCGGGGCGGGGCGGGGCGGGGCGGGGCGGTGCGGGGCGGGGCGGGGCGGGGCGGTGCGGGGCGGTGAGGGGCGGGGCGAGGCGGTGCGGGGCGGGGCGGGGCGGGGCGGGGCGGTGAGGGGCGGGGCGAGGCGGGGCGGGGCGGGGCGGGGCGGGGCGGTGAGGGGCGGGGCGAGGCGGAGCGGTGCGGGGCGGGGCGGTGCGGTGCGTTCCGGGCCGGTGAGGGCCGGAGCGCTGCGCGGGTGCCGCAGTGCGCCACCGGTCCTTGTGGTCGCGCGCGGCCGCCGCCGCTCCGCCCCCGCGCACGTGCGGCCGGGCCGCGGCCCGCCGGGGCCCCTGGGCGGCAGCGCCCCCTGGTGGCCGAGGGGCCCCGCGGCGCCGCCCTCACGGCTCGGCGGGGCTCGGGGGGGTTTCAGGCTTCGCCGCCCGCCGTGCCGCCCCACAGCCGCGCTCCGGTGAATGAGAGCCCTGTAGGGCCGTGGTAAACCTGGCCCCAAAATAACTGAGTTAATAAATCATCTGGTTTGCACGTTGGCCAGAATAGAAGGTAATTTCAGGTAACCCGAGTCTTTGCGAACAGAGCGGAGATGGTTTGGGAGGTACTGCGGTCCCATCCTGCACCCAAATAACCTCATCAGACTGAGCTCTGAGCAGCTCTTCCCGCCTCTGGAGCTGGGATGGAAGCAGAGTCGGGGCTGAAGGGGTCTGTGAGGCTGCAGAAGCCTCACAGCCCTGCAGAATTGCGCTGTCTGCGGGTAGCGCTTGGCCTGCAGGACTGGACCAGGCTGGCAGAAGGGAGCTTCTGGAGTCACAGACACCTGGAAAACCGTCACTGAGGGACAAATGGCATTAGGAGCCCCGGGGCTGGAGGAGAGCCTGGCTGAGTTCACATGGTGGACTTTGTCAGCTAATGATACTAGACCCGGAGTGGGTCAAGAAACTGAAAGGTGGGAGGAGCAGCCTTTGAAAGGGCAGTCGTTTGTTGACCAGTCAGGCAGACGAGAAGAGTGAGATGAACTACTAGAGGTTACTCTCTAATCGGATGCTTCACATGTTATTCGTACAGCTGAACTGTGAGGTCTCCCCGATTTGCTGCTGCTGGGTTTGGGGTTTTTTCCCTAAATTTAAGTTCATTTCCTCCAGTTAAAATTTCCTTTGTTTCGTGCACAGACTTGTCATTCACAAAGGGGAAGGTGTAGTTTCTCAAGGGACACCAAAGATTCTTGTTTTTCCCAGTGTCAGAATTTGGGAGTCAGGCTGAAAGCAACTGCTAGCTTTTTGAGGCTAGCCCAACACTGCTTCTGTATGGGTTATCCTTGTCATTCAGCCAGGGTCATCCTGATGCCTTGATGGGCTACCTGAAAACAGAGGCTAGACAATATTAAGAGAATAAAAGCCGTTATATTTCTTGAAGGGCCTTCAAGGTACACTTTGGGCAGTCAGAGTCCTAGGGGCTACACCCAACATGGATGACCAGGTCACGGGTGTCCATACTATAAGCTTGGTTCATTTGCATAGCAAGGGTTAATCCTCCAATTACAATTTCAGGTAATGAAGTCATTACCCCAAGTTTGTTTCCCCCTTAACCCATTTTTGTTTACATATTTTGAGGCCTGAGACAGTAAGGTGTCCTTGAGTTTCAAGCCTAGAGAGGATTTTTTTTGTCTAACTGAAATGGGAGAACAGTAACTAACAGGCTATATGGAGTTTTAGAGTTACATACAAAAGCATTACAGGAAATAAAAAAATAAAAAAGCTAAAATCCTAAGGCGTCAATCCTAGAGGATGGACTTCTGCAGCAGTTCCCTCTGAAAGGCCTGATGAGCTGTAGAAAAATTGCCAATATCCAAGGACATCCATGTGCTGTGCTAGAAGCCATATGCTGTGGTTGTCTGTGCAACAGTTCAATGCCCCTTTATAGCCCTTTGTGCTTAAGAAATCTGTTGTCATGGGCTTCTTCTCTCAACTACCCTGAGCTTTCTGCCAAAGTTGTCCTTGTTCTTGACTATAGGCCCTGACTTCTTGCCCATCTAGCAAACTTCTCAAACAGCTCCTGATTTTCAGGCATTTTTTTCTGCCTTTTATCCACCCTCTGGTCAAATTCTCTTTAATATCCATTAAGGATGAGATGTTTAGTTCTGTGAAGCTCCAAACATAAATATTAGTTAGAAACTTTTGCAGTATGATTATTAACAAAAATAGTTAGAATTGTCCTTTGTTTATAATGAATGTAACCAGATTATATAAGCCTTAGGTGATCAACAACTTGTAGTCCTAATATTAATGTATATATAATATATTATATATATTATATATATTATATATCTGTTAGAATGAGCCTCCAAAAGGAGATTGCTGTCACATGCGATATCCTTTTGTGGAAAGAAAAAAAATCAATCTCTAAAATTTGTAATGTTTTACTACCAGTTGCATGAGATCCTCCAAACTTAAGTTCCTTGTAATAATGCAGTTTTTATCCTTCAGTGCAGACAGATGCTTTAGGGGTAATTCATCCTACTTTCTGGTTTGATTTAGTGTTTTCTAGCAGATCTCATCACTTCATTGCTCCTCACTCCCCCAACATCCTTTCTGGAGTTTATCATTTGCATGTTTTCACACTCCTCCAGCTACTGATCAGTGTAAAAGGGATAGTGCAGGGTGCCATCCCTCCCCCTTAGTCCTTCCTACAAGAACTACACACCGATTTCAAAGATTCCATTCACCTGAATCACCCTGTTAATGCTCTGAAATGACAGCTACATCAGACTTCCTCTCATCAGTGAGAATTTCCGAGTCCTTTAGCACAATAACTACCCAGCTATTATTTACACATGAACTATTCACTTGCTCTGCTTCCCAGCCAGCTCCAGCACTGTTCAATACAAATGTGACTTCCTAAGGCTGAACTACATTTTACTTCCTAGTATCCTTCACTCCCTCCTAATTGCCCTCCTGATTAGACTATCCCTTTCCCCTCTCTTGCTATGTTTTCTTGACTGGAGGGGAAAGCACTGCAGCCCTGAGGCATGATAGCTGCTGTGGGAGAGCAGTTCCACAGCTGGCAGGGAAGAGTTGCCTGTGTCTCCGCTTGAAAGTTTTGGGAGGTTTCCTGATGGCAAAGCTGGTGAATACTCTGTTTGTCAGTGCAGGGCGATGCTTAGAGGTGTGCTTTTCTGCTGAGGCTGAATGTTGGGCATGGCACACTTGGCTGTGCTGAGAGAGTAAAGCTCTGAGAGTGCAGTGTGGCTCTCTGTATCCTCAGGAGAGGCTCCAGACCCAGAGGTCAGACTCTTCCTTTCATTAGGCAGTGAATGGGAAGAAAAGTGAATGTCTCAGTTGGGTGCAGCAGCTTGTCCATTGCATCCCAGGACCCCGAGTCCTCCCTGCTGCTCTGCACTGCCAGAAGCTACCTCTGAGGCTGCCAGCTCTCTGCTCTACTTCCTGTCTTTGTAGTTTCTGCTCAAGAGCCCATGGGGGAATTAATCCCTAATACAGCACTGCCCAGGGCTAAGCAGCATGATGCAAAATTACCAATTTGCAAATACACATTCAACTATAAACCACTTGGGGTTAGCAGCATCCCCTGGGAAACTGTGGAAAGTGTGCAAAGCTTACATCCTGCATAAGCAAGTGATGGGGGAGCTTGCAGGGAGCCTCAAGGCAGCTGAGTAGAGAGGGATCAGGGACTAATCATTAGAGGGTAAAGATGGTAAGACAGACCTGTGGGGAAAACCATGGAATTTAGTCAACCAACTCAATTTTGAGAGAAAAGGGCTTTCCTTTCCTCACATCCTTCCACCTCTGCTGCTCTCTGCACAAAAGAGAGCAGAAAGGCTGTCTCCTCAGCTGAGGTACATCGAACCTACAGTATTTAAATTTTGCAGTTTGTGAATCGCAGAGGATTTGTGACATGTGTCTATGATTTAGCCTGAGCAGCACAAGCAGAGCAAGAAAAAGCATGGCAGGTGAGAACTTGTTGGCTGTACACACATCTTCTGTCCTGCTGGGGTAAACAGGGTCTATATGACTTCCTAGGAACCTGAGTCATTATGAGATCCTCAGAAAATGGTGTTTTAGAGGTTCCTGGATAGGCTATTGAGTTGTCAAAAAGGCAATCCCTCAAAGTGATACCTCCATCTGCTTCCTTGGCCACCTGTGTGCTGGCTTTCAGTAGCTGGTACTGTAGGTGTAGGGTATGATCAAGACACATCTCGTGCCTGAGGGACATTACTTCTGTTTGAGCTGCAGTGATGGCAGCACAGACCCTTGGATTGAATTTGACACTTTGGGTCCTAGCTGTGGTCTATTATATTCACAGAAACTTCTTTGAACTACTCAGTGGTATTTTACAGTTTCATTAAAGGTTCATTTTAGATTCACATTGAAAATATTTAAGCATTCAGGAGACAGAAATTCAGAATTCATTCATTTCTCCTATCCTAGCTGTAAGTCAGCTCTTCTGCAGTGGGATTTCCAGAGCCGCCTTATGTTTCCCTCCCTTCTTCTCTGTGGTCACTTGACTGAAGCATATCCTCAACTTCACATTTACATTTTTCACTTCTTTAAATAGAGACACATTTGCCTTTAATTAGCCTCACAGATTCACTGGAGTTTTCTGTAAATGAACACAAACATGGATAATTAGTAACCCCTCAGAAATCTCCAAGAGACTTTTGGATAATCCAGACAGTGGATTCAAGGCCATGATGAATGACTGGATGATAGTTGGTGGTGTAGTAAGTCCTATGGCCCATCATCAAATTGTTTTGTATCCTCTGATGGTTTTAGTGGGTTGGCTGACCAGAAGCTTGTTATTATGAAAAGAAGTTATCTTCACTAGGTGCATGTGCCGATATGGAAGTCTTCAATTTCTTGAAGACTTCCTAGTGAAACAAACTAAGGCCCTAGACTTCTCTAGAGGTAGATTTGTTTATTTAGATGTTTTCTGTGGCCTCTGACTTGGAAGATCCAAGAGGACAGCAGTTATCATTGCCTAAGATTTCTGAATGGATGAAAGCATGCCTTTGTATCAATAGAGACTGAGAGAGAGGACCTCTGGGCTCCACTGTTTCCAGTGAAGCATAAGGGTCAAACAGCGAAACAACATCCCACTAATTTTTACAGCTGAAAACAGTCTGAATCTTTTGATCTAAGTGACTTTGCAGCTGGCCACCATCCTCTTCTGGGCATCACATAATGGCAATAATAAAGACACTTCAGAGAGCATATTAATTAGCACCCACTCATCTTCCAGCAAAGCAATCTTTCATGACTTCCGCTTTGGATGCCGAATTCTGCCCCACATCCTCATAAGATGCAGCAGCTATCAGGATGGTCTACGGATGCACTTGGATTTCAAATCACTTTCAGAAGTTGGCTTTTTAACAGGCTGCTCTCAGATTTAGGTCTGGAGCTGTTTGTTACTGTCCTGCTGCAGGACTAAAGTTTTAAGGAATGAATGTACAACAAAACCCACACATATTCTTGGGTATATGCAAAATAAATACAGAAAATATCTGACATTTTCACAGTAATAGGGCATATGTGAATACCACTCCATAATAAGATGACTGTTGCTGGTTAAAACATGCATTTTCCCCCATAATATTATCCTAGTGTTTGATAATTCATTTTAAGAGAAAAATATGTCAAGTGAATTTGGATATGCTGAAAATTTGCATCTGAGCACCATTCTACATAAAAATCATTCCAAAGCCCTTGAATATAAATGAATCTAAGTTATTTCCATAACACATTGAACCATTATGCCAATGAATGAAAAGCTCCTCCTAAAGCTGTCAATTTATGTTTCAGATTGTGTAACAGGAGCATAATCATACTGCAAAAGTTTCCAAAGCAGGAATGCTCACATACAGTGTGCTGTATGTTAGCCTAGTCTAAAATGGGTTTTACTTACTCTTGTGCTGGTAAAACTGCACCTCGTTGTAAATACTTGTGCAGTGATGGAGAATTTCTGTTAATCTCTTTATTATCAGTCATATAAAATTCAGAAGAGAGACTATTTCTGATTTTTCCCATCCAAAACAATAATCCTGTCAGGCTTATCAGTAAATATTCTGAACATTGCTTTAAGAAATTACCTGTGACACCTGCAGTATGTTGTCACATAAAAGGAGCAATAACATTGTCACTAGAAGCAACTTTTTAATAGTGCTTCATGTAATGCAGAGTTATATTTATTACAATTTTGTGATATGCTCCTATCTACTAGTCTAAAACTAAAAGCAGGAAAGTTATTTAAAATATATCTGTAGCTGAAATCATCTGTGTTCTTAATTATTAAATGCAGTTTTCTGAATAACAATGCCAGCTTAGTTTGTTTTATAGCCTCTGAGGCTATCCTGTCAGAAGTTCAGCCCTGATAAATCAGCTTAACCTACTTGCAGGTCCTAGGGATGAAGAAAATATAGGGAACTTAGTTTCAATCTGCCAGCACCAGGCCAGATATACTATTTTGTCTCTACTATACAGCTTATGAAGCTGGGATTAGGACTTTGTGAGTGCTGGGAGACTTGGGGAAATGGCAACTTTCTAAACGTTTATTGATTAGTTGACTTTAACCTTCCTTGTGCAGATTCTGTTTAAATTCCTGATGAATTTCTTTCCTCCATTAAATTTGGTTCTCTGCTGAGACATCTTTTCTCTTTGAAGATTTATGTCACTTATTTGACTGCCTTTTACTTTGTTTTTCATTCACCTTATTACATTCTTTTGAGTTTTTTCTACTACCATTAAGTCTGCAAAGCCTAGTATTCCAGACCCATCTTCAAAGATTAATTCCTGAGGCAATGAGAGATCCTACTCTCTGGAAAGTCATTCAGCCAGGACACTGAAAGCCATTCCAAACTTACCACTTGAACAAGACATGATAAACTCTTCCACCAGGTGGCTAAGGAAATGATTACCTCCCCTTTGGGGGATGTGGTCCAGGTTACATATCTAACATTTATCCATTTTTCATCGTTACCACAAAAGATGATGTTACTAACTTTGTAAATAATCCCTGATGGGAGCCCAAGAGAACCTCTTGGGAAAAGCTGGAAGGGTGGGAGGCTGTGGAGTAATGAATCCAGCAGATCTGCAACAGAGATTTCCCAAAGCAGTTTTGGAGGCAGCTGCCCAAGAGTTCTTGTCTCTCACTTCCAGATGTAGGGTCAGCAGTCTCAGCAACGCTGTCCTCAGGGTTTGATTATGATTCCACTCTTCCACTCTGTGAGTCACCTGGGACTCTCTGTTCACTCTTTCCCATCATCCCACTCCAGGTCCTGCCTGACCAGGAAGTAGCCCATTCCCAAATCTCTCCTCTCCAACCAAGGAATCAAGACTACAATGTCACTTGTCTTCCCAAAGGAGATATGAGGAAAGACAAATCTTCTGTCATGTTAAAGCCCTCAATAGTCAGTATTTTACCAAGAATCTTCTCCTTCAGTCTCAACAGTCTTCTTACTTATCTTTGTATTCATAAATCTTTTGGCATAAACCTATTTGTATGAAAACTATCTTCCATGGGCCAGATGGCCTTTAAGTGTGTTTTAGTATAACTGCCAACAATCTGGGTAATGGGACAGAAATCACACTCCTTTTCACAACTCCTATCAGTGCATTTTAATGATTTAAGGCTTCTAAAAAACACCTATTATCAGATGGAACAAGGTTGGTTGGAGTTTTCTGAAGGAAAAAAGGAGCATATTCATGAAGAGGAGGAAGGTACATGACACCAAAACTGTGCACCATCTATCATTGTTTCTGGTAAGCTCTCAGAAAAGCAATCAAAATTTAGCTTACTTTTGCACAAAGATTTTTCAGCCAGTATCATGTTAGTCCCCAGGTTACATCATTGCAAAAAAAAAAAAATCTGACTATCAAATATTTTAAATATCTTAAATCAGGATAAAAATATTTTGAAAAGTGTTTTTTCCTAAACTCTAATCTGTCTGAAAGGGGCAGGTAGCAATTCTGATGGGTTCAGAAAAAAAGTGGTGAAATTGGAGAAAAAAAGTGACTTAAAGCCCTGACTACCTGGAATAAAAAAAAAAAAAACGCAAACCAAAACCAACCCGACAGTTCCCTAGGGTCTGATTTGTTGAAACCATTTCAGTTTAATGCTAAATTATCTATATTTTAAAAGGGCAATACAAGTAAGGTATGATCAAGAATAATAGGAAGAATATATTTGTTTAGGATATTAATGCAGACATTTCCTGAGATTCAGCAATTTCTGAGCAACAAAATGGGTCCCATTTGCACTGAGCTTCTGACCTGCAATATAGCTATAAAGACGCCTTTGAGATTTGTCTGTTCTCCTGGAGCTAATCTGCTGGCTTGATTCCTGCGGTATGTTGAGGAACATGATATGTATTGAATGATAAACACCACATAGAGGGTGTCCTGAGAAAGGTCTGTCTCAAAAATAAAATAGTGACATTTTAAATGCCAAGGATTATCAACAGGTGGAAAATAATAAGAAATCACTCTGTTGGGATTTCTTTAATGCCTTTAATACAGCAATGGAAATTCAGGATAGATGTGTATGGCTAGGTAAAAAAGGAGAAGCCTGATTCTTTAGCAAAGAATCTAGGTGAATCCTTTTCACATTCCATTCTTCTTGAAGAATGTTTAATATCCATTTACTTGTTGTGCACAGAAACTCTAAGGTACCTGGGGGGAAAAAATGGTTCTTATTTCTAACCAAATCAGAATTGAAATTACTAGAAATGCTATAAAAGAACTTGTGCTCAGATCTGCAATGTGATGACTTAACTGAAGAGATCCAGAGAAGAGAAATAGAATTAGCCATAGACCTTCTGAACATCTGGCCAAATCAACCTCTAAAGCTTTGGAGATTTCTCTCTTCCTACTTAAATATGACAAGAAGAGATATTTCACCCCAAATGTTCTTAACTCTGTCCAGTGTGAAGAAGGCCTCAGGGCCCTGCACTTCACCCATTCTTACTCTAAAGAGCTAAAGGACTTCAGACTGCAGAACGACAGCCTGCTTCCAGCAAAAGTGGGAGGCAAAGCTCTCACCAAGTTCTGTGGAGCCAGAATTTCAGACTCAGGGTCTCTATCCCCATTCCTGCACCGCATGCTGCTGCTTACACTTACACACAGGCACACGTGCACACACTCACACACATGGCTGCACTGATGTTGTACAAAGCCGTACTATGGGCTGGAACATTACTGCTCAGAGAGAAAAATCCTTACATTTCTAAGGAAGTAAACTTCCTGAAGTCCAGCAGAACCAGAATATTGGCATCGTGACGCTGTTACTTTTGATTTGCATTTTAGCCAAGCCTTGTTTCCTGGTTAGCTTTTAAAATGGGATGTTGGGATAGCAACAGTATTGCTGCATAAGAAAAATATGCCTGCATAAGGGCAGGGCTTGTCACAATAAGGATGGGAGTCCTTCTGCCCTGCGACAATTTCCTGCATCAGTCGGTGCTCTGACTTCAGAGATCAGACCCATTAGCATGCATACCACCTTTCCAAGTTTTATTTGTAGAAGTAATGTAGAAGCAGAAAATGCATAGGTTCTGTGCTTGGGGAAAGTAGAGAGTGTGCTGTTCATTGCATTCAAATTAGACTGCCTTTATGGACAGAAGTCCTACTTGTGTGATAAAAGGCAGGGCATTTATCAATGTTCCTCTTCCCTATTGCTATTCAGTCCTTTATGAAACTCAGCCTGGAAACATCTGCTGAAACTCTCTTCCTCTTACAATTTACCTGCTTTAAATAAAAAGGACTTTGGATAGAGCTAAACCATTTTCTTCTTCCATTGTTAATACTGACTTTGCTGTCCAGTTGCTGAAATCTGTCTGCAGCTCACTGCTTCCCTTTCTGAACATGTAGTTGCACAACCTCCTTTTTTACACAAGGAAGATTCACCTGGGGACTGTCTTCTAGGATATTTAGATGAATATTTAAGAAGAACATCACATTTTAATCAGAATTGTGCACTTCACATACAAGTAAATTGTCATGTAACAATGAAGGTCTTCCTACTAATAAGAAAATGTATTAATGATAAAATGGAAGATATTAGCACAAGAGGCTGGCAGACATTTAGATCTTATTAACAAATAAAGCAACCAACAAGTCAACAGTTATTCCAGAATGGAAATCTGATTTAAATAGTGTTTTGATCTAATGCAATACCACTAACGTCATTACCTGCACAACAAGCCAATGAATGGTATTTATGTTGTAAGGCAGTCCTGTATGGAACAGTTTTTTCAGGTAAATGCAGAATAAACTAATTGAAATAATCCTAAAATTCATGGTTATTCAGTGGTTTTATTGCATTTTCTGGGTTTAATTTCATTGATCACTTGACAAAAATTTCTGTTCATTAAGTACAAACATCCACAATCATGGAAAAAATACTAAACCAGCATATATCTGTGAAAAGGGCTTTAAAACACGATAGAGATTTTGTTAGTCTGAGAGTAATGAAGTCACCATTACAGCTTTTTCACCTGTTTCTGTATGCTCTTTTCATAGATACAGATGGATTAAAAAGGGATTTAGCTTTGAATTGCCAGTCTTCCCTCTGCAAAATTGGCTCCCTGTGCCTGCTGTGGTTTGAAATAAAACCCCTTCTGAACAGGAATTTCAAATCTTCCAAATGACATTAGGAAAGAAGAACTTGGTATCAAAAGGCCAAGCTGTCACTATTTCTTCCTGATGACTCTCATTTAACAGCCATTAAAATGCAAATAGAACTATGATTTTCAGATCACAAAATTAACATTAACAGCTGGAATGATTGATTAAAGGTCATGGCAACTGTATAACTTAATTTCTTATGTAATTGTGTTCAGTTTTCTACAGATTGTTTGGATTTGTGAATTAATTTTAGCTGTTGCTGAACACTGACAGGTGCATTTATTGGTCTCTCATTTTTGTTAATATCTTCCTGTGTGAATGATTCCCTTCTTTCAAAGAACCAGAAGAGTACCCAGAGAGGACACTAAAATTACTATCTTCAACTAACAGGCTTTGCAGCGTATTAGCAGATCTCTCAGAAGTTTTTTATTGACCCAGACAAGACCAAAATGACAATTCATGGGTATCTAACAAGTTGCTCCCCCAGGAGTTTTCTCATGCATGTGTTTACAGAACAGAATAAAAATGGCACTTAAGTTCCCAAGGGACTTTGAGCTAATAGCTCAGATCCTATCTGAGCAGACCATCTTAGATGTAGCTTGCTTTATTGGATGAAATAAGCCACAGATAGACCAACTTTCATATTACTTCTGAGTCAAGGCATTGACAGGATGAGAAAGGATAGGTTTCGGGCAGTATCTCCCTCTACTGTTCCTTACATGAACAGCAAAAATGAATCTCAGTTGAAATTCTTATTCTACTGCAAGAGTCAGAGTCATTTTTCAAAGGCTCTTAGAGCAAATACTCATCACCCACAAATGCAGCCAGAATTTCAGAAGTATTCAGTCGAAGTTTGAGCTTTTTTTGAACTCTACCTGCTTACTTCAGTGCTCAGCTGAAAGCACGTTTGAGAAACAGAGCCCAGGGCCAGGTGCTAAGCATTTCCAAAAATTATCCAAATGAGTAGGACTTGAGGCCTGAAAGAGTCTAAGCTAGCATAAATTGTACCTGATCTCTTTTCCACACCCGCGCAAGAACATGACATCAGCTCCAATGCCTGCACCTCTTCCCAGTGAGAGCTCTGTTCTCCATCTTCAGTTGCTCAGTCCAGAGTGTGCCTGCTGAGACATGCAGCTGTGTCTACTGGAAGAGATTACCAAAATATTTCAGCATTTGAAAAGATCAGGGGAGTGTGTCAGTCTGAAGTCAGGGAGAGACAAATTGGCACAGAGATAAAACATGACGTATTTTATTTTTTACTTGCCTTGGTACGTCTGGGGACAGACCTCTTTCAGAACCATTGAGACATTCTCGACTGACAAACTCCACGGACTTGGAAAAGAGCAAGGCAGTGCTGATGTACCTGCTCCCATCCTGGGGCAAAGAGTAGCTTCTGAGCCTTCTGCTCTTTCTACTGAACTTTGTTATAGAGTATTGGCGAGGGTTTATGGAGCACAGATGAGGTAAAGAGCCTGGGTTGCATGTGCCTGCAGGCGCCTTCCAGACCTGTACTGGGTTTTGGGTCCTACACTTTCCTTAAAAATTCCCTCTCACACCCTGCCCTTTCAGAATGAGAAAAAGCAGATTTAAAACATGTGCATCAGGGCAGGGAATGTTGTAATAACAGTGAGCTTAAGCAATCCCCCACATGGGGGAAGATGCTGGATATTTTTTATTTTCATAGGCTTCCTCACTACTTGAAGTATGAAGGTTTAGCTGTAAAAATCCAAACTGCTTCAGCAATGCCCAAAGGTCTAATTGTTGTTAAAATCAGGAAACACAGATCCTGAAATTACCCTGTTCAGGCAAATAAGAGCAGAAAGGATATAGAATGGTTAGTTTTCCACAATCAGATGAAAAGACTGAAACAAAATTATCCTTTAAAGTTTTGTCACAGAAGGCAGGATAATGAGTCCTTTTCTGCTTAAATGAACTGAGTGTTCTCACAGCAAAAGTCTCATCTCAAAGCTACATCAGTGCTTTCGTAGTCATTATTCTCTGCTACCCACCTTCTGAGATGGCTCATACCTGAGGGAGAACAGAGGATCTTGACACTTATGAGAAGAGGATTTTACCTTGTGGGTACAACTAGCACTTGTAAAAACCTGAACTTCTGCCCTTGAAAGTCTTTGTTTGTCAGTCAAATACAGATTGCATGAGGAGCATGACAAAAGCAGTCCCACAGCCATTGTCCACATAGTATAATCCCAGTACAGAAGGACTATCTCTAGTGAGGAGAAGGTAGTTGTTTTCGATCACATTAATTCTTGATTTCTATAGTAAAATTGCCAAAGGGGGCATCAATATAGATTATAGTGGACTTGACTGCTCCCACATCCCATCTTTTACATATGCTATTCAACAGCTGTGGACAGAATCCTTTTGGGTTATACAACATTCTCATGGATAAACCAGCCTCTCTTCATGTGAAATTGAAATACATCAGTCACATTTTTCAGGATTTCATTAATATAGAGAGAATTTAACCCTGTTTAAAAATTAAATGTTATTGTCATACACGCTTTTCATTATACAGCTGTCAGAGAATGTTAGGAAAGTACTACAGTGACTTTAGCTCACATCCGTGTAGCTTTATAGACTTATGTTACATTATACCTAATTATATATATTAAAACTATATTTTAAGTTAACTTTTGGAGTTAATTTTTTAAATATCTATTATTAATATATAGGGAGAATTGATCTGTATAAAAATAGCTTTGAATTTTCACAATACTGCAGTTAGTGGACAAAAGGACTTGCACTTTTGCCTGCATGAAAATACTTGCCAGAAATACAGTTGGGAAAAAACTTATTGGCCCAAGAATATTTTGTGTTTAGTACCTAAAATACTTTGTGAGGGCACCTAAAATCATGCCCGAAATCAGATGGTTCAGGAACACAGCAAGATGTATAGAAAACTGTCATTTCAGGATAACACAGAATTTTCTCGAAGTGCAGAGCATGTTTTTCCCAAGATCAGTACTACTGTAAAATACGGTTGTAAAATACAATTATAAGAATCATGCCAATTCAATTAAAATATCCTTTTGGCTTAAACTGTCTGAGTAAATGATTTCTAGTTTGCAAAAATGGTAAGGCTAAAATTATGCAAAAAGGTGCAGTTATGTATATATACATATTTGAACAACCAGAAGGAATAATTAGCTCTTAGTAGAACACTCTGATGGAGCTCGAAATATGGCCGATTCAAACTCAGAAAGGAAAGTTCTTAATATCCCAATATGAAATCGAATAACTTTTTGATATGCATTTTGACAATACTCTTTTTTCTTCACCCACAATTTTGCTAAATTGCACTAGTACTGAGCCCTTGGCAAAAATGTTTCCTTCATCATGTAAGTGAGAAGTAGTCACATTATTATTCATCAAGATTCCCTGCATGGTTTTATTTTTGCAAGCACCAGCTTGCTTTGAAATACACTTCTCACTTTGTTTTGCCAATATATTCAGTACCTGTGGGTTTTCTGTGTATGTGGGACATTTGGGTGGTTTGGATGCTTTATTGCTTTTCTTCAGTACTCCTATATATTTCATCTATACTCGTGCAATATCTCTCTAATTGAATTTGTAAGCCAGAAGTTTTAGTGCACTTGTAGCACGCGTTATACATATCATCATCTTGCTGCTATTTGTTTTCAATTAAGGTAAAAAGCCCATACTTTTGTTTTGCTGGTAATGGTTCATATTTCTGTAATTGTTCATATTTTCATATAAGATTTTGGTACCCTTCTGAAACACTAACTGAAGCCTCACTACCATTTCAGAGAGAAATGAAGGCTATAAAGTAGAAATACCTTGTCCAAATTTACAGAAAAAGTGAGGATCAGACTTGAGGTTAGATGCCCCAGTTTCAATCCCACCCCACTGAAGCCTGCAGATGATCTGTCATTGATTTCCTTTGACTTTTGACCAAGCTCTGTATCATCCGTCTCTTCTCACTCTGATTTCATACGGTGCATTACTGTGATCTTGCTAGGGGTTATGGACTTCACTCCTTCCTAACATTGCAGCTTGTGCATGCCACTGTAATGAGGGTCTTCAACTACCTGCTAAAATAAACAAACAAACCAACCAACAAACAAATAAATAAATGAAATTTGAACTGATCTTTGAATGGATGGAAGCAGCCCTGGCTTGAATGCAGGATACTGCAACCACAGCATGTAATGCAGTTTTGCTCCTACAGCAGTGCCTTTTGCTAGCCACTGCTAGTGAAGGCTGCTGAAGCTTTCTTTCATTTTGCTGGTAATTCTGTGGCTGATCCTGCCTCTGAGTGACAAACTATTCTTGCAAGTGGAAAAGATATCTGAATTTTTTTACCCTGTTATTATTTGACTATGGATTTCTTGAATGTATGCATTATTTCAAACATTATGTTGATGGCTTACTCAAAAATAAATTCCTGTCTGCATTTTATTCTTAATCCATAGAAGGGATTCAATGTTTGAAATGACATGTTCTAACCCTTTGGATTGAGTATATAGTTTTCCGTGCATGATTTTATGCCTTGATTACATATTATAACTTGTAGACTAGTATTTCTACTTTCAAAGGTTACTTTTTTTTTTTTTAATACAGTTGTCGGGGTTTTTGTTTTACTTATGACTTTACTCATCAGTTTATGAAAATTTACTTAAGATATGAGCTTTCAATAAGCAATCTTGCCAGACAGTTCATTTGTCAGAATCTAAATTCTGAATAAATAATCTGGCTGGAAGTTTGTAAACAGAGTCTAAGGAGTTAAACACTAAGTTTGCCAATGCACTTTAAAAAGTTTTAGGGATATTTATCCAACGCTCTTACTTTATATGAAGTATGCAAGCCGCTGATAGGTGTCCATTCTGGCTCTAAGAGATAGGAGTTGTTTGTAGCAGATTCCTCTGCAGAAGGAATTATAAAAGTGCATCAGAAATATAACTGGATCTTTTGACATCATAGACCTGTGATCAGTGTGATTTGATTCCTCTCTTCTCTCTAAGACAAAGCACTTGTAGAAGTCAGAGAAACTAAAAGCTTTATTCAGCCCTATCTTGGGGAATACGAAGCAGTAACTTTAAATCAGTTTTTCATAGTGGCTCTTATAACTGGGAAAAGAGTGTATTTTTGTGAGAGAAATAGACAAAAGAGACGGGGAAAAAAGAGGGAAATTTTGCAAACATTTGTTTCAAAGCCAGTAAGCCCCTTGTATTTTATGCTTACAGTGTAACTTCTTTGAAGTTCAGACTCTCTTAGTTGTATGCTTTTGATACATTTTGGACACTGAAAGAATACGAAGTAATAATGTCCCACAACCACTTATTATTAACAATATTAACAAGCAACCTCAAATTTGATTCATATGATTTGCCAATCTGACATCTTTGCTGTCAGTAAATATTCATGCAGTCAAGCTTCACTTCCACTGATGTTCAAAACATTGATTTTCACCTTTGAATTCTGAGTTATTCAGAAAGCAAACAAAAACCCCCACATTTAGCCTTGATTGTTATAATTTTTATTGACATGGACGGTTACCTAAGTCACTCAACCAGAGAACAGAAACAATGCATGCGACTTACCTAATTAACTCCAGGCTGGGAAGTAGTAAATGTTTGTGAAACTTCTTTGTGTGCTATTCCAATGGTGAAAACATATTTGGGAAGAAACTCTTACCCATTTAAAACATATGAAAAGTAGACCCACTTTATTTCTTTTTGTTCACTGATCTTTCTCTAGATTAGCACAATTGCTGGTAGAGCTAGCCATGAAGTAGTCAATCACCCTTCTCATTTGCTTCAAATTTTTAAAACAACAGGGTTTCTCCATGTTGCTTAACAAAGACTGAGCTCCCAAAAGAGTTTGTGTCTCAGCCTTGCAATTGGCAGGGACTAGAAGACACTAAAGCTCTTTGAAAAGAGGCAGCTGCCAGCATCACATAACCTGCCATGACCAGCTGATCCCATTATGCACACAAGAGGGTCCCCTGGCAAAGAAATCCAGCAAGCTCCAGAGTGTATAGCTGGCCTACAGTTCGGAGCTTTGAATGAAAACAAGAATTGCAGAAAGGAAAAGATGCTGTGAAGTACTTTTCACCTATCCTCTCTCTAGGGTTGGTGGGCAAGTGTTGCTCCAACCTTTTCCTGGAAAAGGGAGTTACTAATTACAAGCATCGAGGGATTGTCCTGCAAAGTCAGCATGGACCACATGCTGATCTGAGGAGTGAGCTGTCTTTGCAGCACCTTAGCTGTGACCATAGTCACAGTGATCTGTTAACTTTCTTGTGAGAAATACCTTAAACCCATTTCTGTCTCCTGTGAGGCTTCCACAGAACTGCTGACAAGGAGTGCAAATGTGTGATGATCAACCTTCCCTAGACCCACTGAACTCGGGACAAGCTGATATAAACATCCCAGTGGAGAAATCAGCCACCCACTGATCCCCCTTCTCAGATTCCAGCAAACAAATTAGTCAAATACTAAAAGTAAAGATAGCAAGAAGCAATGTAGTTTGAATGGAAAAGTCAGAATCATAGGAAAAAGAAAAGCAAGATGTAGTAGAGGTCTGGACTCACTGAACAAGAGTGCCTTTTTCCTGCATAGAATAATCTAATCTTTAAATTATATTTCTTAATTATATTTTTCTCACAATCCCATAACTACACAAGTATAATTACCAGAACTGCCCTAGAGTGTTATCCAGGCAATTGCCAGTGTCTTCGACAGACCTCTTGACAAATCCATCATCAGCATAATTTTGTACAAAAATTTTGAATTGCTATCAAGAACCAAGATGCAAATTCCTTACATAGAGTAGGACTTTTCAATAGAAGGTTTTGTCTCTCGTTGCTTTGCTTCCAACCACTGCTCAGACAGGCTAACTCCAGCCCTGCAGAAAAGAACTTATTCTAGCATTTCAGTGTTATCAACATGCGTTTTTACTTCTCGCTGTCCTGGTCAGTGAAGATGTTTTGTTTGTTTATGCAGCACAACAGGCATCTGGCACCTCACAGAAAAGAAAAATATAAGCAAAAGATCAAGACTCCTGCTGATGGAGCTTTTGGAGACCACTGGAGCACTATTCTCTGGCTCTCCCAGGGTGTTAATTCAAATTCTGTTGCCACTTAAGCATCCAAAAGCAGGCTGTGAATCTGTACACTAAGTATGTCTAAGACTAGGTTCTCCAAAGAACGTATACTCTTTTGTTTACAGAAAAAAAATACTGACTATTCCATTACAAAAATAACTAGGTGGGTTATGAGAAATTTCTTGGACATGATATAGTAATTTTCCTTTCTTTCACATGAGAAATATGTTCCTCTGATCCAAAATAAAGCCTTCCTAAATATACAAACACCTTTGGTTTTTCTTTCTTCTCTTATCGCTAAGTCATAATGTAACAGATGTTGTTCTCTACAGCTCCAGACTGAAAGATGTTTTGCACTTTCACTATTTTTTAGACTCTGAAAATGCTGCAGCTGGTGATTTTAAACTTCCTATTTCCTATCAAAGTTGCTGAGGCTGCAGAAGCAATCTCTGCGATGGTTACCATCTTCAAGCCTGTCCCAGATATCAGTAAACAGGTATTTAGTCTTTTATTTATTCTCTTGTCTGGAATGAAGGTGAAAATTAGGCCTTCTTTATTGATTTACAGCTGAAGGTTTTTTCAAGATGTTGTCAAACAAAGTTAAGAAACCATACAATTGCACTGGGTGTTTACAAGAAGCTGTTTATTGGATTAAAATTGAAGGGATTGTTTTAAAAAATATGAACTGCTAAGTGGTATCACACCTACAGATTGATATACCGTAGCAAAATGCAAGCAAGAAATCTTGTCTACTCTGACAACTGAATGTGAATACAAAATCACAACTACAGGCAGGAGAGCAGCAGTGAGAGAGGGGACACAACTATTTAGCATTTCACTCTCTGACACTTTAGAAACTGTTTCCAACTTTTCTTTATAAGCTGGACAGAGCTTCTCTGAAAAAAAAAAAAAACTTCTGTAGGTCGACTTTGCAAACTCAGGTGTAGACCAAAATAATGAGAAGAGGAAATGGCAAAATAAAGAGTTTATTTGAGACTGTGGCAAGAATGGGGAAAGAAATGGATGAAAATATTCTACTAGAAAATGAAAGTGCATAAAATAGCTGTTGAAGGCTTTTGTTTCCTAGTAAGTCACACAGTTGCTGCTGACAAAATAACAAAATCAAAAAATATTCCCTTTTCAGCCTTCAAGACATTTGGTCTTAGGCTTACAAAACCCCAAAACACCCTCTCCATTTTACAAGTTTTCAAAGAAATTCTTCTCTGTTTCCTTTCCTATAGGGAAAAACAAGCTTCTGCCAAGGCATGAAATATTTGATATTTCCCACATCTAATTTGCAGTGCAACTAACAAAACAAAAAGCCAGCTTCTTTTTGAACATATTCAAGCTTCTATCTCTCTCTGCCTTCCAATCTTGTTGCAGAAAGACTGGTGTTACAGATTTCCTGGGAAACTTGCCTCTGACCTCAGTGGCGCAAAGTTTCATATTCCATCTCTTTTGCTCTTCTATACAGATAGGGAATTTTGTCTTCCCTATTTGCTTTTGAGATGTTCTTATTCCTCCCACAACTGTCAAAAGGCAGGGAAAGGACATATTTCTGAAATGCCCTCATGGCCCACAACCTCCCATTCTGGTCAAAGAAAAGAAAACCTGCAGGAACTGGCTGCATCCATCTGACACTCAGTAGGGGGTGGGACAAGATGCCTTGTGGTGGGTGGCATCTCACATGGGATGAAGGCGCAAGACGGCCAGGGAGCCAGTGGCCAGGAGCCTGCTGGCCAATTTTGAAGGACCACAGGTCCGGTGTCTCGCTGACACCTTCCAGCCCTTGCTCAGCCTCGAAGCAAGAGGGCTGGGCTGGCATTCACCAGTGACCCTTCCTTTCACTCATCTCTGCTTTGTAGAAGATAGTGTCAATATCCCCTCTGGGGTGTCACACTTTGAGGAAAGAAGCACCGTTTTCCCAAAGCAGCCTGGAGGGGAAACACTATTCCTGCATTAAAGAAGGTAACAGTCTTCTAATCACATTCTTTCTGCAGAGCTGATGAGCCAACAGCTGATGAAGCAAAGGAAGACATTTGTCTAAAAGTTCAGTCATTGCCCGACTACCACATTTGTTGAAGCTTCCCTCAAAGCCTCAGGCACAGAGTAGCTGTCAGCTCCTGGAACAGCTGAATCTCCATCCTGGCAGTCCTTCTGTCCACTCAGCTCTACAAGTACACATCACTAACAGTATCCTAGGTCTTATGTGTCCTCCCATGCAGCCTGGTTCTTCTTTTGCCTTTTCCCATTATTTAATGAGCTCTTGGATTTGACAGCTATTATCCCGAAACAGATGTCAATACACACACAAATCTGATGTGGAGAAAGTATTGTCATATTCAATAAGAAATAAATGAAATGTCTCGAGTCACTTTGTGGTCATTAATATTGGCAAAAAAATGTTAATAGCAAGAATTTATAGGGTGATTTTGCTGCCTTTTCAAGTCAGTCTATCTCTCTAACATCAAGCTGACTTCATGGCACCATAAAAGTTACCACACTGAAAAATTCCAGTCTCATTTTACATACTGTTTCACAGTGTCTCTGGATCACTTCTGTGTTTGGTGATGATGTCCTACAGAGTGCTTCCCTCTAAGAAAATCTTCCTAGCACCTCTTAGAATATTTATACAGGGACATTAATATCTCAAAGCTGTGGGATATGCCCAGCCACTGCCCTGGAGGGATCTCTGCTGAGATAAAAGGTTTTGCAATCGCCCAGCAGGACTCCCTGGAAAGGTGACTACTTTAGAGTCATGGTGAGGAAAAGTAGACCCACAATCCTTTGGGAGACCCTATGCAGATCATTCTGTAACCCATTGGTCTTTCCCAGACCCTCTGTAATCCATTGGTTCCCTTGCTGATCCCCTGTATCCCTATAAAAGAAGACCAATTCGCCTCTGTGGGGAGAGAGCTCGTCCCTGGCCTCCCTTCGCCGGAGGGGACCCACAATAAAGCTACCTTCATGCGGAACCAGCCACACGGGCCCTCTCGTCTCTCTCTCTGGTCTGGTTTGGCCTAGAGGCTGCCCTGCAGAGCTGAGCTGGAATCACGAGCTGATATCACTAAAGAGCTGACAGCTTCTGCAAGGGCTCCTCTGCCAGCAGCTGAGAGGAACACACCGGACCCCGGGAAGGCGATTCCTTTCGGGACCATCTCCCTGGACTGGTCATCTCTTCCTGGGTCACAGCCACGGACCCCACCACCAGCTGTAATACAAAGCCACTTCAATTTTTGCAATTCCACAGGAAATACAGTTCTCATATGCAAAAACCTCTTGTAAGCTTTAAGTGCCCTCCTTCTTTCTGTCCTAAAGTCACCCCTAAGTTTTACTTGTGGAAGTATTGTTCTTCAGTGTTTTCTGAATTTCCTTAATTTCATTTTCTTCCTGAGAGCTGACTGTGTGCTTCTGTGGGGAGAGTATTTTAGAACTGTCTTCTGTGATGACAAGGAGAAAATTACTAATTTGTTTGACTTGCCACAAATAGTGGGGAAAATTTTACACTTTTAATTCAGGAGAAGTCCTGATTACTTCCATAAGAGGTTTGCTAAAAATGTTAAAGGTACCGCTTCTAGAATTCTGCTTAATCTGAGCCCACCACAACATACTTGACAAAAAAGCTTGATGCTGAAGACTTAGACCTGCATGATTAGCTTCAAACATATGCACTGTTAATTCAGAAACCATTCAATACCTGAAGGGGCACAGTGCGACAACTCTAACTGTGATTTGTGTCAATACGTAATCTGTCCTGAGTCAAGGCCTCAAAATAAAAGATTCCATTGTTACCCAGAGATGTGAACACTGATGTTTTTGAAAGAGAAAAGAGAGTCATTTGAATCTTCTGTTACTTCAGTAGCACCAAGTATTCCCCTGTCCCTCCCAAAGGGGTCCTATCTAATTTGGGGAGGGCTTTTAGACTAAAATGTTTATAGGTGAACACTATTTACCTGTTCCATATACACAAAGTGTGTAATGTGAATTCCTTGGGCCAGATTTGGATGCATGGCTACAGCTGTATATTAGACCTATGGCTTGAACTCACTCATTTCAATAAAATCATTAACTTAAAAAAGCCAGGCTCTGGGTATTTTGAGCAGGTTATGTAAGTGGCTGTTGAGTGCTATTGAGACTTACCCTTTCTGTATGACAGACCTACTGCATTAGCCAAGAAGCTGAGCTCTGAGGCTGTCAGCAAATGCTTGTTAACAAAACTCCTTTATGATATACCCTGTTAAACATATTTTGGTAAAATGTCCAGGGTTTTAACAATCTGCTTTCATTGCTTGAGCACATAATTATTTTTTAAATATTTCCCTTTTTAAATAATTTACTTAAATATATCCAAACTGATGAAAGTCCTGTCAAAACAAATATTCACACTGAGATTACTAACACCTGAAGCAATAGTTCCTTAGAGAAATGGTGACCTTATTAACAAATTTCAGTGACGCAAATGTGCTACTGCTAGGACTAGGTTACGTCATTTTCTCAGAACGGTCTAGGCAATGTAAGTCTAATTTATTTTCTGCCTTACTGCCTGGCTGTACCTCGGTTTGGTGTTATGACATACTTTTCTGGCATGACACTGTTTATGATCAAAAACTGGAAGCGCCAAGTTTGAAAAAGTTTGATCAAATATAGATTCACCTTCTGAATTTAGCTGTACACAGCAGCAAAGAAAAAGAAGTGGTGTACTTCCCAGACAGAAGCTTGTGTACAGTGTGAGAGTGCCTGTCAGCATCAGAGAAGTAAAATATAAGAGAACTTTAATTCTCGAAGAGAGACATTCCAGTGTTAGTGTACACATTGTAAGACTAAACTGAGAATGCTTGAAAGTGGAAGTGATCTTCAGGTGTAGTTCTAATCTTAGCTCTCTTCCACAGCAATACCAGGCTTTCAGTCCTCCCCTCTGTGTACCTTTTTATCTGTTACACAAAAAGTGCTAGGAGCATTCTCTATGATCTGTAAAAGTAAAGCAAAGGATTCAAAGGTTGTGCCAATATAGGAATGAGATTGGATTTTTCCCATATAGAGCTATTCTGAATTCTCTGAGGGCAGGTATAAAAAGCTTGTTGCTCAAAACCAGTGGCAGAGTAGAAAGTGTATCCATTCCTGGATGATTGGAGCATCAAGGAATATAAGAGAAAATCGTCTTCCAAAGGAGCCGATTTCCTCAGACCCGGTAAACACCATACTAAATTGACCCAGGCAGGGAGGAATGAACTGTAAACATGATTCCCACAATTACTACTCATACCTGCACTGAAACAAGAAACAAAGATTTGTGGATAATTGCTTTTGCACGATGATTTTCTGTTTGCTGGCCTGGCATACGGCATACCTGGCAGGTATGTGCTGGTCAGCAATAGATAACAAGAGCAGGTGTACGAAGAGAAAGGAGGCTTTTGCAACATGGTGAGTGAAGCAAAGTAAATAATATCATTGGTGATGTTTTGATTTTTCACAATGAATACTTCTAATGATCAGGATTCTTCAACTTTCTTACTTCATATTGTCTTCCAATGTTACTTTTTTTTTTAAAGAGTAAAAAAACCCAAGTGGATGGATATGCCACTTTAATTCTCTAAGCATCCGGCACTTTCTTTTTGAGCAGTGTTGGTCAGCTCTAATTTGCCAGCCAAGTCACCCGATTTGTGCTGTGCTTGTTTCCTAGCTGAATTCAGGTGTGAGTGCTCCCAGCATGAATACTGACAGATGAATGTAAAAAATTGCTTCCTCAGAACACCTGCACCTGTCACTGTGTTACTTGTCACTAGATTTTCGTTTTCTGAAAATGTTCAGAAATGTTATGTGAATTTCACTGCAAGCAAATACAAGGAAAGAAGGGTGAATTCAGCTGGAGGAACTTCACTTCCCATTTTACCCAGTAAGCCTTACACATCCAGCCTGTGTTTTTCTGGGGGTCTTGAATTTAACAGGAAGTTTCAAAGAAGAGACTCTGCAAAGTGTGGCAGAAAAAAAGTTTTACACATTTAACACCAGTGTCCACAGACCTGAACCAAATAAACACCCTGCTTAAGTTATCTGAAATGGGAACAAAACGTCTCTTTTTGCTGCTCATTGTGGTCCCAATATGTGAAAGAGGAATGGTCTTTACTGAGAATTTCAGAGTTGAGGCCAAGATTGAGTTTATAATGGAAAACAAGTTTCGACCTTAGCAATGCAGAGCCAGTAGCCTCTCCATAATACAACTGTCAGTTCAATTTCTGTCAGCGACATAAACATGGAATTGAAATAAGTGTTAGACTAGGATTTGGATGAAAGTTTTAATCAGATGAACACCTGCACTCCAAGTCTTATTAAACCGTTGAGACTGAAATTGTGTATGAAACATTGCCATCCAGTGGCTGCTTGTATGATTTCCAACCTGCCACAAAAACATTTGTGGAAGAGAGAAACGTTGCAGATTATGTCATTCCTCTTCTCTTTTACGAAACCACAGTGGTCTCTGCATTTGCATCACAATTCTAGACAGAAAATTCAAACAGTGATGGACTGAAGTTCCCTGAAGTTTTCGTTTTAGGTAAACATTTGTTTCTTACAACAATGCATGGTTTCAACATTTCTGTCTCAGAAAAAATTTCACTACTGCATCTACAGTGTATCCATCAAAAGAGGAGTTTGCAGCTAAGGGATGAAAGCCCAAAGGAATGAAACATCAAAGGCCACACAGCCCAGATCCTGAAATCACAAGAAAACATTGCTTTTCTAGCTGAATGACATTGCTCACTCCCCTTTTTGTTATACTGTGCCTTGGGTTTCCTGGTATTTCCTCCTTTCTTGAAAGAACTGCTTCTGATTTTTTTCCTTATAGGGGTTTGAAACTTTTGAAAGCTGCACATGCTGCCGCAGGGAACTAACTTCTGCTTTACCAAAGAAGAGTTAGAGCATGACTGGTAGTGACTTTTTTTCTGCCACCTTGTCACCCACACTCAGCACTGATCTGACAGGAACAAATTTGGTCTTTATCTCTATTAAGTCCTCTGTCCCTCTGCTACCCTGGGATTTTCAGATGGCCAGAGCGAGGCACAGCTGCAGAAACTCAACCAAGGGCTTAATTTCTGCGGAGAACACTGCTGGTTATCAAAAGCATCTGCAGCAGTAGCCACATTTTTTGCAATGGGAGTGCTAATCTAAAGGAAATATTGAGCGTAGCTGTATTAGTTATTGCTATGACTCAGTTCTTTTGAGTCATGGCACACACTAGGTGGAAATTAAGAAGCTCTGCTCCTATTCCAGGTCCATAAACCACTTAGTTCTACTTTGTTATCACCACATTCATCTGATCTCCACCAGGCTATGTAGATCTGTTTTCTCATCACGGCCTGTTGCTATGTCTGGAATCCCATGGCAATGAAGTCCTGATCCTTACTAAGGAAAACTGATGCCCACAAGTACAACCATCATCTCAGCCAGCTGAAAAGCATTCCTTGTAGCATAAGATTAGAGCTTGTTCCTCAGCTCAACGAGTTGCAGCATTCAGACTGGATGCTACAAAAGGGCAATAATGAGAATAAACATTTGCTTTCTCTGTGATACCAGACTGGATTGTATACGGCAGCTAACTTAAAGGTCACACTTATTACTAAAGATAAGAGGGTTAGTAAAAAAATGTAATTTATTTTGTTAATAATAAAAGTAACTACAGGATTGCAATACTCAAACAAGTAAAACAAAGAAATTAGAAGCTTTTCAATAGGCCTGAACTCCCAAACTGTTTCAAGTTTTTCCTTTTGGAAGTCTGGCCCTGGCTAGACAAGCTCAGGAACAAACTCACAATCCTATTAAATGCTATCTTAACAGAATAAATCAAAAGCACACTAAATAACATGTAGCTCTGGGACTGATTCATGAAGCATTACTCTGTCTTATAAATATGCCTTATGGACTACTCAGCTATGCATCTAAAGAGTCAAATTCACCAAGCAGTAACCCATCCGTTCCCACAAAGGAGAGGAACTCATGAGCCTTGATGTAAATCTACAGAACATCAGAGGATTATAGTATTTAAACAAAACATCAGAGCCTTTCAGGCTCTCTGCTTTCTTTGCTTTGCTAATTAACTTTTATGAAACTCATTGTATTACCTAGCTGCAACAGGGAGCTGGCACACTAATCCATCTGCAAGGTGACCCCTGTTGTGTGCTATGCAGATTGGGATATTGATATGCTGTTGTGGACTGCAAGACATATCTGTTTCTGTCCCTTGCCTGTCATTTGTAGATACAAAAGGAGGAATGGCTGAGTGTTTAACCAGAGAGTTTGATCCCACTGTATGCCTAGGCTAATGCAGGGAAGAATAAGGCTGGAATAACCATCCTCACTTAGACATTATGGTGATTGGCTTTGATGCCATGCCTACGATTGATCTGTGAGCTGAGAGATTTAGTCAAATCAAAGCTCTAAATAGATACAGCTTTTGTGATTGTTAATTTTAAGGCTGGATTCAGTGCTTTTTAGCTCCTGGGCTTATCTTTGCTCTCTCTGCATTTGACTCTATATCATCAAAGTCCCTTTGGGAGCTGTGATTTACTGCAGTCAGACTCACTGCAGTTATGGAAGCCCACAGAAAAGATCAACACTTTTTCTTAAGTCCTCTGGACTTATTGTAAAGGCATCTGAAATGATGATCACTATAAATATTTTTCAGTGGGATTTGCTCTGCCATGAAAAAAAAAGCAGGTGTTAAAGTTATTAGAAGTACGTCAAAAGTTTGCCACTTAATACCAGCCTAGAGGTATGTTTACCAATGATAACACCAAAAATGAGGAAAAGAAGTTCTGCAGGAATTACAATTTGTCAGGTTATTTCAGAAAGTTTGGGGAAAACCAATTTTTGAGAAGGCTGTATAAAAGCAGTATTTCAGCAGTCAAACTCTCTAAATCCAAAATGTAGGAAACCTTTCTTGCATGAAATAGTGTGTTTCAGTTTCTAGTGATATCTTTTAAAGAGTCAGTCAAAGATTGTAGAGTTTACTTGCCCTGGGATCACCAAGTGACAGCAGAAGTGTGGACAATGACTTGTAAAAAGTCATCTTTCACCTGCTCAGATCCTGGGCAGAACTAAGACTTTCCTGCCATTTCCATCACACCATTTAAAATATTCACCTGGACATCTTCCTTGTTTGTGCAGCACCCCACCTTTATGCCTGCCAAGGAAACAGGAGTAGTAACAGATTTGAGAGCCTGTTTATCATTACATACAGATTATTCTGAGATATACATTATGCCCCATCAAAACAGTACTGCATATTCTTCTGTCCCCAGCTCAAAAAAACCCACCACACCTACTTCATTAATTCAAAAAGAGCTGTGCACAGATTTCTAGTCATGAGTTTTGCTACTGCAATTGCTACAGTGGTCTTTTGAGAGGCCCAAGTTTTGTAAACTATTGGAGTCGGGGGAAGGGAGTTAAAAGACAGAGAGATGCAAATTAATTCTCTGGAATGTTTTGAAGTGGGGTTTGAGTGTAGATTTCCAAGAATGTGCTCTTTTTTTTTGCTGAGAGCAGTGAGTGTTACTGATTTACTGAAGTTGATACTGACTAAGCTGCCTGGTTACAGTCCCAGGCACAGAATTATTTGCCTTCCAGGCTGCCAAAATTAAGTCCTTCCACTCATCTCTTTTTACTTCAGACACAGTCCAGGAGGTAGGAAAAGAGATGCAGACTTTCAAAAAGAAGTCAAGACACAAACAAACTGGGAAAACAATGATTACATTCATTAGCAGTTCCAATTTTCACAGGTTTGTTCCAGATGGCGCAAGTCCATGTCCAGGTCCCATGAAAGAGAATAGAGAGGAGTATTGCTGTGTCTCAGAGAGAAGTGGGATGTCATGCAAGCAGTTCTTTGTAGGTGGTGTTTATCATGGGAACTGACCTGGTAGATTGAAAAACCTGGTAGCTTGATTTTTTCCTGATGCTTAACCGAAGTAGTGTTTGCTGAAATTTTGGCTGCCATTTTCCTTAGTTTGTGGTGATGAGCAGTGAGAACAGTTGATCACTGTCCTCTTTCTTTATTATAATCTTTTAAATTTTACTGAGTCGAAAAGTTATCAGCATTACCTCTCCCCAGACATAGTTTTTTCTCTTCCAAAAGCAACAAATGCTTTCCTCTTTTATTTGTCATAAATAACACTTTTTAAATGCCTCTGACTATTCTCATTGCTCTTTTTGGGCATGTCTTCCTTTTAATGTCTGGTGCTTTGACCTCTCTAGATAATGTCATACCAGCACTGCAAAGAGCAAATTCTGCTCAGTTCAGTGACACTCTTGCTACTTCTCAGAGGGAGATTGATTTTCTATATCACAGTATCTCACTCACTGGCTTTTTTTTCAGTTTGTGACCCAGTGTAAGCACCAGGCCCTGTTCTGCAGCTCTTCTACCTTGCCAGGCATTGGATATTTTGTCCTTGATTTCATCTTATTATCATCTTCTACATTAACTTCTACTAAACTTCACTTTGTTGACTTTAGATCATCAGTTTCTCCATCAAGGTTGGCTCTGCATTTGGTACAAAGCCAACAATTACAGTTACCTGTAGAGATTCTGCTGCTCAGCAAGTGTCTCAGCAAAGCAGAACCAAAGCTGGAGCTGGGCTCTCCAGGACCGGAGTCCCTCATTAAGGAAGGCTTCTCAGGAGCATGTAGAGGAGAAATAGCAGCAATGTTAGAGATGTAACACTCTCTATGACTGTGTTTGTTTTCTTTCATTATAGCTCTAAGAGCAAAAAACCAAAAGGAAAACCACACAAACCCCACCTTCATTCTTCTGCTGGTAATGTCCCTCAAGTGTTTTGGTCTTTCAGATATTCACACCTACCTGTAAACAAAGGACTGGGTCCCATACATGCTCAGTTGGTCACAGCTGAACTGACCCCTTTTATCTGGCAGCTTTCTGAAAGCAGCTCACACACTAATGGAAGAGAATGTCATAGCCCAGGAAAGTCATTCTAGCTCAGTGGACCTGCCAGCTCTTGACAGCACACTTTATTCTACTAATTAGAACAGATTGCTTTTAAAACACAACTGTTGTTAAGACCTGTAGATACCAAATTAGACCTAATGTACAACGGCTTTTAAAAGTGTTAAAAGCTGTTAAAACCAGCAGATGCAAAAATTGCAAGTAATGCCAATGCCTGCATTCACCAGATCCTTGGATTCTAGGAGAATGGAGCTTCCATCACGGAACAATAATGGAGAAAAGATATTCTTGAACTTTTTGAAAAGACACAAGTTGAATAATATTACTGTAATAGGCAGGAATCAGTCTAAATTGCTGTCCCAGTGGCCAAGTGGTGCTGCTGGTAAAATGCCTGCCTGGATACCCTTGTCACAGCAGATGACATGAATATTTCACAGTGCTGAAAGGAATGTTCTGTTTCTCCACCCCCCACTGAAAAACAAAGACACTGTTTACTGAAGTACTTAATATATTTGAAGTACACTCACTCAAGACTAAAGAGAAGCCTGTTCTGATTCATCCTAACTTCCTTATATTTTCTTTAATAATAGCTACCTTCAAGCATATCCTGTATATAAGAACTTGAGCCAAGTGTGTTTAGCCAAGTGGGCCTTCATTTTATGAAGACCATTTATAAAGAAAAAGTTTATATATATATATATATATTTCTTTTCATTTATAAACTGGGTTACACTGGCCTAAGATCCTACAAGTGAAAAACTATCCAGAACCGCATTTTACTTTATTACAGAGAACACCCCAGGCATAGGCAGGGGATTTCCCACACTATCTCTGTTTCTCTTGACTTCTTTTCATTCACTGTCTAGAACAGACAGTAAAGTATTCACACATAATATCATTCTACTTTTAATTTCCTATAGCTGGCTTTGGAGCCCGGCTCTTGTTTGGATCTTAGACTGAATTCTCTGTAGCTGATAACAATTGAAATTCCAGTCCAGCCAAAGGAGAATACCTACTTTGCTGCAGCCAGGGCTTTAATATGCCCCATGAAACAAGGACTGAGACTCTTCTTGATATGCCTGCTTTGCACACACACCATCACTGCTTCTAGTTAGAATGTGTATCAAGAATGGTATGAATTCTATTTTATGGATCAATCATTACTAAAAAAAATTACACAGCATTAGGCAGCAGCCACTTTCAAAAATGTCATTATCACAACTGCTGGATTAATCTAAAAAGGAATACCAACGTGATTCATTTGTATTAAGGGGGAGTAGGCTGCAGGCTTTGATTTCAAAAATCAACTTTTTTATACACAGAAATAAAACAAATGTATTAAAATGCAGTGACTTGTTACAAAACAGCCTCTCAAAGTTCTGGTGACATGTCATTAACACCACCAATGGACAAGAAGAGCTTGGTCAGTGGTCCTTTCCAGCCGTCTGTACCCCTTCAGTCAATACACTGGGACCAGCAGCTGTGGCAAACAACTCCTGAAAAATTACTGTGCAGGTTCAAATATGCCAAAAAGGCGTATATGCAGTGCATGGGGAGTTTCATTCTCATAGATCTGTGTTACAACATTCTAGGAGATTCTTGCCCACAGGTGAGGCAACAGCAGCAGCTGTGTGGTGGCTCTCAACCATTGCACTTCGGACTCTGGTACAGCAGCTTAAACTACTATCACTGAACTCAAACTGTGCAAACTGATGTATCAGGCTTTAAACCAGCTGGGAAGCCACAACATACCACATCCTGAGCTACACTCTGTCCACTGCACCGGCTACAGCAGTTCCCACATCACATGGGCAAGGCAGACAGCCCCAGGCAACGCTTCTGGAACAACTGCAACAGCTCCGTCTGCCATGGCACTGATAACACTTCATGCTTTAGACTCCTGTGCTGTTTTGGTGGTAAGAGATAGCAAAGGCTATAGGGTGGATGGAATGGAGGTCAGGTTGAAGGTGAGCTAAATTAGTGTAGTTATATTCCTACCGGCAGTTCAGTGTGAAACACTGTTTTTTCTGTGAAAGCACAGACTCAAACTACACACAACTGTGCCCTGCAGATATTTGAATGCTGTCTAGCTTTGATTCATAGGTTAAATATATTACATAACACACAGAATCTGTTATACAAAACCTGAAACAGAACTGTCTAATTTCACGCATTCCTTTCAGTGTAAATGTGCGAGACACAAAGAATGTCATTCCCAAACTTACTGGGATAGGAGATAAACCTAAAGATACATTTAGGCCATGACTGTGCAAAATAAGTCTATTTTCTGCTGCAAATGTGGTTAGACATGCGTTAAATATGTGATATTGTTAGATATGTTCTGTATGTTAATAAGCCAGGCAATAACAGACTAGCAGAGAATCTACCATTCTCTGCAGGTGGAAGAACTTTCATTTCATTGCAGCTTGGTCTGATTTCACATTTGTTTTCCTAGCTCCTATGGTTGCCCTCTTTGCCTTGGCAAAAAGTCACCTACTGATTACTCATTGTGAAATAAACAGTATCTCTCTCTGAGGAGAGAAATGTACACAATGTGCAGTAGAAGCAAATTGTGCAGACTGAAAGAAAATTGTTTAAAACACAGTCACTGGAAGAAGAAAGTAAAAGCAGTCCTGGAATTTAAACTGTTCATGGAGAAAAACATATGTGGTTTTGGGGAGCCTACTCAATAATAAATGTAGAGGACAATAAACAAGAACTTGTTAGTGGATTCGTCTTTCCACCTGCAAAATAAACTGAAAAATTCTAATTTTAAAAATGCAGCTCAAAAATTAATGTTCAAAGATCAAAGACAAACCAAGAAAATGTTACTTTTCCGTGTCATATGAGGAGTTCTAACAGTAGCAAAAGGGTAAAAAACATATAAATATAAAAAGCCTGTAACAGAAAGTAGAGGAAAATGCACTCATAAAACAAAATTGTCTATGTTCCTGTATCCATACCAGTATCAGAGGCAAATGTTGTTTGTCTTAAGCTATATACTGAAACTAAATCCGAGAAGGAAGTAGACTGAGCAGAATTGTTTCATTAGTATCACTCTATATATTTTTCCAGACAGACTAATAACAGCCCCTACTTCTTCAGCAGCCTAGCTAAATCTGTACAGAGTTCTGAAGAAAAGTTCAAGTTATTTTAAGCTGCAAGGATGAAGGTTTAAAGGTGGTCCCTTAGGCAGTAGCAATCTCCATCACAAAACTGTCTTAAAAATTTCTGTCCACAACTCTCAGCTGCACAGTGCCACAGAAGCTGGACGTGCTGCTAAGGGTACATCATGTCAGCAAAATTCATGGCCACTAATTGTATTACTGGTGTTCCTGTAATTACTTCTGCCCTACTGTGGTAGTGCCTGTAGCCTCAGGATCTCATTACATTCACTATTGTATAAGAATATGAAAATTAGATGGTCAGGTGTTTACATCATGTTAATGGAGGCAGTGGCACAGGGTGCAATGGAACAGGTAGGTGGTAGTGCTCACTGATATAAAAGGTATGCACAGAACACTGGATGTCATCTCAATCTTGGGATTTGCAGCAAAGAAATTTGGAGTGTAGATTGTGGGGTAGAAGTTTAAACAAAGTACCTTTGGACAGCAAATTACCTAATGTAGCAAAATATTTATTTCTATTATAGTGAGCTCATATATCAAAACGAATGTTTAATTTCAGTGATTAAAACAGTAAGGTGCACATCTGTTTACCCCACCTACAGAATTATATTGAGATAAAACACAAAGGTCTATATTTTCCATACGAGTCTGTCAGATCCATAAAAAGCAGACTTTACCAAGTTCAGTCAGCATGCCCTTCACGTGACTAATCTCACCTTTCTACAGTAGGGTGACAAAATGTGGCAGCTGACAATACTTCTCTATTTTTAGAAATAGATATAAAATTGAGAAAAATCAGCCTTATTGTGGTAAACTTTGCACAAACATAATGTAGATACTCCTTAACACAAAAGGGCATATGAAGAATGTGGAGAAAGCACACAGAAGGCTAAGTGCAGGTTTAGTTAGTACCTTTTAAAATACAGAGCAGGGCTTTCTACTACCAGCTCCCAAAAAAGCCTAGTATGCTTTTCATTGCTGTTCCTCCATTTTGCTCTTTTCCTCCATCCTTCTGTAGCCCTGGTTAAAATGACAGTCATTTTTGACAGTGTGTTTTCCCAGATTCTCCTTTTCCCCTTGGACACATTTACCTTTGAGGATTTGCTGTGTCTGGGATTCCATGTGTCTGGGTAGACAGAACTGGTGGACACTGTACAAGGTGTGAGCAGGAGCCTTAGTGATTCCCCAAAGTGTGAGCCTGCCGTGCTGGTCCCTGTGCAACATCCACACAGCACAGGGTCAGTGTGTCAGACATGAGTAGAAACAGTACTTGCAAGACTCTCTCTGCCGAGGACATCCCAGGCAGGCACGACAGTGCTTTATAATTTATCCGTTTCTGATAAATTATTGCTTTTTTGCTCCTGTTCCTGATGCTGTGAAGTGCCCAATGCATGTCAGGACAAACGCAGACAGCTGGTGACACTATCAGCTCTGATGAACCTTGGTGGGCAGACAGCCCCAGGGACTTGCTACTCATCCATTTTTAGCCAGGCCACCACACAGCACTGCCTCCAGTGTGTCCCAGCTGCCTCCTGCCCCTGGTTACTCCTGCAGCATGTGAAGGGGCCAATCCAGCCTGGTCCCTTTTCAGCCTGATCCCCTTTCAGCCTAACCTCATTCGGCTCAAAGGTCTGTAAGGCCAGCCTGGGTAAGGCTTGTGTGACCGCACTGCAGGCTCCATTCTTGGTTCACAGTCATATTCATAGAATCACAGAATGATTAATGTCAGAAAAGACCCTTAAGGTCACTGAGTCCAACCCTTAACCCAGCACTGCCATGTTCACCACTAAACCATGTCCCTATGTGCTGCATTTATATGTTTTTTAAACACTGCCAGGGATGGAACACTTTCCAGGACATGGAAACTTTTTTCAATGTCTGATCACTCCGTGAAGAAATTTTTCCTAATGTCCAATCTAAACCTGTCCTGGTGCAATTTGAGGACATTTCCATTTGTCCTACCACTTGCAATTTAGGAGAAGAAACTGATCTTCACCTCAATACAATCACCTGAAAGGAGGTTGTCCAGGGCAGTAAGATCCCACCTGTGCCTCCTTTTCTCCAGGCTAAACCACGCCAGCTCCCTCAGCTGTTTCTCATCAGACCTGTGCTCCAGCCACTTCATCGGCTCCATTGCCCTGCTCTGGACACACTCTAGCACTTCAATGTCTGTCTTGTAGAGACGGTCCCAAAATTGAACGTGGTGTTTGAGGTGCAGCATTCAAATCACTGCCAACAGCATCCAGTTTAAGAGGCTTTGTCGTGCTCCCTGCCTCGGATTACATTTCCAAGGCAGGTTTTTTTTCCCTGTGTCCTGATGCAAGCTACACACTGCCCACTTCCCTGCTGACACTAAACACCCTCCACACGGTAGCAATTTTCATAGAATCATAGAATAAGCTGAATTGGAAGGGACTCATCCGGATCATTGAGTCCAGCTCCTGGCCCTGCACAGGACACCCCAAGAGTCACACCCTGTGCCTGAGAGTGTTGTCCAAACGCTTTTTGAGCTCTGTCCGGCTTGGTGCTGTGACCACTGTCCTGGGGAGCCTGTTCCAGTGCCCAAACACCGTCTGGGTGAAAAACATTTTCCTGACATCCAACTTAAACCTCCCCTGACTCAGTTTCGTGCCTGAACTTTGTTGAAGCTGATGGCTGTGGCTCCCAGGTGTTCCTCAAGGAGAGACTGAGTTTCTGTCAAAGCACACCCACTGCAGAAAGGCGATTTTTTTTATAAGTCCTGCACTCCCGCAGCTCAGCTGGGAGCAGGGAGGTCTCTCCTCTCTGTCCAGCGAGGCTGGGCACGTCCGGGGGCTCGGCAGCGAGCGCCTGGCGGCGGGAGGCAGCCGTGGGCTGCCAGTGGCCGGAGCGGGCGAGCTTCCCCCGCTGCCCACGAGGTGTCCCCCCGCACCAGCATAAGCCCCGCAGCGCCGCCTGACAGCGGCTATCGCCCCCGGCATCAACTCCTCAGGTTCGTGTTGATGATGATCTCTTTTCCCCGCTGCGGTCCAGCTCGGGTGTCCGTGTGCTGAAACACGGGCAGCCTCTGGCTGGCGCGTTGGGCGCGGCGGCGGGGTCTGTGCACTCCCCGGAGCACCGCAGGGGTTGTCTCTCTCTGGAGTGGTGCTGCTGGGCTTTGGACATCCAACAAGACAAGTGAAAGGCTTTATAGCAGAAACGGTAAACGGGCAGAGAGCAAATAGTGTATTTAGCAAAATGTTAATCGTATTATTTCTTAATTGACTCTGATTTCCATTCATGCCCAGATTTTGCCGATGAGGCTGGCAGGCACCCTTTCCATTCCTCTACACTGCCCTCAGCCAGAGAGACGATAATTTCTGTCTAAAACCAGAGGCAACACATGACAGGCAGAGGATACAGAACAGAACAAACTAAAGAAATGCAACTGTTCTGTACATGGGGTCATATCACAGCCAGTGCACAAGGGTGATGAGAAAAGCCCTGAGAGTGTGCTGAAGGTCAGCATCAGTGTGGGGCACCATCTGTTTTAAATTCCAGTTTGAAGCTAACACTGCTTGGCCTCTGTACTCAGCAACCAGAGTTTTCTGTCCCCACAGGCAGATACAGGTGGGTAGAGGAAAGCACATCAGTTGGTTTTGGATATGGTCCAGTGAGCCCAAGCCCAAAATGAATGACCTCCACTGGCTGTGAACTGATCAATTTTATGTATTCAAACAAAAAAAAAGGTAGTCCTGCCTAACCTTTCCAGATTATTCTCCCACAGCTATGGAAATGTCACCACATTCTATTTATCTGCAGTGCAAAGTTCATGTGTCATTACATGGTATTCACAGTGTCGGCTTTCTTTAAAAAAGTTATTTGCATTCAAGGAAAGACAAGGGAACATATGTGGTAGTAAAACAGTAAAATATGTCCAACTGTTTTATAATTTGGGAGTCAAATATCCTTCACTATTGAGAAAAATGCAGAAATGTGGTTTAGTTGTCCCAAATTTAAACTAAAATTTGAATACAACTCTCTATATTTCAGCCATAAAAGACCGGTAGTAGCAACACTTACACAGATGTAAGAGTATTGTAGGCACTATGAAAATGAACTATTTAAATACTAGAAAGATGGAAGGGGAAGTTATAAAATTTTGAATATTAAAGGCATTCATTCTAGTTCCTGGTATGCCAGTATTAAATTCCACATATAATTAACCATTAAGGATCATAAGAAATTTTCTGAATAAGTAGTTTCCAAAGTCCTGGTTGAGAGAAGAACTTCATGGCCTGATGTGAACTATGGAAATTTTGAGTCCAACGAAAGAAACAAAATTTAGATCAAAAGCGAGGAACCCCTATATGCTCTTCTACTTCTCCAAACAGGCTCCTACATTTGTAAAAAGACAATAATACTGCTCATTTAAAACACTAATATCACACCAACCCTGTCTTTAGACATTCATAAACTTCAGATTACCAGAAGCCAGGAGTATGTATTAGGAACTGCAATTCTACCGTGCATTTTTCTCACATTCCTTTCCAACTTCCCACTGTACAAACTGGCATATTTTGGCCAATCAAGAATTAAAATTCTTATGTTATTGCCCAACATAGTTCAAGGAATGTCTGATAATCACAGCAGGATTTTCAGTGTGAGGACTGGGAAAGCAACACAAGGTTAGAATAAGTAATAGACTGGTGGCCAGCAGCCTCAAGAAGGTGAGCAACTCCCTTTTGGTAATTGTTGCTCTTCTCCTGAGGTTACTCATTGCACTTTTCCTCCTGTCACCTTATAGGATGTTTTAGATAAGCTGGGGCAAGTTCCTGAAGCGTCTTGAATACAGTCACCAAAACAGTAAACTGCACTGAACACTATGGAAAGTGCTTATAGAGACAGGAGGCCAAGTCTGAAAGGGGGCACTGATCCACCCTTTACCGATGAAATTTTCATTCTTTACTGATCAGAGTACCTAAATACTGAAAGTTTCAAGTCCTAGTAAACATAGTACTGTAGCCTAGCCAAGAATTGTATCATTGTGTAACTATAAAAGAGAGATAAAGCTTCACAGAAAAAAAATGCTCATCCTGCATAAGTTATACAAATACTACCTTAGCAATATAATTATAGTAGTGTAATTGTGTAGACAACTATTTAAGTTACCTTTGTAAGCGTTTCTCTTATTTTATATAACTCTTCAGTATAAAACAATATTTAAAATTATGCTTTATAGCTTCAAAATACGTTGAATAGCAGGAGGCTGTGGTTCAGCTGCCAAGCAAATTACAGAGATGAGCACTCTCCTTAGATAATAACAAAGGAGACAGTTCAATAGCAAGCTTTTTCAGGGAATTGAGAGTAGTTATTTCACAGCTTCTGACCCTAGATCTTTAGAGTCACTGTTCAGAGGAACAAAGAAGATGCTCTGCTTGTGCTGTGTCCAAAGGCAAATACAACAAGATGAAACTTCAAGTCTTAAATGCAGCAACCCAGAGATGGAGAGAGCAGGACAGGGGTGTGTATGTACCCCAGAACTCCTGTGAATGGCATCTGCTAATGCATGCATTCTTAAATTCCTTTCATAAAATGGTATAACTGCAATGTGGGATTTCTATTTGGTTAGTCCCTCCTATGCTGCTGTCAGCATTTTCCCTCGGTGACTGCTGCTGTGCTTCTCATAGCCTCTGTTTTCATAAACATGTGGGGTTTAAGAAGCCATGCGCAGACAGCTTGGGAAAAGGGAAACTAATGCTGTATACATACATTTGCAGATACTATTGTCTAGTCACAAGAATTTTTCTGCTGAAAGAATGTAAAAAGCCTCTTCTCTTTCAGACTAAAAACTCAAATTGTCACAGCAAAGAAATTTCAAAATTACAGTTTTCAAAAGTCCAGATCTGTTTGTGTTTTTACAAAGTTTTCACAAAGTTCCCTCATGTTCCCCAAGCCTTGCTACACCAATGTTTGGGGTGGCTGGGCAGTTCAGGGCTGAACACTGAGGATTTCCCCACTGCTGTCTCCTGGCAGTCCTAAGGTGAGATTTGCAAAAGCTGAGAACAGAAAAGCCGAGTTTGCAAAGAGCCACATGCTTGGCTCCGGAGCTGTGGGTTCTCAACTTGCCATTGCCCCTTGCTCCATCAAGCTGGCAGATTCTCCTCATGCCTCCTCAGCAGACAGTTCTATTCAATTTTTGCTAAAACATCTTCCCACAAAACAGTCCAATTTTGATAAATCAGCACTTTTAGATGAAAAATAGTTCTGCCTAAAAATAAACATCTAGCTTCAGTTTTGAGAGCTGTAGATTAGTTAATTGTATCAGCAAGTGATGACTTTGAAACTTAGATATAAACACCTCTTTAATACCCAACCAAGCTCTGCTAAGAAGAAAGGATGATTTATAGAGCAATGCTGAAGCTGGCAGAGCCTGAGGCTTGAGATTAAACCCTATCTTAATACTGGTTGATAATACTGCATCCTATGACAACCAGAAGGGGTGATAACAATTCAGCAGAGAGGGACCAGGGGCTTTTGGTCATGCTGTTTTCTGTTCCTGTTAATTATCTCCTAGGTCGAGGCGTACATACTCTGCATATGCATCTGCTGATGGCAGAATCTGATACAGTCACACTAAAAACATTTTGCGGTCTGACCTGAGTAATAAGATAGGGCAATGTTACATTTTGTTTCACAAAGAATGTCCTTCTGTTTGGGTTCACTTCACCAATTATGTTCTAAATGCTTTTATCACGCTGTATTGACCTCTAAAAGTAAACTCTGTAATTCACAGCTATCTTTCTCTCCCATTTCAACTAAACTGGGAGGAACTTATACCTTTTTAAGGGAATCAGTGACGAGCTATTTTTCTTAGAAACAGTTAAAAGTAACACCTGGAAGATTCAAAGTTCATGCCACCTGACCACCATGTGGATTATATTCTTAACACCATGAATTTAAAATAGGGGAGATGCATCAAAAGCAGCTGAATATGCGACTGTGATTGCCCTCAGTTTTATGCAGCCGTGTACAGAAGAGGGAGCACAAAGGTACTGCAGCCCTTGGCTCCAACAAAGACCGGAAGTATGTGGAAATGCACTGGCTTCATATTGTTTCAAAAGCATAGGTTAGACATAGATGGTACTATAAATGTGAACATAGAGTTCTAGGGCAGTGGTTGGAACACAAAACTAAAATATTTCTGTGAACTGCTCTGATCCCATAACTGCAGTTGTGCAACTCTCTGGCTCTGTGTCTAATTGCTGGCATTTTCTGCTTGGATAATATGCAAAAGTCTACTCTACAAAGTGTATCCTAATCATCTGACATTTTAAATTGGTTTTGACTTCAAAATAAATGAAATTAAAATGGAATTAGGCAATACCATATTAGATTTTCTTCATCATGTGCAACATCTATTACATACATTATTCAATGTGCATAATATTTCAGAGCCTTCAAGCAGCATACCAAAATCACAAAAAGCAATCCCCCTGACATCTGAAGAGAGGGGACATCAGCACTGTTCCACAGAGAGGTGGTTACACTAGATCCAAAAGGTCCCACTGCCTCCTTCTCCCAGCAGAGGCTGGGTTAGCTGGACAGCTGAGTCCTTCTGTCCCACCACATTGCTCTGGTGGCTGAGGGTTCAGATCACTGCACAGACTCAGTGCCACTGCTAATCCATAACACACTGTGTGACATAGTAGCCGCAGAGCAACTTCACTTCAACAGCTCATGTGGATTCATTCATCATTCCCAAGGCTCTCAAGTCACATTTAGACAGAGGATATGAATTATGAGAAGTTTGTGAGCTTAAGTCAGTGCTAGTACTCACTAATGAGGAATTTACCAGCTGAACACTAGGCAAAGGACAGGAGGAGACATTCTCTGTCCCAAAATGTCCTGTAGTTCAGCCTACCCACAGGAACTGTGCTGGTCTAAACGCTGGAGTAGTCACTTTGGTGACATTACTTATTTAGAAAAAGCTCAAAGGAATTTGATAAGCCTGTCTGGTCCCTATCATCCTTAAGTTTGTCACAAGACTATCTTCTTCAATTCCTACAAGCTATGGCAAGGCAGTATGTGCTGCTTAGGTGACACTCATATGCCAAGGCACTTTGGGATGGTGCACAGTAGCCTCTTACCCTCATTGCACACCAAAGCTACACCACTTGCTGCACCTGCTGCAATCATAAAGAGCTGCTTGCCCCAAAGCATTCTTTGATCTCTGCTACTATTTTTCCTTTTTTATTTTTTTCCTTTGTTTTCCTTTCTCCCACCTTGCAAATCTCTCCTAACATCTATCTGCAAGTGTTAACTACAGAACAATATAACTATCCCTCTGCAACATTTTTGAAGCTATTAAACCATGCAGAGATTCAAAAAAGGGAAGAAAATCTGGTCCAGAGAATGGGAGAACGGTTGAGATTATGTTGTTGTTTTGAAATTCTCCTTGGAGGAAATACATTGCTGAGAATAGCAAATATATGTGCTGGTTATTTAAGAATCCCTGCTTACATATCTTTGCCCCTGCCAGTTAAACTTTTATTCAACATCGCTACTTTCTTGCCCAAATCACATTAAAACTTAATTGGCAATGCTTCTTATTTACACGTTTTTATTTACCCTATTTTTCTCTTCCTCCAGGCCAGCTGAGTTTAGCCATTCCACTAACCTCAAAAACAACCCATTCCTTTATACATCTTCATTTTTTTCCCATTATTGTGCAGTTTTATCCTGTTGCGTTTTTATTCCTCTCCAGCTACCGTATAGTTTTTCCTGAGCACCAGCATTACATAGGCTTGAATCTTGAGGTAAATGTAATAACTCCAAAGAGTTTGTACAGGTATATCTGTGTTCTGAGGCCTTAAACTAGAAATGAGCACCAAATTTAGATCAGATCAGTTATACAAATCAGCTGTTTATTTAATTTTTTCCTGGTATCCCGAGTATCATAGTATCCTGTGACGGCATGTGCAATCAAGAGAAGCCAGTTATGTCTGTAACACTCACTGCAGGTTAATAAAAACCAGAGGGAACACACTGAGATCTCATTGCCTCATCATCTTCATCTGTGTCAGTGGTGAAGAACTGGTTGTAATTAGAACCCTTAGATCTTCTGAAAGTAAGTGTTGAAGGGCTCTTTAGAGCTTTGGAAAGACTTGCCTGGAGGGATTTGAGAAAGATCTGGAAAGAGTCCCCCTCCTCCCTATAGCTTGTTAACTAGTAGCATTATGGAGGGAATGTATTCCATGTTGGTAAATATCTATACCTTCGGTTTACCCAGACCTTTGAGTGAATACTAAAATCCTGGCTCAGCCACACATGGAAATGGTGAAATTCTTAAAAACGTGTCTGAATCCACTGGTACCTGATGAGCTAGAGGCTTTTTCCTGAACAGAACAAAAAGTAATTACTTTAATAAAATGTTACATTAAAAATATAATATATGTAGAATGGTTACATGCAAAACATTAAGACATATTTATGATAGAAAGCAGGGACCCACATGTACACAGATAAAATGAGTATGCTTTCTTGTTAAAAAGCTGCAGTTTAGTTCAATCCAAGTTACTTGTGTTTTTCATTTTGCAAATCTTGATGACAAAGGACTTTTCCCTGAAGAATGCCTGACGATGCTTGATCATTTATTTGCCTCATTATTATTATTATTCTTCAATGCCAAATAAATTAGCTATCTGTTTCCCTGAGTTAAAAATCAAAATGGTTCAGTCTTGGCTCCGAGTAGAATATTATTGATTTGTCATGTTGCAAGAAAGATGCTGCCTGACCTAAATCCCCTCAGGACCTGGATCAGAAGAAAGAATTTTGGATGCTGACCACAGAGTCATCAATAAGTATTTGTAAGCTGAACATGGAGTTGGATTTGTAATGGCAGAACATGTATTGGCTTCCTTAATAATTTGTCTTTCTATCATTTCCAGTAACATTTTCTGTTTGTCAGGTAAAGCATTAGCATATGGTGCCCTATAACACATTTGCCACATAGTGAGGCTAATGAACACAGAAGTATTTTAGCAACTTCATCTATTGTGCTTTTACCAGTTGATAATTGCCATAATGTGGCGTTTCCTATTTTGACCTTGTAGAGCATGAAGTCTCATTACATTTGTACACTAATCTGGTCCGTCTATCAGTCCTTGCTCATGTGAATAACTGTTTGCAAACTCTATTCCAAAATACTTTGCCCCATGCTCTCTTTTCCTGTGGTTCCTGCTACTTCCAGCACACCAGCTGTCTGACTCCCACACCTTTCCCAAACCCCTTCTCCTCTAAGATGTCCTCCTCCTGTGAGTTTATCATACATGGCTGTGTATAGGAGAAAATGATGCTGTCTGCAAAACAACAAAAAAATCCTCCCCCACCACAGACTGTAGAAGAGCAAATAATGGGTATATAAAAAGGACAGCTATTTTTAAGCGCTTCAAAAGATGATGAAAATTGTCTCACCTGCAGACAAATCTAGAAACCATAGCCAGATGCATGATAAAAGAACCCTTAATAATAAAAATATTTCCAAAACCTTTTGAGTCTTTTCATGCTACCTTCTGCTACAACCTTTTTCTCTATTCCAGCTTTTCTGCATTTGGACTAGAGTCATGCAATGAAATTAAGTCATATGACATCTTTAGTTGCTTGACAGCAGTCTCATCTATGAAACTCAGCCTCATCTATGAAAATGTATCTTTGCAATTTGCAAACTTGGTAAGATACTTACATCTTTCTGAGAAAAATGCAGTTCAGTCACTTCAGCAGCTGCTATTAGGCATCTGCTGAACAAATGACACAATCGCCTGCATAAAACAATCAGTCCAGCTGGCCAGATTTCCTATGTCCTCTGGATACAGTCTTTGATGAATAGATCCCCTTATTTTTCATGTCCAATCTATTATTAATAACATTCTCTGTGATCATCCAGACACAAAGAATTAAGACAATAACTCTCTAAGTGAATAACAGAGCCTTAGCTTGCCCAATGGAATAACAGTCATTAAGCTTCTGCCACAGACACAAGGATGAGCAATTGCTTGGGAAGTGTTCATACGTAGTATGTTAAGCTAAAACATCCCCCTTTCTTGGGAGTTCCTTGTGGTAGCACCAAATGCATCAATCAAATTACCTAATGAAAAGCATTTCAATAAAAATATCTCCTCATTCAATGTAACTGTCTCTTTTGCAATAATATAACAAGCATATAAATTAAAGTTTTTGCATATGACAATCTTCCTGCAGACAAACTTAATGAAAAGAAAAAAAGGGTCAAGGCAGATAATATTTCTGTGTCACTGAAACAACAAAAAAATCTAGCAAATAGCTTCTTGGGACAAGCAGGGAGATACAAAACAAGGAACAACAATTTCCTTGTCAACAAGCTTATGTGTATCCCACCTGACTTTGGACACTTCAGGCAGCCCAGAATAACACTCCGCTAGCCTCACTCTGAAATGCTGCCTCTGTCTCTCTGCAGTGTTGTGGTTTAACCACAGCCAGCAACTAAGCACCACGCTGCTGTTCACCCAATCCCTCACAGTGGCAGGGGAGAGAGAGTGGAAGAAGTGAGAAAACTCACGGGTTGAGATAAAGAGAGACAGTTTAACAGATAAAGCAAAGGCCACACACACCGGCAAAGCCAAACAAGGAATTCATTCACTGCTTCCAATGGGCAGGCACGTGTTCAACCTTCTCCAGGAGAGCAGGGCTCCATCACGTGCAAGGCTTCCTCGAGAAGACAAACACCATCACTCCAAACGTCCCTCACTTCCTCCTTCTTTCCTCAGCTGTGTATATGAGCAGGATGATATATAGTCTGCAATACCCTTTTGGTCAGTGGGATCAGCTGTCCAGCTGTGTCCCCTCCCAGCTCCTTGTGCACCTCCAGCCTCCTTTCTAGTGAGGTAGGGTCTGAGAGGCAGAAAAGGCCTTGATGCTGTGTAAGCACTGCTCAGCAATAACAAACACATCCCTGTGTTATCAACACTGTTTCCAGCACAAAACCAAGACACTGCCCCATACGAGCTACTATGAAGAGAGTTAACTCCACCCCAGGCAAAACCAGTGCAAATGCCTATATAGAGAGGGAGTGTTCCCAGTGTTCTCATTAAGTATTGCAGTAGGAAGCTAGGACAGGAGCAGTCACAATGTGCATCACGTTACCATGCAGAGAGGGATGATGAACGCAGGCACAAGCACCTGCTGAGATCTCTGACTTCCTGACAGTGTGCACTGCACGCCTGCTGTCGTTGGACAGCCCTGATACCATCACACATCCCCATCCTTTTTTTGAACCATATCCATCCATTCAGGACTAGCCATTAAACCAACATTGTTCATGCATAACTTCATACTGTTTTCCCTTTCAGAAAGTGACCTGTCAAAGGGAGAGAGCACATTGCACAACCATTTCTTGGCTGTATTATTTGAACATATAAAGGAAATATGGTTTATGGGCTGCTGAAACTGGAGTTTCAGCCTTCCAAATTTCATATCCTCTTTACACGAATTCTGTGTATATTTTCCTCTCTATAACTTTCACTGCCTTGTCTTTTCAAAAGCCATGAATCCTTTTTATTTCACTCACCAAAATCTCAAACTAAGTAATTGTTTAACCACAGAGGAAGTTTAAATATGGAACTAGCACAAGGCAACACCCAAATTCAGAATGCATCCTGAAACACAAAGGTATTAGGATGTGAGATACGTATCTGTCACAACATCCTTCTCCCGAATATCTCAGCTGAAGTTCTGCATCCGGTCTGCAGAACTGCAATGCTCTCCTGACCCTCCCTAAATTGTAAGCAAACGCAGGTCTAATTTAAACTTTAGACACAGGCATATCCCTTGTTAAGAGAGCAGAAATATTATGGGCCCTGTAGTGCCCATTTTTGAGTTGTTCTTTCACTTGCAAATGTAGGGAAAGCAGATTGCTACACTCAGCAGTTACAGGAGGTGGCATATGGTAAGAATGAAAACTGCAATAGGACTGCCATAATTAATTTACCTAAAAAAAACATAAACCTGTACACTTCATATTTTAATCTTTCATCCAAAGAAAATACAGTGTTATTGAACAAGACAGTCTAACTTTAGCAACTCTTTCCTGTGCATCAAAGACTTTTCTGAATAAGAGTGATGACCAGAAGATTGCTCAATTAATCCATTCATCTATCTTCTGATACAACTTCTGCCCTGAATATACACCTTTTGGTCAGATTCCCAGACTGATCTAAATAGTCTCACAAAGTTGCATCCCTTAAACTTTGCAATATTCTATGGAGTTGCACAGGTTCGTGGACACTGTAGAAGTGATTTAAGGCTTAGGGATTGACACACCCCTAAGAGTTAAATACCTTTGTGCTTGCCTTCATGTTTGCCACTTATCCTGAAATTATCCTTAATATAACCCAGATTAATATAGAACAAAAATGAAAAAGCTTGGATTCAGCATTATACTGGAATTGAGCCCCTATACAAAGTATTTGCTTCCTCTTCTACATATATTAATCCTTATTTATTTGATGGGGAGGGGGTTTATTTATTAGTAGTAATAAATGACTATTAAAAATACTAATATAATTACTTGTTAGAAGTAAATTTTAAAGCATTACGAGTTTACATTTTTAAGTCTCTATAGGAGGCAGAGCTGCTTTACAAATAGTTGCTGACAATTTAACCTATTTTAGCTCTTTTTACCTGCAATTTTAGAATTTTTTGTATCTAAGCAATTTAGACATGCCTTCTGGTTTCTAACTATTATCTTCATTCTTCCTCTCTTTTCTTGCACTGCACAGGTCTCCTTAGCATGCACATAACCTAGGAGTGCACTGTCTGTCAGGTTCTCTGATTAACACGCATTGCTCTTAGCAGTGCTTAGCTGTAAATGGTCAAGCTCAGCTTTTAATTGCACGTTATGAATGTTATGAATGACTTTCCATTCTTAATGCACAGTTGCAATAATTTTTGCCTTTTAAACACAGCTGAAATTTCTTATATACTTTCTTTGCTCAGAGGCTAGATTTATTTAAAAACTGGTAACTTATTACTTTGGTTCAGTTGATTTTAAAAATAAGAAGACATTGTTCGAAACTAGTGGGGTTTGTAGATGTAAAACAAACATTCAGTGTGGGAATGTCAAGTAAAGATTTTGCTGAGCAATATAGGACTTCTGCATAAGAAGAAAGCAAGATTTAACAATACTAAAGTCCATATCAAATGTTTTAGAGTAACATGTTGACACGTGCAATGTATTACTTATCTGACGTTGTGTGTCTTAAAGGTTAAAGAAATGTTCCAAGAACTTTCAGGTGTGCAGAATTATACACAGAAGTCACAGATGTACAGCTCTTACTCATAATACTGTTGGTTGTGGAGTTCTTGTGAAAATCTGAAATAACCTGCCTGAAATAATTCTGAAAAGCTGAAGTTTCGGACTCGGTGGACCAATAAATTCATTTTTTAAAAAGTTACCTAATAAGTTTGTTTCAATTCTTTTATTTAAACAGAGGAGTATGTAGTGTCAGGATTTTGCCAATGTCAGACTGAGCAAAAATTATTCAGCTGAATTTTGTCAAAAGTGTAAAATATTATTGGTACTTAGCACTGAAGTCCTTTCAAAAACTCAGTCTTCATGCCACTTAGAGAACAATGGTTCCAAAAATAGCTTTAGCATTTCCCTTTCTGCCTTTAACTATGTCAGAAAAAACTGTGGCCTCCTCATCCATGTAAACAGATTCTTCCAATATGAACAGTTAATCTACAGAAAAACTTGTTTTTTCCCTGTCTTCTTTTTTTCAAAGTTTCTGAAGTGCTATAATTAGAAGTACATCAGTGTGTCAACCTGAGAATATTTATACAGCAGAGCCTAAAAAAGTTCTCCCTTTCTCTGGCTCCAGGCAAGAGTTCTTGGACCCTTGGTTACTATTAAATAAGAGGCAGGAACATATATTCATTTGGGAAACCTCTCATGTTCAGTAATGAGGACTTACACGTGACAGGGGACTGGAATGGAGTGATGATGCAAGTATAAAAATTTTTTCCTCTCAGTCAGTCTTGCTACGCTGAGAAAGGGCAATCATGCAGTTACCCAACTCTAGGTGAAAGGCTTAGATTCATTTTTTTTGCAAAATTCTCAAAAATTTAAGTCCCTCCCACATGCATAAACAGAGGAAATAGTCTAACAGTTTCCCCATTTCCTGTTCCTCTTCATCTTTTTTCTCTTTTCTATATTCATTATTAATAACAAATGGACAAATGGACTGCACATCTGGTTCAGGTCTGGTGAGAACCCTCAGGATGGAAGTGGCAACAGCTGCCAAGCGACTTAATTTCAAAACGGAAATTCTCCTATGAAAACTTTCTGTAAGAGACTGATTGATTTTTGCTGCCAAGTAAAACAGGCCATTCCCACAGTTATGACATTTTTGTAACTCCTTTCCTTTCCAAACACATACTAGCAAAATGCTAACCATGATTTCAGTTACGAGAATGTGAGCAAGGGGAAAAGAAAGATGTTTTCTCCAGCCATTTTGACGCAGACTGCTAAAATTTCATTTCATGAGCTCATTTTATGTAAGCTGAATTGGATTTATGAGCTATGATTCTTTGTTTTTCCTATTTTTAATGTAACCATTATATAAACAGTAACGTCCCGGGTCATCTATCAAACGAAGTGTGAGTCAGTAATTTTACTGGACTGTAAAGTAGAGCACTTCGGAATTCCACCAGAGGGAGCCAGTGCAATTGAAAACTTGACATTCTAAGTTCCAAGGGGAAAAAAAAAAATCAAACCCAAAAAGCCCTTAGGGAAAGATCATTATCGTGCAAAATAGCAGACTGAAAAGAAATAACGACTACTCTTCAGAAGCACGGTGGTTTTTCCTTTTGAAGAAAAATTCTTCACATTCAAAATAACACAAAATTGAGATCAATAACATAAATTAAAAACAACCGTGCTTATATTTTTTCCCCAGGAAATGCATTATTTTGCATTACACTGCACTCTAGTAACCCCTTATTTTGATTGTTTATTATCACATTGACAATTTCTCCCTTCATATTTTGTCCCACACCAATTCCTCAGCCTTTTTCTCTTCTCTTAAAACGGGCATCTCCAAACCACTGGTTGCAGATCACCATCTCCCCACCATCAGCTGTGAGAAAGCTGTAAAATATCCTGTGACTCTACCTAGCAATATCTTTTCTTTTAATGCTTTTTCTTTGATTTTACTAGAATGAATAGTATTTTGGTGATTGTCAGGCAATATATTGCAGATATGCAGCAGTATTGAGATCTGACTTCCAGTAGCTGTGCTCTAAGCACATAATTCTCAACAGTTCCTCATTTGTTGTTTTGGCTATTCAACTGACTTTAAATATTCATCTCTTGCTTGAAATTTAAAGTGCACTGTGATCGGTTTCTGCTTCTTTTTTTAAGTGTCAGGCTTTTACAACTGAGCAAAATAGTTAACCAACCATCACATCCGAAGCCATTTATGGTGAATGTGCATATTTGGTTTTCTCTGCCATTAATAACTTTGGAAATGGCAATTAATTTCTCTAATGGCTTTTTAATCTTTTATTTTATATCATCTTCCTTTTTCCATCTGCTAAATCTAGAAACCTATCCACTTCCCTTCTACTGCTCATTCACCCACCAAAAATAGTGTCAGTAGTCAAAGAAGCCAATTCCAGCACTGGCATGGCTGAACAGGACCAGTAGTTTCTTCCAGCCATCAGGTCACTCTTTTGCACCCTCATGAGTTACATAAGACATAGGGCATCCCATTTTTTCCTAAGGAAATAGAGTTAAACAAAAACAAAGGTGGGGGGGCGGAGGGGAGGAAGAATAGTGAAAAGGAAGACAAAAAAACTCCTGAATGAAGAAGTCAGAAGTAGAAGTAATAGTAAAATACATGGTAAAGATAAAAATCAACTTCTGAAACGAGAATTATGTCTTACTGGTTTTTACTGGTTATGAGGATCATCAGGGATTTCTCAAGATTTCCCTGTGCACATGGATTACTGCAATCATTGGAGCACACCCCTAAGTAAGGAAAAGAAGAACGTGGTTTACATGCCAATGTGGTTCTCATATCATAAGAAAGGAGAAGGGAGGAAGCTATTATCCTATGAAGCCACAGTTTTGTCTAGAAAGGGAGCTGTTCTTCTGCTCCCCATGCATAATACAATGAAACAGCAAAAGGTGGAGACTGGAGGACCAGGCACACACAGTAAAGGCCACACTACAACAAATTGCTAGAGTGCTGGTAGTTTTCACCTAGTTTGGTTGTTAAATAAGTTGTCAACTTTGCCTTTTGCTGAGACCATTCTTAGCACTTTTGGGTTTTTTAACATTTTTCTTTTTTTTTCCCAAAACATTCATCAAGTTCCAAAGATCCTCTCTTGTCAAACTCTTAAAGCAAGATTGCTAAGAGAAACTGTTCTCTTTATATAAGATCCATTAACTCATATGCCATCTAGAAGATTCCAGACTGTCATTTGTTATGCTTTCTACTTTGTGTTCAATGATTTCACAGACAAAATGTACCTGATGATGCACTCTGATGTTTTGATATCTGCTCACAATGCTGCTTTCTCTCAGCTCCAGTGTTTTCTAAACTCTGAGTTTTGTGTGTTCATAAATACATTTTTCAGTGATGCATATCTTTCTGTCATGCTAGAACTTCTCAAAAACTTTACAAAAGCAGCAAAACATACAGAAATTTCCCTTTATACTTTTGCTAAACATTCTGACAGTGTTTTCAAGGTGAGGTCAGTTTGCCTTGTGTTAACTACTAGATAAAAACCAAACTGATTTCTATTCATTCTTGGCTCTGCACTCTGATTTTTTTTATACCCTCTGATTTTTCAGTACTACAGCAGTGTAATCTGTCAGAGAACAGCAAGCACTGTTTAAGATCTGAAACATTAGTACATTCTGAAGTGGCAGAATGTTTGGGGTTTTTTCCTGTCTTCTGCAGGGTCTTCTGTATATTTTTTATTTCATACCTCAAGCAAGCACCAAGGTTTTGGTTTTCACAGCAACTCTTCCCTATGTTCATCTTTGGTTTCATTGTCCTATTTCCCCATTGCAATAATGTGGCCTGCACTTGTCCATGAGGTCTGTATTGACTGAGCACTGGAATGCATAAAAGTGTGATGCTTTCCAAGTTAAATTCATTGCATATAGACTCATTTATAGTTTTGTAAAACCAATACCTATAAACCTCTCCCCATGCTCTTTTCAGTGTAACTAATTTCTCTGCATGCTTTTATCTCATGACATCTTTGTTGGGTTACCTAACTTCAGTTTATGATGCATTTTCCTGTATTACTTTCTGTGGGTTTGGCTATCCCTTATTTTTCCTGTCTCTACACTTCATTTAGCTTTATTAGGTTTGCAATTCCTTTTTTTTTTTTTTTTTTCAATAACAGTTGTTTACTTCTGGAATGAATATGATATGAGAGTCAATCCTGATTGTTATAACTTATATATATTAGAGTATTTGACTTTTTCCATGTTTGTCCCTAGAATTTTCCTTAATAGGCTTTAAGTGACAGGTCTGTTTTGAGACTAATCATTGACAATTTCAAGATCCTAAGAAATGCCATATTTCAACCCAAGTCAGACCAATGAAATTTTTGAGTCTACTGTAGTCTTTCATCACAGCTAGACAGTTACGATTATTCTTGTAGTCATTTGGTAGACATACTGTGGTATCTAGAACTACATTACAAAGGAATACTTAGAATAGTACACAATCTATTTGGATTTTGGAGTGTTCTGATACGTGTCTAAAGACTTTGCTGCATAAATACTTTTTTGAGATTACTCTGAAACAATATATCTCATACACAAAGAGAGGTTTACTCTGCTCACAAACTTCAATCATCTTTGTTTTAATTACCAGGTCTTATCCTTCTAAGTAGGACCTCTCTCAGTTTTTGCTATTGTAAAGTTGAAATTATCTATTAAAACCAGGCAGCCTCTACTTTTCCTGGATTTCATTTTCCAATTTTTATGGCATCTCTTTAGTACCTTTGTTTGGCAATCCCTCCTGAGGACATGTGATGAGAATGCAGATTCCCTCCAAGAAGGAGTTTATTCTTATTGGAAGCATCCACTGGATGTAAACCATGCTACAGGAATAAAAATGGCCAGATTCAACTGTTCAACTTTATGCCTAAACAGAAAATGCAATTCTGCATGGGCACTTCTTGTTTACTTTATTTCAAAATTCTTAGGATATAAATATTCAAGCTCTGAGATTCCTCCAACAAGTTTTTAAAAGGCTCCATTTATTAGACAGTTCACATGACTAAACACGGAGGGGAAGCTGCCCAGCTGTGTGGCTGCATTTAGAACTGCATAACCTATGCTAGGCTAATAGGGGAAAGCCCCTTAAATCCCTCCTCCCACTAATCCCCCCGGCACTGACGTACAATGTCACAGTCCTCTTTACCTGGAATTTTTCAGCTCTTCAGCTGCTAATTTCACGTGGGATGCCTGATCACTCCTTCCCTTAAGTGGTGTAAATTGATTTTTCTAATAACTTCTAAAACTTCATTTTAGCTTAATCAAAATACATTAGCACAGAAAGAGATCACTGAGTCATACAGACCTCACTACAATCCCATTACACTGGACAGAAATTGTATAAGGCCAAAACTATACAGAAAGAAGCCCTGTAAATTAAGATGCCATTTGATAACTCATATGTTCTTACTGAAAAGATCATTAAATCTTGTCCTGTGAACTTCACAGAGGGAGGGTACATACAAAAATTAAAAGGAAAATAAAACACAAAGAGCAGATGGAGTGTTGGATATGTGTGAATGGGCAGGAAAAAGAGCATACAAAATAGCTGCAAAGATTAATCAGAATCAAATATATTCATGTTGCAGCAGCTGTTCAGGATTGTGGCATCCTAAAGACCACACCCAGTAAAAGGCTTCACTCCTTATCCAGGATTTGTGTTTTTTCATTGATTTAAAATAATTAATTTCTGTAGCTACAGGAGGCCCCATCACAGATCACATTGCCATGATGATATCCCTGTGCTGAACCTCAACATGCCCATAACAATGTATGTTACTTGCCAAGGCAAACAGGTATCAGCAGGTGACTCAGGTGGACGACATCAAATTGAGGGAAGCAGCTGATTCCCTCAAGGCCAGGTCATTAGCAGGACTCTGAAAGGCTGGGGACGTGGGCCAGTATGAATTTCTTCCAATTCAATTAAGGCAAAAATAAAGTCCTGCACCTTAGATATAATAAGCCAAGCAGCCAGGAGCTGACTGAGTAAAGAGCAGCTTTACAGAAAAGGTCCCACAGGTCCTAGTGAACAACAAGGGTAGGCTTGAGTGAGGGATTGCTCTTACAGCAATGAAAATTAGTGATATACTGGGAAATATCAGTAACAACATAGCTAGAAGACCAAGGGGAGTGATTACTGTCCCCATCCCCTTCTGGCACTTGTGAGGCTGCCTATGGAGAACTGTGCCCAGTCCAGGGCAGTGTGAAACAAGAAAGATACCAACAAACTAGAATGAGTCTAGTGAAGGGTAGCCAAAAGAACAGATAACTGGAGCACGTGACAAAAAAGGAGATGCTGAGAAAGGTTGGCTTGCTCAGCCTGAAGAAGAGGAGGTTACGGTTTGTTCTAACTTATGTCTCCAGCTACCCATTAGGAGAGAATAAAGAAGATGGAGCCAGACATTTCTTGGAGATGCACAGCAAAATGATCAAGTTGCAACGTGGCAAATTCCAAGGAGGAGGGTATGTGGAAATTCTTCACAGTGAGGGTGGGCAACCTGTTGTGGCAAAGAGGTAGTAGAATTTCCCATCCATGATGACATTCAAAACTCAACTGGACATTTTGCAAGATGAGATTCAGCTAAGCAAGCCAAAGGGGAGGTAACTAGCATCCAGTTACTGTGATGTGCTGGATCCCAGCCCCACTCCTGTCTGTGGCTGTAAAGGGCCTCTTACAGGTGATTTTCTCCAGTCACCTTTTAGCAGCCACTAGGGACAAGCTAAACAGAGAGCTGATGCAATGATGAGGAAATCATGCAGTAAGACTGTTAGAACTGGACACATGCAATAGCTGTATGTAGATCCTGAGGAGAAGACGGAGCCTCCACAGATCTTGGAGCATTGAGAGTAGTTCCCAGTACCTGTTCTGCTTTGCATTTGCATGTCTCTGTGACAAATCAACAAGGAATGCATTTACTCTGTAACTGCAAATCATTGCAGCCTCACAATAGTCCATCCACTTCAAAACAGCCCTTTTGCTGTGCTGACTCATACCTCCATGTCTCTTCTTGCTCCCCTTCTTAGGCATTTTTGGATAAGTCGTCTTGGTTGGGGTACATAAAAATAACTGAATCTTAGCTCCCTGACCACAAGGGTTAATGAACAGAAGGAACTGAGAAATTGCAGGCAAAAAGATCTAAGCTAAGTGTGTGTGGTCCCATAAAATGTAAACAGGCAATGCTTGATCCACCAGAAAATCTCCCAGCTTCAAGAAAACCATCAGCATCTTTTGAATAAAATTTAAACAGGCACAGCAAGTGTAGACCAGCCTAGCAACACTGGTTTTGATCATGCTCTGGGAGGTTTAAAGCCTATTGCCAGATCACAGCCCTACAATATGACTCATTACACTACATCTAAAGTAATGAAATTGTTATGAGACTGTAGTTGTTATTTTTCACTTATCAGGACAAAATTTGAATCTGTGGCATCCCCTGAGAAACACGTATTTATATTCAAATGTTTAAATGAGTAGGCCAATTCTCAGAAATGCATTGCTTACAGGCCACATGTATTTAGAAGTCTACATATAGGATGTTGTTTGCACTTTAGCTATGATTATCTGAAAAAGCTAAGCTGGGGTTCCTTTATCCAAAGAAATACTAGCAGTAGTGGAGGCCATCAAAAGAGAACACCATTTGCTCCAATTATATGGGGTTAATTCTTCATCTCAGAAGTCAGCAAATTAAATATAGTTTCTTGTCTAATGTCACTGTGATACAAACTTACAACCATGTTTCTGCTGACCGGGTCAGCATCAAGCCAGATGGCCAGCCCATATCCTCCTGCCTTTTACTCTCAAATCTCACAGTAGCTGGTTTCCATTTCCCTCGTTCCTTTTTTAGGTAGGTAAGGAGCAGGTGCTCGGGTTCCTTCACCTCAGGGACTGCTGACTCCAGCACTTCTCAGGTTCCCGTAAAAAGAAACTCTGTGCGAAGGAGATGCAGAACTACACACGCAAAGACACCCGAGCTGCCGGTGCTGCTCCGCTCCCCCCGCCTCCAGCCGGGCGGTTTCCCGGGGTCCGTGCCCGCAGGTCCGCGTGCGGCGGGGCGGGAGCGGCGGCCGAGCCCGTCCCTGTCCCGCCGCTGTTGCGCCCCGCTCGCCGCCTCCGGCCGGGCCCACCCGCACCCGCCCCCCGGCCTGGGCGGAGCGGGGACCCGCGGGGAGCGCAGCGCCCGCGACTCCTCGTTAGTATAGTGGTGGGTATCCCCGCCTGTCACGCGGGAGACCGGGGTTCGATTCCCCGACGGGGAGAGCTGCACGGGCGTGTTTTTATTGTCACTCCTTTTCTATTGCCCCGCCCCGCACGAAAAGGTGACAACGATGGCAAAAGGCGCCGCCTACCAGGCAGGAAAATATGCTGCAGGCCTCCCCGTCGGGGAATCGAACCCCGGTCTCCCGCGTGACAGGCGGGGATACTCACCACTATACTAACGAGGAGTTGCCTTAGAACGCGGTTTGGCGTTGCTCCCTTTATTAGCAAATTCGCACAACCATGTCCCCGTTAGCTGCTCGTAAATGCAGTGCTGTTGGCGGAGGGACAGCAGGGGCGACCTCCGGTAGCGGGAGCATGGACCCACGAGCCTGCGTACGGCGGCAACGGCGCGGGAGGCGAGCTCGGCACCACCAGAGAGCGGGGGTGAGAGGCCCTTGCTGCTGCAGACCACTAGCGGGGGTGTGGGTGGGGAGAGCTGACGTGCTTGCGCGGGAAGGCGGTGACGGAACAATGTCGGAGCGGAGGGGCCGGCGCAGGGGTGCGGGTGCCGCAGCGGCCGGGCAGCGTCGTCGGTCGCACCGGTCCAACCCGGCCCCCGCCCTGCCCCTCCGGGCAGAGGGGCTGCACGGCCGGCGGCCAGTGGCGGGTGAGTTGTAATGCTCTGCGGAACGGTGCTCAGCAGGACCTCGTGGCGCAACGGTAGCGCGTCTGACTCCAGATCAGAAGGCTGCGTGTTCGAATCACGTCGGGGTCACATAGCTTTTTCCTCTTTCTGTTAGCTTTTACCGCCTTCCTCGCACAGGAAACCGAGGGACGTTATTGTTATTTTGATTCTTGTTGTTTTCCCCCACAGCTTAGGGTCTCCTCTTTCGTTTGAGGCTAAGAGGGCAGCGCGAAGCAGAGGGCTCAATGGGGGTCAAGGCATAGAATTGCTGCTGTAGCAATGTAATCATAAAGATCCCGTTGGATAAAATTGGTATGTCTTTGTTTATGGTCTTTGTGTATATAGGACTGTCTGATTACACACCTAAACACAAAAGGCAAGAATGTGTCAAAGATTTACTTTATTAAGACAACCGACTGTGTGGAAATGATGAGAAAAATTCAGAAAGCTGTATAGAAAGAGTAACTTCTGAAGGGGACAGAGGCCCCAAAAATGGCAGAGGTACCATGTTTTCAGTACAGAAATTCACATAACAAGGAGTAAAAGTAAAGGCAGAGGCAGCAAGTGGTCTAACTGAGCCAAGAGTGCAGACAGATTCTTGCTTCTCTCAAGAACCCTGCAGAGGACTGAAACACTGACAGGGAGGGAGAGGGAACCAGGGTGCTGGTGGAGGGAACCTCCGAGGGTGATGGGCTTAGGCTGCGGAACAGAAGAGTTTTCTCAGAGTAGCCATTTCCACATGCTGAGGCGGACAGGTACCCATGGCAGAAGGGCACAGAGAGTACTTACCTTTGATCTAGACATGAGATAGCAAGTCCTAGAAGCAATACTTTAGTGATTCAGATGGACTGAAAAGTTTGACACTTGATAAAATTTAATTGGGAGGGAAACAATAGTTTGTCAAGGGCCTAAATTGAGAGAGAATGCCAGAGATGCAATTCTCACTTTGTAAGAACTAATTATTAGTGTTGTAAACCACAGAAGAAAATGAATACAGAAGTCTTAGAAATCAGATTCAGCAGAGTAACAAATTATGTGGGGCTTATTAAGCCAAACACTTTAGCTTTTACAGGCTAATGCTTGTTCTATATACCCTTAAAACTTTTTAAATACAGAAATTCTACATCTTCCTTAAGTGATCTGTTCCAGTACATTGCTACTCTTACTATTACAAAATGACTACATGTAGTTTAACCCTGATGTCTCTTTTGCCACAACTTAAATCCAGCCCTCATGTCATTGTGCTGGAGAACAATGTATTCCCTTCCTTTTTATAGGTACTTCTTACATATTTGAAATTTGTTATGCCTCTTTATAGCTGTTCTAGCATAACAGACTGTGTTTGCCGGGCCTCTGGTTATTTTATCGCTTGCCTCTGGAGCCTTTCCAAACAAGCTGCATTTTTAAGTGCCCAGAAGTGGTCACAGTATTTCAGTTGACTCAGATTTTACCAGGTTTCAATGGACAAGGAGGATTGCCTCATATGCTATGCTAACAGGACTTCCATTTAATGTGGTTAGTCCTTTTTTTTTTTTTTTAATGCACAATCTGTTAGATGGATTTTGTATGAGATGCATAATCTGTTAGACATTTCCCTGGTCCCACATAGTATCTTATCTCTCAGCCTCACCACCCACCAGAGGGTTGGATGTAAGAAGCAGTAGCAATCTGTTTGCATTCCTGTACCTCTGCCAAAGCAGGTGCCCTGCTCTAAACATTCCAGATTGTTGCCAGACAATATCTCTGGCTTGCAGTAAGGGTAATATCTGCCTATAGGAGTCGAAGTTTTCAGGGTGTGGTTTCACACTTGTATACTTGACATGTGCAGGTTGTCACAAAACAGTCTGTCTCGACCCACCCTGTCCATCCCTGCCTGTGCATTTTCCCTTCCACTTGGATCACATCATGCAATGGCACTGCAGCAGCTGCTGGCTCAGCATGCGAATCTGCTGGCACAACTACTAGATCCAAGACAGGAAAAAGCACCAGGAGCACATGGCCTGGGACAGGATAGAGAGCAGGATCATCCCCTTCAGCAACAACCAGAAATACTAGTGGTTCAGTTAAAGTTTCTGTCAGCTGCTCTTTGGGGAGAGAGGTCACTGTCGCTAAATCAAAATCATCTAGTGATGTTTCAAAACTAAATGAAAGAATTAAATGTGCCTTAGCTGTGTACAAACTCTCCCACACAATTTCCTATTGGTGAAGTGGGCATAATAGTTCTCTTTGGTCTTACAGGTGTTTTGTCAGGTTGACTCCATTAATTCCAAGGCATCCAGGTATGCTGGTGGATATTTATCTCTCACCAGCATTTCAACAGCACATGTGCTTCTGTGGTTTTGTCTTTTCCTAATTTTTAAGTACTGCATTTTGTAACCTGGCTGATCTCTTAACAGAGATGTTTTTTTCTTATGAGAATGTTACTAGCTAAATATAGACAAAAGTTTAAATCCACTTAAGCTTCAAAAAATAGTGGAGCTGAAGTAATAGCTTGTATATGGTAAATATAGCTTCTGTCTGTGTTTGACAGAAATAAATATCCAAGTAATTCCGGTTTGGAAATGATTCAGTGTAGGAAACTACCCTGAAAACTGTCCATTTCGCTTCTGTCAGAGTACTTAAGCAGCAGCTGGTACTTCTGTTTTCAATCCTTGTTGGTATAGGCCATCGACTATCACAAGATCAGCAGTAACAAGTTTTAAAGCAGTTGTACAAATTTATTTCCTTGCCTGGGGACAGCCATACAGTGCTGGGCATCCCTTTATTCACCCTCCCTTTGTTCACTGTGTCAGGTGACACGGGAAGAGCAGCATTCCCAGTGGCTGCCAGCTCCAGAACTGCTCTAGAAGCAATATGCTCCCTTATCCTAAGGCATGATTTCTTTCTTGTCACTTTTCCATTTCTACTTCAAAAACAGACATTTCTAATGAGAAAACTAGAGTTATTAAAAAGCTACCTAATTTTTCTAAATTAATCAAGAATGTGGGAAAGAAATTATTGATTCTGGAAAGTATAGTTACACTGTGCTCTAATGATTAGGCAACTGCTCATTTTATTTCTAGTAAAGCTTTCCAGTTTCCATTGCGTTTCTCAAAGGGAATATAATTTTCATAGTGAAACCTGCTGTGCACCAAGACTGAATTAATACTTCATACAGCTTTTTTACACTTCCTTATCAGCTCAGTCTAAGACAAGAGCATGTCTGTAACACTTGCTTAAATGCCTTCACTATGAATTTATAGTCTTCACAATGTTATCTATTACGAGGCAAATGTGAAAATTATACATCTATACTTTATTATAGATTGTTTTCCAGACCCTCCCCTGAATTTAGGATACTTTTTTGAATGAACATATATAGAAAAGTAATTTTTTCAGCATCCTGTGTCATAAACTAATTATTTCATCTTTATGGGTGGCATTAGAGGTTAGAAATCACGAACTTAGGGAAACTCAAGCTAGAAATCTGAGACAGTTCAAAAGGCATTCAGTGTTTTCATGTCAAAGATGAAATTAAAAAAAAAAATTGTATGATTGAAAAATCTCTTTCTCACGCTTGGGAAAGCTAAGAAATTCCAGACATTTGGGAGGGTCCTACAAAGGAAGGATTTTTGGCTTCTCCTTTCAGCATATTTCACATTTTTAGGCAAGCTTAGAGCAGTTTTTTAACCACCGGAAATGGCCACAGTCTCACAACATTTGCACTTTTTTTCCTAAACTTTGCTTTTGTCAGCATTTATACTGACAAGAGGTAAATTGTAACTACCTGTTTCTCAGGTAGAGGCAGGTATTCTGGTCTTTGAAAACCAGAACTTGCAGTTAGGGATAAACATTCAAGTACTGGAAAGTGTCACAGAAGGCATGGTAAAACAACAGTTCCATGCTCCAGCCTTTAAAAAGCAAATTATTGAATAGGCATATGGACCAGAGACCCCATATTTGTGGTTTTTTTCCCCCACTGTAACAACATTAGAAAGATCTTCTGAGCTCATTCACAACGAACTCATTCCCTTCACCCCTTTGACTGCTGTCTCAGGCTACGAAATGTGACTTCCTTTCCTTCAAACAAAGCAAACTGTAAAGGTGCAGATCCTCTGCTGTATTAGGGTCTAATTGTTGTGACAGCTGCAGGTTCCAGTGTCAATGATCATGTATCTGCACAGTTAGGTGCTTTTTTATAGTACTGTCCCTGACTTTACCTTGCCTGGAAGACACCTGTTGATCCCAAAGTGCAACAGTAAAAAGTGTAGAACCAATGAAGGACAGTTTTGTGCCAAGGACTGTTTAGGCACTTGGCTTCCCAGAGAAGCCTACTGCTTGGAAGAAGAGTGACACTGAAGTATTATATTGTGCCTCTCTAGCTTTGGCTGCTTTGGAAGCAACTAAAGGCAGCCAATAAAAGCATTCTGTGTCAGTGCAAGGGAGTTACATCAGGGTAACATGGTAACAGAAAAAGTAATTCACAATAAATATTTTTTTTTTATAGTTGGGGAAATAACTTTCAAAACTTAAATGTACTTTAAATATGAACTTTAAACAATGTTAATCAGAGCCACAACCTCAGTGGCTCCACAACAACTGTACTGGAGCTTGAACAAATAGCCAAAACATATGATATGTTTCTGCTATCTTTATGCTTCTATGCCAGTTTCGTCTGACAGCAAAAATAAAAAAAACCCCACAGATCCAAGATAAGGCCAGTCAACCATCCATTTGCTATGACCAAAGCTGAACTGTGTGTGCAACTGTAGGGATTTACTACTTCATACCATATTCCTGTAGGGTTTTTTTATGCTACACTTAATGCATTAAAATCAGACCTACCATCAGTGTACTTAGACTTCAAGCTGAGCAGTTGTATTTCCTTCCACTCCTAAATTGTCACTCACAAGAAAAGCCAGCACCAACTGTATTGCAGAATCTGAACCTGCACTCTTCCAAGAAGCACTGTCAGGTAACAAGCATCAGGCCTATCGTACCATTATTGTCCATGGGGATGTTAGATGGTGACTGCACTAACTTTTTAGATTGCATTTTCACTGTTAACTTTGGCTAAAATTTCCCAGACCCAGTTCCCCCTTACGCTGCTTTAAAACATTTTAGACTTTATACAAGTTGAAGTTGTTATTTTTTACATTAGTATGATACCTGAAGAATTTCTCTAAAGGATGCTGTGCAACTGGTTCTATATCTGAATAAGAAGCGAATTCCTAAAGGTAGGGGAAAGACTATTTTCCAAGCCACTTAAAAGCTTTTCAAGGTGAAAAAACACTATCTATGCTTTAAATCAAATATGCATCTATGTACTAAATGTACTATCAAATTTGCAGAGGAATTAAATTTCCTTTAAGCATTTCCAAAACACCTGTCATATAATACCCATGTACAATTTTGGGTAAAATATGCTGAAAAAATAGATAGAACCATCTAATTTGTTCTATTCAATCTTAAAAGTGATAGTAGTCAATCCACATTGATACATTACTTTTTACAGTGTACGTATGTAGTATTAATGGAGGAAGATGTTTCTACCCACTGTTCAGCCTCGTTGTCAAACAAACTGAACAGGTAAAGTATGTACACCAAGAACCAAGCACTTTCAGATATAAATTATAATGAACTTCAGATGACTGCCACCTCCTAGAGCTACTTGCACAACAAGGTAAATGCCCTAAGCTAAGCTTCTCCCTCGTCTTAATTACTTTGTTTCACCACACCAATTCTTCTTTGTTGCACCACATCAATTCTTCACTGGGAAGCATCAGGCTTCCTGTGGGTGGGTCCTTGATCCGCCTCGAAATTACCTTCCACAAAAAATAACCTTCATCTAGCTGATACTCAGGCTATAGCAAGATAAACAGGAACAACAGCCACCAGGACAGCTCCATGATGGAGCACACACAGTAGTGGAAATCCCTTTCCCCAACAGCAATTTAGAACTCTTTCTGGAACACAAAGAGTACTAGGTGCAAACACTAATAATCCTGATTCAGACCCATGACTGACGGGAAAATTAAAATATCCACATTTAAAGTCTTATCTCTGGTACTGCAAAGCAGTTCTCAAAAGCATAGGCTATAGAGTCAAATCTAAACACGAAACCCTTCCCATCATAAAATAGAAGCAGTGCGTGTTCCAGCAAGCAGCTTGTAAACACAGAAGGATTTAACCCGCTTGTTTAAAGACTGTAGGACTGCAGTCTTGAACTCAGCCGAACTTTCCCAGCAGGGACACGCGTGTGACATTTTGGAAGTCGGCTTTACAAATAAAGAAATAAAACAACTATACGCCTTTCAACCTCCGCAGAACTATAGATGCGAGTTTGGGGTTTTTTTACGCTTAAGTCAGTACACCGGCGGTAGTCACACTAACAGGTTAGCTACCGATTTCCCGGCTGGATTTCTTCTGGAGCCCGACAGCTAACGGGTTGGGCGAAGGCGCTTATCCTGGGGCAGAGAGAACTCCCGTGCCCGCCCGGCCCGCGGTGCTGAGCGCGGGAGGGAAGGAGGGACGCCCGCGGCGCGCTCCGCCAGGGCCGCAGGTGCCTGCGGGGCCGCGGGCGCGGGCAGAGGCGGCGGCAGGTGTCGCGGCAGGACAGCGGGATCACAGCAGGTAAGCGGGATCTCATGAACCGCCTCCCCGGCGCTGGCGGCAGGGAGGGGCGGTCGCGGCGGCGGGGGCACACCTGCGGCCCGAGAAGGCCCCGGGACCCGCGGGGCGCGAACAGCCCCCCGCCCTCGCCTGCGCGCGCGAGCGAACACCGCCCCACGCGGCTCTCCCGCCCGAGCCGAATTTAAACTGCGTTACTGTCCCTCGCGCAAAGCACCAACGCCGCTGCGCCCGCGCGCCCCGCCCCTTTTCCGCCCGACAGCCAATAGCGAGGCCGCTTCGTTGCCCTTCCCGCCAATCAGGGCGCGGTTTATTGCCGGCTGGGAAGAAGCGCTCGGTGCGCGCGCCCGCCCGCTGTGGAGCTGGTCCCTGGCGCGGAGCAGGCGAGTCCTCCACCTCCTGCCGCTCCCCCGCCCCTTCTCCCCGCGCTTTGTTGGTGCCTCTCCCGGGAGAGCGGCGGCGGCTGCGGCCGGCGGCGATGCCCGAGTTCCTGGCGGATCCGTCGGTGCTGACCAAGGAGAAGCTGAAGAGCGAGCTGATCGCTAACAATGTAAGCCTCCCGGGCGGCGAGCAGCGCAAGGACGTGTACGTGCAGCTCTACCTGCAGCACCTCACCGCCCGCAACCCGCCCGCCCTTGCGCAGCCCGACTTTTCCAGCGACGAGGAGCGGGAGCCCACACCTCTCGGCGCCCGGAGCCGCGGCGCTGCCGCCGCCGGGCGGGTGAGTACCGCTGCCTCCCGCCCGCGCCGCCTCGGCTTCCCGGCAGCCTCGGGCCCGCTTTCCCGCCCGAACGGGGCTGGCCGCGTCCGCCCGCCGGCCGCGGCTTGGGGAGCGGCACGCCGCGCCGGGGCCCTCGCGCGGGGTCGGGAGAGTCTCCGGCTCGGCTGAGGGCGGCACCGCGCCCGGCCAGGACGGTGCCACCGCCTCGGGCAGAGGGGCAGCGGCGCTGCCGGGCGGCCGCCCCGCGCCGGGGCACGAGCTGGGACAGCGGGTCGGTGCCCAGGGGCCGCCGGCTGCGCCTCTAGGATGTGTCCCGCCTTGTGCGCCTCCTGGAGGGGCTGGCTCGGGTGGGCAGGGGCAGCGCGACCGCGCGTGGAGAGTGCGACGGCCCCCGACTGTAAATTGGGAAACCTTTATAGTGTCTTGGCGGGCGGTCTCCTAAGTAGACTATTTGGGTGTTGGAGGAGCGAAACAAGAGAACTGCCCGAGGTTGCAGCTTGCTCAGGAAAGGACTCCCGTCCGCTGTCTCGGTGTAAATACCTCTAGATGAGAGGATGAAGCTGTGAAGGGAGCAGCTAGTTTGTTTCGCTTAATGAAGTGGGTTGCTTAGTGTAAAGAGAGTCTGCGTAATGTAGGTATCTAAGATGTGTTGTATAGCAAAGTGCCTCTGGTGCCTGTTCAGTTAGTCCACTGTGCTTGTTTTCTTAGACTTTATCACACATAAAGAAAGAGGGGGAGCTGATGCCATTTGGAATTCTTCTCTTTGGGAATATGTGATTTCCTTCTTAATTTTTCATAAGTGGACCATATATTTGCATATATTGAGAAAGTAATCTTGTAATTGATAATTCTAAGATGTCTGGTCTCAAGAAAAGACTTGGATTATGGTTGTCAGCTTCCGGAGTTGTAAAGTGTGTGGTAGTACAACTATTTAATTGTATCTTAGATACTATGTTTCAAAGGTCATTAGTAAAAAGGGTGCCATGGAGCGGAGTCCTTTGAAGGCCTTTCACCGTTTAACCTTCAAAAGCCCAAAAGAACACTTCTTGAATTAAGAAATTAAAAACTAACTTCAAGAGGAAGAGATCTCTAAAACCAAGTTATTTACCTCTTTTGGACATCTGTCTATTTCAGACGCTTAACTGGCATTTACTGAAGTAACCTTACAGTGAAACAGACGTTTCTCTGACTTAGAGTGGTCTGCTGATAGCATTCATAAAGTGCTTTTGAGTAAAACAGGATGAGCTTTAATCTGACTTGTTTCATGCTTGTCGGAGGAGAAGCGTCTCAGAAGTGCTAGTTCCTATCCCAGATCTGATTTTTCCTTTCCACAGTGCTTAAGCTTAAACAATTATGGGTGACTTTTTTGATGTTTACAGAATGGGTGGTACTCCTACACTTTCATTAATAATGTCTGGAAGGCTCTGTGCTATTTATGCTTATCTTGTATGTCAGTATCAGAGCACTGTATCATCAGAACTTCAGCAAATATTCTAGTGAGAGTTGCGCAGATTTGGGTCTGTTGTGCCCTGTGTTGTGTCATCTTCCCCCCTCAAACAACCAATCCAACCCAAAACACTCAGAAAAATCACAAACAATACCTGCCAAGCAAAACAAACTTCGATGATGTGTGCTTGTTCCTCCTTTGTGCCACTTGAGTAGGAAATTGCTTGTAGCTTGAGTAACTGTTATCCCTGTTAATGTCTTTTGGCATAAGGGTGTTTCTCTGATCGGCTCTCCTTCATAAAGCATAGCACACGTGTCTCAGAGTGATTTGCCCCAAGAACAGTTAGCAGGAAGACGAAGAGTGAGGAAAGTCTGACATCCCAGAGTACTGGGATTCTGGTGAAAAAACAAAGCAAAACATTTTGATAACATTAAGAAAGAACAGGAGGGAAAGCACTCAAATGTCTGAAAGAAATTAGAAATAAGGGGCCAAGGGGAGAAGCTGGAACTGCCAGGCTTTATGGAAAGGAGGAATAAAATAAAGGAACGGGCCTCCCCCCGTCCCTCTCTGGGCCCGCTCACCCTTCCGTTTATTAAGAGCAAATAGTTATAAGCCTCTCTGAGCCTGCCGCCAGGCTGGGTTGCAGCCCTCGTGTGTGTAGAGGAGTCCGAGGGCGGAGCAGCGCGGGCGAGGGCGCGGCCCGTGCGGCGGTGCGGGCAGGGCTGGCGGGCGGGGCCGGGCGCCAGGGGGCGCGCCGGGGCCCCGGGCACCGCCGGGGGGCGGCGGCGGCGGTCCGAGCGGCGGCACCTGCGGGCTCGCTGGCTGGCTTATGGGCCCTGAAGGGCGGCAGCCATCGCGTGTCTTAGAACGGCTGTGAGCAACAAGTGCGGAGGAGTGATCTGAATAGCCATGCTGCAGTCACTGAAAGCTAAACCAGGTCTCTTAATACTGGCGTTAGTGTTTTGGCATGGCTGCAGTCATTAGTAATTTGAACTGTCTACACTGTCATTTAAGTGTTCTTTTTTCTAAGTTCTGGGCATTTGATAATGCACTTAGAAGTTAATATTGATAAAAGCTCTGCGGAGACAAAGTCTCATAGTTTGAATTCTGTTGCAAATGATGTGTTTGGAATCCATCACTCTTCTGGTTTAGCTCTATCCAGCCCAAGAGTATATATTCCTATCGGGAGAGGAAAAGCCTTTAAAATCATGCCTGCTTGTGCCTCAGTCTGATAATATTGTCTGGAGGAGCCAGCTTCTCCAGCTCTACTAATGTTTTTGAGCAACTTTTTTTTCCCCCCTAAGCCTGTTTAGCATAGTGGTATGAGAGGACTGTGACTGGGTATGCAAGACACCGTTTTGCTGCAGGGGGAGCCATCTGCATCTGAATGCCCCTCGTCCTGGTTAGTTATGTACTGAATATCAGGACAGAGGGCTCACAGGAAAAGTAACTATGAAATGACACTTTTGCCTCTTTAGGACCATTATTTAAAGCACATACCGAAAATATTGTCTTGATGCTGTTGTCAAATGGGAACTGTTCAGAACTTAGAATGTGTAGATTACTATGACTGAGCTTATTGGTGTATTACATGTCCTGGAAGGATCACTTCTAAAATATATATTGAGTGATATTTTTCACCTTTAAAGTGACAATTTTAAAAAGATCAGTCAAATGTCTCCTTCTGTTAATGAAGGTATGATGAGAACATCTGGACCTGAAGGGCCTGTTTGAAAGGTCATAGAAGAGACCTATCAGGTAAAGATGTTTGGTTTGATGGGGGGGGGGGGGGGGGTGTTTGTTTGGTTTGTTGGGGTTTTTTGTTCTAATCAAGTAGTCAAGTAAATAAAGAGCCAGCTTCAGCTCTTCACGGTCAGAATGATGTGGTTGTGATATCTGTAGCTGAGGTAGCAACAGCTTCAACCCCTTCCCTATTGGAAAAGAGAAGGTAATAGTAAAACTGGTAGTTTATGAAGATTAAGTGTGTGGAAAGTGGAACTGCATGCTTGGAAAGGTGAGACACTGTAAAGCACTGTGCCCAGTGAAGGAAGAGACTCTATTTGGTGTTTCCTATGTGGCTGTATGTCTTAATTATGATGTGCTGTGCAAATGTGACCCAGAACACAGTTCAAAACCTCAGTGGCCTTCTAAAAGGTGCTGAGAGAAAGCTGTGGGCAGTAGGGATGAGTTGACCAAGCTAGTTCCCACTACAGTGAGAAGTCCTGCCGTGCTGTTCTGCACCATTTCCTTTACCAAGTAACATGGAAATTAGTGTCTGGGAGGAGAAGGGGGTGGAAGGGTTGAATAGTCCATAGTAGTATAATTTACGACTGTTACTGTACATAGGCTTGGAAATTCTAAGCCTGGCACTTACTAACTATGGTTAGAAGGTAGTGAATACTTTAAGTTGTGTGTATCAGTATCTTTGAGTTGCTGCTGCATAATTTCCTTTCCATTGTTTTTGTCTGTCCTGTAGCTTTTGGTAAATATTGTTTCCAGGCTTTTGAGGTTAAAAAGTTCAGTAGGACTTGATTTTTAAAAAAGGAAATTCTACTGCAGGAAATGTTTGTGTATGGTAGAATAAAAAGTACAAGTGGAATAAAGACCTATCTATTTCATTGTATAAATCTATTATTAACACTTTCTATATCCAGTTCCTTATCTTCATCTCTCCTAAGAGAAATAGTTATTTTTTACTAGAGGGAGCTCTGCAAACTGGAGAATTAAACAGCATTCTATTGGTATGATTTGGGCTTTCTTTAGCCTATCTTAACCTCAGTCAGAGAAATCATAAATGAGCCCCTACCCTCACTACTTCTAGTTTAATCCCTGTTGGGGATTAAAATCATTGTGTATCTTGATCTAGATCCTATTTAATTTGGGATTTGAAAATAGTTTTCTGCTGATGTCTCATAGTTGTTTTTATTATTTAATGGCTCTTAACATGTCTCTTATGCTCATCTTTGGAACAGTGCTAGGACTAGTACAGGTGCTCATGAAGTTTGCCTGATTAAGCTGATCTCTGGCTGTTCATTTCTATTCAGCAGGAATGCCAAAGGTGAGGTAAGGGATAGGTATCTGCCAAGTTTGAATCCTGGTTGCTTGCATTTTCTGCTCTTCTTGCTAGCAAAAGAATGTGAAAGCTTTGTGCAGTCAAGAGATGATACTTGGAGGAGATGAGCTTCTCTTATGCTCTTGTTTTTATGTGGCCCTAGCACTGAGAATGCTGTGTGGCAGCCTCATGCTTATAATTCACAGTGGTTATTTGAAGAGTTAGTTCCTGGGTAATAGGAAACTGAGACTGACAGATACCACTACCAAATTGCTGTCTCTGATGTGAACAAATCTCTCTCAAGTGAAGTGTGCAGATACTCTTCCATCTTTTGTTTTCTAGAAAATAGAAATGACTAGAAATATTTTTTTTTATGATGCTAGCTCTGGATGGGATTAGAAGATCTTCAGATAAGGATTTATCGGTTTGGGTATATATGCAAAAATATTTACATAGATTTGGGTGTATTATTGCAAAATACTTACATTATGGGCAAAGTGGTCAGCTGTACCACCTTACTTTGGCAAATCCTGGATATTTCCACAATTTCATTTTAGGCATTTCATCTCTGCACCACAGTAAGACAAATTTTGCTAGTGGTCATAGACCAGGAAAATGTGGGTGTGGTTTTTTGTGTTTGTTTTTAATTCACAGTGATAAACTTTTAAGCTAGTTTTTTGATCTGTCTCATGGTGTAGTCCAGTGGATAAGTTGTCATGATGCACAGGAAGTGTAGTGGTGCATTATACTATAATAGTAGTGGTGATTAAAGCTAGTGCTGTTGCTGAAGTTAATGCTGTCATACCACAGCCAAGGTATGAGAAATTCTTCTATCCTGCCTTTTGCTTCTAGGGACTCATCTTGTGGTCCAGTGAATGGTTAAATGGCAGCTTTCTACTTGTACAAGGGAAGTAATTTGCTCCTGCTCTAAGGAGAATAGGTGTTCAAAAGTAAAAATTGTGACCTTGCAGAACACAAAATCAACTCTGACCCAATTATTGAAGAACACAGATTACTTACAACTTTTTTCATCGCCTCCGTACCCTTTTTCTTTGCTGAAACTGACTATTCTGATGCTCTCTGTTTGTTACAGTAGTGCAGGGAAAAGTGAAATGGTATTTTGAAGGAAAAAACTACAAAGAAACCATGAGATATGTGAGTTTGTGTTAAAGTACCCTAGTACTCATTAGTTGCAATTAGATTTCTGATAGGTAAGATTTCTGTAAAGCATCCTGTAGAATGCTGAGTAGTTCTTCTGGTGTATATTGTTATAGTATCTTCTGTAGTCTCTAAGTGAACAAAGGTAGAGGTACATTAAATTAGGTTTCCAGTTTCTCTGAAGTGTCATTGGAATGTCAACTTCCTGCACCATGGTCGTTTTCTTCTGAAATATAGAATACCATCTCAGTTAATCTGCTTGGTGATGTGAGCGAGCACCAAAGCTGTTATTAGTCTAAACAGATCTCAACAAGAAAACCCAGCATTTTTTCTGTTTGGACAGTTCAGTAGTCCAGAAAAAATGCGTTTAACATGAAATTGAAGTTAATGTGATATTTACCTTGACATATGTTATGACCAACGTGTTCAAAAGTGGATAAAAGTCTTGCGCATCTGCAGGTTGATTATTTCTTGTGTACTATGTAAGGAGGCTCAATTGCTTCAAAAACTAATTAGGAATTGAATGACTGATAAAGTGAGTTGTAAATCTGTCTTTGGTCAAATCTGCCACTTTAATGACCCTATACTTTCTTCAGATTATTTGGAGTCTATTTCTTAGAATAAAGAAATACCATGATCTCTTGGAGATTGTTTCTTTTCAGCTGCTGATTTTAAGTTCATTATGCTGGAAAATATTTGCAATCCAGAAGATAGAGGAAAATCTGGAGTCAGATATATTTGAGAAATCCTCATACAGTCCCTGCTTACCTTTAAAATACCAAGATATTTGAGGCAAGACCAAGCTTGCATGCAAACAAATATTGAACTGGCATTAATAGCTAGATAGATACTGTTGACTCATGTCAATCATCTTAAAGTGTTTTGTTGCTATCTTATAAAATGCAACAAGGAAAAAGACCTGTTAATTATTACTGAGTGTTTATAGCATATTTGTATTTGGAATTTTAGTCTTTTGTTAGTACCAAACAAACCAGGTAGGCCCTCTGGACAACTGAGTTGAGAAAAATGATAAGTGTAGAAATAGTTTCTGCTTGTATCATACAACTTTGAGATACAAATATGACTTATTTCAAAGCAGTATCAAGGTCTTTCTTAGTAAAGAGCGTGCAAATCCTAAGCATGCTTTTTTCTGTTTTACCTCTTCCCTTTCACAATGCCTATTACAGTAACAGAGGCTTCCCAAGTTGGAGGAATGTTATGATCGCTCTGTTTGGATCAAGCAGAAACTGCTAATTTAGGAGTAGCATCTCAGCAGATTATTTTGATAGCCATCTGTATGTGGTGATGATACACTGCAAACTGTTCAAGTAGTGTTGCCAGAGTTGGGTTTAGAATTTATTAGAGCTACAAGTAGCAGAGGCCTAAGCAAACAAGCAGGATTTTGAAAATTTGAGAGTTTTCTGATTTTTGCCTTTCTTGCACTCACTTTGTAACATCATGTAATGTCATGCCAGAGAATGCCAGGACAAGTAGGAATAGGGATTTTGCAAACTTGGTTGAAAGTATGTAGATACTAAAGAGCTTCTTCCTTATCATTAGAGGAAGAAATGTTGACCTACCAGGTAGAAAAAATAATGCAAAGAAATGCCAATGTAACATAAATATTTGTAGTTTTGTGTAGTGATGGTGAAACAGCTAGAAGCTTACTTCTCCAGTCCCAGGAAAGCAATCCCTTCCCACTGTATACTTGAATTTCAAATTAAAACAGAAGACCAGAATAATGAGTGATTTTTTTATTTAACTCTGGAGGAGGCTTGTAATGGGTATTTCCTTCCTAAGTAGAAAACCTGTGTGTATTTGCTTAGCAGGTGTAAATGTCTGTACTGTTTCACGTAAGCTTTAGTAGTGATCATGGGGGAGAATAGAATTAATTTTTTCTGGGTTTTTATGTTTAGTACTCTTATGTCTTCCTATTCCCTTAGAAGAAAAAGATGTGTTCAGTATTAACTGGAAACACCCTGTCTCTCATTTCTCCCTCCTACTCTCAGAAAGCTACAAAGAAAACTGACAAACCCAGACCAGAGGAGAAGGATGACCTAGATATAACAGAGATGAGTAATGAAGACCTTCAAGAGCAACTTATGAAGTATGGAGTAAATCCTGGCCCAATTGTAGGTAGGTCAACTGAACTAGCAGATATTAATCTGTTTTATCTCACTAAACCTCACTTGTGAGTTCTCTAAGTTCCCCTGATACAGGTACTTTTTAATACCAGTACTGTTGCAATCCTACTTCCCACATAGGATATTTTCACTGAAATGTTTACATTGCGAAGACTTGAAGCATTGCAGGTGGGCAAGTCTGCAGCTTGCTTCTCGTGTTCTAGGCCAGCTGGAGATGTTCCAACTTCTGTTCTGAGCTGTGTAACTATTAGTTAAAGTTCGGTGCTGGGATAATTAGGTCTTCTGATACAGAGGCTTAGACCTGGGCCCACTTAAATAGGAAATACATCTTACATAATAACCTAATAGTATTGAGAGCAGAATGAGAACAGGGAACTTCCCTTTCCCTAGAGCATTTCCTACGCACTGCATTGTGCAGTAATGTTTTCCTTTGCTAATGTTTTTTTTCTAGCCTAGCATTCTGTCCTGTATGCTGGCCTATGGCAGGAGTAGTCCTGACCCCAGCCTAATCTCCTGCCTTGGGCACTCATCTGTGATGTGGGATCAAAGTGCCTCTCCTTTCAGATTGTGCAGTAGCCTAATGGCAAGGGAATTTGATTTCACAACTCTTCAGAAAAAGATGTTGACTGTATTATGCAGAGCCTTCTGTGGAATGTTCTTGAAATTCTAGGTGGATGGAAATGTCAGGGACTGAGCCTGCAGTCCTGTGTGTATTCAAAGTCTTATTTGTAATATTTTCAGTTAGCTGATTCTGCATGCCTTGCTATTCATCCTGTACCTTTTGGATAGTACTCAAATATGAAAAACTCAAGAACCTATGTAGTCCACTGGAAAGACATTCAGATTTGGTCGAATTTAAAGCCATTAATTCTTAAAGGGTATGCACTGTTTCTTGAGAGGCTGCCATTTCTTTTTAATGGTGGTTTCCTCTTATCAGAAAACTTCAAAGGTTAGAATTTTCTTTCTGCAGCTAACAGGTCAGGCACTAGCCACCTCTACAGAATTTTTTGCCAGCAAAGTCCAGATATGGAAGTATGTGCTAGACTTGATACCTTTTAAACAACTGTCCTCTTGGATCAAGCAAGCCAACCCCATGGCTAGATGGCAGCAAGCAGAAAGTTCTGTTTTTGCTGCTTGCTTGCACCACCTCTGATGCTCATTGGACTGAATTTGCCAACAAGGCAAAGGCAGGGGCATTAATTCCAGTGTAGGGGAATTAGAATAATAGTGCAATCTGCATGGAAACTATTGCAATATCAAACTCACTAATTTTTTTGTGAGGGCATAACAACTTGTATATTGCAACATATGAAACAAAACATCTAAGAAGCAGGTAAATTCCCTTTTGCTAGATTTCCTTTTTGTAACTTTCAGCCTAGGAAGAGGTCTAAATTTATCTAAGAGTTCTCTTGAACTGAAAAGTTAGAAGCCTTAGAGGCAGGGTTGTGTACCTAGAGGGGGTGTGTGTGTATATATATATAGACACTGTGGGCCATACAAACTGATTAAAAATAAAACATTATGTTCAGAAATTCCCAGAGAATATGGAACAGCCAAGTTCTATCAGTCAAGTCAGGAAAGATTGAAACTGTATCTTTAGCATGTATCCTTCCTTGTTATAGCTACTACTAGGAAACTTTATGAGAAAAAGCTTTTGAAACTGATGGAACAAGGTCCTGAGCTGAAGGCACCTGTGCCTCTCCCAGCGATTTCAACTACTGAGAACACCAGACAGAATGGGAACAATGATTCCGACCAATACAGTGATAATGAAGAAGGTAAGACTTGAGTGGAACTTGCGTGGGAACCATTCAAATTATACATCAATATTACTTGCAGTCAAAACCTGAAGAGAGTGTGGTCTTGCTGTTGGGTGAGGCTGTAAGATACTGCTGTGGGGCCCTGTGAGTCATGTACTTGATCATGCATACTAGCACAGTGATCCAGGTGCCTGTTCTGGGAAAGGAAACGTTTTGCTGCTGAACTGGTCCCTTTCATCCATTCTCCCTAGACAGGAGCCTGTAAATCCAATAGACAGGAGAACTGCATATTGGGTGTTTCAATGTTCTTCTCACTTCATACTTAAGTACCAGTCCAATTTGTCTTATGGTGCTCACAGTAGTTATTTACTATTGGATAGTGAATGAATGTTTGCTTATTAAACTTTTGTACTTTTTTGTTTATTGTCTAGGACTTATGATTCAACCCTTTTTATGCTGTGTTCCTTATGGACTTAGTTGGGGGTGGCTTGATTGGTTGGTCCTGGGTGTGTTTTTTGTGGTTTTAATACCAGGTGTGTATCAAGGAAGTGTAGTGGTGGGGGAAGCGGAATCTAAAACACACCCAGTTTACAAAAAATAAAAACAGCACAGGTTTTAAAGAATTACTTGAATGGAATGTTAGAAGATGCTTATTTAGTGTGGTTTGTTTTGGTAGTGGTTTTTTTGTTGTTGTTGTTTTTACATGAATTTCCATGGGCATAGGGCAGACAGGGTTGAAATACAACTAGTAGTTGATGTCCCTTGCGTATTTGGGCTTGTTTTTCAGTTTTTATCTCTTGCACTTTTGAGAGGGAAAGGATGTTAGAGATTGATTTATTAGGTTTTGGGACAGCCAAGAGCCCAGTCACAACTGACAGCTAACTTCTTAAAATTACATATGCTTCATATAATTACTGAACTCTTCACGCACTGGGGAAAAAACTCAAACCCAAAATTTCCCTTCTCCCCTGCCAAAAAATATTTTTTATAAATAAATCTTAAATATGTTGGTGTAATGCTATTAGAGTTTTAGAAAAGCAGTGGAAATAATACATTCTCTTATTGATGAGATGACTGCTAACCGCTTTCCTTTCTACTGCATCAAAAATGGGGTTTTATGTAAAAGGACATATTTTAAAGGAAACTAAGCTAACAACTTCAAACAACATTGACAAGCTTCAATACCTTTACTACAATCAATAGTAGAATAGTACTTCAGTTAAAGGAATTGCAATTTGATACCAGTTTCTAAATGGAACTGCTGAATTGGTCAAGGCTTATCTGAAATGTAGGATTTTTAGCACAAAATACATGGGTCAGTGTTTTAAAATAATTTTAAGGTTATTCTTCAAAAGTCTTTGTTCTTGTACATTCAATAGAGAAATAACTGTTTCACAGCTTTTTAAGGAAATGGTAACTCTTATGAGTTTTGTTGCCTCTTAAAATGAATTTTTATTAAAATACATTTGGTTTCAATTGGTACAACAACCAGTAGTATTATAGAAACTAGTTATATTAAAACTGGTTGCAGATCCGAAGACTGAGCTGAGGCTTGAGAAGAGAGAACCTCTGAAAGCCAGGACGAAGACACCAGTAGCACTCAAACAAAAAAGAGTCGTTGAACACAACCAGGTATGTTTATTTTAGTGGCATGTGGAGCAGCTACTAACTGCAGGTGATGTGCTCACTAAACACCTCACTACTTTTAACATCACATTTGACTAAGTGAGCTATGCCATTTTTTTAAAAGTTTTTAGAAAGCCTGTTCTCTTACAGCATGAAGATCTTGTGAATTAACTATAGTGGCTGTTTTTAGCCTGTCTGATAATTTTCAACGTTATGGTCTGCTAAAATCTGTTTGTCTGACTTGCCAGCTGCTGTAGCACCTCCTAGAGAAGAATAGTAGGCAATCTTAACATGTTTCGTTTAGGAAACCTGACAGATTTTTAAGTCACATGGGCTGATGGCTTTCTGTTGGATGTTTGTAATCAACTTGATTTAATAAAAGTAGTGGCTTCTTAAAAAAAAAAAACTGGAAAAAGGGGTGTGTGAGTTTTTTTGGTTTTTTTTAAGAAGTGTTTTTAAATACATATATATATCAGGTTTGGTATATATAGATACAGGTATGCTTCTATATTCTATATTCTATCTATATTCTATCTGCATTTTAAATATGTCTGTTTAGTGACTCATTTTCATGAAATATGTGCAGTAATATTTTTGGGTATATGCCTATATATAGGTGTGCGTATGTGTGTACACATGTATAATATATATATAATATTTTTTATATAATATATATAATATCTTTTTATATAATATTTTTTCTTCAGCTATGTTTGTAGCAGCACTACTAGAGTTGAAAAGCTTCTCCTCTGAAGAAAAAGAATAAATAACAAATTTAGATCTCCCTGTATGTACTACCTGTCCTTTACTTAAAAATACTAGCTCTGCTGTCTTGATGCAGGAGGGATTTTACAGAAGCACCTCTGATTTTCAAACTGCTGAATACAGGGTTTGGTAGTTGATGGCTGATCTGTCCTTGTGATGTGAGAGTGTCACTAAATAGTCTGTTCTCCAGCTTAGGACACTTAGAGTCTACAGTGTTCATCTGACCAGTAAGAAGTGGAGTTATGCTACAGTAAAGGACTTGTATAGAAGCATTCATTGACTCAGAATCTGACTTGTTAATCGCTTGGTGTATTTTAGCAGATGGCAGTGACTTTTCTCAACACTTTGTTAAATGCCTGATGCTGCTATTTAGTGAGTGTGTTAATGTATAAACATGCTTTAGCTATGGATGTCTCTTAAAGCAGGTAAATTGCTGCTATATGACCTGAAGTAATACAACACAGTTAGGAAGATCCATAACTAATTCTGCGTATTTTAAGTTGGAGTTTTAGGGTATGAGCTGAACAGATTTTACTTCAGAAAATTGAAACGCACACACACAGTTCAACACACCAAATATTCTTTAATTTGTTCAGGCAGCTTCTGCTTGTGATGGTCTTTATAATGAGCATCTGACTCTTTTATGTTCTTGTATTTTAAGAATTACTTTTTTCAAGATTGTTACTCTGCCAGAAATCCCTGACAGCTTCAGTGCAATAGAGATTTCATTCTGCTGTCAGCAAACATCATTTATAGTCTTCAGGAGCCCACTTACAGAATAAAAGAAGAGATTTAGTGAGGTATTTTTGTGGCATTTTAAGTGATGTTTGTTTACTCAATATTTTTGTCATCCAGTTTTGCTATATTAGTATCAGGTCATTACTGTTTTATCTTGCAATCTTGCATGTGCAGTATAAATGCAATATTTTGCAACTTGCATATTTTAATTACCAGGAGTTAATCAAAGGAATATCAAAAGAATTACCTTATTTCAAAATTGCCAAATTCTTCAGAAATTCCCCTTAGTTTGTTAAACCTTTAACCTTTGGACTTCTGTTTGGTTTTTGTTTTGTTGTTTTTTTTATTTTTTTTAATACAGCAAACAGACAAAACCATCTAAAAAGCCTGCAACAAACAGCCCCACCCACCCACCCCCCAGTAAAATTTTGCAGCTGCTTGAAGCCAAGAACAACTTAGTGCTTTTGGCTAGAAAGCGTGTAGTCATGTATTTTGCTGAGAAGAAAACCAGAAGGCAGAGAAGATTTTTTTTTTTTCTTTCCTCCCTTTCTTCCTTTGGAATCGGATTGTAGGTTTTCAGCTAATGTGTCAAGGAACTATGCTTATTCTGCAGAACTATTTCAACTGTTGTGTACTGTGTGGCATTGGCTCAAGGATTATGAAGAATGGGTGAGGCTGAGCTGATGGGCAGTGTGGTATGAGCAGACTTGCTAGTTGCTTCTAGGTCCTGTGCAGCACTTGTTTTAGACCAGACATACATAGCTGACAAGATTGTCTGTCATTTGGCATGGCTAGATGTAGCTGTTCTCTTGAGAGTGCAAATAGATATTTATTAAAGCAGACTGCTGCAAAAGAAATTGGGTGGGGAGGTTGTGAGCAGGTGTATGGGTCTTACCAGTGAGTTAGCAGTGGAGGGCTGGATGAACTTGAGCTCAGCTGTTTGTGTTTAATTACCTCTTCATAGTGAAAAGTTGGCAGAAAACCCTAATTTAAATACCCCCTTCTAATCCAGTAGGTGAATCTAGAGTTGGAGTTCAAAACTGAGCCTGATACCTCATAGTAAATGGCACTGGACAAAAAGAGGCAGGCTAAACAATGTAAATGTTAAGGAGCAATGTAGAACTACTCTCTCCTGAGACTTTGTACAGTGATCTTCTGCATATGCTGTGTTCCCCTACTCCTCCCTGTATTTTTTTTGACTACCTGTATAGTAACTTGGTAGGTGATAGGTGAGGTAAAGTCATAATCTATAGCTCCACTCCTCATGAGTTACTTGACAGTTAAAAGCACATGCAGAAAACTGCTTGTGTACCACAGTGGTGTTGTTTCTCTGGTTAGGTACAGGGTGCTGGTGTACCTAACACGAGTGTTACGTTTTGATAGGGTTAGAGGCCTGCTCTGTTGACAGCGAGGATAACTATAACTATAGACAACAATTTTTATTTTTTTTATTTTGTCCGTTGACTGTGTTCTACTGAAGTCTGGATGGGTTTTATGCAGTAGATTCTGGTTTTTCTTAGACTTTTCATGCAAGAAAAAAATTGAAACTTGGTACTTAAAACATATGATTGAAGTGCCTGAAGAAGAGAGGCAGTTGTAAGTGAAGTACTTCTAACTTTTCATTAGAAGATAAGTAATTCCTAGTCAAATAGTCTGGAATGGGGAGCTCTTCATTGCTAGTATGAGTGCCTTCCTGCTTTCCTGAGTGGACTGTGTTTGAGTAGAAAACACTCTGAAATTAGTATTTTTTCCTCTAAGCTTCTAAAGAACACCTCTCAAATAAAAAGTATATGGGGTTGAGGCGGGGAGCTGTGATTGTAGGGGTTGCAGGAAGAAAAGAGAATGCAGTGTCTGGTAAATATTTAGGGAGGGGTTAGAAGATGTTTCATCAAAAGTCTGTTTAAATTGTAAAGAATTTTGGAGAATTAGGCTGAGATCTACAATTCTGAACAAAAAAATCTGTATCTGTTTGGACCTGAGGTCTGTGCATTTGTTTTATAAAGTACTTCAGTGACTTTGGAATGACGTGAAGCACTTGTGCTCCCTCTGCTGGGTATGTAGTAGCTGTAATATAGAATTTATCATAGAACCATAAAGCTGCTCAGCTTCTAGTTCCACTGTACCCTCTCAATTAATAAATACATTTCAGCCTTTTCTCTTAACACATTGTTTTGGGGCTAATACTGTTCTAGTGAAGTAATTTCCACTATTGAACCTGTAACTGACAGTCGCAGTGTATAACTTTATCGAGCAATGTGTGTAACTTCCAAAAACTTCGTAATGCATCACTGTATGAGGTGTTAATGTGCAAAGATAAAAGTATTAACAAAGTAATAATATTTATTTTTAAACTTAGCCTAATAAAAAAGAAAATGTTGTTATCTAGAAGGAGCAGATCCGCATCTCCCTTTCCATTCTGGAATTAGTTTTGAGGGGGATATTTGCTTTGAGCGTGAAATGTGCAGTAAAGCATAGGGAATGATCTGCATTTGTTAACGCCTATAAAAGTTTGGTGCTTCATGCTGTTAGGCTGTGAGAGATCTGTGTCAGGCTCGATTGTTTAAACCTGCTGTTACATGAAAATTGTTAATTTCATCCCTGTATGTGGAACCTTTTAAGATCATGAAGTGTCTCCTCCTGACCCTGTGGCTGAAGATTAGTTCCTGTTGAAATGTAGGCTGTGCATAAACAGTTCCCAACTCTGCTTGAGAGAATAGAACCCCATCTGTGTAGAGAAGGTGATGCTTTCTGCTTATGCTCATAGATTGATTTTTGTGTGTGTGTGTAGACAGGAAATATAATGGTCCTGAAAGCTTCATGTCTGCTGTCCATGACTCGATGTAACTTCTCCTAGTGTTAGCTCATTCAAGGGCAGTGAGCAAATTAGCAGTTTTTACTGTTGGGCATTATCTATTCAGTTGTGTATTTGAACAACAATGTGCTCAAATGTAAGTATTATGGTCAAAGCTACTAATCTAGCTAGCTATTCATTAATGAATGTATTAGGATCCACATTTTTTTGATTGTAGACATGTTGCTTTTGGAGTATGCATGCTATTTTGGCCTTTGGTTGTGAGCATCTGATGTTTGGAGCTGGTTTTCATGTATATGATCATGTGTTTGATGCTTGAATAGACCTATTCTCAAGATGAAGTTACTGAGACTGTCTGGACAAGTGGATCTTCAAAAAGTGGACCTCTGCAGGCATTTTCTAGGGAGACTACAAGAGTGTCAAGAAGAACACCAAGAAAAAGGGTGATGAGAGGCTTTTATAATAGACAAGCTTTTTTTTTTTTTTTCTCTCACTCTTAGGGTCCCAGTGGCTCTTCTATTCAATTGTTGTCTTTTGTTTTAAACAAACAGGTGGAAGCTACAGCACAGTTGCCTATAGATGATGCTGTAATATCAGAAAATACTTCCATAAATGAAACTATATTGGCTGCAAGCAACAAGACCCTAGTAAATATGCTTAGTAAATATGTTTAATCAATTGTGGTATTCTTCTGTAACATATCTTCACTGACAGAATCATTCTGTTTTGGACAAATAGAAGACTGTTTTAAAGAAAGCAAGACTATTCAGTAGTCTTTGAAACCACATACTCAGTATCTGTTTTTGTATGTAATGTTCACTTTGAGATGGGACTAGGTTGACACCTAGGTGTCTTTTGGGGGGGGGGAGGGCTGAAAAGAATCACTTTAAAAGCTTAGTTACTTTCTTAACTTAAGTACATGCAGAATATTTGCTTTTAAGTTTGGCTTTTCTAGTGAACTAAATAGCTTTTGTTTCTAAATGGCTTAAAGGAAACTACTTGGAATGATAACCAGTGTGTTTCCTGTGCTGACCTTGGAGTATGTGTCACATAACCTTCTTGAGTTAACTTCTAACATGCATATATTCAATGCACATAAAGGTTTTGTTGTTTGGTTCTGCCACCTTGCCCCTTTTCATTTTGTATTTTGGCTGTTTCTGAGTTTGAACAATTTTGAATCTCGGCAGGTTGGCAATAGGGTGCCTGGAAATTTCAAGCATGCAGCTCCTACACTGTCAGTCAGTGAACTCTCAGACATGCCCAGAAGAACACCAAAGAAACCACTGATGGCAGCTGAAGTAAATAAATTAAAACTTAGATTGCTCTTGCTTACTCTCTGTGAACAAAATTCTCGTGTGCATGTGCTTATTTCTTACTACAGAGGGGGTGGAGGATGTTATTGCCCAGGTGACACCAGTCAAAATAAACTAGTGTTGTCACGTGACATAAGAGAATTTAAACTTATTTTTATCTTCCCCTTTCGGATTTGTGTGTGTGTGAAAATCTGCTTTTTTCTTTTTTCCTAAGACAAATATGTTTTGATATGTTATTTCTCCTTGTGCTGCTATTTTTCTGAACAGAGTGTAGATTTTTTTCTTTTAAATTCTTTGAATAGCTCAAAATAGGGTAGACTTGGGTTGTCTCCCTTTGAGCTTGTAAAACAGCCTATTCTGAAAAAACGTAATGTGCTTTAATTTAGGAAATCAAGTAGTAGGATTACTATAGACCAAATGCCTGAATTAAAAAAGCATCTGTAGATTCCTGTCAGTTATCAAGAAAGAAAATAATTCTTTTACTGTTAACCTATTCAAGCTGTCAAAAGTTATGTCTCTTGGAGAACTGTCTAAAGCACCTGCAAGTATATGTAATTGTATTAATGTGATACTGTGATGTTGTGGAATTTTACATTGCAAGATATCGTTTGTCTGTTCATGTAGCTGTAGATAAAGCTGCTATTAACACTTCATTTACAATATGACTGCAATGTAGACTTAGTTGTCAAGTAGAAGGTTGTGGGTAAACTTGATGATCTATTCCAAACTGCTGATGGTTTTTTTTAGTCAGTATTTTACTGTACTGTGGCATTGTTTATTACAGCAAGAAGAGACAGATTGCCCACATCACTGCTTTTTAAATTATGTTGGCCACAACCAGTCCTGTGACCTGCTCAACACAGCCATGATAGAGGTGATGGTTAAGTTTTTTTGATCATCTACATCATTGGCTGGCAGGCGTATAGGATTTATACAATGTATTCTTTATCTTAAAGGAAACTGAGGAGATCGCTGGATGCTTTGAGACACTAAAAGTGACTGGCTGGATGCCAATAATTAAGGTTAAACAAACTTCTAAAACTCAAGAAGTAGACTTTTTGAATGTCACTGGGTGACTCATTCATTCTTACAAATTGCACATGGTTGTGGTCTCTTGAGATAGCTATGCAGAAGCTTTTTGTTTTGCTGTCTGTTTGGCCTCTAACTGTTTTTTGTTTCCTAGGTGCCGGAGAGAACTACAGAAGAAAGAAGAGTAGAAAGGGATATTCTTAAAGAAATGTTCCCTTATGAAGTATCAACACCTACAGGAATTAGGTATTTCTAAGGTTTATGGTTTTTTTTTTTTTCTTCAGTTCTTGTAAACTTAAGCTGAGAAATACTTTTTGATTATATTGATAGATTTCTGAGGAACAGTTTTTGCACTCTGGCTCAATGACATTTGTGACAGCCACCAATTCTTCCATTCTATGTACGTAGTTTTGTTAGCAAAACAGCCCCCTCTTTATTTAAATTGGAGGAATGAGAACAAGGTAGTACTATAGTAGGAATTATTACTGGAATTTCTGGATGTGGAATTTAAATGGAAAGGGCTTTTCTGTAGTAATAATTTGCGGTATTTAAGTTTTTGGCTAGATGCACCTGCTTAGACCTGCTTTCAAATTAAGGAAAGATCTTGCAGCATATATTTGAGTTTTCTTTTGCAAAGAAGGAACTTTCACATACCCTATTTCTTTTATTAAGTGGCAGTCATGTTGATTACTCTTAGCATGAATAAGGATGGCATCTAGGAAAGGCTATTACTTGCGGGTTTGGGGTTTTTTTTTGTTTGGGTTTTGGTTTTTTCTTTTTTTTGCATCTTCATATTTAAAAATTGAAACAACCTTCTAGTTAATTAGGCAATTTTAAAAACTGCTCTGTTTAGAGGATTTGAGAAAAAGTTTCCCCATGTTAAGATGTGAAATCATCTCCTGTGTTTCCAACATGTTAATTATAGCTTCAATTTAAACTGCAGTTGCATAAAGTCTTAATTGTAAGGTGAATATACCAGTACCAGTTAGTACTACTGTAGTGTACCTGCTAACCACTCAAGTTTGCTCTCTTGTTTTGAGGTCTAGTTAAATCCATACCACTTTTTTTTTTCTTTTAAATAAAAATCATATATGTGTACTCCTTGTATATAAGAACTTGGCAGAGTATATGGGGATTTTTAAATCCTTACTGCTTTGTCTTCTGGGTCTGTGTATTGCCTTGGCCATCAGTAGCTATTTTATTGGCCAGAGATAATCTTATGTTTAGAAATCCCAGTGGGGCTGCTTAAGTGATCATTAAAAAAGCAAATAGAGGGAGATGCTTTCTACAGTTTGACTGCCAGTTATGATCCTTTTTATGTGGATAGGGTGAAGTAGCATTTGAGATTTTTTTTAAAAGACTGTTTGCTTGAACACTGAATTATTAACTTTAATGTGTCTTGAAGCTTGACAGATAATGATAAAATAGTATTTCAGGTATTGTATTCACCAGAAAAAATTCTTAGTTCTTTAATTATAGCAAAACCTCCCTATGTACTTTAGATTGCTCTTTTAAATAATGCAGTATTTCAATTTTCTTTTTTTTAATTAACAGTGCTAGCTGCCGTAGACCAATCAAAGGAGCTGCAAGCCGGCCTCTAGAGCACAGTGACTTCGTAATGGAGGAAAGTTACTCTAAGTATGCGCAAAAATACGGTACTTCGGCTGACACCAAGTCGGAGAAACCACCAATAAAAAAAGACCGCTCCGTTCCCCTGTGGATAAAAGTTCTTCTCTTTGTTGTTGTTTCAGTCTTCATGTTTTTGGTTTATCAGTCAATGGAAACTAATCAAGGAAATCCTTTCTCTAAATACATGAATATTGTCAGTCAGAGCGGTGCCAAATGAATATCTTTCTGAAAGGCACACCCAATTTGATCTCCTGTTTTTTAATTGTAGAGAACTCTTCTGCCCTCTCATCGGCTCAAGGACTTCTTACAAATAATGTGATTGGAACCTGATAAATTGGATAAATGAAGAAATATTAAATGGACATCGGTAACTTTCTGGACTTTGGACTAGTAGGAGATCACTGCCATAGGAGTAACATTTTTTAAATCTTTGAACTTTTTGTAGGCTTTATTTTTTTAATGTGGACATCCTTTAAATTCACTTTTGAGAAAATGTATATTTGTTTTTGCAAGAACTTGGAAGCTGAGAAGGGCAAAAATGTAGTAAAATGTGAAGCTGTGTTTTTAAAGCTTTTCCTTTGTACAGAAAAGAAGTTGTACTTCTGTCTCTAGATTATAGTGGAGAAGGGTTTTAACACGGGATAAAGGGAAATGCATTTCTCTATGCATTTTTTTGGTAATGATATAACTGAATTTGATCTCTTAGGATGTAGATAGAGTACAACAGCAACCTTTTCTGTAGATTACTGTAACTTTTTAGTAAATGTAACTGTAAACCTGTTTGCATTTCTGTAAAAGTCTTAGTATCATATTAGTAACTGTTTAAATGTAACTTCATTTAAATGTATCCCTTCATTTTAGTGCTTACAGTGTTGTAGGAGCTGAATACAAATCTAATTGGCAAGAGATGTCTTAGAGGAACTTATTTATTAGTAATATGTGTGGGAAATAAAAACTACATCATAATAATTTGCTACTAAAATACTTTTTTGGGTCAAGATTGTTATCTGAAGCAGTCTAAATTCCAACCTTAGCAGTGGTCTTTTTTCTTTTCTAAAAAAGTGAGGTCTTTCCAACACAGCTTTATGTGATTATCTTTAAATAGTCATGTAGAGAAGTATTCTCAAAGTGTGAAAATTCCATATGAAGTTTTATTCTTGTATGAAGAGGGCATTGCTGCATATTCTGCTACAGTTTCATCTTTTAAGGTGAGATTTACTACTTTCATGCCATTGACTATTCTTCTCAGTGGAAGCATGCTGAAACACTCTCTATTGTGTAACTTGGTTGAGCAGGCAGCTGACTTCACTACTACCAATGAAGAGTGATAAGCAACAATTTTTTTAAAGTGAATGTATACATTTTTGGTGTGCTTAAATCTGCAGCATACAGATGTTCAGTCTTATTGCTTGGTACAAAATTGCAATAAATCATACTACTTATTCTTTAAGTGCTACTTATAAAAAGCTGAGAACATTAGTTAATAGTCAATATCTTTTTACTCTAGGTACAATTATTGTGTAGACTATAGCTATGGGGAAACTTTACTTTCTGTGAACTTTGGGACAAACATGGTAATTTGTAGCAAAGCAATAGTTTTGGGGTTTTTTTCCTGTTTAATGTTTTTTTTCCTTCTAAACTGCTTTTTTGAGTAATCCAGATAGCTAAACTTGTGTCCATCCTATAGAGAATTGTAACATAAGACATTCACTTTTGGTGTCAAAAATGGAGAAAAATAAAAATGATTTTAATGTGTGTGGATTTTCCTTATCAAAATAAATGAGTTGCTGAAAGGCAGCAAAAGCAAGACAAGTGATGTATCAGTGGTGTCATTTTGTGCTGCTGCAGTCTTCCATATTGAAAAAGAAGAGTTAAAAATCTGATAATAAACTCAGTCCATGTCACTTGGTGGGAGGAATATTTATCATATTTGCATTATCAGAGTTTTGTGCTATAATCCTTTAGCCTCTCTTAGGCCTTTAATTTGGATGCGGGGAGAAGATAGTTTTCATTTGTTTTTCAATGCTTAAGGAACTTCCTTTTCACTTTAAATTATTTCTCACACCCATTTGCTGTGTGTTCTAATATAAAAGATATCTTTCTTTCCTAGTTACATGAAATATTTTCAATTGATCTCCTTCAGGGATACTGTTAGCATCATCAAAGCCACAATCAACTGCAAACTGAATTTCGTTGCAATTAAATGTCATCATTCTTTCGTTTTTGCACTGTTGTGGAGAACGCTCTCAACTTTGGTGTTACTTCACAGATGGTAAAGAGTTTTCTAGATAAGTCCTCAAAGGAACCCACCTCTAGTTCAGTTGTTGTTGGAAGGCAATGCATCTTCAAGAAGGGAATAGGCTTTTTTATATTTGAGACATTTAATGGTGTGAGGTAGCCCTGAGACTAGGATCTTTCTCCTGGCCCCAAAGATGAATTTTTTACGGTATTCAAAGAGTAACACGTGTAGTAGTGCTGTTAGCTGACTAGTTGTATGTGCTTAAAGGCTTCTAAACTGCTGTATAAGTTATGCTGAAGTATACAATTATACTGTAGTCTTTGTAGCAATGTGCTGAAGCAATGGAAACTGATAGTCCTTTTTTTTCCTCCCTTTCACATAGCTTCACTTTTGTTCCATTAGCTCATCTTGTCTTTTGACAGCTTAAACTTAAAGAACTAATGGCAAAATAGAGCAATTTTATGGACTAGTATCCAAAATCCAGTTGCAAAAATGAGTGGAGTTCTAATGTAGTAAGTTCTGTTTAAGTCCCTTTTAGAGCAATGGCTACAACAAGCCTGGGACAGGCCTTTGAAAGTTAATGGGCATGACAGTGTTATTTTGGGCTTGGTGGGTTTTGTTCTCATGCTGTGCTGTCTTGATTTCCTGTCTGAATTGGAGCCAACACAGCTTGTATTTCTCCCTTAAATTTTGTGCTAATATTTCAACATGCATCCAGTCTCAGGAGCCTGGTATCACTCAGGCTGTGGATCACTAATCAGGAATGCAAGTGAAATCCTCTAATCTTGCAGCATCTGATCCATGGTGAGAGTGTGAGAGCTTCAGTAGCATCTAAGACAAGAAATTTTCAAGAAGGATCTTAAATTAAAATTCTCTGTGTGTTTTAAGACCTTGATTTGTATTTGCATAGGAAACTGTGTGAAGGAACTCATTCTCCAAGTTTACTTGCTAACAGCATGCTCGGCACTGCCCTACAGAATGATTTCAGATTCCTCCTAGGCTTGGTCTTTGTGTTTTGTTTTGTTTCCTGTGGCACAACTTGCAAAACTCTTCATGGTATAAAAATTCCTGCTAATTACCTTCTCAGCTAGTTTTGTGGACAAGACACCTTTTAAAAATATGTTAACTAGTTTGTGGAGAATCTAAGCAGAAAAGCTGAGTACAAAAAGAATACCTTTAAATAATAGAGCTCCAAAAGAAAACTATTCAGCAGTAGAATTTGTATAATTGCAAATGAAGCTGGTAAAATTGTGTGGCATGTCTTGTGTGTGGGTATATTTGGCTTGCTTTGATATGGCTTAAGTAACATATTGGGTGGAATAGACACGGGCAGGTTGTGATGTATAATTTTAAATCTTGTATTTGCAAAGGTAGATGTTTCATCCTACCCTTTATTGTCTCTTAATATGGCTTTTATTGTGTGTTTGGCAAGTCTAGTAATCTTTGTCTAAAACTGTCCTTTGACTTGCTTTTCTTTTTCCTGAGGATGTATACCAGGCTCCTTTGCACCAGTGCAACAGCAAGTTACTACAATGGATATGTACCTGCATGTGTTCAGATAGCTCAGGGTCTCCAAGCTAGTTGAATGTGTAAAGCAGTCCTGAGGTGGCACAGACACCTGTAAGTACTAAGGATACGCCGATACAGAACAAAATCCCACAAGTTTTCTGTTCCGCCTCACTTTGAAGTTCTTTGTTAGCACGGTAGTCTGTGATTAAGACATGGTAACTACACTCTTATTTTTTTGTTCTTTAGGAAAAAAAAATTGTGATGTTTGATAGAGATAAAACATGTGATGTTCAAGGAGAAGAAAAAGTTAAAGAAATATTATTAGATGAGGACAGCCATGGCAGCAATTAATAAGAATAGAGGTTTCACTGCTTTGTGTGTTGAGAACATGTGACTGCTGTTGTTCAACCTTGGAAGCTTGGATCCCTGTGAAGGAAATGCTGCAAGTTAAGGCAGCATTTGGGCTGTACTTGGGCTGTAAAACAGCATTACTTGGGCTGTAAAACCTCATGCATTACTGACTCTAGAATCATGGTCTAGTAGTTCTGGTGTTGAAACAAGGAAAGTGTATATAAAATACACGTTTACAACCCAAGCAGATGCTGCTCTGCTAACCTGGTTATCAAAGGTGTGGATGGTTGTTTCACTATCTCATTGTATATTTTTGAAAACAAGGTCACCTGGGAAACAAGCTCATAAGAGCTTTGATTTTGCTTGCCAGCTTCACCAAAATGTTAGAACTGTGAAAAGTTATTGTAAGACAGGAACTAGCCTGCATTTTCTTGATTGTATGCAGCTTGAGGTGAAATTGGGGTGAGAAATGGAATGGGTGTGTGGTGGGTGTTACAACAGAAGGATAGATGAAATTAAGAACACTTTGGAATTGCCAAACCAAAATTTTCCTAACCTCATAAAACTTGAAGATTAAAAAGATGGATTTAATTTACAGTAGCTCTTTTTACTGTGAACTGGACAGAGGTTGATACTAGAAGGTAACATCTTTCAAGTCTTCACCCATTACTACCTGCAATGTCTCTCAGAAATCAGATTAATCTAGATGGTTTGAATTACAGGCTATTGCTATTTTATTCCCTCACATCTGGGAAAAGTTGTAGATACTTTCTTGTAAAATTATATGTATTCAACAGGAACATATATTATCCCTGTATTTTCATGGGGCTATCTTCGACTGCTTTTTAATAGTTCTTGTTAATAGTACAGCTGTTAGAAGTCGATTGCCAGTTAAAATAAAACCCAGTTTGTTCTAGAAAAGTTCCACAGACTAACTCATAAGCATCTGTATAGTTGTGCACATAAATTGCCATTAGATGTCTATCAATAGTCATCTGTTCACCCTTTATAACTGGAAGGAACAGAGGTTTTCTCTATGTTAAAAATTGGAAAAGCCTGCAAGAATTGCAATCCTTTATATGCAACTGCAAGATAAGAGCCCAAATCTCAATCATGTTTAGAGGTTACTATCTAATTGAAAATAAGTATCAGTGTTTGGCTTTTAAATAAAACAATGCTACCAACAATTGTTTAGATGCAAGTGAATAGAGCAGAACTGGTAATGACAAAATAAACATTTCTGGTTGGTTTTCACTGCTGTCAGTGGCAATGAATTAAACAGCACTTTGGGCTCTCAGCTGGTTGCTAAACAAAAGTATTTGAAGAGCGAAAGTTTCATTTGACCTTTTCCTACTGAGCAGCTGGAGTCTAGTTTATTCAAGAGGCACTTAACCAGCCTTGATTTCTGTGACAGTGCTCTTGGGCACTTTTGTCTTTGTAGGACAGTCTCCCTGGAGAAATAGAGCGAGTAGAGCCAAGGCCTAAGGGCCTTCCTTGGAAGTTCGATAGAAGCTGCTGAGCTGACAACAGTGGGGTGTTTCTTCAGTGTGGTGCTGCTGGGGTAGTCATTTGCCCAGAAGAAAGAGCTGGGATGTTCAGTGCATGTCTCTTGCTTTGCTGGCTTCTGTGTGTTTGTGCAGAGCACTATAATGGAAGGAATATGATCAAAACTATGAAAAAGCGGAGTTTTTGCCTCTTCGGTTATTGGAGAGCTAACTTGTCTGGACTAGTCTTGTACTATGTGAGTCACTAAAATGAGTGAAACCACCTTGTGTTGGAAAAGGCATAGTTTAAGGTAGGTTAGGCCAAGCATGGGTCCTGTGTTATGTAACATTCTGCTTTTAACAAACCAGTAAGAAACAATTCTGTGAGCAGCTGCAGCCGTTGTAACATAGGCCACATCACGATGCCTTGCAACCTTACCCTCCAAAGGTGGAATTCAGCCAGGGAGTCTGCAGACAGTGCTTGGTGGTAGATTTGACCGTGCTTGGCTTTACAGAGTGCTGCAGCCAAACCCTGGTGAGAGGGTGAGCTTTCTGCTGAGGGAGTTGCATCCTGCGTCTTTACCAGACAGTGATTAGAAAGTAGTACTAGATGTGATTACCAGACTCGGAACGTGGGGTAATACTGTGGACTTCTTTAAACTGATCTTAAAAAATGGGTGCGATGCGAGGGGTTGGACTGGATCTTAAACATCTCTTCCGCACCCGATGCTTCTATGATTCGGTGGAAACGCTGTAGAGCACAGGTCAAGGCCAGCACAGGGAACTCGCATTCGGGCGCGTCTCTGGTTTGACATTGCCCGGGGCAAGGCTGCGGGAGCACGTGGCGCAGCTGGCAAGCTCCGCGAGCCGGGCGGCGATAAGGAAGGAGCGGGAGTTGAGGCGCGGGTGTTAGCGCTGGGCGGCGGGCTCACACACGCCGAGTCCCGGGCAGCGGAGTCCGTGCCGCTGGGTTCCCGGGCAGCCGTGTCGGTGCCGCGGCGCTCCCGGGCAGCCGGGTCCGTGCCGCGGCGCCCCGAGGCGCGGCGGGCCAGGCCCAGAGCGGCCCCGGGGCGGGTGCGGCCCCGCCGCGGCGCAGGCGCGGGCGGGAGGGCGGTGGCCGCGCGTGCGCGGCGGTTGGCGTGGCGCCTCCGCCAATCGCGGCGCGGGTCGTTGTGCGGCGGCCCCGCCCCCGGCGCGGCGAAGGACAAGGTGACGGCGCGGGGCCCGCGTTCAGCCTCTGCCGCAGCGGCTCCATCTTGCGAGGTGAGTCGGGGCGGCGCGGGCCGCCCGTCCGCTAGGGACCAGGCTCAGGCCTGGGGCAGGGCCGCCTGCGGGTGGGGGGCCGGGGTCCGGCGGCTGCGCCGTGCCGGGGCTTCCCGGTCCCACGTCGCTCTGCTCTTCTCGCCCGCCTCAGGTCGCCATGTTCTCGTCCATCGCGCCGCTCGCGCGGCACAACCCGTTCTACGCGCCGCACTTCCAGCTGGTGCAGGACGGCGTGAGGAAGCGCACAGCGGAGCCCGCGGAGGCGCCCGCCACGCGGCGGGGCCTGGCGGCCGCGTCCGCCGACGAAGGTGAGAGCGGGACGGAAGGGCCGCGGCGGAGGCGAGGCCCGTGGGCGTCCGGGGCGGCGGTGCTTGCGCTGTCCCCGCCAGCACGGGCCTGTGCCCGCCGGGGCGGCGCAGGGAGGGTCAGCGCTCAAGCGGGGCTCGGCCGGGCCGGGAGGGGCCGGCGCTGGGCCTACGCGCCCGCTTGGAGGACGAGGAAGGGCACGGGCGGGGGAGGCGCTGGCAGTGCTTCCGCTTTCCCGGGTGGTTTGTGCTGAGGAGCAGGAGGGATCCGGGCTTGCCGGGAAAGGACACGGGAAGGTTCTAGTGCAGAGTAATCACAGAGACCCCCAGAGATTCTGTTTTGGAGGGCAAAGAGCACTTCTGGTAAGGCAGGGTCTGCAGCCTCGGGCACTGAGGTTGTAGGTCTGTACTTCTTTCATCGGTGGAGAAGAGCAGTGAGTGACTCTTTGGATTCAAAAGATCATCCCTCCCATCCTTTATCCATTTTTCTCTTATTTTTTTTCACTAGTTTATTTATAGCTGGGCATCTGAGTCTCTAGATACATTAGGGGTGCTTGCTGCTCTTCTTTTTTAGTTCTTTTTTTCTTTTTACTAGTTGTGGGGCATACACCAGATAACTTGCTATTTAAGATATAGGGATGCACTTTAGAGTTAAGTGCGAGTGCTTCCCGTATGCTTCCAAGTCACTTTTTGGACTTCTGAAGGTCAGACCTTGATGGTACTTGCAGTATCATAGAATGGGTAAGATTGGAAAGCACCACAGTGAGTCATCATCATCCTCACAGGTCCAACTTCCCTGCTGAAGCAGGGTCGTCCTAGAGCAGATTGCACAGGATTGTGTCCAGATGGCTCTTGAGTATCTCCAGGGAGGGAGGCTCCACAGCCTCTTTGGGCAGCCTCTTTCAGTGCATAGTTACCACAGTATAGAAGTTCTTCCTTATATCTTGACAGAACTTCCTGTGCATCAGTTTCTGCCCATTGCCTCTTGTCCTGCTTGGCACCACTGAGAAGAGCCTGGTTCCATCCTCTTGGCACCCTCCCATCAGTACTTACAGACAACGATGAGGTCCCCTTTCAGTCGTCTTTTCTTGAGGCTGAACAGACCCAGCTCCCTCAGCCCTTCCTCATAAGTGAGGTGTTGCAGTCCCCTCATCATCTTTGTTGCCCTTTGCTGGACCCACCCCAGGAGCTCCATGTCTCTCTTGTACTGTGGAGCCCAGAACTGGGCACAGCACTCCAAATGTAGCCTCACTAGCGCTGAGTATCAGGAGCAGGATCACCTCCCTCAACCTGCTGGCAGTGCTCTTCCTAATGCATTACAGGATACCACTGGAGTGGCCTTCTTGGCCACACGGGCACGCTGCTGGCTCATGGACAGCTTGCTGTCCAGCAGGACCCCAGGTCCTTCTCTGCAGAGCCGCTTTCCAGCAGGTCAGCCCCCAGCCTGTGCTGGTTCATGGGGCTGTTCCTCCCCAGGTACAGGACCCTGCATTTGCCTTTGTGAAACTTTAACACAGTTCCTCTCTGCACATCTCTCCAACCTGTTGAGGTCCATCTGAAGGAATGCACAGTAGTAGAGGTGGATATTAAAATTTTAATTATTTTAAGCTGTCGATAACTTAAAAGCATCTCTCTGGTTTTACTTTTAAAAAAAAAGAATTGCTTTCAGCAGGCTATCTCTTCTGAAGTAACATGATTATTGAAGTATTTTAGTGCACTTACATGAGCATTCATATAATGCCTGAAAGAGAGACAGGTTAGGTTTTATAAAGTTTTCAACAAATTATTTGCAGCTTTCAGTGTAGTAATCCTGCTGTCAGCTAACTAAAGCCCTAAATCACTCTTTGGTATGCTAAATATATTCAGTAGGTGCACTTACTTCTTTAAAGCATTATGCTTAATCTTCATCCTGTTTGTGGGCAGTTGTGGTCAAAGGTGGCCAGTTTTTCAGTCTTTGTAATCTTTTCTGCTGAGTTCATTATTTCATGTACCAGTTGGTTCTCTGGCTTTTGTGTTGAGAACCTAACACAGTGCAGAAGGTATCTGAACTTGCACAAGGTCACACAAAGTCAGTACAAGCTACACGACCTTCTGAGATCAGCTCAGGGCATCAGCCACAACACAGCTCAGAGATGAAGTATTTTATGACCAGCTCATGGAATTTGTCCTTGCTAATGTGTCAAATGGGAAGCAGAGATATGAAGTAGTTACGATGTAGCTGTCTCAACAGAGTAGGCATATTTTTATGCTGTATGTTTATACTTGAGTAGGTTAAGGGTGTTTGTCTTAAATCAGTCCCTGGGTATGTGAGAATGACTTTCTTCTCTGTACTATGTGGTCAGCTGGTTCTCTTCTCAGGTTATGGTTTTTAAGAAATTTAACTCTACTTCTGAAAGTCCAAGATCATCTGTAGCTTTATTTTCCTAATACTACTGTACCACTACAAACCTAGGCACCTCTAAAGAGCTCAAGCCTAATTGATACTGGCTTTCTAAATTACTGTATTTGAAGACTAGGCTGTCAGGTCAGTCTGAATAGCATCGTAATACAGCACATACATAAAACTCTACTTTTCTGTGGCTACTGTATAGGTTTATCCCTCTCAGTTGAGGAGTATGACTTCTAACAGTAAATTACTTAAAGAAGGGCGGTGTGAACAAACAGTTCTGGAATCTGGGCAGCACAGTAGCAGGTGCAGGGCTGTTGTGCTGTTGGCCAAAGACACAGCTAGACAGAGCTGCCCCGAACAGACCTAGAGTCTGTTCTCTGATTACACCTGCATAGAAAGCCTGGTCTGTGTGTATTTAACCAGCCATTCTTGAAAGTCATAAACAGACTGTTTCTGCTGTCTGCAAATCTGCTAGCATAGCCAAGCTATCTCGGAGCGATGTGTAAGTCCCAGATCAGCATATTTCCAGTCTTTAGCAGTGTCTCAGTTAAAGATAAATTATTCTGATAACTGACTTTCAGCTTTAACCTTAGGTTCACTATGTCATCTGTGATTTGGTATTTATTATTTTAGAATAAAGAAAACTTTATTGTTTTGGTAGTTTTTAAGAGTAAGGTGAAAAATGTAACTATAAAATGTAATGTAGAATCTGGAACACTTGTGGGAAGGAGTGCCTTTAAAATAGCAAAGTTATGAGCTGGGTAAGCCTGCTAGTGTTACCTGCTGCTCTGTTGATGCTGTTGAACATCATTGTCTATTTCTCTTGAATTCATAACCAGATAGATTGGGCAAAGAAGCTCTGCATAAGATAGGCTTTTGCTGGCTTTTAGTTTTCGTTAGTGTTTCTTGGAGATAGTTCTTATTAAGTTGTAACACTTTAATGTCTATTTCATTATATTGAAGTGACACCAGTAGATTTAGTAGCAAAAGATTAAGCCTTTCTACTTTTGGGAATATTTTTGCATAGTATATTATTTTCTGTATGTTTATTCAGTATATTAGTTTTACTTATGCATTTAAAATGTTAAGTATTACACCTGTGCTGCTACTGTATGCTTATTTTGTACTGTTGTAAATTTGAGTGTTTTCTATTTGCAGTCACTGATCCCTCTGTAGCTTTTTCAGAAATGAAAGAAGAAAAGGGATTCTTTTTTTCCAGCTCCAGTAACTTTGCTGTATAGGAATATGTGAAGAGTAATAACTTGTTGTTTTAAGATTGGATGGTTTTTTCCACAGTATATACACTGTATGGAACAGCGCATGTGAAGTATCCCTTGATCAATTGTTGTCTGAAAGATTCTTTAATGAACCTTGTGTACAAGCATTCAGTGGGGCAAAAAACAGCAATCTGCAATTTCATCAAACAAGCACTTGAGATACTGTATTTGAAAGAAAATTTTTTTAAAAGCTGTATAAATAATGTGAATAACACCAGAAAATATATCTGCATATCTCCAACACTGATATTGCAGATTTTTATAGTCTCTGCTTAAATACAGAAGTTAAACTGTCATAGAATATTTAACAAAAGAAGCTTTGTCTTTTGAGTACTAGAGGAATACTATTCTTCCTTAATTCCTGGATATAAGAAATTGTTAGTCTTTGCAATTTTGAGTCATAATTTCTGCTAGTAACTTCTGGGATTTTATATGGTTTAAGTGTGCTGTGAGCTAAAACTTCACTGTTGCTTCCTTCGCTTATTTAAAGGGACAAATTCAATTTGGAAGACTTAGAATAAAATCTTGTCAGTCCAAACTGTTTTAATTTGAAGCAAAAGTATTATTTTTCATTATAACACTGTATAGTCAAATAATGCAGCATGGGAGATTATTTCAGTTTAATACTTTTGGGAAAGTAGCCCTTAGTTTTGTTTCTTTTCTGATCATTGTTACCATTTATGATTGATCATATATATGTATTTTTTTCCAATTAACTAGAATACAGCTGTGCATATGGCTCAAACAGATTCTTTCTCCTTTGTGGTCTTGGTGGGATTATTAGCTGTGGAACAACACATACAGCACTGGTTCCTCTAGACCTGGTTAAATGCAGAATGCAGGTTTGTTCTGCATGTTATGTGATGACAGAGCATGTTTAGTGTGGTATATTTAATTACTAATGAATTGGAAACATAAAATATACCTGGGACATCACTGTCCAGCAGTGCATGGAGCTTATATAAAAGCATGGTGTGTCTTTTTTTTTTTTGCTGCAGAATACAGTTGTGAATATGGCTCACTCAAGTTTTATGCTCTCTGTGGCGTTGGTGGGGTCCTAAGTTGTGGCCTGACACACACTGGTGTCGTACCTCTGGATTTAGTGAAATGTCGTATGCAGGTTTGTATAAACTTAAACATTTCTTGAACTTCTATTTTCTATCTAGCCAGCATATTAAGAGTTTGCAGTAGGGATGCAGTATTTTGTGGATGACAAGAAGCAAGTAAACTTGAACGCTGCTTTATCAAATCTACTGCTGTAAGACTAGCAAAATACCACTTTCAAGAGAAGTAAAGGTATTAAGGATAATCTGGATGAATTGTTTTTGACAGCATTTAAGGTATGTTTAACTGACTATATTTGCTAAAAGGCACCCACCACAGTGTTACTCTGCTGGCTGGTTGGCTGTCCAGCACTGTTACAGTGCTTTTGGAGTAATGAAATAGTATCTTTTGGATCTGCGTTTTTTAGCCTGGAGTGACATGCATGTGTAATTTGATCCATTAACACTGTGGATATCAATGCATGGCTTATGGATTGGATATTTTCTAATGATGCCACTTTGAGAAGCGTGGCTAAAACTTGATTTGGTATCAGGAAGGCCCTCAGTGCTTGCGACTGCTTTCCTTGAAGTGGTTTTTGATTAAACTGAGAGGAACATCATTGCATTGCATTTATGACACATTAAAATCATCCTGTGAACAGCCATGAATGAAAACATACTAGTGGATTTATTCAGGCAACTCTGCAAGAATGAAGCAAATTAAAGCACACTTGTAAATTTCTGGAAATACAGTATTGCATAGGCTGTTGCATAGGCTGACACTGATTATAAGAATGGCCATTTTGTAATTACAGAACTTCTGAAATGAGGAGAGAACTATGAATTAGTCAAACCTCCTCATCACACTAGGAGTATGCATGTGCTATTCTTCAAAATTGTGTTCTTCTGAATGGCCTTTATTTAACAATGTTTACCAGAGAGGCTTTTTCACATTCTTGAGAGCACCTGAAATTCTGGTCTCAGACTAGGAAATCTGTAACACATCAGACGTGCTCAGTGTTCCGTTTTATTACATTGTAAGGGTGGTGATACTGCCCCTTCACTCTCCAGCACTTAGAGGGAGGTTCAGGAGGAGGGTTCCATGTGCATTCCAGGTGTGATCTTGTAAAACCTGTCAGCATTTATCTCTTTACAGATCCAGTACAGAGCATGTTACTAATCCTTCCTAAGTTCTCCAGAAGAAACTGTTGCCTGCCCTCTCATGTCTTTTTAAGAAGAGGTCACCTTTGCCATGGTTTAACTGAAAACAGGACACCTGTTACACACCTAATAACTAAGCATGGTTCTGACTTGAACATAGTCTCATTTTACAGTGCCCAATTAAATATCCAATTTTCTAAAATTATGTCTTTTTAAAATTGACATATTTAGGTGAACTAGATCTCAAGTATATTCCTAGACTGCAAGACAAAAATACTGGCCAGTGCAGGTTGGCATGCACGTCCCATAGCTCTTTCTGAAAGCTTTGATTGGCATCCAGTTTGATATCTTCTTATCCTCTGAGGAAATGTGGGATGATGTCAAATATGAAAAGTAACAGTGGGATGTGACTTAATTACCTGTTAAAAAGTTTCTGCTAAATTACTTCCTTTCACCTGAAACAAAATTATTCAAGTCAGTCTTTTTAAAATTTTGTGGGCAGAAAACAATTTGTATGTAGCCTTTATTGCCAAGTCAAAGTACAAATGTAGAAGTTTTTGAATACTCTTCGATCTGCTTTGCTCCATCTGTCTTAGTCTGACTATGTGGAGAGATCACACAGGAAAAGCAACCACCTCTGATTAGTAAACAGGTGAATCATTATGTTTCTGGCAGTGCTTGGGTGTTACATAGGTTTAGTGTGTAAAGTAGATGAGATTGCTGACAGGACCCATTAACTTTTTAAAAAATCTGACCTATCCATAGTTGTACCAGTGCACCATTTACAGTGTTAGAACAGGGATTTCAGTAAATCTTTTCATTACAGTCACATTGTTAATTTGAAGAATTGAAGTAAAACAAAATTCAGTTTGGTGGTTTCTGAGTATTGGGGAACATACCGGCTGTTAAAATAAGTCAGGGTTTGAGATTAGCAAGTAACCATTATGGTTACGTTAGTGTAACTTTGTGGTGAGTACATCATCTGTCCAGGGAATTATGGGAAGCCGGATGTCTGAGGAATTTAAAAACTAAAAATTTTGGATGGGGGTGTGAGAAGGAAAATAGTAAGCTTTCTCAAACATTTAACTGCCTGTTCTCTTTAGGTTGATCCACAAAAATACAAGAGCATCTTCAATGGATTTTCAGTGACAATCAAGGAAGATGGTGTTCGTGGCTTGGCTAAGGGATGGGCTCCAACCTTTATTGGCTATTCCATGCAAGGGCTTTGTAAATTTGGTTTCTATGAAGTTTTCAAAATCCTGTATGGCAACATGCTGGGAGAGGTAAGCCTTAAATGTTTTATGTAAAGCTATATGTCTGCAGCATAATAGTATTAGTGATAAGGAGTAATCACAAAGGCATGATTTATTAATAAAAATATGTTTAAATGAATTTCAGGAAAATGCCTATTTGTGGCGTACTTCGCTATATTTAGCCGCATCTGCCAGTGCGGAGTTTTTTGCTGACATTGCTCTGGCTCCAATGGAAGCTGCTAAAGTTCGTATTCAGACACAGCCTGGATATGCGAACACTCTACGGCAGGCTTTACCCAAAATGTTTGCAGAAGAAGGCATCTGGGCGTAAGCATCTCTTCATTTTAATTGAAATTCTTGATGTTCAGTACATTTTGTTAATGAAGAACTGCTGCTATAACTAATTCTGGCCTTAGTTTGTAATACTTTGGTCTTTGTATTTCAAGATAACACACTTCAGGCAATTTGTGCTGAACTGTTAATTCCACATGCTCCTTAGATCCATCTTTGTGAGTATCTTTGTGCTGAGTTCTGCTGGATAACTTCAGTTTCTAGCAGTTCCACTCAGAGATATTCAGCAACTTTCTGGTTGTACAGTCAAAGATGCTTGAGTCATTGGCATGTGAGAGTAATATAACTGCATGTTAGCTTTCTGTTCTGATAGAAGTGGCTGTAGATGTACAGGTCATGTCTCACTATCAGGACGTGGCTGGTATGCAGACATTGGCATTACTGCACTGGTAGTATCAGTACTACATTGCTGCAGTGCACTACAGTGCACTGCAATCTGAAAAGTGACTACAGAAACTGCTGTGCAGCCTGGGGACCGGGAAAATTTCTATTCATGTTGCTGTTTTAAGGTAGTACTCAGGAATGAATACAACTTAATTTTCTGTAGGTATTGACTGCATTACAGGTCGGTATGAAGAAATTGTATTCTTGATAGCAGCCATAAAAAATTTATTTCAGGTTAGAAATATACCCTAAATACTGAAGAAAATGAAACTGAGTTTGTCTCTTCTCTGATTAAGTTTCTATAAAGGTGTTGCTCCGCTGTGGATGAGACAGATTCCATACACAATGATGAAATTTGCCTGCTTTGAACGTACTGTTGAAGCTCTCTACAAGTACGTTGTTCCCAAGCCACGAAGCGAATGTACAAAAGGAGAACAGCTGGTAGTCACATTTATTGCAGGCTATATTGGTAAGGAATCTTCAAGTCCTACACTTCGTTAATGGATTACTGCAACTCTAGGGACCTGTTGCTTTTCAGAATATTAAGCAGATGTCACTAACATGGGAGAATTTACTTGCAACTTCAAAATGTGGAGGAGAAATAACTATAATCAGTCTGTTAGGGGAAAATGGGTCTGTAATAGGACACTACTCTTAACCAATGTTGATGGCCACATTTAGAAACTGCAGCTGATTTAAGTGAAAATTTGCATCTTTTTCAGTCTTGGGAAGGTAAGAGAAATTTGGATGGAAGGGGGATTTTCAGTATCCAAAGATTCACAAGTTTTCTTCTGGTTGTTTTCTTCTGCTCAGAAGTTTCAGCTGGTTGTACTTAGTGTGTCCAGTAATGGTACAGCTAAAACATCACAGAACTAATGTCAAATTATTCTTTCAGCTGGTGTGTTCTGTGCAATTGTTTCCCATCCTGCTGACTCTGTGGTGTCTGTATTGAACAAAGAAAAGGGCAGCTCAGCTTCACAGGTTCTTATGAGGCTTGGATTCAAAGGTACATTCTTACTTTCATGTATTTTGGATCAAGTGTTTTTGGTGTTTTGGAGAGGATTTAGTTTTTTTCATGCCATTTTATGCTGCTCATGCTTTATGGTTTGCTCTCCAGGTGTATGGAAGGGTCTGTTTGCTCGTATCATCATGATTGGTACCCTGACTGCACTACAGTGGTTCATCTACGATTCTGTCAAGGTTTATTTCAGACTTCCTCGCCCACCTCCACCTGAAATGCCAGAATCTCTGAAGAAGAAGCTTGGTCTAACTGAATAGACAACTCATGGACTGCTGGCTGCCCCAGTGATGAGTTTCATGAAACTTTTATATATTTGACTATGTAGAAAACAAACTCTATACAATGTCATTATTGGCTGTGCCCTCATCTCACATGAGGGTTTAAATTCTACCACTGTCATTGCCTGAAATAAATGAGAAACAGAGTGCTTAGTGTCTGTTTACTACTGCATATGTAAGCTTCATTTCATAGTAGCAAATATTTCAAATACTCTCCTGGCTTCCCCTTCTCCCCCCCCAAAAAAAAGTTTAAAAAAAAATATCCTGTTCCACAGTTTAGAAACTCTAGAGAAATGTTACTCTTCCACTTAAAATTAGGCTTTCTCTGTTTCCAGAGAAGTGCCAAGAACCTGTCCTTGCAGAACTGCAGAAAATTAACTGCAGTCGTGTGCACTTTGAGCCCACTGATCATTTGCCTGTAGTAAGCTGTTACTGTAGAACAGCTGAACTCCTGAATGGCTGAGATGAGACTGGAGTCTGGGCATCGTGGTCATGATATCAGTGTTCCCCACAGAGATAAAAGGAACCTTATGCATACTGGAGCTGTTTCTGCCTTGGGATGGTCATCCCAATTTAACTTATACTTACTTGACTAATTTCTGCTTCTGTTGGCTTTGAACCACACCAAAGAACTTGGCCCTTCTGATTGTCCTGTGGACTTAAACAGTAGTTGCTACCTCTTAACTAGGGAAAAGCTGATGTTAATAAAGGTTTTAAAATATATTCACTACTAATGGTGTACTTCAGCTTTACAGTAAAATAAAAGTGGTTTGTGTTTTATCCTAGAGTTTGAAAAACTTCTCCCTACATTTGCTACAGCTGTAGTTTTTTATTTCAATTATTTTTTGTCTGAATTAAATTAATACTGAATTATGGTTGAACCATGTATTTCTGCAGCACAAGGAGCCATACCAGGTTTTTTGGACATTGATGTGAAGAAATACATGCTCCTTGGCACACAAGAGGAGACAGTTGAGGCAATGTTAAGGTATTTGTTCTTGAATTTTTTCTCGAGTCTTTTAGTGAAGGGTGATCATGCTGCCTTCTGCATTTCACCTGCTCAGTAGCCCACAGATGAATCACTACACCCTATCCAGCTCACAAAGTAGAGCTGGAGCTGATGTGGTTTTTGTGCAAAACTGTGGATATGCTGCCTTACAGCATGTGTGCTGTTGATACTGAACTTAGCTTGGCACTCACGTATGTTATCCTGCTTCTTCCTCTTTACTTGGCTCCTTCGGAGCCAAAAGGACAAATCTGGCAGGTGCTATTGAAATGGCATAAACGTACTGACTGCTGCATCTTGCTGGAGTTGGATGTGCCTGTTATTGTAGCACTGAGCATCTCACCCCCTGGGAAAACTCTCCAGCTTCCAAAATTTAGAATAATTATGCTAAATAAGAAAGCTGGGCCTTAATTTGAATTTTTGCCTTTCAGAATGCGGAGTAAAAGCTAAAACGACACCATTTTCCTGTCACCATGACAGTAATAAAGGCACTCTTAGAGCAGCTGGTATCTGCTTGCATTACACAGCAAAGTCCAATACCCTAAGTCTAAATAAAGTATTTGTACAAGTACTTTGTAGTTGAATTAAAATTATTTAACGCTAAAAGTATGCAAACCTTGTTTCCCCATTGTGAATGGGAACCTTTGGAATTATTTAATGAGTCATTAAATGCTTGTAAGAGCTTCCTTGGAGAAGAGCCTTTACTATGACTTGATCTTGTATCAAGACTGTTGGAAGTTGTGTGTATGGTGCAGCTTGCTAGGCAGAACTGTCACTTGTGTATCAAGTGATACTGGATATCAGTTTCTCTAGAGGCATGTTTCAACTCAGTAGATTTTTCTTTGTTTGCTGAAAGTTCCTTCTAATCCTGGGGAAAGTGGTCTGTCAAATTTTAAGCCTGGCAGAAGAGTGAAACAAGGTTGGCTCATGCAGTGAGGTAGTCTGTCAAGCAAGCTAGTGCTGAGCTAAATTTCTCAAGACTCTCATTCTATATGTGGAGCACATATGTGGAGCACATCGCCCATTTTTTCTCTAGGATTGAGTCAGTGTTGCACAGTTGTTACAAATATGTACAATAATAAGAGAATCTTAAGTCCCTTTTCTCATCGCTTAAGGGTAGACCTAAAATTATCTTTTTAAAGATGCTCAGATAATTTTATCTAGGTAGATCTGAGATAAGACTACAAGGAGCAGCCAGCAGTTCTCCTTCTGTAACTGAGAAAGGGAAAATACACTTAGTGCTCCTTGCAGTGTTGTGTTTCAGGGGAAAACCCAAGACGGGGAGAGAATTGCCTTGCAGCTGCCGGCTTCATTGACATTCAGCCATAGGATTGTTCAGATGCTTGTTAGGAAAGGGGGTTGCTTAAAGGGTTTCCTGCTGGTGTTTTAAATAAGCTTCAGTGGGAAAAATGTAGTATTAAGATGCATTTAAAAGGTCAACTTTGTCATTGATAACTGCTTTGTGCATAATGCCTGGTACATTTTCCGAAGGTTCAGATGGAGCAGTGGTGCTTTTGATGGATTTGCATTTCCATTGCAAGGAAAGTCCTGCATCAAAAAGGGGTACCCCATTTTGAACTTGGATAACTCCAGACCCATCACTATACCCCAAAGTGCTCTGTAAAACATGGATTATGTATATGCTGCTTGTGTATATTTTATGAAGGAGAAAACATCCTTTCTTGCTGGTTTTGGAGCTGAGCTTTTTTGTTTAAAGCATACCATATACATAAATTTGGAATAACAAGTGCATTTGCACATGGTGTTTGTATCAGGTTGTACTACAGATGAAATGTGCTGACACTTGCTGATACTCGCGGAAATGTCTGTTGCATATCATTTTAAAATGGGCTGTAATAATACAAATAGTTGTAACTCATTTACATTTCTACATAGAAATGATGTAGTTCACAGTGAAAACAATAAACATCCTGCTTTTTTATAGCAAATATGAGTACTTTGAGTAGATGAGCTTAATAGCTGCATGGCCTTGTTACAGAATACAATTTTTGTAACTCAGTACTAGGGAGAAAGACTGCTAGCACGAAATTCTTGGCTGAGCAGACGTTCTGGTGTGTAAAAGTAGATTTTAATGTTTTGGGATTACTTTGCTCACGTAATTTTTCATCATTGATCACTTAATTCTGTTGCTGGCTTTTGGGTTGTTTTTTTCAAGTTGCTGACAAGAATATTAATTGGCCAGTTTTGTACCTGAAAACTAAACTGAAAGCAAAGATGGACTGAATATCACTACAGGCTGGGCTCAATAGGATGATCTGTTTTAAGTAGCATAGCTGTAATTTTCATTATTACCTGAATCTCACAATCATTTAATAAAATTGCAGAGTATCACTGCATGACCCTAGAAATGAACTAAGGGGTTGCAGTTTTCCTGAGCTGATACTCTCCCCAGCACTAAGAGTACTAAAACAAGGAGGCAAGGTTACCAATCTGCTTTAAATTTTTGAAAAATACCTCACTCTCTGCTCACCTTTTTCACTGCAGAAAGAGCTCTCTGCTTCTCTCTTTAGAGCTACTAAGCTACTATAAAACTTCCATTTTTTAGAACAGTGGAGATGTGTGCTTGAAGGGCAAACAGAGATTTGCAATACCTGTGGTGATTATGGGAGAGTTTCTGATCGCTCGCCTTACTGCTGAAGTCAGTACGGTGGTGTGACAACTTTATAGATACAGATTATTCTAAAATATTTTTTCCAAGTAAACTTTACCTTTGTGACTTAATTTTTTTGTCTTGCTTGCAGCAAGAAAAATTTCTGAAAGGATTATAATGCTTTAGACCTGCACTTCCTGGGAAGGAAGGGTGGGAGGTCTGCATACCTTTAAAGGCAAAGGGAAATGAATGGTCCTGTAACACTTTTTGCACGCTTAACTTACCTTGGAGACCATGCACAAGACTGTACACTCAGCTTTTCACTGGGAGATGTGTTCTAGAATTTGGAGGTTGAAAGTGAAATCCACAGTTGTTTATCCTGGCTTGTTTTCTGGTTAATGTTCCAAGGAGTGAGTGTACTCTTTTCATGCAGACAGACCTGTGCTGTGTCAAGGCTACTCAGATTAACTGTGCAGCTGGAATGTATTTTCCACATCACTTGTGTAGATGTTGCTCTACCAGTTCTCCAGTTCTGCCTCTGCAGATTCTTACTGGCTACTGACCACAAACGATGCATTCATAAAATTGAAAGCAAAGTAAATAAAATTACTGTAGCCTGGGATGCCTTTAATCCACAAAATATTTATTGTATAACCCTCCAACTCCTAAGGTGTATGTGCATGTGTACATACATTGTTTCAGATATGATATGCAATGCATGCTTTAGCATGGCTGTTCTTTAATTCTGCTGCCTCCTTCAAATGCCATTTGGTTATTTTCAGGGGCTCACTTAAGAACTGTGTGGAAGAACAAAGGGACAGGGGTTGGTACAGTATCTGCGGATGTTTTCTAGGAAAACTTGTCTTTTGACAGGTTTATTCTTGCCATTTGTCAGGTGGACTGGAAAGAGGTAAAAGAAAGGGGGAGGTAGGAATGGACCTATACCAAAAAGAGAAAAGCTTTAAACAAAGTATTTGAGGTTGACTGTGGGCAAAGAAGCAAAGAAGGTACAGAAGACCAGCAACGTGAAGCAGCCCAAAAAGACATGGAATGTGTATGAGGATGAGAATAGTGGGGGAGAAGAATGCTTGTATCTTCCATACAATCAAGAGTCTAGTAGTTTCAAGATGTTCAGGTATGGCCAACTGAGAACTTACACAGGCCTTACTGTATACTTACACTTCTTGATATAATTTCATTTACAGGCATTTTCTGAGTTGCTGTATCGCTTCTAATTGATCTTTATAGTAATTTTTATTCCTATTTAGTGCACTTCCCTCCCCCACCTTCCTCTGCTAAAACCATTCCCACTATCTTGTTACTGCCAGCTGCATTTTCAAATGTCTCAGCTCTGTTGTTCTTCAGCACCAAAATAGTCCCAGTAGTTCAGAGCAGTAGCCTTTTGGGACGTAAGTGGCTTCTCTTTGCTAATTCTGCTGCTCACTATAGTATTTTACAGACTTAAGAAATAATGAATGAATAAAACTTAGGATTCTTGAGCAGACACCGTGACACTGGGATAAAGCCATCAGCAGCATCAATAGGTCTTTCAGAGCATTGTCCCTATAGATAGTTCTGTATTTTAAAGACAGAACAGTGCTGCACAGTAATTTTGATTTACAGTTACAAAGCCTCACACAAAGCCTTACACAAATTATTCCATCTAAATGTGACAAACTTTTGCACGGCATCAGCAGTAGTTCTGAACATTTCTTGCTTTGCTGCATTTACCCTGTTAAATACTATTTAAAAAATAACCCAGTTTACAAAAATCATAGAGTGAATATATTGAGACAAAGTGCTACTGCTGTTCGACTACCTCTTGTTTAGCTGAAAGCCACAATTCTATTCCTTCTTTTGGAGCAGGAAAGCAAAACTGGAGAGCTGTCATTCTTGGGTCCTGCTTTCTTCATGAAAGCAAACTCTAAAGCTTAGAACATAATTTTATGCTTTAACACTGCTTTATTGTACAAAACAAGCAATTTATTAAATATACCATCTGTCATTCTTCAGAAAGACAAATTCATGCAGAGAGATATGTTTTTTGTTCACATTATTATTTCTCCCTTGAAATAAGTATGACTTTCCTGTCCTGCTCAAAGGAATAGGAAAAATTTCAGGTTCAGGTGTGCTTCTAAAGGAAGCCTTTAAATATTGTCTGTCTTCTCAGTACTACACGATGGAGTTAACAGTCCTCACTGTTCTTTAGGCAGCAGCCATTCAGTGATCAATTCATGTCTGAAATCTTGGTTATTTCATCCTTTGCATCCTTGATCTCGGTTTGAACTCTTGTTAGATTGGCCAGTTTCTCACTGAGTAAAGCAATTTCCTTCTCCCGCCGTACCACTTCCTCCACTAATCTTCCTATTCTCAGTGTTAGGTCATTTATTAAGGGCTCCAAGATGGCAAACTCCTTTTTAACTTTGTACATCTTAGGTTTTAAATCATTTGCAAATGTAACTGTCTTCAGAACTTTTGCTCTGTCACCTTCAAGATTCAAAAGTCTATCGGAATGCTTGTTAAAATCACTCCTTAACTCAGACAGTGCTGTCTTAATTTGTTCGATTTTTCTTGCATTACTGGATGCCAGGCTTTGTATTTTGGTACTTCGGTCGATGCTACTGGTAAGGAGGTCACCTATATTTTTTACTGTTGCCTTTTCACCTTTTTCTACTTTATCTTCTAGTGTTTGCAAAGAATCTGTCAGTGCAGTCATTTCGGAGACCAGGCCTGAAATGCGCCTTATGTCAGTTTTTACTGTCACAATTGTCAATGTTACGTTTTTTGCTACAGAAGCCGCATTCTGTTCAGCGCTTGAAACTGCATGAAAAAGGCTGGTTAAATTCTTCTCCAGTTCTTCTTGTTTTTTAATTATGCTGCTAGACCATGTTTTCATTGTATAAATATCTTCCTGGAGATATTTAATGTGAGAAATTATGTGAAGATCTTCTAGCTGTTTCATTAAGTTCCAAGTCTTTTCACACTAGAGGGATACAAAAATATTTCTAGCTTAACAACTCAACGTCAAAATTCAAGCTATACTTTAATGAAATATCTTACTATTCTGATGTTCAATTTGAGTGCAAACCCTGTCTCTAAACTTCTGTTACAACACAACCAATTTTTTTTTTTTCTGGTCAGTATACTTAACAAATGTTAGTGCTTCTTCTCTTACAACAAAAAATTACAAGAAGGTGCTCCATGACTTTCCAAGGTGACCGCTGGAAACACAAGTCATCAAATGGAATCTTCTTCCATATATAGGAATTTTTAAGTGTCCATAGAAGCTGTTTTAGTGAAGGAAAACTCATGCTACTGCTGGATTTTTGTCTTGATTTCCTAGTTCACTCTTTTATTTTCTTATGATTGGTTCTTGATTTTCAAATTTGAGAGGAAAAAAGGAAATTACCTGAGTGATACAATCCTGTTCAATCCCCAGTAAGTCAGGGTAGAACTTGGAGAGAAAAAAAACACTGAACAGGCAAACTGAAACACATTCTAAGAGGCTAGAATTAGTTTCATACTAATTCTTTTCTGGACACTAATAGTAAAAATATCACAGAAACAAATATTTTTAATTCTTCAACAGTGCTTGTCGTTCCTCAATAGCTCAGAACTGTTTGCTCAAAAGTAAAAGACCAAAATTTAGGTTGTGGAAAGTTGTCTTGTTTCCTACTTAATGTCCTCTAAGGATGAGGATTTCATGTTGAATTTCCTGTATATTCAGCTTTCAATAGGGTTGAAGTTGATGAAAGACATTAGACTAGAGGTCATACCACTGGCAATGTAGCCATGCTGCCCCAAAAAGATACGAAGTAGAAACACTAGAATTGGAACACACTTGCGAAAAGTATTTAAAAAACATTGCTTTATATAATAGCTTTTCCTAATAGCACATGGAATATTGAAGTCTTTACTCTGTACCCTTTCTGAAGGAGCAGTTTATTTTGAATTAGATTATGTACCAGGATAGGGAAATTCACTACAATATATTTTTATTTTGAATATGACTGTAAACAGAAATTTATACATAAGCAATAATTATATGAAACCAACACAGCTTTAGAACATTGAGAAACACTGGTTTCATAGTCTCTTGAATGGGCAGTGTTACCCGTTTAGTGAAGATTGCAGTGGAGTTCTAGAGAAATGAATGTACAAACCCAGAATAATTCAAGTTAGGTCTGATTAAGTCATAAATGTTGTGGGTTCATACTGTTTCTACTAAGCAATCTCCTTTCCTGAGAAATACAAAATTATCAAGACAGTAAGTCTGCAGACGATTTATGTTGTCCCTGAGGTCCAAATTTCAATAAATGACTATCAGGCCTATTCGGTAGTACTACGTCATGTGTAAGTAGGTCTGTGGATAAACTGGATATTCCCTGGCCCCAAGCACGTAACTCCACTGATTTCATTAATTACTTTTGCAGCTCTTGGTTCAGCAAACTTTGGGAAACAATGTCAGCAACACTGTTAATTTTTTTTTCCTTTGAAATGCAGAGCAATACCAGACATATCGTGTAATGCCTAACAAAGAACATCCTACAGAAGAAAAGGTTAAACTTTGTTTCTAAAGCACCAAAACACACCCCCCAAAAAAACCCCAAAAAACCAACAAAACAGCCCTTGCACTAATACAGTGACAGACCAAGCCAAACATGTAAATTAAATGATGGAAGAAGAATCTAACAGGAGTATCTGTTAATAAGAACTTCAGTCTACGTGTAGTTCAATGACTTCAATGGCAGAACAAACCAATGCCAGTGATTTTAGGAGGCTGGAAAAGGCTGGAAATGAGGTCTAAGGAGGCCAGGTCCTTGGGGTCAAACAAATAAATGGTAACACAGCTGCTATGTAAATACCAGCTGCTTGTACATGCCAGAACAAGACAAGGTTCTCATTAGGGGGTACTTCACTAGTATTTTCTGTAAGGGTGTTGTATCTAAGCTTCAGCTGTTAAAAATGTGTTCAGTGCTTTCCTGCAGCACAAAACCAATATGGTGTACAATACATTAAAAGCAAGCTACAGCTATCTCTACTGAGAAATAAGCGATTAATTGTTCACTGTTACAAGTCCATGGAACATAATACAAAGAGTAACAACAAAAGAAACTAAGTAGGGAAAACTAAATATAAACTAAAAATATGACCTTTTCCCCCCTTAAATCTAAATTCTTTGCTTCAAATTAATTTTTAATAAAAAAGATATTTTAATAAATAAGCTGAAAATGATCCTTAATTTAAGAAAATATTCCTTTCCTTTAACAAAGTTACTGTCTTGCTCTCCAGCCTCTTCCTCAGCCTTTCAGGCTGTTCCAATGTCTCTTTAGATCAATGACAATACCTCAGCTATCCTTGACATACATTGAAATCATATTATTTACAAACAAGTGCTTTTTCATCAATGAAAAACCTAAGTCCAAATTCACTGATCCCCATTGTGGTCATTTTCTAAGTTAAAGCTTTCTAAAGTTCCTTCTTCTGCTTTTGAAGATACTGTTATGTCAGGCACTGTTTCTAGAACAGCTATTTCAGACCACACTTTGAACGTGCTGCCATTGGACTGTAGGCCTTCAAGAACCTTCTGCATCGCCACTGTATCAGAAACAGTTTTCAGCATGTCATTTTCCACAGCGTACAGCTGTGTCTTCAACTCCTGTATCTTTTTCTCCATACCAAGCAATTCACTTGACAATCTAAGAATAGAGTGAATAGCATTTTCAATTGTTGGCAAATGGGTCTTGCACTCCTCAATTTTAGGTTCATAGTTTGCAAGTTTCTGATTCAGGTCTGTGTCCTTGGCTACCAGACTATTCTGTTCTTCTTCTAGCTTTTCAACTGACTTTGCATCCAAGTTCAACTTTTGTTCAACTCTAGAGAATTCATCATCTTCTTGTAGTTTTAGTGTTCTAATATTTCTGGCTGTACTGTCTTCCAAATCTCTTACTCTTTCTGAAAGGGATTTAATTCTTTGGTCAACTTCATTAATTTTAGAAGTAACTTCTGTGTGTATGAACTTTGCTTCGGATTTTAAACCACTAGCATTTGTGTTCATTTCATCCAGGCTTCTTCTCCAGAAATTTGTAACATTTTGGAACTTGTCATTAATGCTCTGCATCTTTAGAGAGAGAGTCTGTTCATTGTTCTGAATATCATTTATGATGTTATGAAGAGAAGATATTTCCTGCCCAAACTCAGTCATCACAGAGACGGATGAGGCAGCTTCCCGCAGGATACTTTCAGAAGGCTCAAGCTGCATTTACAACACAAAACAATGTCTGGGTCTACTTAACAAAAGTAAGAACAGAAAACCATTTCCATTTATTAAGAGAGAATAAAGTCCCTTAAAAGCCACTGTACTTGTTACAAAGCTCCTCCATGATGCGTTTCCATGTTTCATCTTTAAAATATTGTTGGTTAACCTAGCATGAAAAAGTCATGGAAAAAAGGTATGTCTGTTGTTGAATTTCTATAGAATATATGCAATTTTCCATGTTTGGTTTTTTTGGTGTCCAAAATACAGTAAATCCCATGCAACATTTTGCAATCTGAAGTGCAGTATATAAATAAACAAATTACATCATGTATAAATGACATTATTCTGAGATCAGTGCTGAAACAAAATCACTGGCATGAGCCATGTTGTGCTACCATCATTATCTGTGAGGTATCAGGGATAATTCGGCAGCCAGCACAGCTTTTCTACTTGATAGTGTCACACATGGTAATACATGTTTCACTACTACTGTATTTTCTTATCTATCACTTCATTATGTCTTCATATTATTAGAACAGATCTGCTACATCAAAATGCCTGTAAATTTTCTTCAAATCAATGTATGTTAGAATCACACAGAAAAGAGGACTGGTAGAATGAAATATGTGCATATATGTAAGTTCTTAAAAATAGTTTCGTTCCTGAAAAATAATACTGATATACAACCACTGTATTCACATACTGGAACAATGGCATGGATTGACATGCTTTGTCACATGAATCAGTCTCTAAAGGCCTATTCACAGGCAAGTAAAACACATTATGAAAACTTATTTTAAATCAGTCAGTTAAACTAACAAAATAACAATGAAGTAAAACAATGACAAATGTTCACCAAAGATTATCCAATTAAGATGTTAATGATTACCTTTTCAGAAATTAGGTTTACTTTATTTCCCACATCCAGGATTTTTCCAGCTTCTTCCTGTAAGAAATTGTACTTTCTTTCCAGATCAGCAAATTGGCCTGACTGCTGAAATAGAAACCTGCAAATTTCAAGTAAATAAACAGAAAACATAAGTACTTAATTAGCATATATTAAGTATTCCAGGACCTGATTCACAGCAAATAGTTACTGGTGGAATTCGTGTTCACAAAATTTGCTAGATCAATACATGACAGAAAAAAAAATTAATGAAGTTGATCTGTCTTGATACTGGAGTTACGTTCCAAAAGAGGTGGAACAAGGAAGCATCCGTAGATGTCTTCGCTGTTAGACTGCATGCTAAGGTAACTAAGGCACTGATACTGCTAAGATATTTTAAAACATCTTTAACAAAGATATTTGACCTTTACTTAAAGACTCCACCTGATGAACAGTTTATCACACTGCTGAGCAAATTATTTACAGAGAACTCCACTTCTTCTGTCGAATTATTTACTGCCTGCCAAATGAGCACTTACAGTCAGACTAAGCTGCTCTTCAGGTAGATGTAGTCTCCAAAGGAGTTATTTAGAATTCATGAGCAAGGCACCTTCAACACGATGTAACAGATGGAGCTTCTATAGTAATGTAATAGTAACTGCACACCAATGTTTCCATGCTGGTGAATACTGCTACTCTTTCCTTGATCCTTCTGGCTTTAATAAGTTTATAGGCATTTAGCCCAAGCACTCTGGTGACATGTATATCAAACAGCCCACAGAATACAAAAGAAAATACTAAAACCCTCTTTAGAGAGTTACCTACCAGGTCACCACCAGGCAAACAGCAAGAGAAATGATACTCAAACTTGTTCTTGAGTCCATCCAAAAAGAATTCCGATTATTGCTGGTCCTGGGACTTGCCAGCTTCCCATAATTACTGTGCTTCTCGGCTTTTTGTGAACCTTCGTTGGTCTTGGATGAAGAAATACCTTTTTTCCTTGGCTTAACTTCAGACATATTGTGGCCTGAAGCAAATGAGAGAGCTAGAAAAAAAAACCAGAAAGGACTAGTTTTTACTTCTTACTTTTAAACATCCTCAAACACAAACTTTTGCTCTTTAAGTACACAAATACATCCCCAAAAATGTTTCTTTTGGTGTTTACTATGCTTCCTAGTTATGTGAACTTTTGTAAAGTATCATAATACTTTCACTAGCTTTCTGTATTACAGAGCACTGCTTTCGTGTTTTCTCCAACTGAACTGGCTTTTCAAGCTTAAGCTAATTTCACCTTTCCAGAAATATTTCGTCCGCTGTGGCATAAGCTATTTTAAATATGTAAAATCACAAGGATTAAAAGCATATTTCTGTTTGTAGCTGATGACTGTCACAAGTTCATCAGCAATGTCACTGACGACCTTGTGTTTTACCTGTAGATTTAAAAAATATTACCTACACCACACTAAAAGGGGAAAGTTAATTTATCAATTTAAAAAATACAATAGCAAATCAAGCTTTAATTTAGAAATAGTTCTGTTATAATGATTTCATGTCATCTGTAAAACACAAACATCAGTTAATAAGAAGTCATGATAGAAAAATTCAGAAGATTCGTGAAATCATGCCTCTAGAAAAAAGAAAAACTGTAACTTCTTCTTGATAAAATTAAGGTCAGAATAGATTGAGGCAATATGAATCTCTAGCTCATATTTTAACCAACCAAGTGAAGTACAGAGTGTAGGTTTTAAGCCTAAAAGCTTCCACCATACAGCTCAAAATAGATTTGATCCTTGGCAAAGTTGCTTTAGCATAATTTGAGACCAAACTGTTGTGCTGTTTCATTAGATCGCTTTGCAGCATTACCGCTTAGTCACATATCAAAATATAAATATTTGGAGATTCTTACAAAGTCACTTACAAGGGTAAAAAGCATTGTTTAAAATCTAATCTGTCATGCAGGTACCTTAGAGCTGTTTGAGTCACAGTACTAGGAAACATGCTCTGAGCTTGAAATATGGAGAAAAACAAGTTTTTAATTTCCCAAAAAAAAAAAAAAACCCAACCAACCAAAGTTAAAGTGGAGGCAAAAAAAACAGAGATCTGAATAGTTGTTAGGAAAAGAGTTTAACAGAGAAAAGCAAAGTTCTGCTTTAAAAGGACGGCTTCAGCGCGCAGCCCGGTGCGATACAGAGGGATGAGCCGCAGCTCCCCAGAGACCCTCCCGGACCCCCGGCCGCGCTGGATCCGCGGCACCCAAAGTGACCCACTGCCCCCTCCGTCCCCGAGGCTCCCGGCAAGCCCGACCACCCAGAGCAGCCCTGGCGGCCCCTCTCTCTCGCCCCCCCGCCGCCGCTGCCCGTACCCGCCGCGCTCCTCCGGCCTCAGCTGCGGCGGGCGGAGGCGGGCCGGGCCGCCCTGCCCCGCAGGCACCACGTTTACAGGCCCCGGGGCCCCTCCCCTGGCTGCGGCTGGCGCATCGCCGCCCGGCGCGCCACGTCCGGGGCCCGCCCGCCGCCGCGGGCAGGCGAGCGAGCGAGCGAGCGATCCCGGCACGCACAGCCGGGGCTCGGCGGCTCCGCGCCGGCGCGGGAGGGAGCGCGGGGCTTTGTTCGGCGGCGAGCGAGCGGGCGGGCGGACGGCCGGGCAGCGAGCGGGCCGGCCCGGCCCTTCCCTTCCCTTCCCCTCCCCTCCCTTCTCCCCCGCGCCCGGAAGGAGGAAGCGCTGGCGGCGCCGCCTTCCCAGGAGCCGCGGGGCAGCGGCTGCGCCTCGGGGCTCGGCGGGGGCTCGGGGCCGGCGGTGCCGGGGCTCCGCACCGCCCGCCAGGTGAGCGGCGTGGCGGACACGCAGGGACGGACCGGAGCTGACCGCGAGGGGTCCGCCTGGGCGGGGCAGGGGGCGGCGGCGGGCGGTCTGAGCGCCTCGGTTTCTGTTCCGTTCGCGGCTAGCAACAGCGGCACGGTGTGAGTTAACCCTTTGTTTTGGGTGTTTGTGGAGCGATTTCTTTTGTGTTTGATTCACGTGTGGCATTATTATTATTAGTTTTTCTACCGGGAAGCTCTCGCGTCCCCTTTCCTCCGTGTGCGGTGAGATAAAGGTAGGGCGGAAGGCTTTCCTAAGTGCGTAATTTTCAGTGAAATTAGGAAATTCTGTCAGTACGGCAGAAGAGGCGCTCCATCCCGGACTTATCCAAAAGCAGCCGTTCTACATCTACCCCGCTCTTGAAGGAGAGAGTGCCAGAAAAGGTGAACGCTTCTGCAGGTACCTGCCTAGTTGCTCTGTGGAGGATTTTGGACTTGTTTATGGAGCTTTCCTGGCAGGATTGTGATCGGAGAGAGCGTTTTGATCGATTGGGACTCGCGGAGCAGCTGATTAGTTCTGGAAAACCTTTATGCTGTAGTCAGCTTCACCTTCTGTTTTCTTCAGACATTTTTTTTTTTTATGACATGGAGGAAGAATGCAAGTTTAGAGTCGTGTCAGATGCTGGCAAAGGAAGGTATCGCACAGTCAGTGGCAGTGTTGGGTGCTCCCTCTTCCATCATATGTCAAGATCCAAGCGTCCTTGTGTGGAGTCTTGAACTTGGAGACAACAATGTGTTTATCCCCTGCAATGAGACCCAGTCCTCTTTCTCATCCCGTTGTCCCAATCACATGATCCCAGGACTTAAAAAAAATTGAGGGATGTAGTGGGTGGGGAGAAGACCTTTTCATAGAGACATTTAGCAAGTTGCTAGTATATGAGAAGCTTTTAGTCTTTGGTTTTGTAGTTCTGAAAGTGCTCATAAACATAAATTAATAGGAATGGGGAAAAGAATTTGTATTTTCAGAATTACCAGATGCTTTGCTACTCTTTTAACACCAAAATTCATAAGCTGTTTTAAAACTTCTCTCCTTGTGCTTGTAAGTTATGTTCCCATTCTTACTTGATTTCTCCCCCCCCTCCTCTTTTTCACACTGAAGAAATATGGATGTCAGGAGTAGAAACTATTTGCTTATGAATCGTCAAGCATTGGAAAATGACATCAAGACTTCTTATATTATGGATCGTATGATTTCTGACGAAGTACTAACATTACAGGAGGAGGAAAGAGTGAGGCAGCAGGTAGAATAATCTCTCACTGCTATTTATCTTCCTAGTCTACTCATATATTTTACCATCCTTTTTAAAAATACTAATTTCTGGCTAATTTCTGGATTTTTCAAATTCTAAAGTGTATGCCTAGCACACAGTTTTTATTGTACTTCCTAAGGTTGAGTTAAGAGCTTGGTAAGTTAAAGGCTATTTCTGTAGCTATAAATAGTTTATAATTTACAGAGTGATAGATGAAATGATTTCTAAGGTCTCTTAGTTTTGTATAATACCTCTTCTAATTTTTTTTTCTAGAATACACGGAAGGAGCGAGCAGCTATGCTAATAAACATTATTCTTACAAAAGATAATAATTCATATAGATCCTTTTATAATGCACTGCTTCATGAAGGGTACAGAGATCTTGCTGCGCTTCTTCAGGACGGCATCCCTGCCATCTCGTCTGGTAACAGAAAGAGTTCGATGGATGGAATGACTTCCCATGGTCAGTGTAACTACAGCAATCCCTGTGCTTGAGCGTGAAGACAAGTTGTGTTTTTTATTCCTTAGAATAAAAATATATGTATATATATAAAATATATATATAATAATGTGTCATACCTGTTCCAATGAAAAAGGAGCAGTTGGTGCATTGGCTTGTTTTCATTGTGTAATAACTATGTGTGTATTTCATGTAATAAGTAATGTGGCAGGAGAGTTACAACAGTTACAACTTTTATAGGTCATCTTGTAAGTGTTCATATTAAGTAATGTTTGTTTTAAAAGGCAGGCGACCTGAAGCTCTTACGGTTTTCTCTTATTGGTATAATTTTTGTTGTAAGTGAAAGAAGGACTCTCATTTGTATGCACTAAAGAAGTTGAATCTATCAGAAAAACTTGTAGCCTCCAAAATTCTGATACTTACCTTGAAGAGTAATCTTTAATCTTTCAACCTACATTCCAAGAATTGATCTAATTATTAGGTTACTTAATTCTTTCCACCAGATCTTTTAATGACCCTACATAAGTTCCATAATTTTACCTGCATTGTCATCGGTATCATCTTTGACTGACATGAAATAAATTTGTAGTTTCTAATGGGCAGAACCTCCTAACTGCATATGACTGACTGCCGTATTTACTGGCACTCTACATTTAGTAAGTGTCAAAGGCGTGTGGAGTTTAAGGCTGTCTTAGATAATCAAAGTTCATCAGTTATGTCGCTCCACATGGCCACAAAGTGGGCAGATGAAGTACACATTTCCTTTCTTGTTATGCTTTACCTCTTCTATTTCAAGTAGTGCTATCTCAGCTTAAATCAGTGGAAGTCATGCTTGGACCCCAGTGCTGTGCTGTGAAGTGCCAAGGAAAGGCCTTACACAGCATCCTTTCTTTTCTGCTGCATCCACGGCGTGGTGACTTCTGGCTGAGAAAGTGACTTGATTGCTGGGTATAATAATGTTGAGCTCCTGTGTTTGCTACAGTTTCCACGGGAGCTGTTAATTCTCTTTTTACTTCTAGGTCTTAATGTAACAAGCTTTCCTCATGCAGTTATTAATTTGAACACTGTTTTAGGTAGGGGGCTAGTTGCCTGCTAATTAATTTGTTTCTAAAAAGCAGGTTTTTTTCAGTATTTGGTTTTTGAGTCCAGCAGTTTTTAGGGCGTTTTTATGGGACATGAGAAGGGGAGGGAGCCCACTTGTTATTTTGGGTGAAGATTTGTGTGGTGTTGAGTTTGAAGAGGCATCACATTTAGAACTCCTGTTTTATTTTGATGTTTCTTGTTCTTAACTTTAGTGAAGACCATTCTCTGCGAAGGAGGCGTACCACAGAGACCAGTTGTGTTTGTCACTCGGCCAAAACTGGTAGATGCTATTAAAAAGAAACTGTACTGCTTGGGAAGTGAGCCAGGCTGGGTCACAGTTTATGGAATGGCAGGCTGTGGGAAGACTGTCTTAACAGCAGAAGCTTTAAGGGATCCTCAGCTCTTGGAAGGTACTGCCAGAAAAACATCTGTATTTTTATAAAAATCACTATAGGTGTAGGCATGTTGGACATGTATGGTGCAATATCATATGTCATCTTGAAAGTGATTTAGGTTTCTAAATTTCTTAGGTGATTCTGAAATATTTGCTTGCAACATACAACTGTCACAACCATTTAGTGCTCTAGGACTACTAAGTATTTTATTAGTTTGTAGAAAAAGGTTTTGAATAGCTTTTCACCTTAGAATCTGCTTTGGTTTATGAGAGTAGATGCATCCTTAATTAACTTGAAATTGCTATTTCTGTTAGTGCAAAATAATATATCTAGTTATACTCCTTTTGGGCATTGCTTGTAAAGTCCTCAGACTCCTCTCCTTGCTATGTGAATTTGAAAAAGTCTTGCTCTGACTTTTACCTATATTTTAATAGAGACAGGCATTTGTGGATGGTAGTGTTGCCTTAGCTTAAAGCAGATCCTAGATAAAACCGTTCAATGGCATTTTTTCTATTTTATTTACTTTTCCTTGCATAGGACACTAGGAGGAGAAAGTAGTACTTGGCATTTAAAAAAAAAAATGTAGGGATAGGTACTGTAGCATCCTCTGCTACAGCTGACTCTTCTAGATGGCTTTTGATCACTGTTTCAGGATTATTTTTATACCCCAAACTCCCAACTCCTGCAGTACTACAGGGTTAAAAATGCAAATGCTAGGTCAGGCTAGCAGAAAGATGGCTGCAAAAGGGGCTGTGGAGGGACAGGCAGGAAGACATGTGGAAAGGAGGGACAACAGCATCAGCGATGGTGTGAAGTTTCTATGGGTACTTGCCCTATTGAGTCTGTTCCTTTAAAAATGAACTGGAGTGGTCTTGTACAACCACCCTTTGGTGTTAATTGCAAGGATGGCTTGCAATATACTTTACAGGTTTCTTTTTAAGTAATGCTGACTTACTACTGTAAGTTGCTAGTAAATATCTAAAATTATTTAAAATGTATGGCATGATTAATATTGCTTTTCTTGTTAGATTACTTTCCAGGAGGAGTTCACTGGATCTCTGTTGGGAAACAGGACAAAGCAGGGCTCCTCATAAAACTTCAGAATCTCTGTAGTAGATTGGAACATGACTCCACTCTTCCACAAAGGCCACTTAACATTGAGGAGGCTAAAGATCGTCTTCGTTTGCTGATGCTACGCAAATACCCCAGGTGATGTCAGTAAAATCAAACACTATTCTTTAACTGATAAAACTCTGCAGAGTAACTTTGGTCTAATTATGTGAGGTGTCTGTGTTGTGCTTACATGTGTCTGTGACGTGTGTTTTTTTTTTAACCAACATCCTAACTTAGGCTAGTAAGGCTTCTGCTAACAAAGTATGTTAAGCAGCTGTACAGGAGTCATATCTGCTTGAAAAAGCAAATAGTGAAATAGTGAAAGATGGGAACAAACAATTGGAAATAAGGATTGCTTTAACTTCCCGTGTTCTCATTGTGTGTGTAGACTGGTTTACTGATGTGTGAGGATCATACAGCAGAAAAAAGGGTGCGTATCACTGCAGAAAATTCTTCCTTTACAGAACAGCTGGTGCCTTTAAAAAGTGTGTGATCTAGAGGTACCAAAATGAAAACAGATTTTCATGATGTGACCAGTTATTGTCAAGAAACCAGGGAAACTGTTCAAACTTCAGGGAAAGTGACTTGATTTAATTAAGCAACATCTCAGTCACTGCACAGCTTTTTGGACCTTTGAGAAATAGGTTTTATTATTTGTTGAGGATTTCATTACTCTCTGGGAAAATCTGTACTAAATTAAATAAGCCTGCTTGTCAGTGAGTTACCTTGGGAATAATACTCTAGCCTTGTGATCTTTGTAGATAACATAGAATAGAATAGTGGCATTTTTGTACAGGGGGAAAAGAAAAAATCTTTCTTGTGAAGAAAAGATGTGAAAAATATTTCCAGGTCCTCCAAAATAAATCTATCTGTTTATCAGCTGCAAGTGCACTTTTCCGTGAAGGGTGTGAAGTGGTTGTCTCCATTGAGACGTTTCCGTTGCTATTTCTTGTTTATTAACAAGCAAAACAAATTAAAACTCTTCAATACAGAAGTGGCCATGGGAGGAAGTAGAGGGGAATGTGCTGGGGAGTAAGGTTCATAGAGGGTGCAAGTGTATTGGAAACAAAGCTTCACTGGTTGTGCAGCTTGGGAAGGAGCTGGCTCTACTCTGGAATTCTCTTTGGCGACAAGAAGTCACTTTAGCTGTATCTGGATTCAGGCACATCTCTTGGGAAGGAAGTATTAGACAAAGGATTCAGATTGTGAAGCTAGTATGTTTCTTGGGATTAAAGTATTAGTCAAATGAAAAATTGGAACTATGATATACTTTAAAACAAGAAATTACAGAATTGAGTCTCCTGTGATAGTTATCACAGGGTATTGCTTGTTGGTTTGGGGTGGTTTTTTGTTTGTTTTGGTTTTTGTTTTAAGGTTTTTTTAATAATCCTAATTAGGATTTAAGATTTGTTGGTGTGACTTGAGGAGAAAAATCATGGGTGCCTAATGAATTTGAAGTGCTCAGATTAATTAAAAACAAAATCAGGCTGTCATTCATGCCACCCAGCATATTTTCAAGTGTGGAAGTGACACAAAACGGGTCCTTTATGGCTGTGATAGTATTCTTGTGAACCCTCTGATTTATCAAAAGGACGAGTTGTATAAAAATGAGATAGGGGTATCCAAGAGTTAAATGTGTCTTTGAGAATGGGGTATGATGTGTATGCACTCCTTTAAGGAGGATCAAATCCTTATTTACGGGCTTTGATGGTGTAAGTACCACTTAGCCGAACAGAAATGCGGAAGTTTTGTCATGCTTTGGTGGGAATTGGACAATTTAACCAGTACCTAGTGGAGCGGAAAATTCCATCCCTTAAAAAAAAAAAGGTAGTAAATGGAGACCATTTGTAGGATTAGATGTCAATGATTAAACTCACTGAATGCAAATAACTGGTATTTCTTTTCATACATCTACTTGCTGCTAGTCTTTTTGAGTTCTTGCTTCCTTAAAACCAGTCTTGTAAAAACAGTTTTCAGTGACTTCTCTGTCATATATAGGCAGGTGTAGGGAAGTCTACTGTACATTATTCTAGTGAGATTCCATGTGGGAACCTGAAAACCTGGCTGGCCATAGGACTGGAATATGTAATCACTGAAATGTCGTTTATGTATGAAGAGCCTTGCCATTCAAGACAATTGCTTCACAAGAGGATTAGTCTCATATAGCTTTCCAAAGATACAAGAACAAAACTAAAAACTCCTGAGTCAAAAGGAAAGCTTAAATGCTTTCCCACAAAGCTTATCACTAGCCTGTGTCAGAGTTATCTAGTCTTGTACAACCCTTTTCTTCATTTATGACACCTAGTGACTTAAAACCAGTAAATATTTCTGTTTTGCCTGGCGTTTACTAATGGAAATATTTCTCAAAACATTGTTGTTTACACTTCAGTTGTAGCTACGAAATAATAAATGGTAAAAATGTTTTTGAGATAACTGCATTCAGCTTCTTGTGCAGTATTTAATCACGGAATCACCAAGGTAGGAAGAGACGTTCAAGATCATCAAGTCCAACCATCAACCCAGCACACCACCATAATCACCCCTAAACCATATCCCCAAAGTGCCACATCCAGACACTTCTTGAATGCTTCCAAGAGACAGTGACTCCACCACTTCCCTGGGCAACTTATTCCAGTGCTTAACCACTCTTTTAGGAAAATTATTTTTTCTGATATCTAATATGAACCGCACCTGCTGCAACTTAAGGATGTTTCCTCTCATCCTTCCACCTGAGACATGGCAAAGACACTGACTCCCACCTGGCTACAACTTCCTTTCAGGTCATAAAGATTGTTAAGGTCACCCCTGAGCCTCCTGTTCTCCAGTCTAAACAACCCCAGCTCCCTCAGCCGCTCCTCTTAGGACATTTTCTAGACCCTTTACCAGCTTCGTTACTCTTCTCTGGACATACTATTAAGATACTCTACATACTAATATAAAAAAATTATGCAGTGATACTTTGTAAATTCTGAAAATGTTCTTTTATTATTAAAATGCAATACTCTATTTTGGCACTAAAAGTTGATCTGAAATATTTCTTCATGCCCTAGATCTCTTTTGGTCCTGGACGACATTTGGGATTCCTGGGTGTTAAAAGCATTCGATAATCAATGTCAGGTTCTCATCACGAGCAGGGACAGGAGTGTAACGGATGCTGTGGCTGGTAAGGAACAGTTTCCTCTCCTGCACCACAGATTTTATGTGTCTTTGTCTGCAGCTTGTTCATGTGAACTTTCAAAAAAATCTGATAGAATCTGTCTATCAATTTGTGCACAAGTGGCCAGGTTTTAGAACTCTGCTCTGTAAGACTTTATGCTCTTTGTGAAATAAGTGTTGTATGTTATCATGGAAATTACATGTTTACATTGAAGAGTGCAGTGATTCTCAACAGAATAAATTAACCTCTGTGGCACTGATGCTGTTAGATTGATTATCTCTACACTATTCAGCAGTGACTGCCCATAATGCATGTGTAATTATTAGCTTATAGGCTATTTTTTTCTATGTATATATCTCTAATGCAAGCTGATTCTGGTAAGTAGAATTTATACCCTTCTTAGTCCTATAAAATACTATGCAAAAAATCATGAACCTTTGCTCGAGATTTTACTTGGAAAATACTTTGAATTTCCATAGGGTTTTTCACATGTTTTGAAATTTTTTCCATGTTTCTGTTTCTAGGCAATAAGTACGAGGTTCATGTGGAAAGTGGACTAGCACATGAGAAAGGCCTGGAGATTTTATCCCTATTTGTGAATATGAAAATATCAGAACTGCCAGAACAAGCTAACTCCCTTGTAAGAGAATGCAAAGGTATTCCAGTTGCTCTTTGTTGTACAATTCACCACTGAAGGTAGTATTTTTCTTCTGTATTTTGACTTAAAAATAGAGAAGGGAAAACCCTTTGATACTGTGTATGTTAAGCAAAATACAAGTGCTTGTTAAATATTTTTGGGGTTTTTTAAGCTAAGCAGAAGTCTCATGTTGATTTTTGAGTAGTTTTCTTCAGCATATTTTCTCTCTGCACCACAATTACACTTAAATTTGTTGAGTTTGCAGATGTCTACATGGAGTGCTTGTTTTGTCTCTCCTCCATGCCTCAAGAATTTAATCAGTGCATTGGGAATACTACCTGATTCAGTCACTTGACCATCAGCTGTTGGATTGTGTTCCTTGATGACCTCTAAAATTGATTTAATCTTTTCCTTCAGGTTCTCCTCTTGTGATATCCTTGATAGGTGCATTACTACGAGACTTCCCTAACCGCTGGGAATACTATCTCAGGCAGCTGCAGAATAAGCAGTTTAAAAGAATAAGAAAATCTTCCTCTTATGATTACGAAGCCCTTGATGAAGCAATGTCCATAAGTGTTGAGCAACTGGATGACAATTACAAAGACTACTATAAAGACCTCTCTATCCTCCCAAAAGATGTTAAAGTACCTACTAAGGTAATAACAGCAGTGCAGAAATCTTGTGATTTTTAGTGAGATACAATAAAAAACCTTAAAGAATTCTTAAAATTTATAATTGTCATGTATAACTTTTGCAGTATATAACTTAATTATAATTGCTAGATTGGGTAGATTTTTTCCATTATCGTGTCATGACTTGTATTCTTAGTAATGGAACTAAAATAATCCTGAGTAAACATATCTGTAATGTTTAAGTTTCATGTGCATTCTGTATATTGTTTTTTAATTAGATTGTAGTTGAGCTCATTGAAAGCTTGAAAACTGTTATTTGGAATTTGTCTCCTTTTATGATCACCATAAATCAGCACAAATAGACAAAAGATAGGCTAACTTGTGGTATCTTTCCTGTGTTTTGGTATGAAGGAACTGGTAACTTAGTGAACTGATTACTCTTTGTAATGTGTCTGTATTTGTTAGTGTGCATTTTGTTGTCAGTTACTTGGTATCCTTTTATAATATTCATACAAATCATATTACAACTTGGTTCTGATTCTCTTCTCTGTTAATGCATTAATACTTCTTAGGTTCTTTGTATTCTTTGGGATATGGAAACTGAAGAAGTTGAAGATATACTACAGGAATTTGTTAACAAATCCCTGTTGTTCTGTGATCGTAATGGGAAGTCGTTCCATTACTATTTACATGATCTTCAGCTTGACTTTCTCACAGAGAAGAATCGCAACCAGCTTCAGGTAGCAAATCAACTGATACTTTCAGCTTTACTCTCCACAGCTGGGCATTTTTCAGAAAATGTTGCTTTGTTGTATGTTATCCTGAGTAGCTTCATAGCATAGGTCCAAATTAAGTTTAACTTAAGGCTGACTAATTAAAAATATTTATTTTCAACTTGAAACTGTGGAGGGATTTCTTGATGATTCCATTTGCACCTAAGAGACTAATCTAAGAGAAGACTCTATATCCATTATTTCTCTATCAGATGTTTCCAGCAGGAGATGTAATGTTCCACTGTTGATTCCAAAGACATCAAGATTCTATCAGAATAGGAAACTTCTTCTTTAATGCAGAGAAATGCTTTTTGCTCCCTTTTTTTCAGTTTAAGGCAGTACTTTCATGAAGATGACCTGTAAATTGGACTCAGTTTCACTTCTGAAGGACAAGGCAGAAATAGTAGATATGAAGAAAAGGCAAGTTTTTTGACTTGCTTTAATTCTATATATGTAAGGGTCCTATTTTTGTTGGCTACCCACATTTAAGATGAAAAGAGATTTGGTAGCTAATCTCAGTCTGAGAAAGAAGGTTAACAGCTTGCTTTTGTGTCTTTCAATATCCAGAGAATGTTTCTGGAGCAGTCTTTAGCAATAAATTAGGTTAGGTGTATAATTTTGGAAGGTAAGCTTTTTTATTTCATTTTTTAATGTATTACAATTGAGAAATATTATTCCTCAACGCTATTTATAATGTAATAATAATACTACTTATAATTCCTCAGTGCCAAAAGTGTGTTTTTCTTCACATTGCAGGAGCTACATAAAAACATAGTAAATCAGTACAAGAAATACTACAAGCTTAATACACCTGTTCTGTCTCAAGAGGATTGCATGTACTGGTATAACTTCCTAGCGTATCACATGGCAGGTGCCAACATGCAGCAGGTGGGTTCTGACAGGTGTCCTTTGCTTCCCTTTTTCACCCATTCTTACCTCTGCTTTTCCCTCCAGGCCTTTTCCCAGCTGAGCCTCTCTTCACCCAGACTTCAGTCCAGCTGGGTAAACACTCAGCATAGTCTTTAGGAGGTCCTCTGATAATCACTGTCCCTTACAAAAACTACTTTATTTTTACCCTTTGTATCTTGGCTTTTCAACCAGTTCTTGAGAAGACTTCCTATTTTATACCATAATAGCTTGTGTTTTTCTTTTCCTTTTTAACAAGCTTTAATAAGAAGCCTTCTCTAAACCTTTTTGAAAACCCAAGCTTTATTTATTGTATAATAATACAAGTAAATTGATTTCATCAGAGAATTTCATCATAGTTACTTTTTTCTCTTCAGAAGTCTGGTTAGATTTTTGCTCTTATGTCATACAGATTTGTGTGTAAAAATTCATTATCTGACTTCAACAGCAAAATAACCCTATCAAGAGTTAGATGGGCAAGTCTCTTGTTTCCAGGATTGTCTTGGCACCTTAAAAAAATGCTGTCATTTTTGCCAACTACTGTTCTTTAGATACTGAGCTAGTGTAAGATTCAAATCATGCAGAAAGATTAATAATTAGTAGTTTCACTTGAATTTCAGTTTCAAACACACTGAATAGCATTTGATCCTGGTTTTTTATTGCTTTATTTCACATGTTCTCAAACCTTTTCATCGAGCTTCTTTCAAGATGGCTCATCTGACTCATCATATAATACACTTTGTGGATTTATGTCTTATAGGAACCTTCATAATTAATGTTGGCTACAAATACAGGTGTTTTGGATCATACTTATTTCATTATCTTAGTTTCTTTAGTTTCAGTGTGTTGTCGAAATGTTTTTATTAGCAGCCTTTCTACATTTTGTAGAATTAGCTTCTCAGAGGTCTTTAACCTGGCTCATTATGGCTATATGCTTTCTAGAGTTTATATTATATGTATCACTTACGTTTCATTATTTAGACATGATTTCTATGTTTTGGAAGACTAATAAAGCTGGGTTGTATTCCTTTTCTTTGTTTAACCATGATAATCTTTTAATCCTTGTGGTATTTACTGATTTTAAATTGGAATATGCTTTAAACCTGTGCAGTGTTGTAGCTAAGCAGTTTTTCTATAGGAGGTCTAAAGAAAACATTGGACCAATAATTGTTTAAGATGGTCATCTAACTAACAGGGATAAAGCAAAAAAAAAAGCTTTTTTCTGCCTGGGTCTTTAATAATACTGACAGATCTTGTCTGCCCAGCCCCCTGGTTTGGAGGACCATGAGTGTGGGAACAGGGACTTTTCATTTAGGGACACAAATGTGAAGTTGTAAGGGACTGGCTGGATCAGTTGAATGTTCACAAGTCCATAGGGCCTGATGTGATACAATCCAGAGCACTGAAGGAATGAAAGGATGTTATGGCAGGACTCCCTTGATCATCTATGCATGGTTTTAGGAGTTTCAGCATCTCTTAGGAAGATCAACAATCATTATTAGCAGTGATCTTTGCTAGAAGAAGCTTTTTCAGAGTTAAAAAACCAGGTCTTGTGCCCTGCAAAAGTCAAGAACTGCTTTGTATCTCCATCTCCTCTCTGACTAGCTGTATTAAGGAGAAGTTTAAAATAACAAACTTAGCCTTCTATACACAGAATTTATACCTGAACAATTAAGGAAAACAGGAAATTGCATAAGTTTTCAGCTAGGGACAGTTGTACCAAAGTGTATTAAATGCCTAATGTAGTTCCTGTGTTTTTCTTTTCCCCCGAGTAGATTCTGTTGTGAAGCTTGCACTCTGAACTTAAATTTGTGTTTCTTGTAGGAGCTCCGTGATCTGATGTTTTCTTTAGATTGGATTAAAGCTAAAACAGAATTGGTTGGGCCTGCTCATCTGATTCATGAATATGTAGAATATAGCTCAATCCTGGATCAAAAGGTACGATACTAAAAGGTAAATGATGAGTTGGTTCCAAATGCAATTTTCTATTTTGTAATTGCATTTTGTTGGATGTATATGTATGGCAGGTATATAGAAAACTTAAAAAACCAAAGCATGAAACCAATATTAAATTGAACTTTAACTTGGAGAAGATAAAAATGAAGGAAACTCAGTTTTCTGTTTCTGTTTTAACTTCAATGTGTAAGTGATTGGCCATGGAGCTCAGTAACTGTAGTCATCAATACCTAGTGGTGGGTACATAAGGTACTCTGCTTTTGAGGAAGTGTAGAATTATGTTGACCACTTGGAATAGTCTTTCTGGTATTTCACACTGCTTATTGAATAAATCTCTATTGCCAGTATTCTTTGTTTGAAAAATAAGGATATTGTGCCTTCTGAATAGGATAATGAAATATTTCAATCTATTGTATGTACTTGCTAATGGAACTTAATAGAAAAATAGAGCTAAGGGCTTCTGTAAGAATATTACCCATACAGAAAATTTAAAAAGCAAGGAAATAAATCCTAAGATAAATCTGTGTTATCAAATATCTGCTCTGTATTTAGGATAGCACAGTACGTGAGAATTTCCAGGAATTTCTGTCCTTAAATGGGCACCTTCTTGGACGGCAGCCATTTCCTGACATTATCCAGCTGGGACTTTGCCAGCCAGAGACATCAGAGGTGTATCAACAAGCCAAGCTACATGCTCAGAGAGAAACAGGAGCATTTTATTTGGAGTGGATGTAAGTAGCTGCAGTCCGTCTGCTGATACGCTGATCCCTTGACAAGGAAATCATTTAATGTACAGCTAAATACAATGTATGGTAATAAAAGGATCTTTGTAAGAACTGGTGGGGTTTTTCTCTGAGGAAGGAAAGTGTAATAATTTTCAAGAACTTGTGGGAGAAGGGGAACCCTGGATATGCAAGGCCACAATTTAGTAATAATTACAGAAAAATAAATTGAGTGATATATTTATTTCTGTATTCAATTATTGTTCCTTTTAAATAACGATGCAAAGAGGAAATTATAATACCTTGAAACTTCTTTAAATAATTTTGTTTTAAAGTTAGAATTGTAGTGCAAGTATTGGATAAGGTAGAGTAGGTTTTTAGGTTTTAAAGTAAACTCTGGCTTTAAAAAGGAGAGCTCTTGTGCTAAGTAGTGAGATGGGAAATGCTTTGTAATCTCTACACAATCTTGAAATTTCTCCTATTTAAATAATTTTTTGCTGTTCCTGTCTTTTTGGAAGTTGTTTAAGGAAAAAGTATACAGATCTAAACATTCTCCCAGCCTTGTCCAATAGTCAACTGACCATGTAAACTCTTTGATTCCGTTTGATGTTTCTTTTCTGATTATTTGTAGTTCTTGGTGCTTGTAAAACAGAGGGACTTCATGTCAAGCAATTATTATAATAAGAGCCAGGCAGATTAGTCTCCTCTTTGAATATTTGGTTCTTTTATTTAGCAAAACTGCTTGGAAATTGCACCGTTCAGAAGAGTCAATCTCCAGTTAGTCCAGGGTTTTCAGCTTGGATGCGGGAGGCGTGCTGAAGAGCATGATTGAAATCAACACAACAGAGAGGAGATGTTTTGGTCATTCATCACCATGTCACTCATTACAGTGCCAGCTTTCTGTATTAACATCTGGCTAAACAGGATGATTATGATAGCTGCTAACTCTTAAGTTTTTGTTCAAGTGAGGCAAGAGTCATCTAAGGTGTGTTAGATTCTGTACCTAATCTCTGACTGAAAAGTGGTGATAGTCACAGATCTTATTTAGCTATTTAGTGATAAGTGTTGAGCCATTGTCATGAAAATTAAGGAAATTTGCAAAGATCTAAACAAATTTACAAATGTTTTTGAATATGCTTTAAAAGGAAGAGTTCTCCTGCAGGAGACAAGAATTCTCAGGAAAAAGTTTGTTTGGAAATAGTGTATTTCAGATCATAAAAATGTTTTCTTTCTTGATCTCTAAACTGTAGCTGTTGGAGCACAATATAAACCTCTGAGTGAATGTTGGAATTTTGTTTCCTTTATTAGTTCAGCATGAAGGCTGAGAGGTAAGGTGTAGTGGGTTGGTTGTTTTGTTTGTTATAAAGCTTGCTGCTCAAGATGTGTGAAAAAGTGTTAATCTTCTTAGAGATGATTTTGAATAATACAAAGGCACTCATCTAAATAATTGTCTTACCCTGTAGAAATAAAAAATCCTTGAAAAATCTCTACCGTCTGGTTGTTCGTCCACACCGAGATGCAGTTTACCATGCCTGCTTTTCTAAGGATAGGCAAAGAATAGCATCATGTGGAGCTGATAAAACACTTCAGGTAAGACACCTATGCATGAGTCAAAAGAGAGGCTGTGTACCATTTCAGAAACACTTGTTAAACAGTCCTGTCACTTTTCTTCTGTTGCTATGTGGAAATATTTGTATCTAGATCATAATTGGAGACAAATGATTGAAAAGGATGTATTATTGCATAAATGTCAAGTTGTGTGTTTAGAATGGTAAGCATTATCTTCAGGAGCTAAATGGTGTGATTTTAGGGCTTACACCCTCCTTGCCCTGATGCGTGAACATGAGATGCCTTTTAATGATATGGAAAAGGTCACAGCCCAGCAATGCACCCCAGCTTATTTAATATTTACTTGCAAAAAATGTTATTTCCAGTCCTAGTAGACCTTCTACAGTACCAAGGAGCAGTAAGATGTTTTAAGTACAGCTTTACTCTTTATATGGGACGGTAGTGGACATTATGCCACTATGGTGTTTAATTAGTGAAATGCCCTAATGCAAAAGAACTGTATCGGTGGAGAAAACCCCGGAAGCTGAGGGCAGTATTAAATTGGAAACAGGCCCAAAGTGCTTAGAAAGCAGATTAGAAGAGACAGAGGGGAATGTGACTAATATAAATTTGCCAGCAGTCTGCCTGGAGGGGAATCAGCCAGCTCTCAAGAAAACTAGCAATCAGCCAGCCACTAACCTGGTAAGGTACCCATATTCCAGACAGCCAAAGGTAAGGGAAAAGAACAACTTTGCTGCAAGCCTTTGGTATTGTTTTGGATGCTTGAGAAGTTGAGTACTAAGTTGCTTTTCATTTGGCTACTTCATGTGTTGTTACTGGGTTTTTTATTTGCTTATTTTATTTGCTGGCCTGTTCAGTATTATGATCATGGCATCCACTTAAGGAGATGCCTGGTGAATGTGCTCATGCTATGCAGCAGTTGCTGTGCTGGGCTTCTGTACTGATTGACATGGCAGATTGCTTATTTTTTTCTTCGTTTTACACCCAAAAGAATCTGTGGATTGCAATTGCACTTGAACTAAACTTTCATTGAAGAAACAATAGGAAAATTAACTATAATCCTTTTTTCATTTTTTAGCTTTGAACTTACTCATGTTTTTTCTAATTACGGCTTAAGCTTTTCAGTTTTCGAGGGTACTTAAAAAATGATTGCTAGATTAAGAACAGATATTTTGCAGAATTTACTGTGAAGATAGATTTCCTGTTACTTCAGTATTTATGGTCTTATTTGAACAAATACCAACCATTTAATTGTCACTGGTATTCCTGTTCAATAAAAAAATAATCTGAAAAGTGCTGTAAAGAACACCTTGTGGTTTAATAATTAAGAATATGTAACCTGAGATGGAAAGGGAGGCCTGATTTCCACCCCCTGCCCACCCCACATTGTACAGTTAAATCCCAGGATGTGAGGAAATTGATTAATATGTAGCACTTTTCCCCAGTTGTCCTTTCGTTGCCTGTGTCTAACTTGAGACTAAAACATGTGTCATCCTGTCAGTTTTTCCCTACTTATTTCTGGTTTTTTGTTCCTCCAATCATCAGTTCTGTTGCAGTTCTTACTTCATATGTATGGTATCCCATGCATATAAAACTGGAATTTGTAGTTTTAAGAATAACTTAGATTTTGTTAATAGTGTTTTGCAGTTACTGTCAAAAAACACTGTGAAAGGGCATGGCTCTTGGCTTAAAGAGTGGGGGTAGAAATAAGTATTTTTAAAAATCGGTTTTCACTAATTCTCTCTCTTAGAATTTCTATCATCCTTGCAGAACTTTATGTTATTATCCCTGAAATTATGAATGCTTTCAAAGGCCAACCCAGTTTTTTAAGAGGTTACATAAAGAGAGCTGTTTGAGATGATAAAAGAAACTTACACATGTGTTTTACAATTGTCTGCAAGTTAAAAGGTTTTACTGTTCCTTGGTTCAGGTGTTCAAAGCAGAAAGTGGAGAGAGACTCCTGGAGATAAATGCCCACGATGATGAAATACTCTGTTGCGCTTTTTCTGCAGATGGTGAATTTGTAGCAACTTGTTCAAGTGACAAAAAAGTGAAGGTAAGGGAATGAGGAAAAGGCCATTCTTTTTTTCAAACTAATAATTCTGATTTCTGTTTAACCAACTCAGTGCAGATTCTTAAGACTAAAAGTGTTTCAAATTGTCTAAATATTATGTAGATAATTCAATAGCTGACAAACAGAAAAGCCCCACTTGTTCCATAGTATAAAAGATGCTTAGTGTTAACATCGTATGTGCAGAATTAACCACTTATTTCATTTGTATTATCGGATGTTTCTTTTTGACTAGAACATAATGTGTGAGTCCAGTCCTGTTCATGGGATGAATAGATGAATCTATCCATAATTCTTTTTTTAATGCTTCTTTTCTGTTACCTGTGAAATATTTGGGATTTTTAATTCCTCATTATAGTAGCAAAATCTTGTTGAAGTTCCAGAAATTATCATATTCTAATCTGAATTATGACCTTTCCCCTCATAGTGTCTTGCTTCTTTTTTTAAATCTATAATCTTTCTCCTCAAAGTATTTTTGAGGTATTATTTGAAATGTTTTAGGACTTTATCTGTATTTCAGCATAGTTTACAGATTTTTAAAAATAATTACTTTAAATATATTTAAAAGTCTTTTTCATCTTTCAATTCTGCCTAGGTCTGGAATTCAAGAACAGGCCAGTGTAGGTGTGTATACGAAGAACACTCTGAGCAGGTTAATTGCTGCCAGTTCAATAACAGAAGTGGTCAGTACCTTCTAGCCACCTGCTCAAATGACACTTTCATCAAAGTAAGTGGAAAGGGTGGAGATTATTCTCATGCTGTTTGTCATAACAGGGTAGTTATTGATGTATAAATATATCTAAACACTGTAAATTAATGGGGTTTTTTAATGAGCCTGGTAGAAGAGAGGGTAGAAGAGAGATGGCAACAGATTAAGAGTATTGACTACTGTAATCAGATTTCAGCAAGGTAGAGCAGGAGTGTTTATACTCAGCAAAGGAGAATGGGCAAGTCCTCTATTGGTAGGGCTTGAAGGTGAGGGCTTTGGTCTGATGTTATTCAGACTGTTCAAGACTAACTTGAGAGATTTCATTTTTGTTAATGTGTGTAAGCTACATGATTCTAATTTACAAAGCTGAAAAGGAATGAGGCAAGACAAAACTTTTTTCTCAGTCTGAGGAAACTTTGAGTAATTTTGTGCTGGTCAAGGGCCTTGTCTGTACTGTACAGAAAGTTTTAAGTAGATTTATATAATTCTGATGTTAATAGTTTTCATGCATCTTACCAGACAGAGGCAAATTGTAGGGTAGCCTGGGTCATAGCATCCAGTCCATGAGCATGTGGGTAAAACTAAGAAAAAATAAAAGTGGTGTTTTGGCTGCCAGTGCATGATTTTGAGAAGAGCATGAATGTTCTGTCTTTGAATAATTCATGAATATGGTGATATTTATGTGTTTATTTCTCTTACAGGTTTGGGATTTGAATAAAAAATACTGTAGAAATACAATGATAGGTCATGAAAATTCTGTCAATCACTGCAGATTTTCACCAAATGATGAATATGTTGCTAGCTGCTCGACAGATGGAACAGTAAAGGTATAGAGTATATTTTTAAATCAGCCCTTTGTTTTGATGATAGATGGGGGGTTTTGGTATCAAATGCAGAATATGTATAAGAAAATTTTGTGTCTGCATGATCAGCTTTTAATGAATTAAATCCTGAAACAGTTGATTATTGGTCCCATTTGTAATGCAAGACTTTGACATTGTTTTTCCAGTAGCAGGAAAAAAAAGTTGACTGCCTGTAGTTGCAAATTCTAACTAGCCTCATTTTGAATATTTTTGCCCCCTAATGCACTTTGTTAAGAAAACTTGAAGGGGGAGTAAGAATTTTTTAACCAGAAATAGCAGTAAGTTTTTAGGTTAATTGAAAATTCTGTCATCTCTGAAAACGACTCATCAGGAGACATAAAAATTAAAAGCAATTTCCATGTGCCGTTTTCTTGTATGCACCAAAAGAGAACTGAAAGGATTGTGTTTTTCTGAGAGTGTAAGTATTATTTTTATTGCCTTTAATTGCAACAGAATTATGCTATTTCAGAATTGCAATTCTTAAAACACTGTTACATTTCTATGTAGTTGCTAGATCAGGAAAGAAAGATTGCTGTAGCTGTTGTTCATAAGGAAAAATGTGGTGAAGGGGACAGAAATATTCTGTAGATTTTTGGCATGTCCTTCAATGAAATTAAGGTGCAAAGCTAGGTGTATACCAGATTTCTTATGGTAAGTAGATTGTTTATAGCGTTGCAGGGCAGGTGTTAATTTTTGGTTTTACTCTTTTGTTAAATAGAAGTTGAGGCAGCATTGTAGCTGGAATGATAGGAGTGAAAAACTCAAGGAGAGGGTTTTGCTACAGCATAATCCTCTTTGTGGTTTGTTTTTATTTCTTAATTTGTTTTTCTGCTTTTTCTTAATATATAAATCATTTGGACTTGTGATTATTCTAATGCTATTTGTTGACTGGGGAAAGTAACAAGGGGCTTTTGCTGTATTTATTCCCTGCCCTTTTTCCTTAAGAAGTAGTTGGGAGCTCTCTCCTGTTGTATTCTGTACCTACATCAGCAAAAAGAGATTGTGCCTATTTCCTGTTTACTGCAGCTTTGGGAAGCACGCTCAGGAAATGAACTGAAAAGTATTGAGATAAAAGATTTCTTCAAAAATGCAGATGAGCAACCAGATGACGTGGAGGTTTTAGTAAAATGTTGCTCTTGGTCCAGAAATGGTGACATGATTTTGGTGGGAGCCAAAAATAAGCTTTTGGTAAGTACCTCACTTTAGTAATCTTTTGGAGGTAGTGCATTGCAATATAGAAATTATGATTACAAATAAAATTCCAGGCCGCTAAGATCTTTCAGATAAAAGGTGCCTGATTTCAAGTGTGCGTAAATAAAAATACGTGGTCAACAAACTTCTGACTAAGAGAAATACCTTCTGAATTCAAGAATGTACAGTGTTGAGCACATAAGCTATTTGTCAGTAGTGAAATCATTCAAACAGGGTTCCTGTTGTAATTATGTCTTCACAGCTTTTTGATATCAAAACCTGTGGTTTGTTAACTCAAGTCATCGTCAGTCATCACAGCACAATCCAATACTGCGACTTCTGTCCTGGGGATGAGTTGGTGGCAGTTGCTTTGTCTCACTGTTCTGTTGAGGTGAGTGATTGTCTGCAATATACCACGAAGGACTCCTTTCAATTTAAAATGCTACATTTGTCCTAATAGTTTCTTGTGTGCAGAGATAAAACAAATGTAGCTATTTTAGCAGGCTTTTGGTGTGCTCCATTCTTTTTAATTTTCACTTGCTTCTTAAATTTAAAATATCATCTGGGAAACAATGTTTTAAAGTTAAATGTTAATTTTGGGCAATGGAACCCACATTTATCTAAAACTAGACTAGTCTGCTAAGTGTGTCTAAAGCTACTCATGTCACTCTCAGGAGTATTGCTTAACTCAAACCAAACCAAATCCTCTCTCCTTCTGTGTGCTGGTACGTAAGAGGGAAGGAAACATCTAGAATAGCTTTGAGACTAGCATGGCTAGAGTAGGTCTGTACAAATATCATGTTTGGGGTTGGTTTGGGGTTTTTCCTTGCTGTTGTTTGGGGTCTTTTGGTTTTTCAATCTATATGGTCAAGTTGAACTTGATTTTTTTTTATACTGTGATTTTTTTTTTCCTGTGTCTTTTAAAATAACAGCAGTCAAAGAGGCTGCTGATTCAATTTCCCTGACCACTGAAATGTGATAAGCAGGCACAGTTCTTGTTACATCTGATTTCAGAATAAGAATTAAGAAAATACTAGAAGACGTAGTAGTTAAGTGTACTTGCACTGTTTTTGCTGTAAATGCAGTCTAAATCCACTTGAGTTTTTCTTTCGTATTTTTATTGTAGTTATGGAATATTAAGTCTTTATCAAAAGTGGCGTACTGCAGAGGACACATGAGCTGGGTTCACTGTGTGACATTTTCACCAGATGGATCTTTATTTTTGACTTCATCTGATGACCAGACAATACGCGTAAGATAACTTTTCTTTTTTGAAATACCTGAATTTAGATAAGTATTATTAAGTTATTAATTTAAGGAATTGTTCATTGTAAAATCATATATTGCATAAAACACATAAAAAATATACTACATCTTTTGTATGTAAGTTTATAGTCAACATAAATATAAATATTTGTTATAAAATAATTTACATATACAGTAAAATGTGCTGGCTTTTTTGCTTTATTTTCTGTTTATCTAAATTTCCTCTATAAATTTTTTTAAAGTCTAGTGGCACTTCAAGAGTAACTATAACCTTCTGTTTTGTTTCACATTTTATCTGAATTGAGAATTTTGAAGCTTTTTGAGGATTCTAGAAGACTTGATATGTTCCGTTGTTAGGTATATTTGTCTGTTAATATTTAGGATAGATTTCTGTAACTGTAATGTTTAATTAAAACCTGTGAAAGTACAACTATATCTTACCAAGGTAACCTTTCCTGTTCTACTAAGTTAACACATACATTCTTGAAATTTTGAGAGCAATTGAAGTAAGAAATCTGTACTTCATATTTTTTGTAATTGGATTTTAATGCTGCTCTTCGGATTAGAAAACCTTGGATGTTACAGCTATGACTCTAAACACAGGGGAGTCTCGTAATCAGCCTGGAAAAAATAGTTCCATTTCATCTGCTGGAATCACTGTAGTAATTGCACAGGTTTAGGTTTCCCTAGTATTAAAAAGAGCAGAACCATCATTTTCATTGTTTTAAAAAAATCAGTGTTACTTGCAAATTTGTAAGCCTTTGGTTTACAGGTGCTGTTACTCAGCATGTTTTACATCTTGTTCTTTGATGAAGCTAATGAAATACTGTGTTCTTCAACAGATTTGGGAAACAAAGAAGGTGTGCAAGTCTTCTGATGCTGTGCTGAAAAGTGAACTAGATGTTGTATTTCACAATGGTGAAGTGATGATTTTAGCCATCTACAATCAGAAGCACTTACAAGTAAGCTGTATTTCTCAATATTTTAGTATGTGTGAATGTTACCTGCAAATCTCAGGAGGAAACTGAGGAAGCACTGGAAGAACCTTCCTTGTTCTTGGCTTTCAACAGCTGCATCTGTAGCAGATGACTCAATGTATGATAACATTTTTATATCTAGAAACTGTGCCTAGTTTAGTAAGTGAAAAAATGAGGTTTGGGGGGAAATTTCTACACTGATGTTGAAACTGAGTCTGGATGCAGAGGAACAGAGCTCTTATCCCTTCATGATGGGTGTCTGTGAGCCCTCCAAGTGGCTCAGATGTGTGTAATGTGTGCAGCTTTGATAGGCCAGGTGTTACATAGCAAATTATGTAATGCTTCAGAGCTCTGTGTAACAGCTGAAAGAATCATCCCAAATTGGGGCAGCTAGAGGTGTGAGCACTGCCTATAGCCTTAGATTTGTGTTAAATAATAGTAGTGGCTACACTCTTACTACTGTGGGCCCTGCCACACCAAGTGCTATGTACACCAACATCCAAAGTGTATTTTTCTATCCTGTGGTAGCAGATACATGCACGTCACCCTTTTCCTAATCATGATTCTCTAATCTATCAAGTAAGTTAATAGGATTTTCAGCTGCTTCAGTGAAGAGCTGGGAGAAAGCACAGCCAATGGAGTTACACCTAAGGAGCAGTTTAGGACATTTGCTAGTTTTTAATCCTCCTGAACTGTAACATCTGTAGTAACTGCTGTGTAACGGTGTAGTCTCATTTGAATTTGTCGACCTGATCTATCTCTGTGTTCATGATGAGTAATTTCTGTCATAACTTTACTTGAACTATTTCCTAGAGAAAGATGGTGCTTAGATTCTGTGCCCTAAATACAACACGGACAACCTGTAGACATGCAGTCATGAGAGAAGACTCCACTGTAGAAAGAAAAAAGGTTTTTCACCCTTGCACGGGAAGAGAAATTGACTGAAAAGACACATTGCATGTGTACTGTGATTTAGCAGTGTACCTCTGCTATCACATCCCTCAAAGTTTTTCTTGGAACTTTTTCTTTTGTGATTTATAGGCTCACGGGACTGGAGTCCTGCTCACCCTTTGATGTGCAGTATATTCATTTCTAAATACTTCACACTGATAGCTTTTTAAACTTAAGCTCAGTTGTAAATTATTGTATTCTAAAGATTTTCTTTCTCCCCCCCTGTGGAATTGATTTTAGGGTGATACTGAGTTGAGACTTGGTATATTGTGTGTGCTAGTAAGTTAAAGTCATGCTTACAGGATGCACCTGAAGTATTTTATGTTCTGTTTGACATGGGCTGTTTAATCTGGCTGGCAAGATAAATTTGAGCCTGAAGCTTGGTCTATATGGTTTTTGAAATTTGGGGGTAGCATTTTGATTTACTGTTTCCTGTAGTCAGACAAGCTTTAAAAAGCCTTCTAATACTGTGATGAGTTTCCTTCTACAAACTTGTCCTGTTCAGACTATCTCTAAGGTGATAGTTATATGGACCTTCAAGGCAAGCAATTATGAAAGTAACTCATTCTTAAAATGTAAAGGTTGGAACCGTTCCCTTTGGCATTCTCAGCTCTATGTTGTAATTTATTTAAGTTTAAATTTTAAAATATTTTAACAACTTAATTAACTTCCTATCTTACAGCTTATCAATGGAAATACAGACAATGTTATTATGCAGACAGCAGCCCAAGAATCTCCCATTTCCTGCTGTTGCTTAAGTGAAGATCTTAAGTTTGCAGCTTTCGGACAGGAGAGTGGAACAATAAAGGTATTAAATTCTAAATTTGATTTTAAAAATAGTAGGAGATCACTGTCCCTTATGCTTTCTCTTTTTAAATAAATGTCATTTGAATGACTTTGTACAATACTATTCTTCAATATAGTAATTCAATTTACATTTGTGAGTGATGTCTAAATTAAAATAACTTAAAGGTAATGCTAATAATCCAGCTCTGAATTTCATCTTACCCAGACTAAGCTAATAAGAATTTTTGGTTGTTCCAATCCAGTGACTTAAAATTATGTATTTATAATCTCATGTTACTTAAAAAAGAATTTGCATGTTCTTGTTTTCCTCAAGTGTGTCAAATAAATGCAATTACTGCATTCTTCATTGTAAAGGTACTACAGTTGTCAGATGGGAAGGTTCTGAAGTCCTGGGAGGCCTGCAGGACATCTGTGCAGCACTGTCGATTCACACCTGATTGTCAGACTCTCATCTCAAGTGCTCATGATTCAGTTATACAGGTTTGGGCAATATTTAAAAAGATAATGCTGTAACTTACTTAAAATAAGGAGCTTTTATATGATAGATCATGTAAACTCAGTAAATGACTACTGTGTTTTATATTGCACCACCCAGGGGCAAAGGGACTGTAGAAAGTGTAGCCTTTATTTATGCCTTACATGATAATGAGTATTACAGGTTTTCTGTTTTTACTGCTGTGGATGATAGAAAGGCACTGACTGCTTTGAGAAGAGTAAAAAAAAGCCATGGTCAAACAAAGTGACTCAGCAGTTCTGAAATGAGGGTTTGGGATGCTGTAGGTCTGTCAGTGGGCTTGCTTCCACTGCCTTGGGGAATGATGTAAAAAGCCTCTGAGCAGGCTGGTGTGCCCACCCCATCCAGTGCAGTGCTGAATACCAGCTAGAAATAGAGTGACTGCACTAATGTGGGCTCAAATTAGGAACCTCTGCCTCTCAGCAAGGTCGGCTGGCTCCGGAGGTGCATTCTGGTGTGTCTGTGTTAGCTTTTGGCCACCTCAGGGGTGCAGTTCTGCAGTAAAGATCCGTGCCTCAGCTTCAGCTTGCTGAGCCTTAGTTTGCCCTGCAGAGCACTTCAGAGTGCTGACAGGATCCCTAAGCCGGAGCACGTGTCCAGCTGCTCAGGAGCCTTCAGCCCACACAGCTGAACCTGGGGTTCGAATAAAACCTCCCAAGCAGTCCTGGGTGCCCATCCTCTGCCTTGGAATCCTCCTCCGGGGTCTGCCGTAGAAAGCGTTTCTGCTGGCCCTCAGCTCCCTCTGGTGGGCAGCGCCTCGCTTAAAGCCCCAGCACTGGCACCTGCTCATGCTGCTTTCTGTTCACCCTGCTGCAGGAAACCTGTTCATTTGAAAACTATTAAATCATTGCCTTTCAAAATAAATTGATGCTTAATAGCTTCTGTAGAAAAAATTACACTTAATCCTTTTTCAGTGAATAGTTGAATTAAAAATAGAAGTGTCGTTTCGTTATAAAAAGGCAAAGCAAAATGGCAGTTCATTAAATAATACCCTTTAAAAATATAAAAGAAATCTAATTTAAGTAAGAATAATATGAGTTCTGCCAGATGAAATAAGTTTATATATGTTGTAATAATCAAAAGTTTAAAACACCAAACTACTGAGGTGCCTGAAATTTATTGATTTGCTTTTTCTTTTTAAATTACAAGTGGATTTTAAGTATCAAATTCACTTTGAAAATAGATTATATGTGTATTATAGGGAACTCTGTCATAGGTTGACCATTAAATACTATGGCACCCTCAATCTTTAGTATCTCTATTATGGATTGCTTCAATATCTAACATTTTAATTAATCACCACCACCATAAGAACTTGTTATTAGTCTTGTTACTTAAAAATCAAGAAGTTAGTTCATTCTTCTTATGTTTGCTGTTTCAATTTTTAAAAAAAGTATTTGATTTTTATGATTAGGTATGGAATTGGCAGTTGAGCGAATGTGCCCTCCTAAGAGGGCACAAGGAAGCCATCAAGGACTTTAGACTTCTGGAAAATTCAAAACTTCTCTCCTGGTCATTTGATGGAACCGTTAAGGTGAGCAAAAGGCTGTGAATTGAAAAATCAAACACATTTGGCTGTGTCTTGTAACATTTGGCATTTCCTGCACTTCGTGTGGACACACATTTTACTGAATTGATCGTAAAGTGTAAGCTGACTTTTAAGACAAAATTTTGGATTTTCTATTTTTGGTAAGATCTACACTGTTGTATTTTAGCTATACTAGTGAGTATAACAAGATGTTGGCCACATTAGAACAATCTAGCTGAGTTTTATTGCTTATATATTGTGTGAGATGCCAGTGTTTTAACCTTTTTACTGCAGTAAAAAAGTAACTTGTTTTTTCTGTATATGTGGTAGGTTTGGAATATCACTACTGGAAACCCAGAAAAAGATTTTGCTTGTCATGGAGGTGCTGTTCTTTCTTGTGCTGTTTCACCTGATGGTAGTAAATTTTCATCTACTTCTGCTGACAAAACTGCAAAGGTTGGTTACCTTCTGTACAGAGATAAAAATGACTTATTTGTCCTGAAAGGCAATCTTTATTTTTCATTTTGAGGTAACTGGTGATTATTCAAGTTATCTTGTTGTATTTCTAGTTTTAAATTTCCTATATCCATCATCATGTTTCTAAAGCTGTTGCAGTCATTTGCAATTGATCTTGGATATAAGTTAAGCTGAGTGGCTTCTGTACAAATAAAATGCATGTTTAATGCACAGCTTTGTGCAGAACACTGTTTATTCCTCTGTATCAGTTTGTTGATAGCCTGACATTCTTAATTTTTAAAGTTAAGAAAAATTTCTGAAACTTCCAGTGAAGTTTCTGTTCATAGGTTCAGAAGGCAGGTGCACGAAGTAGTGAACTGGGGCTTCCCCATTATGTTCCTAAAGCATTCCATTAGATTTTTAAAATATAATTTTCAAGTGATTGATGAATCCTATTTCTGTGAACAGCTTTGAACTGTCTCGTAAATGAATAGATTTCATTAAAACTTGTATTCCAAGGAAAGATACACACAGTCAGTTCAGTAATTCATAGCAAGTGCATTCTTGTGTGATTCAGGTAATAAAAGGAAACCAGACTCCACAGTATAAAATATTTACATAAATTCACATACAAATATGGATATGTATAAAAAGTCTTATGCACATTTTAATGCTAATGCCTTTTAGAAAGAAGTCATAATTGGTTTTGAACTTGTCTTTTTTCACTCCTCTGTAATGTTTTCCATTTAGATATGGAGCTTTGAAAGTTCATCTGTTCTTCATGAATTGAAAGACCATGAAGCCTGTGTGCGGTGCTGTACTTTCTCTCCTAATAACAAACTATTGGCCACTGGAGATGACAAAGGAGAAATAAGGGTACTGCTCTAATCGTGATGTTTATTTTATAATTTGGTTGATTGCCAGTTCACAGACAGAAGAGTTTTTATGGTTTGTGTTCTGCATGTGTAATTCCTTGGCATTGTGGTGAACATTTGGGATGAAAATAGCAGTATGCCACGTGAGGCAGTAGTTTGTAACCATATTGATGGATTCATGTTCCATGAATGCTAAGGAACTGATTCACATGATTTAATAATAATTCTACTGTGAATTGCATGTGTGATTAAATCCTCTATATAAGATACAGTTCCAAGACGAGAATTTTTTTTTAATTATGTTGCCTCTTCAAGTAGAATACATATTTGCAAGGGTTTGTTTTTTTCCTCTAATACAGAAAAATATGTTTCAGGTTTCCTTGTTTGAGTCATTTTGTTTCCTGTTAGGTTTCCTTCTATAAATAATCTTTCCTCTCCTTTAGATTTGGGACGTTTTAACGGGTGCATTACTTCACTTCTGCTCCCCAGTCACTGTAGATGAAGGAGAACCAACACATGGGGGTTGGGTAACAGACCTCTCCTTTTCTCCTGACAGTAAAATGCTTGTGTCATCTGGAGGCTATCTGAAGGTAAGCCTTGAAATAATAAAATATCCTATCATATGTAATTAAATGTCAGTACTCTGACAATTAAGATAAAATGCTTCAGGTTTGTTTATTGAATTACTTAACACAAAGCTTCTTCATTTTTGTGAGAGTCTAGCACTTTTCAATTCTTTTCATATCTGCAAGTCCCCTGAAAAAGTCTTTTAAGAATTCAGATTCATTTTCAAACTCGGTATGTGCCATTTTTATTGACTTCAGGTTTTCATTTGCAATGTCCTTTCCTAATATCTTTAATTTTAAAGATTCTGGTCATTTTTGTCTGTCTTGATATCCACTCAATTTTGACACCAATTGTGTTCTGTATAATGAGTAGAAAAATGCTCTATATCAGCTTTTTTTTTTTTTTTCGATTTTGTCATAAGTAGAAATTCAGAAGAAATTGCAAGTGATGATTTTTCTGCAATTTGTCTTTGAAAGACATTTTGGAGGAAATCAGTGTTTTCATCAGTCTTTCATTAGTTCAGGCATCTACTGGGCATATTTTTTTGGGGAGGAAGGGGAAGAGATGGCCTTTTTTTCAGTCTGTGAACAGGTTCTTCGTAATTTTAAATTTCTCATCAGTTTTTGCATTGTTTTTTTTTTTCCCATGTGGTAGCCAATACCTGTTATTAGAAAGGTGTGTGTTGTGTGTGTGTGAAATGACAGGTGGCAAAGCTCTCACCTCAGAGGGATGGAGTTTAGCTGATTGTTGGTCAGTGCCTAGCTGTTAGACATGCCATCAGATTAATTCTTTGAAGACAGTAACCATGTAACAAAGAGTTGAATTTTCTAAGTTGCAAATCTGTACTTTGCACACAACTATAAGGTTACATATTTCATGAGATGGGTAAGCTAAAAGGTAGTAATACCATCTGCTTTTCAGTGTGATCAAAGCTGAAGGTAATCTGTTACGATATTTTTCTGCTGCATTGAAATGCTGCAGGAATAGAGGTAGACTTCTTACTGGCACAATGGAATAGCAGCTTTGTGCTGGATTGTGTTAGGTCCAATTTTGCATTGGTCTACAGTTTTTTTTGAGAAATGTGAAATTTCAGACTATGGTTGAAAGGTTTCTTTGTTTCTTTGTTATTAGTGCTTACTGCATATTCCAAAAAATAATAATTGTAATCTCACTGAAAAAGAGGTCAGTCCTACTAAAAAAACTGCAAATGGTTTCAAAATTTTACATGATCAATCCTATTGTGTGTCTAGCTAAGTTTTTAAATTCAGCTATAGTTTCATTTATCTGGCAATGTGTTTCATGTATTCATTTGGTTATATGACAACACATAATTTTAAAAAGTTTGGACATATTGCAATTTATTGATTGCGTTTTGTGATGGGGTAAGGGGCAGTACCTGAATTTATTGTTTTGTATGTTTTCTTGAAATTTGACAGCTTCACTCTTTTTGAAGTTTCTTTTCATCTGAAAGCCTTATACCTTTAGTAATTAGTCCTAAACTTATTCTGCATAAGCTTGTTTATATTTTTATTTTTAATTCTGCCTCTTTGGTGAAAGCAGTCAACTGGACTAGCCATGCTAAGCCTGTTAATAGATTTTATTCTAAGATTCCTTCACATAACTGAAAATGCGGTGTTATTATTTTTCTTAGTGGTGGAATGTAACTACTGGAGAATCCTTACAAACCTTCTATACAAATGGAACAAACCTCAAGTCAATACATGTGTCCCCTGATTTCAAAGTATATGTGACTGTTGATAATCTTGGTATTCTTTATGTATTACAGAAGTTCTGATTAATGGGCTGAACACTGCAAAGATAACTAATTTTTTTAAGCTGGGAAGAAAATTCTGCTTTGTCTGACACTCATTAAGCTGTGAATTTTATTTAATTGTTGTATTCATGATGTTTTCATGTGTATTTATGTACTTCTGTGCATGTTTTTTCAAATGAACTTGCATTTAATCTCATTTTAATAAGCTTTATTATAATCCTTAAATCTTGATTTTCATCTTAAGTGTGTTGCTTCCAATTTTGTAAAGAAATTATATTAAGATTTGTTCAAATTAGTTGAAATTAATATTAATAGCAGTGAAGAAAGAATAAGAGTATAATACTTTGAAATGATATTTTATGCTAAAGCTGATGGCTAAATGCTCTCTAGCCGTGAACACAACTGTGTAAGAGGCAAAAACCCAATTTTTTCATGTGATGCAAGAATTTTCATTTAGTACAGAATGGAAAGAAGCAGGGGCATTCTTCATTTGAAAAATGAACCCAGCCATGTCGGTGCTTGACGTTCAAACCAAATTGAGCAGATGTTCAGTTTACAGCAGCTGTGCCTCCCACTCGCAGTGAGAACCTTCATGCTTCAAACCTGTGGAGATAAAGTGCATTGTGACATGTCTGAACTTTTCCTATTAAGGGGAACATCCTGAGTCTTGTTTTCTCAAGGCAAAATCTGAAATTCAGTGTTCTAATTGAAGCGGAAGAGACCTTGCCACATTTCCAGTCAAAGCATGAGTACAGCTAACCAGCTAAAATGAGAATGGAAATGGCTTAGAACTTATGTATTGAAAATTATAAGAAGGTGTGAATTTTAGTTTTTTTTTCTTTTGGAAATAACATTCATTTTATACTATGGAGACACTTTACTGTTGTCAGCTTTGTTTACATGGGATTCAATGCCCAGTTGATCTCTTGCCTGGTAATATGTGATCTTGTGGTTTTTTAATGTTTTTTTTTTTTAATTTTTACCGTCTATTTGCAGATTCAATATAACTTGTGCTTGACAAATGTTTTGTGAATAATTGGGTAGCAATTTTTTATTTGGTACCTAGTAAGCCTTTTTCTATTCAATTGCCTCTCAACTGCTATGAGCAGCTGCACAAGCATTAATATGATTTTCATAGTTTTGTAGCTGGCAGTAGAACACTGTCTAACTACTTGATTGTAAAAAGTACTGTAGCAAGTATCTCAACTGGTACTGAATAATGAAATTTTTACTTATATTATTTTTTGTGTGCATTTCATAAAATTTAATAGGCATTCTTAGTATTTCCCTGTTTTTGACAATCACCAGTTTTTCCTCTTTTCCAATTTGAAATTCTACTCTTTCTAAGGTGCTGTTAAATACGGGTCAGTATAATCAAAGTACTGCTGGCAGAAATGTAAAGAGAAGAAATTCAATAGAAAGGACCACAATGTTTTGTATTCCAAGTATGTACAGTACTTAATAAAGATGATCCAGGCAATACTGGCCAAAGTTGTAAATGAATTTAATTCCTGAGTGAGTTTTTTTTATACATGGGATGGAGGGGAGTGCTGCATCTCTTATTGTGGTTTTGTTTTCCATCCAAACATAATGCTGCTTTACAAACTGCATTGAAAGTGCTTTGACAGGTGAGCAACAGTATTAAATATGGGTGTGGAGGAAAAAGGAAACAGAGGGAAACCAAAGTCTTGGAACATGCCCTGCAGTGTTCAGGACAGAGTTGCTTCTAATGTCCAGTTTGTAGAGAGCCCATCAGTACTCCCTGAGCAGCTGAAGATCCAAGGAGCAAGAAGCTTCTCTTACCCAGTGTCCCTCTATCCCAGAGGCTGTGCTGTCCTTACTGCTCAAGGACCATGTTGGGCTGAACTTAAGAGACCCAACCAGGTTAAAAGGTACAGGAAAAATGGTTCCCTTGAGGAACCAGGGCAGAAAGTTCTCTTCCCTGGGAACAGTAATGAAATTCTGATGGGAAAAAAAAAAAAAAAATGATCACAGTTTAATGCAGAAAGAAAATGGTGCATGAGCAGACTTCATAGACAATTGCAATTTTAGAGTGAGTAGGAAGCAAATAGCACAGAAACTTGAAGAAATGTGAGATAAATACTACATTCCTGGATATTCTGGAAGAATGCCAGCACAGCAGCCTTGTACTTATTGCTGAAACTGAGGAAGCTGTTCTTCACAGAAGGTGATGTTGGGATGGTTGCATTCACGTATGTAAAAGTATGGAGTTGGCTGTAAGTATTTGAAACTGAGATGGAAGAAGAGAAATAGTGATAAAAATATCTGAAGAGCCAAAGAATAGATCTGATTTGCAGGGAAAGTATGAAAAAATCCAAGTGAAAAATTATTAAAATAGGAGGCAGGAAAGCAACTTCATCAATTTAAAATATTTAAGAGGACTGTACTGTTTACTGTAATAAAACATAGGTCTTGCTGTATCACGAGATTTGTCTGTTCTCTTCAATGTTACATATATTGTAAAGGAAACAAAAGAGAATGTGGTTAAAAGAATTTTTATGTAGATTGAACATTAGTGCTTCCATTATCTTTTTTAATGTCAGATCAAAATTAAACAGTCTACATTCAAATTTAACTAATGAGCATTGCCAATTTTATCTAGTTCTGTAACTGAAATTATAATATGCTTTTGTGTAAACAATTTCTATACTTCCTATTAACTATGCCTATCAGTTTCTGTAGCAGTTTTGAGTCTCTTTGTCAGTTAGACCTACAGCTCTTTTTTTCTCTTTCCTTGGGAGTCATACCCATGTGTGATACAGCTGCTCAAGAGGATGCTTTGTATTGCCTTAGAGTGTACCATTCCTCTACCTACAGTGTTCTCCTTCCCCCTCTCTTTCCTTACACAGTTGTTTGAAATAGAACTGTGCACTGTGTGCCTGAGGATTTTTCCATATAGATCTCTTATAGTGCTGGAATGTGGGGGTAGAACTGGAACTGGTAACCTGTTGCCAGTAGAGGAATATCCTCCACCCCAAAATTATTTTGCCTCCTTTTGAAAATTGCGCAGTTGAATTCCCTATTACAGAATGCTGTGCAAATCACTGTTTGGAGGGGTTTTTTACAATTTTTAAATTCAGTGAAGTCTCTGTTCAGTGAAGGCCCAGTTCCCAGGGTTGCATCTAGCCACAACAGAGTCTGTGTCCTTGTCACTGCTCTCCTGAGGTGTTTTGCAGAAGCTGATGCCCTTGCAGGTTTCCAGGGAAAGCCAGGCTCAAAGACTCTGACTTGGGTGGTTTCTTCTGCCCTCCTGGAACAGAACATTGCAGGGAGGGCGCTTGTCCTCATCTTCAAGAAGCCAGTAAATGCAGAATAGCAGCAGATCACAGAGAATTCAGGTATGTTTTTCCAATTGCTAGTAGAACATAGCTCCCTTACTGAACTGTTTGGTTGCCTTTCTCCTTTATAGAAAGTACAAACTCCATGGCAATGCCGAGGAGTGGAAAAGTCAGCCATGAGGCTGTATTTCCCTCTGATAGGACACCTGAGCCCTCAGGTGCATTTGTCCACCTTGTGCTTTCCTCTTCCTTGTGTCTGCTATGGAGGCACAAATCTGTTTGGGTTCATAGATGGTGATGATGATGCCCAAGAGCTCTGAGGACTTGGGACACCTTATTTCTGTTGTGATTCCAAGAAAAGCAGAAGCCAAATTACCTTTACTCTTTGGAGAGGGAGGGTGCCAGATGCTCTGAACACTTCCAGTATGATTTTTTTTTTCTTTTTCTGTGCTCAATTTAATTTTGTTCTTTCAAGCTAGGAATGGGGCACAGTCACTGGCTCTTCCAATATGCAGGAAGATGTTAAGCTGAGACCAGGCTTGTTTGTGGCTGGAGCTCTGCAGTAGATTGACAGTAGATTGTCTGTGTTTTTCAGCACTTCCAAAGCTGTTTTGTGGCGTGCTTCTATCCACATCTATGTTGGTGTGAGCTTTTATTTGGGAGGGGGGGACCAGTGGGTTTGGAGCACGGATGCTGGCTTTGCTTGGGTTTCAAGAGGCTTTTCTTTCAGATTAACTTATTACACACCTTTCTTCTAGGAGAGCTTTTTATGAGAAACCTTGCAACTAGATTTAATGGAGGCCTAGGCTGAGACTGTTAGGGTGCATCCTAAAAGAGTATAAAGGAGTAAGGTTTTCAGTCTGCATGTGTCACTGACAGCTTCATCACTTCCTATATCATCTCCCACAGTTACACTCGAGGGATATAGCACAACTGTGTCATAATTGGACTAGAACTATTTAAGCTGCATCTGTGTGTTTGTTCAGGAGGATGAGAAAGCTAAAGTATCTTGTAAGTGTTTCAATAGGCAGTTTCTCTCTTGGGGCCTGACTGTTTACAGAACAAATTAGCTTCCTGTGCTTGTTTCCATTTAACAAACCATATGTTGTACATAGGAGAAGTGCTCTGAGAATGGTTGGATTCATGTCCTTCAGGCTAGAGAGGATTCTTGTTCTGTGCTCAAGAGGCATCCTCTGAGTACTACTTAGGATGCCACAATTAGATTCCATGTGTTTATGTGGTATTTTTAATTTCTTACTGTATTAGCTTCCTTTAATTTATTTGTGTGTCTGATTCATTTTTAGCTTTGTTCAGTTTCTCTAATAATGTATGAACTTAGATGAGTTTTGAAAATCATGATGTTTAAAATGACTCAAAATGAGGCAAAGACAGATTTACCCATTCAAACTCTTCAAAAGTAAACATGATGCTTCTTAGGTAAAGCATGTGTTATTTCTAATGCATAAATTCACCCGAAGTATGCTTGATATTAAAAATACCTTTTATGTTACTTTTCTAAAGCATTAGACTCTTCTAACTCTTCTCTGTAACTGTATAGAAAATATAATTTCTATAGCACTTTTCTGTAGTACTTTCTAGAACATGATAGCAGTGTTTTCTTTTAGTTCTAAAAATCATATTATTTGCCTGCAATATCCTCTGAACGTACTAGTAACTGCTTATATTCCTCTTCCTCATTAGAGTCAGTATTTAGGTGGATAAGACTTTGTAGCCTGCTGGTTCAAACTCTTACTTCAGTGTTAAGAAATCTTAGTCTTAATATGTTTTGAGAGCAAGTTTTCCTGTTCTGGAGTAACAATGGCAACATTTCTTTTTGTGCTTCCCAGTTATAACCGCTTAAATTCATCCTTTAATTTAATACTATGATCAGTATTGGCTGTTGCTTATAAGCCGCTTGGCAGAAGTAGTGTAGGGAAAAAGGATTAAGAGAAGACTGAAAAATACACTTTTGGTTTAATAGCCCTGAAATAATACCTGAGAGGAATAGCATATTTTTAGTGTGAGACTTAGAAATGCTTAAGGTTTTGTCTTTTTAGTAGAGAATAGATGAATGAACAGCCATAGGCATAGACCAGTGGAAATCTGTCTCTAAATACAGATCAAACATTTTGATCTAAAGAACCCAACCTGAAGCCAATAATCATGTCTTTATGGGTGAACACTCAGCATCTACACAATAAGGTAAGATATACTTATGGAAGCTGGTAGCTACTAATTTTTTCAGTGTATTTGCATGATTTCTTAAAAGGTGCTGTGGAGTTTATTTATATTCAGTTCAGGATAGCAATTATATGGTTTATATTTCCAGCTGAGATATTGGAGAAAATGTGTAGTCTTACCAATATGTGACTTAAATTTCAGAACTAGGAAATAGGAGGAGGAACAGTTTAAAAGAGTTTAAACAGAAGAAATGTTGCCTAGATTTTACCTCTATTTGAGTGTATGTTTAACAATAGCATGAAAAAAGGTCACCTGAATGTGTCTGAGTTTTCAAAACATTTAAAGAGATGCTTTAATGTCTTGCGGATGTTAAACTCTCAATTTATCCAAGCCAAAGAGTTGTAGTTTTTCCACTTCAAAAATTATGGAGCAGATACTACTTTTTAAAAAATTATTTCCACAGTATCAAGGATTGAGCTATTAAATTGTTATTTTGACTCAGCAGCTGGTTTTCTATAGTCTGAAGCACTGGGTTTGAGGAAGATCTTAAGGGTACACATTAATTCAAAGGAATGGTTGAGGGGCCAAGCTGAACTTGTGGAAGAATTGTTTGTTTTCCACTATGAGATTGTGAATACCTGCCACTTGTATATAAAGTGAATACCTGCTAGAGATAGGTACAATTCAACTGAACTTCATGAGACCTGGAATTTTCTTCATAGCATATCTTGAGAATTGAAATTAGGTTAAAAAGATATGGAACACAGTAGGTGGCAATAAGCTATAAGTCTACCAATTTCACTGTTTTATCTCCTTTTCCAAGAAATATCTTTCTTCAAAGGGTTAAACTTCTGGTGGCTATAGAAAAAAAACCTCTCTTCCTTGAGTTATGATCTATTTTTCCTCTTAAGCTTCTCCTAGCTGTGAGCTCTTTACACGTTGCAGTTTCTCAAGCTCCTGTACTACTCTTTATATCTCATATTTAGTCCTTAATTACTTATGTCAACCTTCCTTCAAATAAGGGGTTCCACTGCTCTGGGTTCTCATATTGGTAGTGTTAAGGGAAGACTCGTTGCAGTGAAGTTGAACTTCACTATTCTTGTTTTCTTTATCACAAAGTGGTTCTGTGGAATGGAACATTTTCGCAGTTTGTGTTCTGGATTCTGGTTTTTTCAGCATGTAATAGCAAAAAAAGAGTGATCTTTAACAAGCTGTTACATTTATGTGTTATGCATCATATAGCTGGTTTTTTGCTAAAATACAAATTTAGGAAATTAAGATCATGTTCTTTGAAAATGATAATCCGTCCTATATCTATTTTTATTTTGCATACAAATTACATCTCCTCCTTTTCAAAATTAAACCACAGTGCCTCCAGCTCGTGCAGCTTGCCCCTCCATTTTGCTTCACTTATTTTGCTCTTTGAGTTCTGTGATGGGTTAGAAGTTACTTTAGGATTGTTATGTGTCTGCCTATGTGTTTGTTTTGTTAAGCAGGAACCTATCTGGGAAATGAGAATTTGATCAAAGTGAATACTTCGAGCAGTTAAAACCAAATACAAGAGGTCTTAACTTCACTTTTGTGAGAGAGAATATCTTATAGTTTGGATGTCTACATTGGAATTAATACCCATGACAAGAAGCAAAGGGCTTGGAGCTTCTGTTTAGAATGTGTTTTGTGCAACATTTGAGTTCTAACAAAATGGTTTTTCTATTGAAAATGAGATTTTTTTGTTGTTGCTGTTATTTATAAATTGACTGTTCATAGCTGCTGAGATTCCTTGAAGGGAAAGAAAGGAATGATCATAAACAAAGTCAGAACTTCAAAGTGAGAACAGCCAGTTTAGGTATTGTAACCCAAGGACTTAGTCCAAGGGGAGGACTGCAAAAATTCTTTCCCACAGGAAGTGAAGACAAGGTTTGAGCAACCACTGTCAGAGATCAGTAGCACAGATAATCCAGCAGCAGTGGCACATTCAAGGTAACTGTAGTGGTGGTGTTTTTGTGGTGACTGGCAGAAGCAGCACTTCTTTTAGCAGTTAAGCACTTTTCACTTACCATTTGAAATACAAGGTTTTCTCTTGCAGATTCGTGGACTTTGCTTTTTCATTCTCTCTATGTTGATTTTAGAGGCTTTGTTGAATAGGATGTTCAAATAATTCTGGCATTCCTTAAGGACTGAGTAGAGTTTGAAAACTGGGTACCTTAATCTATCCTTCCCTTTCAGAGTTGTTTTTTTCCCCAACAGATTCTTGTTACACTAAACAACTGAAGCCATATAGCAAACATTTCAGTAATCAGGCCAACATAAAGTACTCATAAATTATCACCAAGCAGCTCTAAATCTGTCATAAACTCTTACTGACTGGCTCACAGGAATGTTTATGTAATTGAGAGGAACTATAGAAAGGAAGTTAAGTCTCCTCTTACAAGTTAAATCAACTACAGTGAGATGAAAAACACCCACACATTTGGCTTTGGATCAGCAGAGACATTCTTGAAAAGCAAACCTTTATGAAATCTTTATTATAAAACCAATTTCAAGGTGTAAAAAATTATCACTTTTCCAGGTGTCATTGATTGTACTCTGCTTGCATATTCCTTGTATAACAGGGTATTACCTTGATCAGGGAGTTACAGATTTGGAAACATTCCAGCAAATAAATTTTGACATGGTTGGGAGCACAGATGTAATGTAGGATGTGTTAAAGCTGGAAAGCTTTGAAAGAGGTCCAAGAAGTCACAGTTCCACAGATGTGAAAAATGCCACCACACCACCAAATCCACTGAATGAGATGTTATCTTACATGACGTCCTTTTACAAAAGGTGTAGAAGCTGCAGTGCAACACAGACAAATACATTAAGAGATGATGATTTTAACATTTTAGAGTGCAAATTATGAAGTATAAGAGCAACTGATAAGGGTTTTTACACCAAGGAGTGAAATACCAATAAGCAAAGCAAATGAGAGATTAATATTAAACCTATGTTTTAAAAAAAGAAATCTTAGAAAAAGAAGCTTATTCCGTTGATCAAAGTGACACAGTTTTGAAATAGGATGTTGGAAATACAGCATTGGAAATTGATAATCTTAACAGAACAGGTTGCAAAGATGCATTTGTTCAAGCTAAAGAACTTTAAATCAGCAAGTCCAAATGATAAACAGCAGTTTGTCCGCAATAGATAGGATGAAGAGTCCTTTGAACCACACCTGGTAAAATTCATCGCACCTTAAAAAAATGAGGAATTTCCACAAAGTTCTGAATCATGGCATTTCTGGTGTTTTTAAAGAGGTGACCAAGGCAACTACTGACCTGAAGTCAGTCCTGAGGGAAACAGTGGAATGGCAGATTTGAGGTTATATGGAATAGTAGAGTCTACTCTGAGCACCACAGAATTTTTCTAGGCATTACTGACTGCTGTGGTTTTTTGAGAGACTGGTTTTGGCAAATGTTACTGACAGATTTCTAATTGTTTTGTTTATGATTTTTATTTTTGTTCTTAACATATCATTGTCAATACAAGAACTTTGGATTTCTTAAAGTAATTTAATTGATTATCACATCATATTTTGATTCAAAACAATCTTGTAGAATCATATACAACAACAGAATTAGCTCTTAATTCCTACGTCTCTATGCAAAATGGAGTCTAAACAAACATCTCAGGAAAACATTCTGTTTCTGCTTAAATACTGTCAGATGTTCTGTGTGTTTCAAATGTTATGGGTTATTATAAAGCTAAGATCTTTATTTCCTTGCTTTCCATGTCTCACCTAAAAATAGGTACAGACAGGAACATCAGAGACCCTCTGATAATGCTCCTTGACTCAGGTCTGCATAAGTCTGCTCTAGAGGAGGGATTGTAATGAAATACAAGGATTCAGAGGTTTTGTTGGTCATCTGCAGATCAGGAAGAATTTCATTCTTGTGCTGTGTAATTTGATCTTTAAGTCTTTTCACCTTCCTATGAGATTGGCTTTGGGATGTGCAGTATTGAACACAGGTGATCTGTACCTTCAGGTACAATAGATCCTCATATTTTTGTTTCCTTGCAGACTGCATCTTGCAAGGACTAGACTTCTGGCTGGGAAACAGATACTCCCAAAGTCAGATTGGCAGGAATATTTCCTCCTGTCTTTTTCTTAGTCCATGGAGCAGGCTGTATGTATCAGCAGCTGGAATTACTTAGGTACTTCTCACCAAAGGGCTTTGCTGCCACATCAGGGGCTGGGGATAATGTTGGCACCTTAATAGTCTCTTTTCCCTACTACTACTAACAATCAGTTCAATTTTCCAGGTTCTTGAGGTACTTAGCTTGGTTAACTCTTCAAGTTTTATGTAAGTATAACTGAGTTAAATGTAATGGCTGTGACAGAGAAATGAGGCCACAGTGAATGATCTAATATATTTTTATATTAACTTCCCCTCATGCACAGCATTCCCAGACACTTGTATGTTTCAGTAGATTCACTCAATTCCTATGCAGAATTGTTAATTTAATCCACAAGTGATACTTTTATAGACTTACATACTGTCTGGAAGGTAAATTAAAGAAAAAATATTAGTCTTTGCAACATAAACTCAAGAAAGAAGTAGTGCTAGCCTCAGCTATATACATTAGGATATTTTTGCTTAGGACATGCCCAAGCCTGACATTCTCCAGCCTAGCAATTATCATTATCCAATAATCACAAGTGCAAGAATGGACACTGCACTGCATCTAATGCATTTTTTAAATTAGCGTGGTCTATTTCTTTTTTTCCTCATGGTGTCACTATAGGATAAAGTTAATGCTCATTGGGTATTCTCTATATTGGAGCATATCTCCATTTCCTTTGTCTCACTGGCTTTCTGATTTCCCGTTATGTGTTTAGAAAATATGATAACAAATATACTGCCTTCAAATTTGAACACATTCTCTCAAGCATTGGCCTATCCTTAACACTGAGCACAAATTTTTATTTTTCTTTTCCTTTTTTCCCCCCTAAGGATTTAATATTAGTATGACTTTAGCTTTATATAGTGTGGAGAATTTGAGCAGTTCTAATGATTTGAAGTAGGAAATGTCATGTTTAAAAAGATGAAAAGGCATGTGTCTTACAATCAAGTGAGCTTATGAAGTTACATCTGTGATAGACTTCTTCATCACACATAGAAACTGTATGAATCACAGAATGGGTAATGTTGGTAGGGACCACAGTGGGTCCAACCTCCCTGCTCAAGCAGTGTCATCCTAGAGCACATGACACAGGCCTGCATCCGGGCAGTTCTTGAATATTGCCAGTAAGCTTCATCTTTCCTTATTGTTGGTGTAAAGTGTTTTGAATACAGCTTTTATGATTGATAGAAAAAGCAGTTTTTCTATCTAAGCTCAGAGTGGCAGGAGAAGACAGGAGAGAGAGAGAAGAGAGAGAATTTGGTTTCATTTACATACTGATAGCATTTTTGTTTGCCTAGTTGTTACCACTTCACCCAGACCCACATTCTTAAATATATCTAGGTACCTGACTTCCACAGAAGGAAGAAAGATGTGGCACTATATAAAGGTTAAGAAGGACTGAAGAGAAACTTGCTTGTGGTCTTTACAAGAGCAGGAGCCAGCTGGAGATGTGATTTCCCGTTCATGCATTTGGAGCACAGCCTTCCTGAAAGGCAAGGACCATAGGCCATGTCTCTGCTTTCCCTCTTCTGCCTCTTCAGCAGGACAGTGGTGTTTGGGCTGGTTGCATTCAGGCTTTTAATGAGGATAAGTGTGACTGTCTAATCAGTAGGACTGAAATCATCCACCAGTTCCACAAAATCTACATCCAGTGTGAACTCTGGCCACAAGTGAGACTTGTGGTCAGCCTCTGTCTAGCTCAGGTCATCAGGTGTGAAAGTTAACAAGAACCAGCATATGGTTAACCAGAATCAGCGTGGCCTTGATAGCAGTAGAGTCAGGTTGCTGGTTTAGCAAAGAAGTTGGTTCACCTAAAGAAGCTGAAGAGCACTGAACAATTGCAGAGCTTTTCAGTAGAAGCTTGAGCATTATCCCCCATGCTTTCCAGTAGGCTGAAAATCCTGCCAGGATTTCCAGCCAGTTAAGAGCCTTTTTTTCTCCCACTCTCTTCGGATGGTCTTTTAACATGAGATAACAAATATCCCTTTTCTTAGATAAGTGCCCACAACTAAATATTGTCTCTAATCCCTGTGCCATGTCTCTCACTTACATGCTTGTCACTGCCACACAGTTCCTTCAGAGTCAATTGTTCTTTGGGCTGGTACTTTGGAGATAGTTGAAGTTACTATTTCTAGACTGTTGTCTTGATGACATCTTAGACATCATCTTCCAGTTAAGTGTGAAGCAGGCCAGCTGAACAGCACACATTGAAAGAAATCTAGGGCAAAATTAGAGTCCTGCATGTGGCACAAACTGCCTGTTTTAACCTAGAATGGGAGATAAACTATTTCACAGTTGTCTGTGCATTAGTTGTCTAGCATGCTGCTTCTTTTCCAAATCTTCTTCACAACCTGATGATTCCCTTGCCAATGGTTACCATTTTATGGCCATGGCAGTTTTTGATGCTGAGATGTTGACTTTAAACTGCAATGCATGTGCACCTTGTGGTTCTGCAGGTGAAGCAGCCTCTCACAAACTTCCTGGCAGAATACCAGAACCGGAGATGCTGTCTTCCTGCCAGCAGTGGCTCTTCTGGCTCTTAATAAACACCAGGCCAGTTTGGAGGAGTCACTGCATCCAGTCTCAAATGCAACATCAACATCTGCTTTAGGAAACCCTCTAACTCCACAAACACAGAAGTTCCCTGTTGTTTGTCAGGACAAATTTTAAGCCTTCTTCCAGCAGCAGCTCTTTTACTGTGCATATGTGGTGGTGCACCCCCCCCCCCACACTGGCCCACACTATGATTTCAGAAATGCTTGTTAGGCCTTGGCCTTGATGAATGACAGCTCAGCTAAGCTCCTTGAGCTTATCAGAAACACTGTGTGCTCCCAGGAACTTATTTTGGCTAATGAGCTCCTGCTTTTTAGCGAACAGTCTTGGGAACCTATTTTTCTTGCCTGCATAAGAATGCAAGTGTAACACCACTTTTATGATTGAACTTTTACAGAAAGTTACTGACCTGAATTGTGGCCAAGATGGAAAATTGCTGTGACAAAAGAAAACTCTCTTGCAACCCTATAAACAGTGGTTCTAAGTAAGACCCTCTGAGCTCTCCTGGACCACAGAGGGCTGCAGCCAGCAATTCCCTCTGAGCACGACACTCCTCGGAGCGAGCAAATTCTCAAGTGCACTCTATTTGTAGGACCACTGCCAAAAGCCAACAATGGAGTCTGGCCTGTTACCCCCACTCCCCAAGGCTCAACTCTTCACCCTTCGAAATGATGCAAAGGCATCCAGTATGAGTACTTCACTGAACCCGAGGGGAATTTTTCAGAGGTATGTGTCCATACTCCTTTAGAGTGTGTCTGCCAAGTGTGAATATACTACAGCAAATTGTTATGGTTTAAAACCAAACAGCTGCTTCTCTTCTCCCCAGTCCCCTCCAGTGAGAAAGGGACAAAAAGGCAGATATTATGGGTTGAGATAGCAATTTACTAGAGAAAAAGCAATGAGATAAGGAAAATAAACAGAAACAGCAAACAGTAATTGTAACAACAGTGCATAAAAGAGGTGATTTACATACAAAAAGGTGCTCACCACCCCCCTCCAGCTCTGTATGGCCACCAAGATGAAGACAAAATGGTGGATGTTACTGCAGCCCAGCAGCTACACGGCTCTTCCCAAGACAAAGGACAACATGGCGAACACTCCCCCAGCTGGTGTCCTCCTTCCCCAAGCCCAAGACAACGAGAAACAATGATGGACAAACCCTCCAAGCCAGATGGTCTGCATGGCACTGGCCACTTTGCTTGCACTGGCTGCCCTACTCCACATCCGCACCATCCCAAGGTCGCTGTTTTGCTCCGGAAAAAAGAAACAAAATGGCACCATTTCCACTGCACGCTCACCTTTTCTTCCACCTGGAACCAGGTCCCCCCACAATGACCTGGGTGGTTTAGAAGAGCGACCCAGCCACACCCACACGCCTCTAGGCCCTGGCCCTCTCAACAACGGTGAGAGAATTAACTCTGTCCTACACATGTGCTATGGGTGTTGGTCTCTGTAATTCTTAAGTAGATTAAATATGTACGCAAGTTATGCCTCTGAGTTACTGTCCTGCTCATTGTACATTCTAAACAATCTTGTTTAAATTAGGCTGTCAATGAAGTGCTGTTACATTTAAGAGCTGTTAAAAACTTTAGGCCTAAACCATTGGTCAAATCTGGAGCTAAGCTTGGTAAGAGGGTCTACTCTGAACTTTGTGACTCGGTAGGAGGGTCTCCCTCATTCCTTTCCATCCTTACACTTTTCCATCCTTGACTTTTTCCCATCTCCAATCTCCACATAGATAGTGTTAGATTGATTTTAGTTTGATAGATTTTAGATTTTAGTCTGATTTATTTCTGTGTGCTTCAATGACATAGTTCAGCAGTAAAGTGAACCTTGCCAATGTACTTTATCACACTTTCACTTTTTTATTAAACCTGCTTTAGCTGATATCTTTGCCAGTGATTCTTTGAGCAACCTAAAACACCTATTCACAACAGCATATTAGAGACCTCACTTACTCATGTAATTCTCAAAATCCTTTGTCACCCACACCTCATTTAGATTTCAATTTCCTTACCTTCTCATGTCAAATGCAATCTACTTCTGTATCGCCTCTCTGCCTGTTCTCCACCTTCCCACTTTAAGGCAGTCGTTGGAATTAATTCTTGGCTTTACAGCATCCAAACGTTCCAGCTTCTTCATCTACCCTCCTTGAATGCCTCTGCTTCCCTCTTACCCTAGATGTCAAGAATAGCAATTTTCCTGACTTTCTGATCTTACAGAGATCTCTGGCTTTTTCCCTACCTTCACTCTTAAGACTGACCATTATCCCCTTACTGCCTATGCACTTCCAGCGTACCAGGACCTTAAATGAAGTCACCTCAACCAAAGAAGACAAAAGATCAAGTGGTAACTCCTTTGGATTAGTGCAAGTTTGTAAAAGTCCCTTTGGATCTGAAGAAAGGACTGCTGAACCACTGTCCCATGCTAGAGGAGACCCCGTGGACTTCTCTCCAACTGGCTTACACTAGTATTGGTTAGTAGTGATGGATACGTTTCCTTCTAAAATCCCAGGTTTCTTCAAATACATAAGTCCCTTATGTGTGTTAAATCTTTCTTTCCTTCCAGTTCAAATTTATGTCTGCTGTGGGGGCTTCGGTTGTTCACTGCCTGTGTCCCAAAACCTTCACAATCAACACAATCAATTCTCTGCCCTACCAGTCTTTCATCTGTCTCATCTTTCATCACTCCTGCTAGTTATCGTCAGTCTCTCTTGCCCCAATTATCTCTCCCAAATGAGTTCAGCTGCTTACTGTGCCACCTTACCTGCTTGACATCCCTTTGATGAACCTAGATCAAATTCTTCCTGCAAGGTGCCAGTTCTTCCTGTTGTTTCACACCTTTCTTTTACATCTGCTTAGTTTTGCTGCAGCTCCTGTCTCATCCTTTACTTTTAGGGGTCACTCAGCTGCATAAGAGGTGCCCCAGTTTTATATCCTGAAAACCTGGCTCATTTGTACTTTACGTGCCTGAAGTGAATGTGTTTTAACATAACTCCTGCACAAGTCTTTACAGGGTGTGATTAAATATGGGAAGTCAGCAGTTGAGTAGAGCATGGAAGAAGCAGTTAATTAAGGACTTTAAAGTGTGAGGTTTTTACCATCTGTAAACCAAATCTGTATTGCAAACCAAAACTCCCTCCACAGCAGTTCCTAGGTTTCCTTGGTGCAAGATCCAAAGCCCAGTGAAATTAATGAAATGCGAGGGGGGATCTTCCACTGATTTCAGTATCCTTTGCATCAGGCCCCTGATTCCCCTTAGCAATGATAAAATGATACACAAAGCTGGGACTGTACAACTTCCTTTTATTTTGTGTGCTTTTATAGGATATAAATAAATGACAAAATTACAAAATTTATAACTGGAAGCCCAAGCATATTTACATAAGTATTTGTTGCAGTGAGGCTACTATTTACTGTTCTCCTATACAATTTTCCTTTTGGTACCATATTTTTAGTGTTATTTTTTTTTACTGTCAGTTGACTAAGTACATATCAACAGTGAATAAGCAAAAATATGTACAAGGAACTATTTTGTTCAAGTAAATTGAATACTGTATTAAAAGGATGTCATCACTCAGCGCTATGATTAGGTTTAACTAAACCATATACAATTATCAGTTTCAAACCAAGTTCAATTATCCATTTTTTGGAATATACCAACTGATGATTCTAACTGAAAAACCTCAGCTGGATATGAAATAATAATTAAAAAAACATTAAGACAACCACACAATTTATCAATATCTCTATAATGAACTTCAAAATGATTCACAATTTGACTGGATAGAACAATATACATTAAAATGTCATTTTTCTCCTATAATGATATTTTTACTGTTATAATTTCAGTTCTACATAAATATACATCATGGTATTATACAAATACTCCACAGACATTAAAAAAATTAAAACACTTTAAAGAAAAAGTAAGTAAATCTTATTTAACCAAATATTAAGCAAATGCTTAATTATTTTGTTTCATGAAAACAATTTTATTACTTCGGAATTTTTTTCTTTTTCTTGCTGTTTTTATTTAGAAAATGTTTTGCAGTAGAATTTTATCAACACTGTTCCAAACAAGCTTTCTGTGACAGAAATCTTGATAGCAAAATCCATGGTTTTGACTTTTTTTAGAACCACTGTGATTATTTTTTTAAAAATAGTAGAATTCATGGCTATAGCAATGTTGAACTGCATAAACTATATGTAGGTGTAGTAGAATGACCATTCCACTTTCATTCCAGACTTATCACACAGAACATCCAGTGCACTGATGCTACAACTCTTACAATTTTCATAATGCTGCAATAGCAGTCATTTACTTAACTTTAAAATAAACAATATTTCTCATCTTTAATCTGGCTTCCTTCCATAAATATTCATATGTTTTCCTATAGTACTTCTCTTCCATAAAAATATCTAATAAATGTTTTCTGTGCATTATTAATACCTTTTTCTAACCATTCATAAAACTCTGATCCTTTGCTACAATGCAAGAGGTTCTTATTTCTGTAGAGGATCAAAGGACATCAATGATTACATACAAAATCAGCGCACACAGAAATCAGGGTGCCTAATTTCTTGTCACTTTAATGAGTTCTTTATTCAACACAGTAATTATTAATGAATTCAGTGGTTTCACAAATAATCTATTTATTAATTCTGGTTCTATTTCAATTAAAAACTGCCAAGATTTAAATAAAAAACCCAATCAAATACTCTACTCATAGGCAGCATTAGTGTTAGTTTAGAGACCTTTTGTTTTTTTTTCTTTAAAAAGTAGAATTCTAAAATAAGAAATCAAAGAAAGCACTGTGGCAGAGTCACAAGGGAGAACTGCATGAAAAATAAGGTTTCTCACTCCTCTTGTGGACTGTAATTTTAAAAGTCTTCATATAATGTCATTCTTCTGTCAGTGCTGCAGGAAGAAGAACATCACCAGAAATGACTGTCAGCCTTTTTTGTTACAAGGCCACTCATACAGTGCAGTCTTCCTCTCTGCTGGATTGAAACGTTGCCATAAAGGAAAGGCTGTGCTGTGACTGCTTGGCGTGCAAGGCACAACAAGGAACAGGGGGACAGTTTTGTATCAGAAAATTGTAGTTTCATACTTGGTATTAATGCCTCTTTTGGCCTCTTGTCCAGGTTCAACAATCCAGGGTAGATTCGCAAGAGTCTTTTGTTCGGATGGATCTATCTGCTTTAAGACAAATGCAAACATACAGACGGGTTACCATCTCCGTGCACGGCAGCTTGAGCAGAGGGGTTTTCTTTAAACTAACAGGGCAAATCCTGAATTGACAAAGTCGTACAGCAGCAAGTATGGTGGTGTCTACACTCCCATGTACTCATGGCTGCCTTCTTCTTCCTGTTGAGATCAGAGCTGTGTTTACCCCCAAGCTATAGGGTATCATAGTTCATTAAAGCCACACTTCATCCTGAGAAGTCTGTTCGCTAATGAGACAGACGATGGCATCAGGAAATGTTTCTACTTAAAATTTTATGGAGGAAGATTCTGTGGCAATGGATGACAAAGTGTACAGTCATACATTCCCCCCCCGCCCCCCTTACTCTCACCCAATAATTAAGTGTCATAGAGTACAGTTCTCACTTTATAGTCAGTGAATATGATACAATGTGCAGTCATTTTTCTCCTTTCCCTCCCAAATCACCCTGTGCCTGTGTTCTCACTTAATTTATGATAGTTTTCATAATTTTTTAAAAGGTCTACTGTAAAAGAATATTTCTCTGTCATCTCTGCACTTTAGGAGGGCACTTTAAAGACAATCAATACATATGCTTCAATGAGCTTTGTTTCTTAGGAGTCTGTGATCAATACTGAAAAGGTATATTGAATCCCAGATTAAAAAAAAAAAAAAAGGAGAAAAAACAGGGTAAGAAAAGAAAAGAAGTTGCTTGGTCTGACAGGATAATTGTAAATTGATGTGGATTTGTAATTTAATTAGGATACATATGCCGTGATCGTATACCAAACAAGTTGGGTGATAGGAGATTAGGAAAGTCTGTGAAACTGCAGAGTTTGAGAGGTATGCATTGATTAAATGGAATTAATTAAAGCTGTGTAATTACTGTAAGATACATATACACGAGACTAACCAAGCAACATCTTAAACTGCAGGAATCTGAAATAAGCAGTTGCTTGAAATGGCTGCCAGTGCTGTGGTGACACAACCCTGCCAGCTGATGAGCAAAGGTGGCAACATGGAGCATTTCTGACTCAAGAGGTATTTTTATTTTACAGCTTCTAGTATATAAACTCTTAACTGTATAGCTGAATTTTGGATTTTTTTGCATGCATAACTACCTTCTACTTACCACTGACTTCCGAATACTAACACGTGGTTTGGGAATAGGTTTAGAGGGTTTGTTTTCAAAGCTTTCAGGGAGGGTTGAAGAATGGCCCCCTTTTCGTGCTTGTAGTGCAAGCTGATAGGCCACCTCAAATGCTTGTCCTAGTGTAAGAATGATTTCGTAAGCTAAATTCTGGAACAAAACAGAAACAGTTAAAATTGAGGTGAGGTTGAATTATTGTCAGATACATGAAGTGGGGTAGTGATTTGTAATGTAAATAATTAAAATCACGCTGGTAATACGCTCCTCCGTCTTGGTAATGTTTGTATCTGTCATTTGATTTCTCATTGATTAAAAACAATCTAAATGTAATTTATTGTATTGAAAGTAATTACTTCTAAACCCCTTGAAAACGTCTCACTAAACATGAAAACATGAGTGGGTGATTGTGTGCCATCTCTTTTTAGAACAAGTACATTAACCTTCCCACCTTCCCAACTCATCCTGTATCTGCTGTTCTCAGGATCCAGCCCTTCTTGCACTGTTGCTGTGTGATATTTGGCCTCTCTTTATTTCAGAACTCCTGAAAGTTCTGTCATCCTCCAGAGCTGGCAGCCTGATGTGCTGCTTCCCCGGGCACATGCCTTGGGATGCTCTGTGCTCTCACCAAGCAGCACAGGAAGAGGCTGCAGCATGGGTGTGATGCTTCCAAAAGGACAGAAGGCCAGTGCTGGAAGTGTGTGCTCTGATTTACAGATGCAGTGCAGCTGGGTATGTGTGCAGGTCAGTGTGCTGCTTCAGGTGTGTGCTGCAAGTCCTAGGGAAACCTCCTCATGGGTTTGTTTTCTAGAAGTAAAACTGAGCTCAAATGCTGGGGTAACAACACTCTTGTAAGCAAGGGGAAGGGAGGTTAGTGGGCATAACCAAAAAAGTCAGGCTATTATGCCTAAAACCAGTCCTCTGTTTATGGGGAAAAAAACTTGTTGAAAGATTTATAAAGCATGAGTGAGGTATCAGAGGGGCTGCTATAAATACCTTTTTCATATTTATATGTACAGTTTTACATCAATGAAAAAGCAGCTGTGAGTTTCAAATTTGACCTTAATCTAAATGGCAAGTGAATTCCTATGGTAATTTTTCTTCAGGTTTGTGGGTTTGTTTTTGTATATTTCTTTTTGGGCTCCTACTGGAGCCTATTTTTAGGCCCCTACTAGAGCCTATTTCTGGGCTACTAACTCTGCAATAATGTTTGGAACCCCTGCAGAGCAAAGGCAAGCCTGTTGGCTTGCCTCCATATGATGTCCTACAGTCCCCTTAGAATAATTCATAAATCTTTGATGTGATTCAGACATTACCCTCTCCTTCCTCAACCTCCACAGCCTATAGTTGGAAGCAATTCTGCATTGCTTTGAACCTAGGTAACTTCAAATTCTCATGTTTCTGATACTTTTTCAAATGGGATATGCCTTTACTAGTCAAGTCTAACTGTTAAGCTTGCAGTAAGTGAGAAAGCAATGCATGCACTTGGAAGAACACTATTTGCCACCCTTCAATCATTAAAACAAAGTTAAATGGAAAAGCATTTGATTTCATGCCCTACACTTAAATTTCCCTGAAGAATTTCCATTCCTCTTTTATCACTCATATATACTGTGATAATATAGGCTAAATTCAGCATATTTAGCTCATTAGAAGAGCTTCTTATAAAGGTGCTAGCTCTGTCCTGTGTTAGGCCAGACAGAAAACAATTATATTCCTGCACTGGGACATGCTCTCTGATGACTACAGTCACAACAGCAAGCCAGCCAAAGTTTCATAGCTTCCTAATTAAGAATGTCTGCCTGATTTGATAGCTGTAGTCTCCAAATTATCTCCCCTTTAACTTCAAGGGAAACTGGCCAGGACTGAAAAACACTGAGGATGCAGTTTGCCAGTGGAATAATAAAAGCAAAGCTAAAGAGGCTGTTATAAAGTGCTCTGCCTTTTAGCAGAATTCTGGCTATGGAATTAAGAGCAACAGAGTATAGTCGTTAGAAATGTCGAGAATAATATAATTTGAAATGGAGTGTGCTTTTCAGTGGGATAAGAATATTATTCTAAAGAGAGATGTCTTTAGAATCAGCTGTCATGACAGTAAGAGAGCACACTATATCATGATGAGATTGTCTGCAGTGGATATTATTATTACTAAGGAATACATCAGCAGGACAAGGTGTAGGAATGGCTTGTTGGAGAATATGCAGGCTACAATACTAGTAGGAGTGAGAAAATACACCATCCAGTGTGGCATACAAAAAGATCACTGAGACTGGCCTGAAAATTTGGGAGATAAGAGTGGAGACAGACTGAAAGTTTGCCATACTGAGCCACAATTTTAGTTTAAGTCCTGCATCTTGTATGAAGCCACTATAATCTCTTTTCCTTTGTTGTCTGTAAAATGAAAAAAACAGGCCTGCCTGGGACCTGAAAACTGTAAGAAACATGTAACTGTTTCTCTGATTAATAAATATTTGAAATATAGCAAATAAAACAGAATATGCACTGTTCTGTTCAATATTTGAAAAGCAAACTGAACCATAGCTTGTACATAAATTCATACATTGTGTACTGTGGTAGAACCTTGACAAAGGGAAGTCTGAAAATGGAGGCAAGAAGGGCTTTAGAACTGTACCTTGTGAAATTTTAAAAAATTATCTCAAAAAACCCCGTAAGTAAATAAGGTTGGTTTGAAGAATTTCCCACCTGTAGTACTGGGAGAGGATTATAAGGACCAGAGTTGGTACAGATTCATGCAGGGGCTATATTGGAGAGGTAGGAGCAGGACTCCCTTGAGGAGAGGGGTGGAAAACCAAACCAAAATCCATAGTGGAATTCTTCTGATGGAGTGAGCAGACTATTTACACCTTTTACATGTGGCACAAAAGGAAGGATACAGGTGTCCCTGCCTGACAGATGCCTAGCACGGAAGCTGTAGAGCCCCTGGCTGCTGTAGGAGAGTCTGATTCTCCCAGCACCCCATCAAGCTCCTTAGAGAGGAGGGCCTGCAGTGCTTCCCAGCTGCTGCAGTCCTGCTCCTTGCTTGGTATGGCACAGAAGGAAAGTGAGTAAGCCAACGCCCTTAAGCAACAATTTCTGGGAGGTGAGGAATGAGGTCAGCTGCCTTGTTTGCCAGGCAATGCTACAATTCAGAGCCCCAGTGAAGTCTGAGTCAGGATTCTTCAGCTTTAACTCAGCCAACCTGTTAAAATGGCTAATTGTTTCCTTAAATTTTAACTGACTTTTTTGTTGTCTGTTCATAGGTGCATTGGGCAATGATGGATATTACTTTGGATATGTCCAATACCTGAACCAGAAATTGATATAGGATCTGTGTTGATGGTTTGTTTCTCCAAAGGGAGTCCTTCACTTGTAGATAAAAGGCTGCTCAGTAAATGAATGAAAGTGAAGTGGATTTCAAATATTGAGCAATAAATCCTATTCTTCCCTCAAACCTCTTCCCCTTCACTATTCTGTAATAAAGTCTGATGGTTTTGCAATTTTGATTATAGAATTTTAACTCTGAGTACTCAAGTTAAATGTACAGTTACTCCTAAATAGTATCAGTAATGCTTGTGGTTGCATGTCACTAAAATAATACTAAAATACTTCCCTATCTACAAATAAATTATTCTTGCCCACATTTCCTGAGAAACTGAAGGACCCAAGACAGTGATTTTTTTTTTCATAACATATGCAATATATCGCATTACAAAAATATATATGGTTTAAAACACCTTCCACCTTATTGAGGATTTCTACCATTTTAAACTTCAGGTTTTTTTAAATGATTGTACTTCTACCGATTGGCAAATGGGTAGAATTATTTTTATTAGCAAATGGGAAGATCAAGTTAACATGAACGTTAGCCTTTAAACAGAAAATTTAGTTCACAGTATGCTTGCATTCTGAATATCTTCCTGGTTTTTATAGAGCTTGTACTTGAATCAAAAATGCTAGTTCCTGAGAAATAAAACAACACAAAAAGAGGGTATCTGAGTAGGTAACACCCCACTGAGGATTAGGTTGTAGGAGAAAACCAAGTAAAGACAGTTAAAGTTTCCGTATTGCTTAAAATAGCCATTTACAGTGCTTGGGATATTAAATGCTCCTCTTAAGGTACAGGAAGTGGGCAAAATGTAATTATTCCTGGATTACTTTTCTTCCCTTGCCAAGAAAGGAGATGAATTTCATCTGCAATACCTGAGTCTATGTTTCTGCTTGATTACTAAACCTATAAATGAAACTGCAGTACTCCAAAACCATTAAGCAGAATTTAAATGGACCAGGAGAAGTAATAACCTCACTCACTCAGTCTAATTTCAGTTGTTCACATAGCACTAAAACCTATGTAATGTACCATCTTGTTGATCACTGTCTATCTATTTTTAACACAATTTCAAAGTTTTTCTACTCCCTGTGGATACTAAAATGTCAGCAGAGAATTTAAATAACAAAAGCACTCAACCAAAATGCTAAAATTCCTCTAGCCTACCTGTACATCTTGTTATTTAAGTTCTCCCACACACTACTGCTGTGCAATGTTAACTATTTCCCCAGTCCCAAATAAAAAGCTGCAGTTCAGGCACTCCTGGTTTTTTGATTTAACTTATTTATATTCATGTAAGCATGTTTCAAGAATTCATACACATTACATTAAAACATTTTTTCTTGAATAATTTTGAAGTTTTAATAGCACCTGAAATTTCTCTTGTTCACAACTCAAAGGGTAAGTTTTGGACTATAAATCTAAGTAATAAAAAATTTAGCCACTACTTACTTCACCAAATTTAGCTGAAAACTGCATGACTGATTAATTGATATGTGTTCATGATTTCTTGAAACAATAATACTTTGTGCATCCCCCATCGGAAAAGTACAGCTGTAGGAAGAAATTACTAATTTTCCACCAACATAATAGGAGCTCTAAGGACTTTTGCTGAAGTAACATTTTGAGATATGTAGGCAAGAATTATAGAACAAGGAAATAAGAATTAAACAATTAATTTGCTATTTTCAAAATAAAGGCAATCTTTTGGTGTGTGCTGAGATTTTAGAATGGATGGCAAAACATACTTGTTACAAACTTTTTGGAAGGCTCAGGCTTAGGCTTATACCTTAGGTTATAAGAATTACATGGCAAGTCTTGTATGAAAAGCTACTCGCTAAGTTTACACTCAACAGCTGAGGTGACAGAGGTGAGTTATTTCAGATGGGAAATATCCAAGAAAATCTCTGCTCTTCTCCAGAATCTTTTTTTTTTCTATCCCATAGTAATCTTTCTTTACCTCGGGTAAATGAATGATGCCTTCCATTAATCATCATTAATATATCCTGAAAATGTTTTAACAGAACAAAATAACTATTACTAATAGAAAGAACTATTAAATGAAGTATCTTCTATAAACTGACCACATCAAACGCAGTGAATACGTGGCAGTAGTGGTGATTAGTCTTCAAGTCTTTAGTGATGTACGCAAACGTAGAAAGGTCTTCGGGGTCTTGTGCAGCACAGGAAATGTTACGGATTTCATGTTCAGCAATAATATTCTGTTTAAAAAAAAATCCAATCAATTTAGGAATTAAATTTAAAAGAGCCATAAAAGGTATGGGTTTAGATTCACATCTGTGTTGATCTACCATGCCAAAGTATTTCAGAAATGTCTTAAAAAGAGATTTAATAAACCCCATGTGTGATCTTATACAGATATTTGGAATTTTGACTCTCTCCAACTGCCAATCATCTGGTAGGAAACCATTATGTTCTAGAGTCTTCCCTATGAGGCCACTTGTGCTTTGGAGTTTATTCATGATCCTTTGACAAAGAGACATCTTTCCTGGCACACAGGACACAACTTCATAAGATGCTGGTATAGTGCTTAGAAACTGTATTTATAGATACAGTTTCCAAGCACTATACCAGCATCTTGTGAAGTTGCTGGGGTTTTGTATAATCAAAATGGGACACTGTTTCAGTCCACTGACAGACAGGATCTGGTGAAACCTAGGAAGCTCAATAGCTGGGTTTTTGCACATGCTGTTTGACAAATTTTAGCTTAGGAGAAAAAACCACCAAACATCACTTATAATTGAAACCATGAGATATCGAAAGGATTCTGATTACTAAAATGGTAACTACAGGAGGATCTGGCAACTTATCTCCCCTTACTGACAACAGCATCCTGTAAGAGACATGTAGGAAAATGAAACCGTTCATGCACCGAGCCACACTACTTGCAACAGCCAATGTAAGCTATAGCACACTACTGGGAGAGAAGTGGGACATGTCTGTCTGATGGAATAAAGAAAAGCTGTCTTAAAGCTTTGGAGAAAATTATGAATACTCATTACATAAACTGCTGATATGTAATCACTGTGTTCAGGCCAAAGAAACCATGAAGCCAGAGAAGAAGATACTGCAGAGTGGCTTATGACTAGGCCTTGCTTCAACAACACACGGGTTTCAAATGGTTTGTTTAAAAAGAAGAATGATTCATTGAATAGGAATTTACTTAGGGGTTAGTTTATATGCTTTCTTGAGTTGTAGCCCTGCTGGCTGTGGCTCTGGAATTTCCACAAAAGCCCACAGTGACAAATCTTGCTGCAGCATGACATCACTACTGCATCATGGAACAGGTGACACCTGTAGTGTCCCAGTTCCTCACACAGCCACCACTTCCTGCTGCCATGGTGGCATCTGTCCAAGTTAAAACAATCTCTGAGCATATCTGGTTTTCCCTCACCCCTCTCTTTTCCTTCCCACCTAGTTTCCTCCACCTCCTTTAAAAAAATTTTTTTAAATACATGCAACTAAATCGCTTCAGATGCTTTGCCATATCTTTTCTCATTTGCTAAGTGGCAACTTTCCCCTTGCATGTAGGTGTCAAGTTATCGAAAAGAGGTATTAACACATCTAATTGAAGAAATCATGACTTAGGAAAAAATCTTAATAAAAAGCACACCAAATTTCAAATTATGGAAAAACCGAGATAAGGAAACTCTTACTGAAGAAAAGAAATAATCCTCTTAAATTGTTGCAACATACTTGATTATTTCTGTTTAATGCATTATTCATAAAAATGACAAAACCAGTACTTGTGTTTCAATATATGCCAATTTATAATGACATGTATAATCTCTGCTCAACAACTGCTTGCTTTTTATGTTACTTGAAGCATTTTATTTCCTTTGTTCTCAAATTGATAACTTTTACCCTCAATAAAGATTTTGATGAGAATTAGAATTATACCAAAACCAGGGATTTAGGTATCCACAGATAGAGCTGTAATACACTGTCATTGATGTAGTGTTGGCAACAATGTAGTTCAGAAAGCAGAAAGAATTCAAGCTTGGAAGGTATTAAAATCATATGTGAAGTATTTATGCCAAATCATGAGCCACAATGTAATCACCTGAATTTATGCAGCATATGTGAAAAGAGCTCTGCTATGCTGAAGCTTTTTCTAGGTGACCTGGGGTTGACACAGGGATTTGCACTTGAGTCAAAATTCATGGAGATTATTTTAATGTTTTAATTTTAAACCAAGTGAATTTTAGAAACATACACATATCAAGTTTGTTTTGAATAAAATAAAGTATACTTAAACTAAATCTTCTGGACAGAAATTGATAGTGAAATTGAGTTTTTCCCTAGCTGCTCTAAGATATCTCTGTGTTCTCCTTTCAAAATGAAACATTTTTCAGTGCATGTCTTTACTGTGTCCTACTGTCACATTTCAGTAGACCATGGTCTTATTCTGTAGGAAGTAGAAGGCTATGAACCAGCTTGCTGTTCTGGGTACACTCCTCAGGCACTGACTGACACTCTACAGCTGTTCTAAAAATTGTCTTTCAGTTTGGCAAGAGAAACCTCCAATGCTTCTCAAAAAGTGGGGAAGCTGAAAGTCAGTTCTGGTTCTGCCAAGGAAATACCTTGGAAAGACCAGGTTTTTGCTAAACAGCCTTCCTTTTGCTTGCCTAGCTCATGCCAGCCAATCTCCCTTCTGGCAGAAATCACCCAGAAGTTAGGGTGAGCTGTGAGCCACAAGAAAATTCTGTAATCTGCTTTTTCCTAGGCAGCAATTTCTTTCTGGCCTCACTTGCAAAGAAATGGTGTCATGCCAAGCTTCAAGGTGCCACTGAAATAGCTGTCGTGGAATGAGGTCAGGGCCCCTTCGTCACCTGAAACTTTGCCTGCTATGACTGGGAATACAAATTCTTAGCTTGGTGGCATAAAGGAAAAGGATGAACAGCCATGAGAGCTGAGTTTTCAAGCACAGAACTGCTAGCTAGTTTTGTCATTAAAAAGTATGTATTTATTGCTAAGTGGTGCCCAGCGCTGTCAACTAGAAGCTCATATGGAAGCAGTACAAGTCTGAATATGCTCTCACCTTAGTGCTAATCTGTTTTGGGTCTTGAAGGAATTGGGAACAGCACACTGTGGACAAGGATGATAACAACGCTTCTGGGAGAGTTGCAGGCTATTACCTGGTTTTTACAGAAGGGAAAGGCAGTGCAGATTTTGAACTGGAGAGAAAGCAATCTACCACTTGAGAAAAAACATTGGACTGTGGCACTATTTACCTCCATCAAATACATCCGTTGCACTACTAGGTTTCAGTGGGACTCATCTAGAGTGATCTAATGCAATTTGCCAAACTTCTTTCAGGTTTCCATCTTACATAAGACTCTATGCACTGTGCAAAGAGACACAAGAAGCTCCTTTTCTTCTGATTTTTTTTGTAAACCGAAGGACATTGCAGTTACATCCTTTACACTACAGAGGAGATTTAAGAGCTGAAAACAGCATTATCCAAGTTAGAGTCAATAACATTACAATGTCCTGATTTATGCCCTACACATGAGAGAACATAAAGGGAATGAGGGTTGTAGAAGCTCAGTTTTGAATCAATGGAAGGAAAAAGGAGCTGTCAGGAATCCCTGGTCCCTCTGCTATGGCAAATATGCCAGACTTGAAACAACAGTAATTTCACCTCAGTTTTTCTTTTATGCCATCTTCTAAACTATAAATATGGCTTCCAAACTTTAGCACAAGTTCACAAATCTGCTTCCACCCTTCACTTAAAACACAGTTCTAATTAAACTTAAAAACTGATTGATTTGGCAAGTTTGATGGATACTGGGATAGATGTACTGTGTGGTCTGAATGTTCAGCAACACAAAGCTGCTATATACATTATTAACCTGGTCAGGTAGCTGGGTTGTCAGATTATTCTTTATATTGCCTAGTCAGTTTTAGTCACATAACAGAAAAGAGAATTTCTTTTCTGTTCATATAAAATCATCAGTATGGATTGTATTTCCTTGCCATTTTAGACATATAAAGGAGAGAAATTAATGCATTACTTTACTTCTGTTTACAGAGTTTATACATTTTACTTTGGCTAAGCAATAATCCATTGCTCTATCCATCACTGAATTCTCTGATCTCTCAAGTTCTGCTTTTGAGGCTTTGGTTAGTTGGGGTTTTTTAAAGATTTGGATGTATTTCAAAATGTAAGAAACAAAGCACAGGAGCATTGCCACACAGGAAGATGAAAAAAAATGTGGAATAACAACTATTAAGAAGCTGCTGCAGTTCAGGTAGTTAAATGGCTAGCATCAAGAAAACAGCTCACAGAGAGGCTGTGGTATTTGAGTGTCTGGATAGGACATTCAAGGCTTGTGTTTCTTATTCTTAAAATAGCTGGCCCTGGATGAAACTGCATCTTTATTCCTTATTGAGACATCTTTTTTTTTTAAATTTCCCACATTATATTAACGAACATATATATATATATATATATATATATATAGTGCATACTTAAGGAACTGTATAGAGAAGAATATGGTAAAGGATTCCACAGAGGCTCCCTGCTGAACGTCTGTTGTGATAAGCTTGCATTTAATAGCAGAATGCTGGATGCAATGATCTCCAAATAAGCCATTAAAACTGCTTCACTTGTCCTCCAGACTGAGTTTCTGGAGAATGACAATAACATTATACCCATTTTGGAGGAAAGAGGAGAAAAAAAGGAGAGGAAAACACGAAGTGCAAATCTGTCCCCTCTCTGGCCTGGCCTTCATAGGTATTACTATTTTTCCTAGTTGTGAGAAAAAAAACCTAATATTGAATAATTGCACATACCTTATTTGTGGCATCAATAAATTTGACTCCCTTGTAAGAGACAGATAAGACAATAGTTGGTACTTTCTTCATCTGTTCCGTAGACTTCTGAAATCAAAATGAAGATATTATTAGAGTTGTGTTGCATTGCAAGAACAGTGCTCTCTTCTTCTAATTAAATACCTAAGTTAAACAAATATTTTACTTTTTCTTCAGCCAGCTCCCAATTTATGCTCTCTTGTAGTTACAAAACTAAAAAAAGCTTTAAGTTTGTTATGAGGATGGTAAAAATTTTCCTTTTTCATAACACAGTGGGAAGATAATAAAGCAACTTTTCCAGGCTTAAAAAGACCAGTCATGCAACCAGTGTTTCCCAAAACATGTGTGTTTAGGACATCTATCTGATATGCCCCATCCACTGCTGCCTCCCTCCCCTTCTCCTGCCCTTCCCAGCTGTAAGAATCAACAGCACAGTACTTCTTGTTGTACTGTTTCTTTGCTGCAATTAGTTGTTATTTAGAAAGATTTCCCTGGTTTTCCCTTCTTCACAGTTGTATTTGTGACACGAGGTATCCTTGCAGCCCGCCAGGCCTGCCAGTCAATCTGTCAGCCCAGCGTTGTATCTTGTCACTCCACACTTCGACTGCAGCTGCTACTGGAAGCTGCTTTACACATGAATTAGCACACAAGCTTATTCTGCATTCTCTCTGTGCCAGGTTCTCCTACCTACAGTTCATGCCCTCCTGTAAGATTGTTTTTCCTTTTATGCTAGTCTGCTTCTGTGTGCCTTCAGTGTGATGCACACAGCAAATGTATTTCCCACTGAACAGAATAGGAAAATATTTGGAGCAGATTTAAGTTCTCTGCAGAAAAAAATGTTCATTAGTTTACAGATTAAATTTACTAGAACAACCCCAAAACCAACCAAATAAAACCCCAAAATACAGCATAATAGTTTATAACTGATTTGAGTTCTTTTAAGGTGGAAGACAATGATGGACTAGACTATTCTACATAAAACTACTATAGATAAATAGGTAACACTCAGAAAATGCTTATTTATGGAGCTATCTACAAACAATCACAGAGATCAATCCAATATTTTCTTGAGAGGAAATGAACTTGAACTTTTGACAGTTACAGGCAAACACGAAGAAACATCGGCACACAGAAGGCGAGTGCAAACACACTGAAGTCTAGAATTGGCACATAGGAAGATCATTAAAGCAGCTGAACAAAAGTAGCAGCGGTGGCTTTGTATTATTCAAAAAAACCCAAAGCAGCAGAGATAGAAACTTGAAAACACAAACAGTAACTAAAAAAATATGTTTGAAAAAGTAGGTGATGCTAACACTAGAGAGCAAAACAAACAGAAGCTTAAAACAAAAAAAACCAACCCTGTAATCATGTCTCCTTATTGGCTCTTGATCCTCCCAGAATCAAACAAGACTTCATTTTTGTCAGTGTAAAGTTCTAAGCTACAGATCCAGCTACACTCTGCAATTAGTGTCTGGGCCATGAAGACTATAACCTCTAATTAAACTTCAAGGAGGGCCCCACCCGTCCGTGTAATAGAGAGGACTTGTTGGATCTCTCCATATCAAATGACGAGAGACTTGAGACAGCAATCAAGCGTCAATTTATCCTGGAGAAAACTCCTTTCACCCAGAATACTCGGCACTTTTAAGAAATGAAAGCTTAAATGATAAAACATCCTGAAGAATTTTAACAAAATCTGAAGACACTAATCTGATCTGTGTGCTTCTGAACTGAGTGGAGAAAGAAATGGTATCCCTGCCAAAAGCAGAGCAAACAGCTACCTGTGTGTGTGTGTGTCACTGTAACAGATCTCAAATGAACCTTTTCATAAAATTCAATTTCAATGCACAGAAAGCATGACAGTGACTGTACAGAAGCTGCAGGACATACAGCTATCAGAATAACAAGCAATAAACCCCATACATGCTCATACTAGACAAAATAGTCACAAATATGACAATATCACTTTAATCATCTGGCAAGGCAGCAATCATCCAACTTTTGTCCTTTCATTCTAGTCCAACAGCTACACACAAGAGTGCTTTCTTTTGCATTTTGATTATTGCAATTACCTCCTTAACAGCAAAATTCCTTTTCTCCAATGTGCTATACAAACACAGGTACTCAGCTTTTCGGTATAATTCCCACCATCTGCTATTTGCCATAAAGGTGAAGCATCCTGTTGGCCAGGCCACACTGTACCAACAACCTCCTTCCTCTAGACCTGCAGTTCATAATTTAATCATCTTCATCTGCTCCACATTCACCTGGGTTTGTCTAGACCAGACCTGACCTCTAGTATTTAACTGGGGTTGCAAACTGCCAGAAGACTGTCTCTGAGTGAAATAGCTCACCAAGATGCTATTAAATTACAGCTGGCAAATTAGGAAATGAATCAGAGACTGATGGACGCTTGTAATTTATTAAACCAAACTGTCTCATCTGGTAAGGAGCACAGGATGTTCCTCATCAGCCTGTAAACCATACAAACCCCAGGATTTGTGCAAAGGTGTTCTGAAAGACTGCAGTCCAGTGTAGAATTATAATCTGGTGTAACAATTCTGCACTTGTACTCCCATTGAAACAAACAGCTGGGCAGTGGAATAACATTCTTTGTTATTATGACAGTGCCATCAAGAAAAACACGCAGCTCTATTGCCTGGCTCGACTCTTAGTGATACAGTAACTGAAGCCCACCAGATAATTATTATTTCCAAGCAGTTTCCAGGCTTCAACAGCTTTGAGTTGTCATGGTGAGCTCACACTATTCGCTTGTTGTTCCTTTCTTTTTAATGAAGGAGTTGTCTGCCAGAACGTGTAACGTGAGAATTCAGAGATACAGGATGAATACCTTTTGCTCAGGCACTGTAGGTGCTTTGGCTCTGAATTCTAGGATGCTGAGATGAAGTCCCACAGCTTTCTTGGTCAGACATTTCACACCTCTGTGCAGGCCAAGTGGGCATCTCTGCCCATGTCTGTGCCCAGAATCTGAGAATAAGGTGGAACACAGGAGTCAGTATTCCCTTTCCTCAGGCTTTTAGGTTCTAGCCACTGTATCAACTCCATGAGGACACAATGAGATGACAAAATATTCTTGTCCATCTGGTGTCTCTGTGGGAAGCATATGGACTTGAGCCAAAGTTACAGGAGCCACAGCTGAAGGCTGGCATTGGATGTCATGTGCATGCTGACATATGGTCTAATGCTCCAAGGCATGTTCATACCATAGTAGCAGGATTAGATTTCATCTCACGTAGAAGCAATCATAGTGACAGGACACTGTCTTTGGGCAAGTGCTCACTAGCCTGGAACTGGTCATAGTTCCTATGAACTGCATTGTTTGTGACTGTAACTGCTCTTAATTTCAATGCACTTCTTCAGGAGAATCACCTGGGTGAACAGTAAGCCTCTTCCAGGCTCCCTGCCAGTGCCTGTTGCTGATCAGCTGGTCACCTATGTCAGGACAGATGTGCATGCCCTGTTTCCATGGGTGCACTGCTCCTGCAGCCAGGAGTCTCTGCACTGGTAGAGAGACTGAGCTTTGGTCCCACCTCTGAAATCCTTGCTGCCAGACAGGTAGGTGACTACATGAAAGCAGGCGATGTATAATTCAAGAACCATAAAACAGGTTTGTCTGCGTACACAGGAAGACAGAAAAAAGCATCACCATCCTGAATCTAATGTGACATATGTGCAGCTTCCCCAGACTTCTCAAAAGACACAAAGCATCTTTCTCTTCAGAACAAGGAACATCAGGAGTACCAGTCTTGTCTATATTTTGATGCAGCTGCTGCAGTGAAGCTGCTTCATCCCCTCAGCACCCACAGTGGAGATCAGCCCAGTGGAAGAAGGTAGAAGGTACCTCCTGCATAATTGCCTGGTTACTATAGTGACTGCTTTTACAATAAAGGTCTGAATTTAAGACTCTTCTGAGTTTGCATCTGAACTCACAGCTGCCATTATTTAGGACAGTGCCAAAAACCTGCACACGCTTGGACAGTGCTGCTCCCAATTCCTCCTTTTGAAATGGGTCACAAGGCGACGCAAGACCAGTGGTGCCAGAGAGAGCAAGAGAGGGAGTGCAATCTTGCTTCTTATCTTGTTCATGGATTTTCTTTAGTTTCATGGAAAAAAACATCACTCTCATATCCAGAGTCTAAACTCATTTTCATACTACAGTAGTACTACAAATTATCTTAAGTATGGTAAAGCATTTCCACTTGCATATTGATTTTGAGTTAAAGGCTGGACAGAACTGCTAGACATTTATTTAGAATATAAACTAAAATCCAACTAATTTGAGATCCACCCTGACAGTGTGCCTAACAAATCAAGGTAATTAACAATGACTTAAGAGGCAGAGGACTGTTTTTTAAATAAAGTAATATAAACTACTGGTTTATTTTTAAAAATCAAATACAGAATCTGCAACCCTGAAGGGCTTTTAACCGTTTCAAGACAGGATTGTACCTAAATACCTTACTCTGTGCAGAACTGAGAGCACTAATTCAAAACCTTTGAATGCTCCTGCAGTGTACAAACCATGCTATCTCAGAGCACACACACACAAAGCAGCCGAATAAGAAATTCAGAAACACACATAGAATGGCGTCCAAGTAAGAAGCTCACACATTCCCTTGATAAACTGTAGCACATGGTGTAACACAGCCCACTCTGAAAATCTTGCATCTCATTTATTTATTTCCTGACAAAAGGAAATGGGACACCCTGGTACTTCTACTTTGTCACGTTGACCACCTCAATGCACTTATACATGTATTTATAATTATAAATATATATATATATATATCTGAATATACTATATATAAATATACCTGATTCAGCTTTCACACAGTGGCCAAAATGAAAAGGTTCACTTTTAGGTTTATATGTAATTGTATTTGATATTGCAAATATACAGTAAAGAAACATTATTCAGCTATGACAAGTCACTAGAAATCCCATACCTAAATAAATTCCAAGTAAAAGTTTATGAGCCTGTAAAATCTTAAGTCTTCATCTTGGCTTTCTACTTTGTCAAATGAATCTTCAGTCCTATATTGATTTTTAATATCTATATGAACACTGTAGCTGGCAATTCTATTCAGTTATGTACTGGAATCCACTTCATTATAAGAATCTGAACTTTTTCCCAAACTGGGAGCAACTATTAATTCTAAATGGCATCAGACTGCACATTTCAAAACATGTGAAACATCTGTTGGTATCACCTACTACCATACCTGTAAGCCTGTTATTTATTTAAGGCTTATGAAACTTCACTAAGCAGTTCAAAGAATCATAGAAGTCTTAGCTGGAAGGGAACCAGAAGAATAATTGAATCCAACTCCTGGCCTGCACAGGGCCATCCCCAAGAGTCACACCCTGTGCCTGAGAGCGTTGTCCAAACGCTTCTTGAGCTCTGTCAGGCTGGCGCTGTGACCACTGCCCTGGGGAGCCTGTTCCAGTGCCCAGACACCCTCTGGGTGAAGAATCTTTTTCTGATATCCAGCCTAAACCTCCCCTGACACAACTTCAGGCCATTCCCTCTCACTGGCCAGCACAGAGAAGAGATCAGTGTCTGCCCCTCCTCTTCCCCTCATGAGGAAGCTGCAGACTGCAATGAGGTCTCCCCTCAGTCTCTTCCAGGCTGAACAGAACAAGTGTCCTCAGCTGCTCCTCACACAGCTTCCCCTCAAGGCCCTTCAACATCCTCATGGCCCTAATTTGGACACTCTAACAGCTTTATATCCTTCTTACAGTGCGGTGCCCAAATCTGCACACAGGACTCAAGGTGAGACTGCACCAGCACAGAGTAAAGTGGGATAGTCACCTCCCTCGACCAGCTGGGGAAGAGGAGCTTGAATGAATCACTTTGACAAGATCATGCATGAGATGAAATTGAAATAAAAAGTCTAAGTCCACATTTGACCAGTTAGTTTTGAAGCCAATTTGCCTTTTAACAAATATTTAAATACAATTATACGATCTGCCTTTTAAAAAATATTTACTGACTTCTCTCAGTCCAAGAGGTTTAAAAATGCATTAATGACATAATTTAACACTTCTTGGAATAAAACTACATCTGCAATCCTTGTGATACAAAACTCTTTACTTCTCTACAATTAGTGGATGTCTCCAAGCTACATCATTAATATGAACATTGCACTTGGGGTGCACCTGCAATGCGCCTGGTTGAGAGCGAGATGGTTTTTGTCTTTTGCAACATCTCCAAACATTCCTCTGCATTCCTCCTGCCCCTTAGATTCCTTTCAGCCAGAATTCAAGGATGTACAATCCTCTGAAGAACATGGTACAACACGATGTGGATGTGCATAGAGACTGAATGTGTGTAAGATCTTCCACCACTACTTATTTTTAACTTTTGAGTAATATCCATGTGCCCGTTCCACTGCAGATCCACTGAAAGCAGTGGCCACACAATAGAGAGGCAGAGCTACAAGTCCCAAGAGAGCAGAGACTGAAGAATCTAAATCCTGAAACAGTGTTTGATCCTGACATGGTATTTGCCTAGGGAGTTTCACCAGGAGGCATATGGAGGCTTCTGCACTTCTACTTTTGGAGGAAAAATGAAATGGAGATTGAAAAGTAAGAAAGGATTTAGTAGAAACAAAGAGAAACTGTCATCTAAATTCAGTTCCTTCTTTATATAAGAAGAAATGAAATGAGGAAGAAAGGCCCCAGATGCTGCCTGTTTTCAGTGAATCAACTCTGCTTCACCTTCCTCTCCAGAGATAAGAGAAGCAGATTTTGCAGCAATTCCAACTTTGACATTTTGGTCTTAAGTTAGCAAGACATTTAAATACCTGCTTTGTGAGCAGAATTATATTGCTGCTTCCTCAGAACTTTGACCTGAAGTTTAAAAACCTATTTCTAACAAGAAAATATTTAAGAAAGAAATATAGTACTCAGGAAGGTGGCAGGATCCAAGAACAAAATTTAAGTTGTGGGAAAAGCTGCACGTTGGGGGGAAGGGACTACTGCTGCAGTAAATATTTGACTGCTTTAGACTGTTCAGTTGGTGTATGCAACATCAGTGATTTAACACTGCTGCAAAGAAAGAGTCTACCTTGCTGCTGTGCTCGTGCCAGTAAGTATAAAACAATCCCCTTCCCACCTGGTCAAGGAATTCAGATGTGTAAATGCCAGATGAAGTCTTCTTTACAGAACAAGTCTCTTTCTAGCTCAAATTTAACTTTATCCCTTGTCTTTATTTTGATGCAAACACATCTTACTTATCATTCATGTTCCTGTGATAACTTGCAATGAAGGCAGCAATCTGATTGAAAACGCAACTTGCAGTATTTCCTGTTCCACACTGGAAAAGATGAAAGCTCTTAGCTTCTTGAAGGCATCTCTCAAATATAATTAATAAATCTATTCTGGCCAGCACAGCAAGATTTAATCTCCAAGTAGCAAAGGTCAGCTTACAGCAGGTGGGGATGGAGATAAGGACACAGTGCTGTCCACTAGAGAGGGATTTTATGACAGAAAATAGCTGGAAGCAAGTAAGAAACCATAAAATATAAAGGAGTGCAAATACATGAATGGGAAAGTAAAGTTCTTGGCAAATACCCATAATTTTGTGTGGTTGCACAAATCTGCAGTTTGGGTGGGAAAAAACCTTGACCCCAATGTTGAGCTCAAGCTATTGCATCCTCATGATTTTCCCCAAACAAATCTATCATCTGCCCTGCTAGAGCACACTGCTGCACAATGCTGAGTAGCACAGTAGATTGCCAAGAAGAGTTATTAAGGTAAAAATTCCCAGGTTTTTGGGGTTTTTTTAATTACTATTGGAGTTTTTTTTTACATTATAGAAGATTTAGGATCTCCCTTCACTCTTAAGGTACAAGAGAAGGAGGCTGCTGTAAGCCTCTCTGCAGAGAGACACAAGGGATATCCACATGACACTTCCCTTGAGAACCAAAACCATCAATTGCAATAATTGAAAGCCCTGGGAGCATCTACAACTAACAGCGAGGGATCTGCAGTCAGCAAACATGTCATTTTTGTTGTTTCTCTGTATTTATAAATGATTAAGGAAGATCAAGGTATTTTTTTTCACTGATACACTTCTTTCATCCTTGTGTACCTGCTGACTGAAAGACATCCAGTGAATGTCAACACTTTTTTGAGAAGCATTAGGTTAAAGATGGAGAATCAAAAGCCACATAGACAGAAAAATTAGCTACCTAATTTTCACACATTCTCCATAAAACCATTATGTGGCTGAGTCCAGAAAGATTAAAAAAAGTGTGGGGAGTGACTTCAACCTGGTACAAGTTTATATGCGACATACTGCCCCCATACCCACCATGTTTCAGATTGTAGCATGCTATAGTTTTGAAATATGTACATGGAAAAACAAATAAAATACTAGAATAAAAAATTATTGCTCTTATCAAAATAGTACAGCCTTATGCAAAAATCTTACTGACTCTAGAGATGCTAGACAAGTGTAAAGAATTCAGTACCTGAGAGACAAATAAAGTATCTAGCTTTTCACTTCTTTTTTTTTTCTTTTTTTTTTTTTTTTTGGTAAGTGAAACATCCCTTTCAATGTAAAATGTAACTAAAACAGAAGCCAGCTTTTCAATGACAACCCAGGGTTACTTAAATACAATAATGAACATCACAGCAAAATTTCAGGATGGCTTTGGACAACCTGGACTCCCAATTCACAAACAACAACTTTCAGGAGACATCCAGAGGGAGAAAGTTTTGGAAAACCACACATTTTTCTCACTGCAAAACAGGCTAAAATAATAATTTGTTCCCATTAAGTCAAAGATTCTTGCTTTTGACTTGAATAGGAACATGATTAAAAGGACTACATAGAAAGAATAGTAGAAATCCTGATTAAAAACTATTTTATTCAAATATCTTTGCAATAAAAATCCTCAAACCAGAAAATAAACACTCTCACAGAACAACGGTTTCAAAAGAGTATAAAAAAAGAAATGTACATAAACTCCACCACTGTATTATATAAGTGTCCTGTATGGGACTATAGAAAACTAGTGTAACTGCACTATTTATATAGGAAATGTGTATTTTAAATTAAATTTTTTTCAAACACTTAGTTTTTTCAGTTTTATAATTTTAATTGGCTAAACTTATTACTTATAGAAATAAATATTAAGGTGCCTATAAATTATTTAGAGTGCCTTTTTTGATGTTAAACCTCCTGGTTCAGTCAGAAAACTTACTGAAGTTGTCATATGCTACTATGGTGTCAACTTCTGCCCTAATTTCTGCACAGGCACATGCCTAAAGAATTGAACTGCTAAGCCTGACAGTTTCAAAACTGGATTGGAAGATGGTATGCTTGTAGCCTCAAGTAATTCCCCAGAACATGTGTATGTGATTGTAGATCCCTCTGTGTCAAATTGTCAGGATTTTTTTAGAGGACTTTAAGCCAGGTAAGGAATGATTAGCATGTAATTAGCTGAGAAGCCTCAGATCTTCAGGCAATCTAGTAATTGAGAATTACTGCCAGCCCTCAGCTAAAACAGCTTGTACGAAAGTCTGTGTGCTGCACATGTGTAACCAGCAGGAAATGGTTGTCTGATTGCATGATTTTTACACATATTCCAGCTTTCTAGATCCGAATGTCACGTCTTGTGCTCAGAGACATCTTGCATAAGAGACGGATGATACACAGAAGAAAAGATTTTGCTCATTCACCTAGGTAATTGTACGTGTTTGGTAGATTAGCAAACAATTATATTCTTCATTAATTAATGATACCAGACCATGATATGTTCACCATGGCTGTGAACAGGTGTGTTCTTATTACAACTACAGTTGGGAATAAATCAGGTGTGGCTTGTTTTGACTTTCCAGCAGCAATGTTTCTTGGAGATAGACTACTGTAATTTTCTACAAACCAGCATTAGGCCAAAGAGACACAGGAAAACATATTCTTAATAGTCTGAAGGAAACCTAGCTGCTTTTCCACCATCAGGTGAAACTGACTTAGATCCCATTTCACCCTTTAATCAAAAAGTATGTAAGTAACTCATAATTAAAGGAAATACTCATGTGAGTAAACGTATCCATAGGATTATGTGACTGTTGGATTAGACCATATGTAAAAACCAGTGTGCCTGGTAACATGTTAATATATTTGCTACTACATATTTAACACTGAAAATTCAATCTAGATTATCATATAAAAGCTATAAATTCTGTTTGTAAAACAATTGGATATGGGCATGCTTAAACTGTGTGGACAGTACTTTGAAATGTACTTGAAGATTCATGAGAAAACTAACATACATTTGGGTTTTTTTGTTAGAGACAACGTGCAAAATAAAAATTTACCTTTAAATTCTGGTATTACTTCAAATTAAGATATAAGGCAGAACAGATTTCCTATTGAATACCAATGTAAAAGCAAGGAAAGGAAATGGGTAACAGTACATTACAAAAGCAAAAAGGATACAGTACAAGCAATCACAGATTGATGTTATTTAATACTATTACAATAGAGAAAGAAGTAGGTTTACAAACTTACCCTCATCTTTGCACATGCATCCTGTGTTGACTCTGTGCCTCGTAACTCTTTTACCAGCATAGAACCTAAATACTAGAACAAAAATCCATTGAACTTAAATTAACTGAAATTCCAGAACAGACAAACATCTGCAGAAATGCACTAAAAATGCTTTAAAAAACCTAGTGGTATCAGTCAATTTCTTAACATATTGCTTTAGAGTTTTTTTACTCTGGAGTTAATGTATTAATCAACCCATGAGACAAGAATGCACAGCAACAAGTGTATTGAATCAGCCGGAGTCCTTTGAAACAATATCCAAAAGTCCTCGAGCTTATCATTTTAGTTACTGAAACAACAAACATATACTAAAGATTCCATCTTAAAAAGCCATTGGATTAAGAAATGGAGAATCTGCTTTTAGCTGCCATCTGCTCAACTCCTATTGTTATGTGTGCAGTAACGTGGATAGGAAGGCCACCAGTGATCTTAACCTCAGTGTACTCAATCTGTAACTAATTTACGTGCAAATAGCAGAGCCCGATGTCAGCAAACAGAGAAAATAAATCTCTACTAAAACTAGTTTAAACCATGATTTCTTCCTAAGGAACGGCTGACCCTGAACTATTATTTTGAAGCCTACAGTGATCTGGAGGAGGGCTGTGTGAGAGGAAGCAGAAGGGTGCTGTGTCCTGGCCCAGCTCTCTGGAAACCACCGTGCCCTCAGAGGAGCCTGCTCATCTCCAAGGGCAACAAGGCAGGCAGAGCCTCAGCGACACAGCCCCTGTCCTATAGGCCTCTCCCTCACTATGTCACTTGTTGGCACACACAGTTTGAGCCCTCCTGCACCCTGACAGCAGGCTCTGCTCCTCTGAGGTCTCAGTACCCCCCTACACCACGTCTGAATGGCGCTGCTCCTCCAGGGATGGAGCTGGCTCCATCATCCCTGCCATTCCCACCTAGCAGGGGAGGGGTCTCATTACTGCTAACTGGGCTGTACCAAAGCCACACCATGGTCTGCATTTCTCCTATAGATGCTACAGGCATGCACCTTTGTTGGTGTGCATGTGTTCTTATAGCTCTGTGCAAACGGGACGTTTCTGAATTTCTGTATGATGTCACATGCAAGTCTGGCTTAACTGGGCAGAGAGCACAAGGCACCCTTCACCTGCTCTTCCCCAGGCACAGAGAAGTCTCTATCTGTATTCTCACTGCAGCACAAAGCTACTGCTTCTCCTAAGTCTCCAGTCCTAAGTGAGCAATGTGGGAGCTGAAGAGAAGTCATGCCATTGAGAGAATATGGTAAGTAGGCTGCAGGAGGAGAGAAAGCACTGTGGGCAGGAGCCTCTTTCCGGAGGATGCTGCAGCCCACCACTGCTGACCCTTCTCATTCTACCAGACTGACTCCTCTTGGAAACAGCTTAAGCTGACCCAACCAAATGGTGAACCAGCTTCAGCTTAGACAAGAACCTATCAAAAAGAACTTCAATTACAGATGAATGCAAGCTGGAACCGAACAGAGTGTACTGGTTCAGCTCTCTGGTCTCCTGACTGAAACTGAGATATTTTCTTTAAAGCTTTCGGTTTACACTGTGTACTGCAGGAGTCTCTGACCTGCAAGAAAATGCATAAATATTTCAATGTAGACAGTAGCCAATGCAGCAATTAGTGAGAAACACTTTATAGGGCATTATAAATGGGCCAGTGAGCAAGACCAACACTACCAGATAAGAACAAGCATAAAGGCATGAATGAAGGGCATTCCTAGAGGACTGCAGATGTGAAAGATTCATAAACCGAGCAGCTGTGAGTCCCGCTGGGGGCTCAATGGTGACGTGGATAGGGGTTTGGGCATTAATTTGATGGGACAGTTTGACATCATCCTTGAAGAAAAACAACAAACTTAAAGCAAGCTCTGAAATTAGAAGAGTAAACAAAAGCATATTGAATTGAACTGCATTTTTGTCTGGATCCTGCTCTCTGACACCTTTGGAATCCTTAGCCTTCTCTGGGCAGGTTGCAATTAATGTCTTCAATTTTTCGCTTGTTTGGTTGGATGGTTGGTTTTTTTTGTTTTGGTTTGCGGGTATTTTGTTTGGTTTTTTGTTTTCTCGTTTTTTATGGACTGCAGTACAATGAATTGGTTTTTCCTTGAAAGCTATTAGTTGGTCAGGCACCAGGGTAACAAAGCAGTGCTTTTTGCTTACGGCAGAACAAGAGGAAGAAAGAGAGGAGAAGGACAGCTTCTGTCCCATCTGCACAGCAGCAAAAAGCCTCAGCTGAAGGCACTCAGAAATGCTTTGCAAGGTGGACTGTGGAATAGACACACAAATCACAGAAGTACCATCCAATTTAGTTGTCAGAAAAATCTGAAACTCTAGGAGGAAATTTTGCTTCCTTTTGACTTGCTGTGCTTTTGGAAATGTTCCTTCTCAAACACCCAGAGCATGTGGGAGTAATACAGAGAACATCCAACTGTTTAACTGAGTGATGCAGCACACAGTGAAAGCTGCCCCAATTATAACTTACAAGCCAGGGTTTTACCCTATAAGGCTGAGGTCAATAGAGCTCAAGGAGCTGAAACAAAGCCATGACACATGGTCCTCTAGGAAAGGAAGGTCCTTCCTTAATCACCACTATCTTGGATATTCCTGGTCATTCCAACTTCATTTCTTTAATGATCCATTTTCCAATCTACTACAAAGGTTACATTCAATTATGAATTTACTGCTGGATCATGCAATAAGAGAAAAGGCACTCTTGAGATAAACATGCTCACTTCACTGAAAACTATGACAAATATTTGAAGAACTAGAAGCTCCTTTTCAATCTGAGGTGAGCAAGGAGGTTTTGAATAGTAGGAGAAGAAGACTGAGAGCAGGTGAGATGGTCCTTGACTGTAACTTCTGTAAGGAAGGCAGAGGTTCTAGTTACTGTCCAGGGATAATCACTGCATGCCTGGCAATTTTTAACCCCATGAAGGTCTGATGGAAGATACAGATGTGCTCCATAAAGACAGGTCTGTAACACCCCTTCTGCCCTTCCTCAGTGGGAGCCAGGCTCTGTCTCACCTGCATTTAGTCTCTTAATTCCTATCTTCCCTGATACGCCTTAATCTGGTCCAGCAACCTCCAACTGTTCCCCAAAATGCAGCAGTATTTAGTGAACAGAGCATTATCCTAAAATGCATCGAAGATCCAAGCCCCTTCAAGTGAACAGGATCTCAACCCCACATCCTGGACCAGTAGTTAACCCCCAGCTATTATCCTAAAGACACTGCAACTATTGAGTTTACTACCCTTTCCTTTGTACAATAAGCCAGCCTTCCTTCATAAGGTGGCCACCTCCAGAGAGGACACACAGTGGGCTGGCAAGCACCTTCAGCAACTTCAACAATGCTATCCAGCAAAGTCGTAAGGGGAAATGCAAGCATTTAAAAAGGTGGGCTCAGGTACCTCCTCAGCTCCGCAGAAGCTCCAGTCCCCCCACCCTGTTGACAGGGAACTCAAGATTTCAGAAAACTTTTTCATTTAAAAAGAAAGCGTCCAATGACTTTCTGTATGGTAGGAGACTTCTCTCCTCCACAAGCATTTATAACAGCCAGAGAAGATTAACTGTCTTTAGTTATAGAGGGAAGCTCCATTTCTCCAGGAATGGGAAGTGGTAATCACCTGCAGCCACAGGGAGGTAAAAATAAGTATGCCCTGACCCTGATGGAACTGACTGCTACTGGTACTTGAAGTAGCCATCAGTTTGGGAAAGGTCTGAACGTGCCCTTGTCCCATGGACGGAAAACACTCAGGACCCTCATCTTTATCTTCTCTATTTCCTTTCCCAAAAACATATGTATAAAATTCAGGTGAGGCAACACTTACTTTAGCTGCCATGCACACAGCATTAAGGTATGAAGTATGGGTATGAGGATCCCATATTATGTTTTATTATTCTTCCATAACTACTAGACAGGGATTTGTAACAGATGAAAAGTGGGGGTGTTTGCTCTCACTGTCACTTCAACAACACTTAGCCACTTACTCACAGTGCCCTTTCTCTAACACTAATGCCACATGGACTGCAATATATCACAAAATTCATAGCAAAAAAGTACTGTGCATCCTTGGTTCTCATTTATTACAATTACAGTATTTCAGAAGAATTGACCTGTCTCTCTAAAAGTGACTGAAAAAATACTATAAATGAAAGTAAAACACAACAGCCTATCAAAATCCAAGTTTAATACATCTATATCCCAAATCAAACCACTACATTTATCCACACTTACAAATGCTTTATAATCGCATGACTGGAAGATGAGTTTCTCTGGATGATGTTGCCAATATTGTACAGGCGTTGATGCTGTGGCTTCATTTGGAGGTCGCAAGGTAATTGAAGGCTCTCCCCAGTCTCCTGTCTGAAAATCACAGTTGTCCAAGATGTAAGAGCATGTGCAGGCAAATTCACTATAAAGTAGCCCTCCACTGTTGTGCTCAATTAGCAAGAATTTATTTTCTACACATAGAGCCATGTTACTAAAACAAGGGAACACAACTCCTACAACATTTTTCATTATTTAATTTATAATCCAAAGTCATCTACTGTAGTGTTTAATGAGGCTTTAATTAAATCTCTTTGCTTTGAGAATAAAATCATTAGGCACCCAAAATGTTCCTTAAAAATAAGTGTTTACAATACATATATGAGGATGAGAGCACTTGAAAAAAACATGAGATGCACAAAAATGCCTTTCACAAATTCTGCTATGTGTTTCACAAGCTTTTCTGCAGAGTTAATACACCTTCCATTATCCGGCACATATAACCAATAACTGACTTTCCTAAATGGCTAAATAACAGAGACTTTGTTTTGATCTGAAGACTTATTATACATTCTTCAAACACGAGGCATTCTTTAATCTCTTTACGAATATTTACTTTGATCACCTTCTCTTGATGCCTCGTTTTGGAGGTACTAACATTGCCCTTCCACATTCATCATTCTCATTGATATAGGAGATTGCCTTTCTGAGCTGTCATCTCCTCTCTTTCCTCAAAGTCCTCAGAGAACACAGGTAGGAGTGCAGTTTGCTGCCAAATCCCTTCGCAGCTCACTCTTCTTCCCTCCAAAAGAGCCAATGTAGGCATCAGTACAGGAATGTCCCCAGCCTGGCAGTGCTGGTCTGGGTCTCACTTGCCATTGTGTATTTTTGATCCTGGCTCCACAGGACCTGCACTGACCTCTCCTTAGGGGCTCCTTCTACCTTGCAGGCCCATGCATCAGCTCACTTTAACTGAAAATGACCCGTGGATAGACTTCTCCTCTTCCCTCTGCCACCACCCTCACGTCTCTCCTATCCTGTCTGGTCTGGACTGCCTCTCAATTCCCCTCTTCTCAAAACTGTCTTTTTGCAATTACATTTGTCCTTCCTGATGCTCCTTCTTCCCCTGTCTGTTCTCTCAAACTATTTTACCCTTTCCTATATGATTATTTCACTTTGGGTTATGCTACTTCTTTCTTTACCTGCACTTATCTTTGTGTATTTTCTATGTATGTCATATTGTTAAAATATGTGTTGAAACTGGCAAGGAATTGTCATCAGCATTTCACACAGAATATGGCTACAAGTTTAGACTTCTACAACAAAAAGAAGTTAAGCATCAAAAACACATGAAAAAGTTTTATCAAAGACATTCAAAGTCTGGCAAACTATCACATCTTACTAATTAAGTCGGGACAGAGTAAACAAAACAAGTACATCATTTTCATGTGTCACAAAATAACGAAATGACACACATTTGCACAGCTCTGCAATGAAAAGCAAGAAATAAATCTGGAAACATCAACATTACCCTGCCAATATGGCAACTTTAAGCAAGAGAACATCATAAAACAAGTCGAACCTAGCTACTGTTGGCACCATTAGCAAATGTACCAATTACACAGCAGTGTAATTTCTGTTTTGCCTAGTTAAGTTGCCTATATGCCATGGATATGACTTCAGCATCAGATTTTGAAAGGAAAGCAGCAGGAGCAATTGCTCCAATTTTTGGGAGTTTGCATTCACAAAAATGAGTCCTTCTGGCCACTAATGCATAAAAACTTTCTATCTTATTTAATCTGAAGTGGGAATTTGATTTCTTTATGAGGCAGTTCTTCTTATAAAATAAATTTCCATCATATTACAAGAGGCAAGGACCTGCATTCTTATTAGTGGAGTCTGTCTTTGACAACAAGAGAAGATGGATTGCACCCATCACAAATTCTCACAGTGTGCTCAGCTGTCTCTTATGAACTGTTCAAGCTAACAGACCACTTGATTTAGTTCTTTTTTCCCCCCTAGTAAAGATACACTCCTGCATGTTTTGTATAAGGAAGCAGAGCTCAGGAGGTACATCCAGGCAATTTAGTAAAAGGCCACTATGATGGAGAGGGAGTAAATTCAGGACAGAAAAGCTACAAAAGTACATCTTTTGACCACCGGTCTTTCCACCACGCGAGGAAGCACAGGGATGGCCAGGAGGCAGGACCAGAACTTCTACTGAACAAGTGACTAGGGGTAGTGCTCCAAATCCTTGTTGCACTGCTCAGCAGGTGGCTTTCCTCACATGCAGGAAAGGGACAGCACTGGCAAAGTAAGCAGGGTACATAAGGAGTAAAATGAGTACATAGTTTTACAGTTTGTTTCCCTTTTGCACATTAAGCATGAAAAGCACTGAGAACTGCATTGTTTCTGTCTGAAAATAAAGGGCAGAAAAAGGAGAACAGTGATCACCTCCTGTTTTGGCTCAATTTTACAAAGAAATGAGAAATAATCTTCAACCAGGCTAATAAAACTAGTGTATGAGAGGGATAGCTTAGAGAGGGACTGTGCAGAGGCCATGTTTGTATCCATTTATTGCTCTATAAATACAATCATCCTACTACCTACTCCTTTTAAACTAGACAAAACAGAATTGCCAAGATTGCTATACATATCTCTAGGATGTTGTAAGCACGCAATAGAGCTGAGGTTGGGGAATGCAGATACAGGATTTCTAGTGTTCCTGACAGACCACTGCCTCTGGAAGCCTCTACTGTATTTCAGTGTGTCTTGTAGAGGGAGCAGCTACTATGAAAAGACATTATACATAGTCAAATTTTTTTTAACAGCTGTATCATAAGTGATTTTTAACACTTCAGCAGAAGTGGCTCCCGGTTTCCTTTCCTTTTGTTTCACACCAAACTCCTTGGACTTTTAAACAGTACTACTGTTAGCACTCAAAACCTATTTAAACGGAGTCATAACAGGGTAGTCTCCAAAGCCCAGACCCATGAAGATGTTTAGAAGTGTAATTCCTGTTACATATTCCCCACCCAATTTCCTTTCCTTTTTTTTTTTTTTTAAGGGAAGAAAAGCTTTTAAACAAGATTTAGATGGCTAAATACATTCATAAATCCATATCTAAAAACCTTAACAGGAAGAACGGGAGCTCCTCAGCAGACTGGCTCTAGTCAAATACTGAAATTCTGAGATTTAAGATGTGATGATGACAGTTAATATCAGGCAAAATACAGAATAGGACCATCTTTGACCTAGAGAAGACTTGAAACCATAGGGCTCAAGTCAGGGAAGAAAAATATGAATTACTAGTAGTCCTAAATCCAGGGAGTTGATGTGGAACAATTCATGGGTGATGTATTGAGATTCCGGTCCTTCATAAGCACCTAATACACTTTTCAGGCAGTACAGAAATGTTCATAAATTGCCGTGCAAGACCAACTATAATGTTTGATTTAGTTTTAAAAATAGATATGATAGGATAACGATTTTCTGGTTTGAATATTTAATTTGCAATTATAAGAAATAATCAAACATTTAAGCTTATGTATTTTTTATGACACAATATACGGATGGAGATATTTATCTCTCTGATGAAGTAGAAAGGCAAGAGATAATTTCTTCTTCATCTAGCTTTACAGCTCATCAGACAGCTGTGCAATTTATCACATGGGTTTTGCTGTAATGCCTGTGTTTTAGTATTCTAACCTCCCTATGACTTTAACCAGCACCCTAACTCTCTTTGGCCTCTACTAACTTGAAAAAGAAGCTTTTTTTGCTCTGCATTTTGCAGATAAAGAATTTATAATCAGAAAATGGTCTCAAGGCAAGTGTCAGAGTGGTAAGGATTCAATACTTTTACAATGACAACTTTTAATAGCCTTAGAGACCAATACCTCTGCTCTTGCTGGGTTTTCTAACCCCAAAGATGGGCAGATAGGCACTTCTCAGTGCTCTAGAAAGAGCTGGATGCTTGATGTCAAAAAAGCAACAGAAGCAGACTACAGCTATTATTTTTCTACAATTTTTTTCTACAATTGCTGCACATTTATCCCATTCCCTGAGAAGTGTATTTGACTTGTATTGAAGGCACCTGGATGCAGAGATAGTTGCAGATAAGAAGTAACCTCAATAAATCTTCTATAAAAATCCAACACCTCCCTCGTCTTTTTATAAAAATGTCAAGTTAAAAAGCCTCCATGCTAAAAGGAAGAAAAAACCAAGAAGGCCTGGTTTTGAGTGGTTTGAATGTAGTTATTTTTAACAAGGACCACATCTTATAACTTTTCACCTGTTAAGCCTCATGCCTGGTTATGGTAATGTGTATTAGTCACCATGACAACAACAAATTGGAGCACACATGGATACAACAGTTCTGGCTGAAAAATTTATATTTTTCTCCCTGTAAAAATTTTAAATGTTCTGCAGATCTGTCAAATCCTTATTATTTGCTTATGTTTAAATTCCTAGAGAAAGACACATTTTTTTAGCTCCTTACATGTTTGGCTTTTGAAAGAATGGAAACACGGTGTACTTAGATTTAAAAAACTTCTAAAGCTCAGTAGCCAAAATGGCCCCTCTCTGGCAGAAATGTTCCCAGGAGTCATGACAGAATTAGGAGAAATCTACAGCTGCTCTCAAATACTCTGCTGAACAACTGGCTGTCATCCTTACCAGTCTGCAGTACGGATCACCAGGTTTGCTCTCACGCGCACAGTGACTGCCACAGAAGTGACAAAAATTCAGGGCACCATCAGCATTACCTCCAACTCCCCCAAAGTGCCTCTGCAAAGGCAGTGTGTAACCACAGCTGGGCAAAGCCTACAGACCAACACAGAGAGGGCAGCACAACACACTGCGGGGGCGAAACTGTGCAAACCGAGCTGTTTACACGGTTTCCCGCTTTGGAAGAGTGAGTGAACAAAAACATCAGGAACAGAATTCAAAGCTCCCCGGGGCGAGACGGCTGCTGGCAGCACCCCCGCGTCCTGTACGTACGCACACCATGGAGCCGACATACGCTAACCACACGGCACGATACACGAATGCGCGCACACACGGTCCCCGCATGGCGGACAAGGTACGGACTGCTTCTGTCATTTCAGCAACATGACACCCGTAGAGAACACCAAGGCAACAGACTGTACATCCATAGAGTGACAACATAGCCATTTATCGCTGTATCTTACATTATGAACCTGATGAATCGATGAGAAAGGATATCCTGCATTCTGGTTGGTCCAGATCTCACAGACCGAAGACTGCTAATATAAACAGAAAACTGTATCTCATCTTGTAAATATTAATGCACTGCAACTGCCAAAAGGCAAGAATAATTAAGAAAAGGCTTGCAATAATACTAAAGAAGGAAGTAAAACAGTTGTTAAAAGTAATTTTTTTATTTATTTGCTGACAAAATATTTTTGGACTGACTGAAAAGAAACATAGCTTATTCAGAGACTTTAGAAGAGGTTTCAGACTGTGAGTACAAGAAAACAATTTAGTCAGAAGTGCTTGTGATGTAAAGAGATAAAGTTATGCAAGCATAAATAGAAACTGCCTAGAGCAGAAGAAATATTGGTTACTCTCAGTTTTTGGCAGGGAAGAAGTTTGAATTCAACATCCCAAGTAAGTTTTGAGACTTAAATTTCTCTCTGTTGGAGACGTTCACAGGGAGAAAGGAAGGGAAAAATCTGGCAACACAATCAACAGGAAAAATACATTTTCTTTATAACAATTACCAGAAATGAATGCATTGCAATTTAGTGAAGCAGCTGCCCACCATCTCCTTCCAACAACAGTTCTTTGCATACTACGATACAGATAATATTACCTTTGGCATTGACCATGACCCCAACGTGTAAATGAAAGGTTTCAGTCTACCCTCTACATTACTATACAGAGAACCTGTAGTAGTGAAGCAAAGTAAGCATATTGTAGCATCTCTAGCAAAAGCAGCAGAACTAGGCAAGCACAGCATTCACCAGCATCTTTTATATATTTCCTTGTTTGGACAATCATCAATAAAGCATCTGTGGCACCTCAGCAAAAGCTAAGATAACGTTTTACAGTAGCCAGGCAACTAAAACAAAGCATCAGACGTAGGATCTGCCCACGCTATCTTCAGCAGGCAGCAACAAAAGGCAATAAACAGACATGAAAAATGGAACTGCAGCATCCAGAAGAGATAGCAATTAATATATCAGTAATTTAACACCATCAAGAACATGCATTGCTGGTTTTTGTCAGCAGCAGCAGCAGGAGTTTAGCACCAATGCTCAAATCAATCCGAAGAAGTGCAACTCTTCTTAAAATGCTCTTACCTTTTGTAGCCTGCAATCTGGCTGCCTGGCTGGTGACAGAGTAAGTTACCACTTCTGGTTACTGTCAGGGAAGCCTGGCATCCTCTGGACTGACTAAAGAGTGCTGCCAGACAGCCTGGTGGCTTCCTAATGTTGTTAATTGTCCCTTATTCCTTCATCATCTGAAATGCATGAGCACACATCCCTTCCTCCAGCTTCAGTAATTGTAAAACTTCCACATATGTGGTTAATTCCACATCCCTCATCTTGTTTTCTAAGCTCTTTGCTTCTCCTTTGTGATGTGCAGGGCTCTACATTTTGATATCATTAGCTAATTAAAACTTTGACTTTTGTTCAGTCTTCTACCTCGTCCTCTGCAACTTACTACAAGCAAGTCCTCCTCCATGTGATGAACACATAGTCTCAGTGCAAGGCCAGCAGCAAACACTGCTGCAGCTACTTCTGCTGTACCATCCTTAGGACATTGCACTAGTGGTTACCAATAACCTTTTTCTGTGTATGTCAAGCAAACTAACTTCTGGATGTTCTGGCCATGCCCATCACTATGATGCCTATATCTGTTTGCCTGAGGAGGGGAAGATTCCTAAATAGGAGTCCATGGCGGAAGGCTGTGCCTCTGCTTTTCAAGAGAAGAGCAAAGAGAAGGCATTTCCATGCTGGTGCAGCATGCCCAAGCATCTGGTAATCAAGGTACCCAAGAAAACCTCCTGCACTGCTATTCGTACACACTGAGGTACTGAAAGCAGTAAGGAATGCAGCAGGGTACCACATGCTGGCAGACGTTTTGTTTCCCCCCAGCGCTGACAAGGGGTTGCCATGATGCTGCCACACTGTGCAGCCACTTCTCAGCATCACGATATTCTTGAGACAAAAGTGTGCCGTTAAATCCTGCACCTCTCCAGGACCTGCCTTTAGGGACTGGTGTGGGGCCACAGCCAGCTCGGTCGTGACTTCTCCCAAATGGAAGCACAGCAGTTAGGGTACTCCCTCCAGGAACTGGGAATTCTCAATTTGGTGCCCTTTTCCAACTGGGGGAACTCACATCTTTGCAGTTCACCTTTGTCTTTCACAGGTTAAAGCAGCAGCAGAAGACAGGCTGTCTTCAACCCCTTTTATAAATGGGGGAAAGAAGAGTGCCTAAATGTAGATATTTGGAGCACTCACCTGTGAGAGACAAGCGTTGGGTCCAAGCCTTTGCTTCAAGAACTGTTCAAGTGAACTTCCCCCAGTCAAACAGACCTACCTCCAGAATTAAATTTTGAAGGATCTAGGCTTAAGCGAAATCATCTTAATACACAATCAACAATAAATCAAGCAGGCCAGAAAAGATTGAGAATTTCCCACGACTTCATGAATGCCCCATCAGAAAGGCAGCAGTGCAAAACTCATTATTTAGTTTTGCATTCATTAATATTTGAATGACTAAGGTACTGAAATGCAGTGCAGATGGAACATTAATTTTAGGGATGGTAATGAATTCAAATTCAGAAATCAACCTTTTCCTCACACCATTGTAAAAATATTTAGCATTTACTAGATACATATTTTATATCTTCAAAGTACTTAAATTTTTTAATGAATTATGAAATGCCCAGGAGAAGTACTTAAAGTTGCATATTCCTGTGCTGGAGAGGAAGGAACCAAGGCAAGGAAAAAGGTTAAGTGATTATCTGAGGCCAAAAAATAGGCAGTAGAAGGAAGAATGGGGATTAGGCTTCAATCACTCACAATTTTCAGCTCCCAAAACATATGTTCTCAAAAAAAAAAAAAGCCAAGGAATTCAATCTGTGTATACACTTCCACCACAATAAACACAAATACACTTGGGCACCCAATACCACTGACACAGAGGTTCTGTGAAAAAGAGTTTAATGAAGAACATTTTCCTAAGTAATATGGTAAAGAAGAGCAAAATAACAGCATCATCTATTGTCTGATTAGTATCAAACATGCCGTTATCTTAATACTTCCCAAAAGATAAATGCTTACGAGTAATGTCACAACAAGACTCTACTATAATATCCTTTTTGTGGTTTTCCATGTATAAAAGGTTTCCCTGTCTAGTCATGGTGGAACAAACTGACAGGCAGGAGGGGCAAAGGAAGGGTGAAAAGAATTATCCAAGGAAAACTTTAGGCTTCCTCCTCATAGACAAGAAAACTTGGTTAATAATCTGAAGAAAGAAAGTAACTGTAAGACTGATCACAGAAATCATATACTTTCTAAGGAGAGGAAAGGAGGAAAGTGACAGAAAAGAATACCTGGACAGCACATGCAGGAGGAGAAGGAGCTGGGTGGAAGGCAGTCCAGATGTATTCATTACAGTTACATCAATGAGTTTCACTCAATGGCATGTTAGGAGATATTAAAGAATCACCTAAATTAGGTGCAATTATCCTTGAAAAGTCATAGAAGATACTAAAGGAGCAAAGAAGGGCTAAAAGAATATTTAAGATGGGAGAAAAGGAAGGTTCAGAAAGTTTCAGGCAGCTTAACTTCAAGGACCAGTAAGTGACTAGAAATGTTTAAAAATCCAGCCACCATCCTGTGGTTCTCATGACCTGGCATCACTCCTAGCCATCTGAAATAAACACTCAGGAATATATGTATGCGTGTGTATATTTATATCTATGCATACATTACTGAGAATAACAAAGAAAAAGTGTAATATTGCCTGCCATGTGCTACCGAGACAGTTACTATGCACCAAGAAAAATTCAAGATGTTCAGAATGAGATGATTCAGTATGAATCATCTCAGATCAAATTTCCTTCCTGTGTCAGAAAACTGGCCGATTAAATCAGCAGCAGCAAGGAGAACTACAGCAAGGCTTGGACACTGTGTGACTCCTGATGCAGCACATTTCGAGAATGATTATTGGTATTTAAGCACAAATGGACTGAACATGTTGAGGCAATCTGCAAGGACCTGCTCCATGCTGTGGCTTGGAGGAGTGCCAATGCTCTCTAAGGAGGATCCAGAAGTGAAGGACTTTTCAGAATGGGGTAAGAACTGAAAACAGATCTGATGAACTACAGATCAGTCGGATGAAATTTAGTAGGATTACACATGGAAATAAAATAGTAAATAAATTAGCAGAGTGATTTAGGTTGGGGGAGATCAAAAAAGATTTGAAAGTTTCAGTATACTTCAAATGAGATAGAGCAGTCTTTCAAAAGAATAAGGATATAAATCACAGGATAATTCATGCGGCAGGGAAGCTCAGGAAATCTCCACTCCAATTCCAGCTCAAAGCAGAAGCAGCTGTGAGATGAGACCAGATTGCTCAGGGCTTCATCCTGTCAGGTCTTGAGAACCTCAAGGACAGAGACTGGACAGAGTCTGAACAACCTGTCCCCCTGTTTGCCTGTCCATATGGGGAGAAAGTTTCGCTTGGTGTCCAGTACCTCTCTCAGTTTTAATACCCAAAGCCACCTCTTCTCCAGCCAGCCCTGGTTGCCCAGACTCTCCTTGGAGGGCAACTGCTTTAGCTCACAACCCTCTTGGTGGCTCTTTGCTGAATTTCCTTCTCCTATATAAAAAATTTCCGGTATTTAATAAAAGTATCATGGGAAGAAACTTTTATGCCATATGGGGCAGCCACCAGTGAGGTCTCATACGGGGTGGCGTTCAGTTTTAGCCACTGCAGTGCAAGGAGGGAATCCAGGAGAGAGTGACAACAACAAACAGAAGTCTAGAAAACACCAGGGCATGGCTCTGGGTAGGAAAACAGTTTGTTCAGCCCTGAGCTGGTCCAAGTAGAGGTCATTGGTGACTCCTGATCTTCTGCCGCCTTTCCCAGCTTCTTCTCATTGACGGCACCCCTTCTGCTGGTGCTGCCAGCTACCAGTATACTCCAGCCTCTTAGCCTTGCAGAGAGGATACAAACTTCTGGACAAACACCAATGAAAATTATGAGACTTTAATTCCTGAACACTGGGTAAACGTATCTACCTTTCTGCCAAAAAATACCCACCCCCAAACAACTAAAACGCTCTTTCAGAAAAGTGCCCCCAAACTCTAAGCACGGCTTTTTCCAGCAGATCAAAAATGTAAATGTTAGATATTAAAATTCAGTTTTCATACAATCTTTTCAATGTAGACCTTCTAGTTCACAAGACTGAGTGTGAAAAACAGTAAACTAATGAAGAACATTTGTCCTTTTCTTGGTGTAATATTTATGGCTAAAGTTTGGAACATTAATACTGAATATAGAAGCGGCTTTCTTAATTCCATTTGCTGAAGCAGCTTGTAGGTAGGATCGACCTCACATGAATTCAGTCCTAAAATGTTAGCTTCTGTAACATGCTTGAAAAATTCTCTCTCTCTATTCAGGCAGAAATTAAGTAGATTTCTTATAATGCCTTTATCAGTTTACTTGTCCATTGCGCAGAGAAGTGCTGGATACCGCACACGTGGAAGTGTTCAAGGTTATGTTGGATGGGGCTTTGAGAAATCTGCTCTAGTGGGAGGTGTCCCTGCTCAGAGCAGGGAGGTTGGAACTAGATGATCTTTCAGCTGCTTTCCAACCCAGTGGTGGTTCTATGATTCTAGGAAATACACAATTCTCAAAGGATCTACGGATGTAAATGAGCTGAAATTTACAGACCGAGATACAGCCATCTATGGCATTTGTATCTATGTGAACTACAAATACAACTGCCAGCAATACCTATACCATGCACTAGATTTAGTTAAGCATTTTTCTTTTGATGTTAAATTGAAGGTTGTCACAGCTCAGTCATCTTTCCATATTAAAAATATAATGCACCTAAAATATGAACCTTATAGCATTTTGTTTGGATTTGACTATTTTTAGATAGCTATTTATCCTCACAACATAAACTATTTTATGCTTATAAAACATGGAAATAAGAAGCCTAAGAAGTAACAAGAGAATGAATCTAGAGAACCGTATTTTTGTATTTATTGCTTCATAAATCAACTAGTAAAGAATTCTATTATTCCACGAGTAATTTCAACCATTGATAAAAAAACCTTCTTCATTGCTTCTTAGATAATCTCATTTTACACACCAGTATTCTCTTGGGCACATTTTTCTTCATTCACAGTAATCTTTAAATCCTTCAAAAGCAGAGGAGATGGGAAAACAAAACATGAAACGAGTAAATAAAAAGTCATACTGTGGTTTAAAGTTACAAAACTAAAGATGACTTCTTTATTTTTGGTTCCTTCAAACTTTCTGTGTCATCTTACTCAACCAGCAACATTCCAGTACGTCAGCTTTCCTAGCTGAAAAATGGAAAGTATGATTTTCAATCACACAGCCCGACAATGCACTGGAAATACAAATGCTTTAGTATCTGTGAAGTATTTGGAAGACATTGCTGAGTTGAAGGTATTACTTTAGAAAGAAGCAAAAATATTTCACAATTTTAATATAAAACTGCCTTTGCTAATTCTGTCTTTTTTTAAATGACATTTCTCCTCTTCTGTAGGTAAAGGATCTGCTGTACTCAAACCATTTAAATGATTGTCCCCTACTTATCAATCCTAACCCAGCAATGAATTATTGTATCTTACAAAACAAAAGGCAGAATCCCAATGCTTAGGACAGATTTACTTCAAACTTACTGTGCAGTCATTACAATGACCTTAGATTTTAGCTATCTTGTGTTTTAGGAAAAAAAAAAATTAAAAATCTTAAAAAAACTTAAAAAAAAACCGCAAGAGCACTCAGACCATGTGACTGAAGAACCCAGAAAGGCTTTCAAAATGAAGTCTGAGTTCAGCAACTCTGGGAAAGAACTTCTCCTGTCAGCATTTGTGAATAATTTTTTCAACTCTCTCAGATCTTAAAAGATCTCTTCCTTCCATCACAACTCACTGGGGTGCCCCCATATGGCCCATGACTAGGTTTATCCTACTAGGAGGCTTACTCTGACTCACTACCAGTTTGTCCTCCCAGAGGCAGACACACGCTGGAGCTGTCCCCAGAGCCCCAGAGAGGCTCCCGCCCACTGCCTCCCAAAATGACAGACCTCTCCTAGCTCGGGCTGTGCCGGAGGTTCAGCACCATGGGGAGGGCGTGTCACAGCATCAGGGGGAAGCCTGTCCCAGCTCTCCTTCTGCAAGGAGTGCCGTGGGCAGGGGTGCTTCCCGCATCTCCCTGCATGCCTGCCATGGGAAAGATGTTCCTGGCCCTCACTCCTGGCTCAGGGCAGGGTGCAGAGCTCTGAACACCACGGCAGGAGGTCTTATGGACCAGGGTGGCTAAAAGCACCATATGTCACTGGCTGGCGCAATAAATAGCCACAGCCTCAGGGCTGGCAGTCTGGAATATGCTTGCAGCTAGTACCTAAAGCTTCTCTCCTGCCTGGAGAATTGCAAAACCTAAAAAGGTGACATTTTAACTGATGTATTTTAATGAACTTAGCTACGATTCCTTTGGACCTCCAAAGTTCTTCCCTGCAACTATTTCAGGGCTGAACAAAGAGCCCAATCCCTTCAGTGGGACTCCTCCTCCTACCGATTTTGGTTCCAAAGTACTCAAGCTTTGCCTGCATGATTTCAGTTCTATTTTAAAGGTTCAGCCAATCTTAAGAACAACCTCAGCTATTTTAAACTACGTTAATTTGATCGTACTAACCTACAGTTTGCAGGCTCAGAATTCAACATCCACAGTCAGTGATGACTCAGACTACTCATTTCTTTCTAGATTTTTTTTTTTCCTCCTTTTTTTTGGAAAACAAACCATCTCACAACCTTCTGTATTACCATTTTGGCAGTTATGATTTATACAACCAGACATCACAGACTTTTGGAGCTGGATGATCAACTAGGGGGTTGGATGACCAAACCTATTCCATTGGGGAATCTAAATTGGTTAGACTCATTGTTTATATTATGATTTTCCCCTTAGGTCACAAACAGTATGCTAGGGAGCTGCGAATGAAAGTACACGCTGGCCTTGAGACAAAACCACCCACATTAAGTAAATTTAAATCAGTGCTTCCTCCAGGAAACAAAGAGTTGTATTACTTACAAGCAGATTTGATTATGGTTTAGAGAACTGTTTAAACCCATCTAGCACATCAAAGGAAAACAGATTTAACCTGCGGTTCTCATTGTTTAAGGAAGACTGGTTGATTGATGCAAAGATCAACATGCTTGATGACTCCCTGTACCAGTTTCGTGACAACACAGGCCATAGTAAAGATGGAAACATCCAGTTTCAAAATATCTTCAGACTTTAGATTTTAAATTAAGGATAAGATAGTCTTATTCTAACATTTTTGAAATAAAATCAAGTTCATGAAAGCAATACAATAAATAAGTTCCCAATACCGTGTTCGCCTCTCTCTTCAAGGCCATAAAAATGCCCATTAATCTCATAATCAAGAACACACTTAAAACACTTTCAAACCATCACAGCATCCAAGATGTGTTTGTGCACATTTGTGTACTATAGCATCCAGTAAACATGCAGATTCATACAGCAGCATGCAAACAGCCTAGCAAAGAAAGGACTAAGACAGAGGAACATCCTCAAAGCAATTCAAATAATCCCTCTAGATCATTCTATATGTGAGAAGTATTCTAGCTGGGAAGCTGGACTAGTATCAGTTCAGAAGTTGCTGTTGATCTGACACAAGCCAAAGGAACCAGCAAACTGCAAGGAGAAAGTTGCTAGATAAAAGAAAAACCCCAAACCCCCCACAATATACAGAGCAGAAGGTTCATGTTAAGAAGCAGTCGGATCTCCTTAATTTTGCAGAAACAATTATTTTACTTTTAATTTCAAAGGGGCTTTGGGGGAAAACACTGAAGGAAATACAGTTCATTTTGGCAGAGCAGATATTGAACAAAATAAATTTAAGAATCTATTTTTGGGCTAGAATGGTTGAAGAAATCCCTGATTAGCCTCTTAATGGGGTGAGTCCAATTTATTGAGAATGATCACCAGAGGGAGTCATTGACTTTCCCATTAAAGTCAAAGGGAATTTTACATACATCAGGAATGCAGAATTTGGGGGCAGAGCTGAAAAAGACTTCAAACAGATTGGAGCTCAGGGAACAACACAAACCACTGTTTTATGGATTTCATCTGAATCCATTTTCCCCTTTGGAGTCCCAAAGGATGACAGCTATATTCCATGGTTAAAGTTAGAGAGAAGGCACTGAAGTCATCCATTCAGTGGGTACACACTCCCACAACAACAAAAAAACCCAACCAAAAAAACCAAACAACAACAACAACAAAAAATGCCCCCAAAACCACACCAGCAAAAAAACCCCCTCAACCAACCAAAAAAAACCCAAAAAGCCCAACAACAAAAAAAATCCCTTAAGCACTTAATTGGTTCTAGAGGAGTTTGGAGCGGTGTAAGTAATAGCTGCTCAGTTTTATCTTTGGGCGTACAATGTACCACAGTCCTTCTGGAAATGCAGTACTCAACAGCACAAAGAAAATTTCCAGGTGTCATTTATGAAAGTATGTCATACCTCTTGGGAATATCAGTAAAAGAAAGGAGTGAAACGGAGTCAGAAAGAATTGTTAGCATAGGGGTTTTTTGTTGGTTTGGTTTGTTTTATTTTTTGTCTTCAATGTTAGTGACTAAAAGAGGTAGTGAGTATAGGGATTTGTGAACGAAGTGATAAAATGAACTAATTAGACAAACAAGTCTACTCAGCCACGAGCAAGCATTCATTTTATGCTCAAACACCTAAATTTCATGACCTTCAAAAAATATTTTCATGTTAAGAACTTGTCTTTTCTTTGCTGGACTTCAGCTCAGCCTTACTCTTGCCACAGAAGCCCAGCAGACTTTGGTTTGAAAAGAAGCTCATTCACTCAGCAACTTTCTCCTTAATTCTGTACAAGAAGATTATATAGCAGAAAATAAGATTAAAAAAGGGCAAGGCAACAGCTCCACCCAACCAAATGCAATTTCACTTTCCTAGAAATGTTCTCTGAACAAATGGAATTCAATTTGTTTCTGTGTTCCCAGGTAATGGCAGCACCTTGTTTTGTTTGTTTATTTAATTACTTCTTGTTCATGTAATTAGCTGACAGACTGCAGCCTTTTGTTCATTATAACACAGTTATTTGCATAGCTGTTTCCATTTTGAGGCTGAATTTTGGACAGAGGCTCTATTTTGGGTTGTGGCAGGCAGAAACACTGCTGGGAAGCCTCATGCAGGGAAGCATGCAGCAACCCTCTCCTTTGTGGAATGAGTCTCTCCAGGAACTGCCCTGGCTGCCCATCTGCTTCTGACAGCAAGTCAAAGTCCTATTTCCAGCATGCAGCTTAAGACCTGGCTGTCTTTCATCATCATCAGTATCAGCAAAAACCAGTTGAGTTCATTCTAAAGCATTTTCACCAACAGGGTGTCCATGTATAATCTACTGCACTTAGGTTGAATATTAGGAAAAATTTCTTCACTGAATGGGTGGTCAGGCATTGGAGTGAGCTATCCAGGGAAGTGGTTCAATCATGTAGGCGTGGCCCTTTGGGACATGGTTTAGTGGTGAACATGGAAGGGCTGAGTTAAGGGTTGAAGACCTTAAGGGTCTTTTCCGTCCTACGTGGTTCTATGGTTCTGTGGCATCACTCTGCTCAATGCATGCTTAATTTAAAATTATCTGTACTCTTTCAGTGGTGGGGGGAAAAAAATATAGAGATGGAGGCTACTTTAAGCTTTCTTTCATGAACAGTTTGATTTAACATCCAGTTGAGTTTAGTGCTGTTCAAGTGAATTTTTGCATAGTTAAATCTTTTTTTTAAATAATAAAAATATATGCCCAGATCACAGTTTTTCAGAATGCTGACCCTTCCCATTAATGAATACAGCAATCATCACCCTTCAAGTCCTCTGAGTTTCCAGCAGTGAACTGACGCCATCTTATTCCTCTGAATTTGAGGAATCTGCACCCTACTACAAAAACAAGAGGCAGAGTCAGTGCTGGGGGAAGACTGTGCACTCTAGTGCACAGAAGCCACCTTCATCTCAGCCTCCAGGCATCTAAACACCCCCAAACCTCCACGTCTCAGGGGAAATTATACACCAACACACCAATTTACACTAACTGAAATATAGACAGCTGGAACAGACAGCTTGGAAAAATTGTTAACATTTGTTATTTACAACTCAGCCTTCATTTACAACCTACTGCTATGGTCAGGATTAGTCCTGTAATTAAAAGCAGCAAAGCCCAGCCTTTTAATGGCACTGGTTTTAGTCCTACCTGTGCCATCTGCCTCTCCAGCTTTGACCGCGGGATATCATCAAAATAGTTTTCATTTCTTCTTCTCCTTGCATCGCCCTGCATGATAATGTGGGGAACGTCCAGGGAGCCACCAGTAGTGAAAGTGCTTTGGCTAAGTGATGGAGACAACTGAGGAGGAGTGTGGTTACCACTGGGTTCCTGGACAGAGAAAGAAAAATGCAGCATAAGAAGAACAGCATATTGCTGACTTCAAATCACACATTTATAAGTGCATTTGAATGGCTCACACTAAAAAAATTATGGAAAAATTCCTGCAGTAGAGGTTACTGTGTATGGAATTTGGAGATTTCCTACCTGAAGTGCAGAGCCCATGTAGAAGGAAAAATAGTTCACTATTTACATGAACTAGTGGCAAATTTCCTCTCCAAAACCTCCTTGTGTAATATATACCCTCTTCTAGAGATAAAACAGTGAGCTACTTCTTGCCAAGGCCCAAAAAAAGCCATGATTTAGGACTAGCTATTTGTAAGATGAAATACATTCTCACCACTTCTGAGCAGCTGCTCTGAGCAGTGAAAGTGATTTGAACACTAGCAACATCTCTTGCTGGAAAAAAGAAACGCGTGTCCATTTACGCAGTATAGACACTTTGTTGCAATTTTTATAGGTTTTGCAGAACATCCATTTTAACTTGAAGTACCAGATATCAGACACAAGTTAAATACCAATTCCTGGAATGCATGAAAGCATCAGAGTACAAATATTTTACCTGCTTTTCTTGTTACCTGTACTGAACTGTAGCCTTGTATCAGTCAGTGTGCAAATACCACATTGAATTGATACATAAACTCTATCTAATAAATAAACAGCTCCTCCTGGTACACATTTTGCCAGGATCTGCCACCACACCGCCCACAGCCAGACATCGTGTGTATGTTTGGAAACACCTACTCTCCTGCACAGCACATCACATCCCTTGTTCAAATACCAGCTACGAACATTGGTGTCCAGGTCCACCGTTCCACACTCTCTTGGAGCTCCATCAGCAGGAGCAGGGAGCTACAGTGTACTGTCCAGACAGTCTGCATGACTACTGCCCGGTGTGAGCAGGAAAACTCTGTCACAGCAACTGAATGGGAAATGTTCCTCTCTCATGATGTAGGTTACTGGGCAGAATGTACCCAGGAGTATGTTTACACAGTGCAGAGATTCTCCAAACCACCTGCTGCTGTAATGCTCTACTTCAACACAGAGCAACCAGAGGGGACCTGAAGATAGTGGTGCAAGCAAAACCTGCTCCAGTGTGGAAGGTAAAAAAGTGCTGCGTTTTTCTTTAAAGAGAGAATTAAAGTGGATGATTCATGCATTATTACACTGAAGCAAGCCCAGTTCTGAAAAGCATCAAGGTACTTTACTCCATGCTGTTAAGAAACAAGATCTGTTGTAAGAAATCAGAGAGTTGCAATCTCTTCCAAATGGAAAGGAAAGTTCCAGTCATAGTAACGCCTGGTGTCAATATTTGAAGTGTAGAAGTCTACATGACATTATTCCTTGAAATCAAAGTAATAGATTAGTATTTTTCATGTTGCCAACAAGAAAAATGCTAGGAAAATATAGCTCTTTAGTAATTTTTAATTAACTGGGATTAACATTTTTTTTAAAAAATTCTCTAGCTTTTCTATGATCTGACATTTTTATGATCTTGACATTTCCCAGGGCAAAGAAAAGAGTGTTTTCCTCTTAGGAATAATCTTTTCCCTCCTTCACAAAAATCCACCTACATTTGGCCCAGTTAAAAGCTTCTGAAAAGCTGTAGTCTGCACATGCTCAGGAAGTTTGGTGAGGCATAAGCTCTAAAACCCACCCTCCCTGGGCCTAACAACATGGGGCACACACCTCTGCTCTGAAAATAACCTGAGTACAGGGGCACCAAACAAGATCCTCTCCAGTGACTGCTACCTACTGCAGAATCTCTGCTCTGAATCAGGATTCACCCACTGTTGCAGGTTGATAGGGCCACCAGTGTATCAAACTGACAGATGAACACAGAGATTCCAGCCCTCATCGAGCTTTTCATATTTTATCAAACTGCATATGAAGAGGAAATTCACTCCGAGAGGAAATTCACTCCGAGATCTATATTGGAAGATTGCTGGCAAGGCAATACAGACAAGAAATACCAACTCAAGAAATAAAAGAATTACCATGCCTCTGCATTATGGAACAGTATGTCATTGTATGACTTTATGCTATTTTCTCAAAGTTGTCCTTCACAGCACAGATGGATCCTCAACTGTGCAGCATGTTGTCATATCCTCAGCACCGCGTTATCATTAGTTACCGTGTAGCCAGTATTTTATTCTTGCCTCATTTCATGGCCCCGAACCTCTCTCCTAAACTCTTTTCAAATCCTGCTCTGAAGACACGATGATTAATATCATCATATTCATGATGCTCATAAGTGCTTTACAAATGTCAATCAATTCATTTTCACCACACCCTGTGACTTCTGGCATTTTATAATCACTGCTTTAGTGTGGGTGACCTGAGACACACAGGCGAACGTTAGAAAGTACCAGTCACTCAATTACAACATCTATTGCTCGATTTCCCAAGTGCTTGAGTTACAAACTCCACTTCTGTTGATCTAATTTTCAGCACTGTGTGCTCAGCACTTGTATAAATCAGACTCAAGACTTTAGTCAAATATGGAGATTGTCAGTAACATACAATTAGTGACTCTTCAGGAGGCAATTAAATAACTTCCCATTCATTATCCAAGTTTTTTGTGGAAAAAACAGGTGTAAATCTATATTTTCATAGGTACAGCTATTCCTTCAATCATGAGCCTCTCTCCCATTCTTCCTTCATTCTTCTTCCTCACTCCCACCCACCTTCTCATCTCCTTAAACAAACCTGCAGACCAGGCATGGACACCCTTGCAGGTGCTACCATGGCCGAGTACCACGCTACTGTTAGTCACCAGGTACTCTTGCCATGTTTCTACCCAGCTGTGAATGCAAGGACACATGACCTGCAGGGATGTCTGACCATATATTCCACTGTCAAAAGCTGCCTCATCCCCTCTCAGACCTGCTGCTGGAACCACAACGGTCAGGGCTGGAAGAGAGTTTAAAAGATCCTTCCCCAAGCTGCCTGGGCACACTTCATGTCCCATAGGTGTTTGTCTAAAAAAACCCAGAATTGTCTCCAGTGAACTAACAATTGTGTTAAACTATCATTACCATTGTAACATTTCTCCTCCAAATTTTCTGCCTAAATTGTTGGTCCTCCAGTATAAATTCCAGCCTCCAGTGCTGACTGGGTGAGGAAGGGCTCCCATAAACAACATGGACACTGGTCCTGTAATTAAAGATTGTCATGCACTCCAGGAAAGAAAGCAAGATTGCGTAGGTAACCTGAGATCCAGCAATTTCTACACTTTTGTGTATAGAAAAGTATATCTGTATATAGTGTATATATATATATATGTAACAGATATATAGTGTGTATATATATATTTGAATATAGTATATTTGAGTATAATTGAAATTGAAGCAGTGTTTCCTTAGTACACAGTAACATACAACAGGGAATAACATATGTTGTGGATATTTTTAAGATTTTAAAGATTTTTTGCTTTTCCTCAATATTTAACCTTTTACTTCGGAATATTTTAAAAGCTAATACAAAAACAGTCAAAAAAGATGAAGCATTAGCATTGCTTAGTTTGAGCTTGGGAACGTAAAAGTAGACTTTAAATAACAAACTATATTTTCTACTGATGTAGAGCAGCCTGATCTAGTGGAAAGTGCTCCTGCCCATGGCAAAGAGGGCTGAAACTTGATGATCTTTAAGGTCCGTTTCACTCCAAACTATTCTATGACTCTATATGAATCAATCTCACAGCAGCAGCAGTTTATTTAAGCCAACTTTCAAGACACAAATTATTGCAGACTACAAACTAAACTTTCTTTGGTTTTGTTGTTTTTGTTTCACGTGAAATGGCATAGTAGCAGTTGATGGGAAAGAAAAACTTTATTCCAAATGCATGTCCTCCTCTTTAGGATTCTCTGTGAAGACTCCAATTCCAAGAGGTGATAAATAACATTAAGCATTGCATCAGTAGCTCTAGCTGTGCAGCAGCAGACTACTTTTTATCATTTTGACTACAGATGGAGGACATCTGGTTTTCTCTTCCATATTAACTGAGAATATACAGTTCTGACCAAGAATGTGGACTGTGGAAACTTTCTCACTTGCTGAAGAGGAATTAATTATGCAGTCCAGAGTACTGAAGGCATTGAGGAAAAAAGTGTGCCTTTTCATCTATTTCTCTTTCCTTGGAGTGTTTTAACACCTGCTATGCATTAGGAATCATTCACAAAATGCATTAAAAAATAAAATACAAGAAAAACATCCACATGTTTGCTCAGTGTGCCTTAGAGCATGTTAAAGACTTGTCAGACCTTTTTAAATACGGCATTGGGAATAGGTTGAATTAAAGGATGGGATCTAAAATTTCTGTATGGGGCATCTGAGAATATGCAGGGTGAAAACAGGCTGGTCACCGAAATTTTAAGTACACTTAAAAATAAGCCCTCATTCTGTCTTTCTGTTTTTCTCTTTACACCAGGAAATCTAACTTGGGAGCACAGATACTCTCTGACTTTGAGATTTAATCCCAAATGAGATTCCCATCAGAAACGCAGCCCCATGAAAATAATCAGATCCAATCAAATGCAAAAGGTGTGACCTAAAATATCAAAATTAAAATGTTGCTATGAACTCTGTTGGAGAGAACTCAGTAGGAATTGGTCATCAGACCACAACTCATTAAGAGTTGCAGACAGCAAGTAAGCAAAGACATTGGATTGAGAAACCGAGTGAAGGTGGTGTAATAAGAGGAGATTAAATGTGGTCAAGTGTGGAAAAACCCCAGGGACATTGCAACAAGGTTTCTGAAAGAGGGAATATAAATGAAAATAAAAACATGATGAAACTTTTGATATACAGAGACGCCTTAATGGCATTTTTATCTCAACAATTTCAAGAGGTTCTCCTTTAAAAAAGCCTAAAGCACATGTTGGAAAAGTAAGTGCAAACATTCAAAAACATGAAAGGAAATTGGTAACTCTCCTGCAATATTGATCAGCTGGGCTGGGATTCCTGTGGGCAAATGTAGATGTGCAGCTTTTACATCCCTGGTCCTGAGCTAGTTTCTTGAACAAAGATAAGCTGGTACTTCTAAGATTCTACTTATCCTAAGGCAGACATCTGAAGCAGGTCAGATGCATCACCCTGTAAAAATGTCAATATATCTCCGCTGGCCATACAGGGAAGTGTGACAGAGTAGGTCAGCCTAAGATGTCCATATTGTACACCTCCGAAATGAGGTAAGTTGGACCCCACTCAAAGCAGCCACTGTTTTCATGTGAATGTTATGAAACCCTTGCTGACTTGTCAAGAAATGCAAACAAATTTTCATGAGGACTCACCCTGAGGGTTATTGACCGAGGTGGTTTCTGAGGAGGATCTTCGTGAAGCCTGTCTCCCAAAGATGCCAGAACACGCTTCCGGTGGCCAATCAAGCTAATTTTTAAGACCTGAAATAATATAAAAAACACATTATTAAAAGAGCACATGGCAGTCATTAAATGAAGATCTATTCAGATTGAAGCCATTTTCTCTTTAAACCTCTTAGCAAGTTAGTCCTCTAGACAGGCTGAGCAGACGAGGAGCTGTGCGAGCCAAAAAATCAGCAGAGAAAATGAGAGGTGAGATCAGAGGAAAAACACTGTAAAATGAGGGAAGAAACTAGAGCCTGTATAGGTGTGGAAAACTGAAAAAAATAGACTCAAACACGAGTAAAGAAGAAACAAAATGAAGAGAAGGCAGAAGAACAGAAAGAAAAAAAGGGAAGGGGATGAGAAGACTGGAGAAGGAAATGCAGAGGTGCATGCAAACAATGAATGATGAGCATTAAAGTGATTCATGGTATGAATGAGGAAAAGAGTGAGAAACAGCCAGTGAACGCTTAGAGGGAGCAAGAAGGGAAAACAGGAATTGTACAATGAATAAATGTTACCACTTTTAAATCTATTCACCATGCCTTTCACAGTGTTGCTAGAAAAGGGTTAAAACTGGAAGATTTGGCAGAGGATGAGGGAATAGTTTTGCTCAAAGTCACCTTGCAGCTGGGAATGCTAAAAATGTTGGTGTGGGAAAACTCCATTTATTATGCCTAACGTTGTTTATCCTCTGCCTGTTTTGAGAAGTAGAATTCCTGTGGAGAGACAACACACTCTCACAGACATGTGGGTAGCCTTGTGTTATGAAGAGGCAGGAGCCCTCCCCTCTCCTCCCCTCCCCTCCCCTCCCCTCCTGCTGGCTAGAACAGAGCCACGTCCCTGTCCCTCTGTCACTCGGCGTGGTTAGCAAGGTAATGAAATAAACCTACTCTTCGCATTTTGGCTGTGGTTTGGTGGTTGCCCGTGGTTACCTGTATGTGTAGATTCACACACACAGGTAATCTCCAAATAAGTCCCACAGTTTGCATCATGTAGAATCATCCTTGTGCAAGGAACACAGGATGGAAAAAATTTGCCCTGGAGTTCTGTTACTTTTATCAGACACAATGAAAAAAATCTCTGTTGAATGGAAATGTGTCCATCAGTGAATACGTTCACACACCTCATGCTTGTCCAAAGTCCAAGAATACTGCCAAAAAGTTGCCCCACGTTTACTGCAACTACTCTTCATTTGTATTTCTCTGCGTCCCTGCCTCATACAAAACCACCACTGCTCTCAGGAAAACAGGGAGAGCAGATGCAGTGAGTAGGAAATTTTAAATATTAGAGGGGAAAAAAATCATGTTCCAATGCTATTCTTTAATGGCCACAATGGCTGTAGTGTAAAGAGTGTAAAGCAGCGCTAATTGTAGCAGCAAGCCTCAGCTCTGCAAACAGCAGTGTCCTTACGTAACTCCTCCAGACTGTACATGTGGTTTCATACTCCAGAGCTGCCTCCATTCCCTCTCAGAAAACAGTACTTCCCACTATATTTAGGACCACCGTGTGTCAACACCCTTCAGTTGAGAGGAAGTTCTTGCTCAACCTAGAAAAAGTAATAGTCCCTAAAAAAACCTGGAAATGCTGCATCTTAAATGAACAACTACCTCAGCTTAAGCAGTAGCACTAAGAACTACAATTCATGAGAACAAACAAACCCCAGCAACTCCCCTGCTGCATCTCTTAGTTCCAGTATCTCAAAACATGTCCAGCAACATGCTGTCATTATTCTGGTCTCCATGCCTATCCACCCATTATCCTGCCTATCCATGTGCACATGACTTCATCCATGCTTCCTCTGATAGATGTCTCTGTGCTGATACTGTTGAACATCAATAACCTCTTTTCTGCCTGCATCTCCAAAATGATGGGCTACGACATGAAGCAGATGGAGGCCTTCCTCCAAGAGGCTGCTTACAGGGGTGTTGCAGACCCTGCAGTTCAGCAGCAGACACAAGCTGCAGTCCCACAAACCACCCTGCTAATGTGCTATCCTTTTAGTCTAAATCTAGAGAAGCACGAGTGAAGCTGAGATAATGCAGCACACAGAGAAATGCCTGAGGCATGCAGGAGACTTAGTTATGTATTCAGTTTACACTGAGTGTTAAACAGAAGGGTGCACAGTTTATCTCTGTATTTAACTATATGAAACACGTGAATGAACTACAGCTGCTTTAAGCATTACTCAAGTAATGCACTTCAGCGAACTTGCTTCTTTCATAATGCTTCCCCATCAACAAGATCATTTATCCAGAGATTTTTTAAGCCAAGCTAAAGTTCTTTGGGTTGTTTCAAGGTCCTCAGCACTCTGACTGCCTTATTAGCTATATCAAAACACACAAAGCAATTCTCTTTGACTTCACAGAGCTGCTGAACAACAGGAGAGAAAAAGACATGCGTCTTGAGGGACTGCACACATAAGAGATCAGTAGATAGGTCTTAATGACTAAATTATTTCAAAAACAGTTCTCAACTTGAAAGTAATACAAATCTTTAAACACCATAGGCACTGCTAAGCTAACTCCACATTTTGTTTTTCTATTATAATAGTGGTTGCCCCAAATGTGAATGGGAGGGAGTTAACGACGCAACCTACAGAAACATATGGTCCTCGTGATGCCATGATGATTTTTTGCCTTTTCTTTTATACCTCTTTTATACCTTTTTACAACTTCTGTATTCTTAGTGTTTTTAGCCTACATTCTTAGACTTATTTGTCAAGCTAGGAGACTAAACATTTTAGAAGCTTCGTAGTTAGGGGTTAGTGTGCCCCAGACCCCAAGGTCCTCTCCAGAACACATTCTGTAAACTAAGATAGAACCATCCAGGGGAAGGTTCCTTGGGGAGGGGGGGCTCCTTCAAGCCTCTCATTGGGGAATCTTTGATAGATATGTTAATTAGTAAGACCTATAATGTTAGATCTTTTGGGGGTGTGCATTTCGGTGCATTCGACCTGGACATGTGCACTTAAGGATCCTTAAAATAAATACCAAGGTAAAATCCCTTTTTCCCTTCTAACTGTGTATGCCTCTTGATTTTAAGACCAGGAAAAGGCATCACTCAGGCAACAGGCAGCTGCATCCCAGTCTCATCTGGAGCACATACTCTATTAACTGAAGACAGCTTTATTCTTCTGGAAATGACTCTCTAGCAATTTTCTTATTTGGCAAACCTGTTTCTCAACCTAGGAACGTAAAATACTGTTTTCTGAAACACTTCTATATTTGAGTTATGAGGGTTTAACAAACATCCTGAAACTCTGGAAACTCATCCTGTGATGGATTATCTTTGACAGTATTTATCAAAAATGTCAAATATCACAAATATAGGTCAACAGTGTGGAATGGTACAGTTGCCTAAAGCACTACCATAGAAATGTGTTAATGTTGTGTATCAGGTAACCATTAGAAATCTTGCACTTACACAGCCCACAAGTTAGCTTTCCTGGTAAATAATTTCTATAAATCAGGTAACAATGTACTAACACTGAATAAGGACAGTCAATACAGTGCACTTAAGTGTCATGCAGTGAGGCATTTTGTCAAATGGATTGTAGCCCACTTACTATACAACAATGAAATGAGTTTTGCAGTGTGGCTGCAGGAATCAGCAACAACGTCATCAAACTGTTCAGAGTAGCTAAAGGCCCTCCAGAGCCTGTTACTTCATTACTGGGACAAAAGGACAAAAAAAAAGCACTTACATGACATGCTTCTTTCCACACTGACAGCAGGATACCTGAGTCAAAAATGATACTACTCCATTTCATGTATGTGATGTCACAATACACTTAGAAGAGAATGGGACAAGTCATTTGTCCAAAGAACTGGTACACGCACAAAAATTTAATCTTATTTTTACTTCCGTACTCTGCAGTGATTATCACACAAAATGAAATTCCACTAGGAAATGTAAGAAATCCACAAATATAACCAATTTAACACTTTGCATTTATATCTCTGTCTTAGTTGACAGATGTTTCAAAAAAACACATGTAGCCCAATAACTCCCTGATGACTGTGTACATGCAGATGCTGGAATGAACAAATTATTCCATCTAAAAACAAGCATTATTTCTGCAACATTCTTCTGCCTGATCTTTTCTTCTAATTGAATAATAATATCCAATAGTGCATGATTCTAATTTTTTTTTTTCTGGAATATTACAAAGATTACTGAAATTCAAGATATCAATTCTCTTTCTTTTGGAATAATCTGAAAAGTTATTGTATGGGCTAAAATCAGTATCATAATAGCACAAGAGGTCTGGACTAAATGTGTAGCAGCAATTGGGCACTAGGAACCAACTATGAAATGGAAAATTAAAGAGTGATCGGAACAGTGCAAGTGCTTCTCTCTCTGGTAGCAGCATCAGACACCAGAATTCAAGAAAAAATGGTAAATGTAAGCCAAAAAAGTGGGATCTTCCTATTTCTGCAAGAAAACAGCCCAAAACATTTGCTAAAATCAATATTATTAACCATTTTACTGCTGGTCATATTGGAATAAACTCCAAGCTATCTGGAATTACGGATGAAGGGATACATTTGATTACTACCCCTCTCCCACCACAGTGCTGCCCCACAGGGCCCAGAATACCCAGGAAGTGAGCCCAGGTCAACCGTACAGCTCACCTGACCAACAGGACTGGTTTAACTGAAAATCTGAAAAAGGATTAAACAGACTTGTATAAATTTTCAGCATCAATTTTACAAATCCTACTCATAGAAGTGCTCTCAGTGTTAACAGTTAAAACAAGCATACAAACAAAACCCACCAAACAAACAAAAAATGTCAAAAAACTTCATATTCCCCATACTGACCAAGATTATTTGGTGTAATAATTGGTATATTTTGAAAATTAAATAGGCTGAAGTCAGCTATGATACTTAAACTCAAAGAGGGCAGGTTTGGATTAGATATTAAAAAGAAATTCTTTATAGTGAGGATAGTGAGGCACTGGAACAGGTTGCCCAGAGAAGTCGTGGATGTCCCATCCCTGGAAGCGTTCAAGGCCAGGTTGGATGGGGCTCTGAGCAATCTGGTCTAGTGGCAGGGGGCCCCCATGGCAGGGGGTTTGGAATTAAGTTGTCTTCAAGGTCCCTTCCAACCCCAACCACTCTGTGATTCTATGAATGCCCAGTGGCTTTACCAATACCAGACAAAGCCAAATCCAGTCAAGCTATATTAGACTTCCATCGCATTTTTCACACGGGGATACTTTATGCTCTTTCTCAGCACATGGGAACAGAGAAGCACCAAAGCACCCTGCTGGTCAGAGGCTTGCTGCAACTTCTCTGGGATCCACACCTGCAGAGGAAGCAAGTGTTTGTTATGCCTATGAAGACACTTTTAAGAGACTTATTATTTCATATCATAATGATTTCATATCATAAGGATATGAAATATGCATCATGATCCTCTGGAATTTTTCACCCAACTGGAAACATTTGTCAGTTGTCTTGCTGACAGCATTTCACAAAGGCTGGAGGCTGTCTCATAAGCCCCATTTCTATATGCTACCATGAGGAACTGATGTTGGTCCTGGATCACTCAAATAAATAACTGAGATGCAGATTTACATTTAAGGACATTGAGAAAACAAAGGCCAAGAGTCTTCTCCAAGTAAAGTTGCCATTGCCACCCCAGGTCAGATTGAGGCAGGTGAGAATTCATCACTTTTTGTGTGGGTTCTCAGGACAAACTTTGGTGCTACCAAGGCTGCTGGAATGTTTGTCCTGACTTGGCCAGACAACCCATTTTTGTCATTAAAGTCTTCTAAATTCTCATTAGTTTAAGAAATGGCTGACTGAAAATATCAGATGCTAGTATTTTGGCTCCACTAAAGATAAAAACAGTAACCGTAATTTTGTGCTTGTAATCAATAACCATTAATATTTCCGTGAAAAAAATATAAATTTAATATTTCCTTAAAAAAATACCAGGAAAATGCAGTGCAATAAGACCTGGCCAAAACTGATACCTGGCCACTTTGCCTCCTGAAGATGCGTCTCAGGCTACATGCTGCACTGTTTTTTTAAAACAATTTTTAAATGAAAAAGTTAAACACATGGCCTCTTAAGAAATAAGTCACAGTTCAATCATTTCACAAGCCTCAGCTGTAATGACAAATATTACATACGTGATTTTTATCACGTTAGACTCAAGCCCCCATAAATCAGAAATCCTAAAGATCTATTATACATGCAAACACCAAGATTCTTACAACAATGATTACCTATTCTAAGAGACAAGGCTGCAAGTATTATTTATGTGAAAAATGGCAAGCACTAAGCAGGTCTGTATACACAGGAAAACATTCCATTTTCAAAGAAAGTAAGTAGAAAAAATATTAAACAGTTCGAAAGGTGGACCACATTTCCAAATTGTGTCCTAGAAGATAGACTGTTCCCTCCACTGAGGATTTGCATTTCCACCTGTGTGTTGAGCTAATGACAGGCCCAGTTACTGGTTCAGGTCAGATCTGAAGAATGTGTGTTCACAGAGACCAGGAGAACCTGCTCCTTGAGGTCTTCAATGTTAATCATTTAGCACTACAAGAGAGCAATTGCAATACCAATATGTTATCCCATAATATTTTTCAGGATTACTTACACAGCAGATAAATTATAATTAAAGTTACTGGTACTACAACATCTTTCATAATGAGCTAAAAATTTATTTATCTATTTTTAATAAGCAATTACCAGCAAAGCACATTAATCTGTACACAAGCATGAAATACAGCTCATGTAATGAGAAATAAGAGATAAAATAAAAATCTCTATAGAAAATTTTGATAGCTCTAAAATTGATCCTTTTTTTCCTGATTTTGATTCAATTTCATTGCAGAATTAATTCAAAGCAAAAGGGAAAAAAAAACAAACATTCAATCCCATTTCAAGAATGGGACATTTGTCTACTAAATGAATAGCTTTTTTAAAAAGTCATCTAATAACATAGAGTAATGAGCGTTTTTACAATATCAGAAGAAGAAAACAGCCATTCACTGCTTGGAGTAAAAATGCAGATTACTCTAGCTCACAGTCATAACCAAGGCTGTCATGAAAAGGTAAGCTCTGTAATATGGGAATAGTATCAGTTAATTATAAACATATAATTAGGATTGGAAATAAATTGTTTACTTCTATATAATGCAATTATATATTCTGATAAAAATTGCAGCAAAAATAGTGAAAAACCCAAGACAGTGTTAGATATCTTCTAATACTAGAGTTTAATGAAAGTCCCTCTATGGATTTTTTGGTTTTTCTTTTAAATCATCAACATTCTTTAGATATACAATGACTGCAGAAAGACTGTTGTCAACATGCAGAAAGAAAACCCAAACACTGGAGAGAAGAACCCGGACCAAGGATCAGAACTAATGTTGTTAAGAAATGCTATTCAGAACACATTTAGCTTCTTGGTATATTTACCAGTTACCACATGTATGCAGGAAGACCTAATTACTTCTGCATCACAATTATTTCAGTTTAGTAAAACTATTTTTCTGTACTGTAAAACATTCACATTAAAAGCATCGATTCCAGTCTTGAATATCTAGTTCAAGCCAGATCTATGCACAGGGGCTATGGCTTCATTCAGGCTGTGCTATCAGAACCACAGAATCATGGAAATCATTTAAGTTGGAAAAGGCCCTTAAGGTCACTGAGTCCAACCGTAGAACTAAAACTGCCAGGTCCAACACTAGACTGTGCCCCTAAGTGCCACATCTACACATCTTTTAAATATCTCCAGGAATGGTGACTCCACCACTTCCCTGGGCAGCCTGTGCCAGTGCTTGACAACCCTTTGGGTGAAGAAATTTCTTCCTAATACCCAAACCTCCCCTGGCTGCAGCTTGAGGCGATTTCCTTTTGTGCTGTCACTTGTTACGTGGGAGAAGAGGCTGACTCCCACCTGGCTACAGCCTCCTTTCAGGTAGTTGCAGAGAACTATAAGGTCCCCAAGAGCCTCTTTTTCTCCAGGCTGAACACCCCCAGCTGCCTCAACTGTTCATCATCAGACTTGTGCTCCAGCCCCTTCCCCAGATCCATTGCCCTTCCCTTGGACACGCTCCAGCATTCTGTGGAGCAGTTCACACAGGACATACAGCAATCCAAAATACACTTATCGTCTACAGCAGTATATATCCCAGAGTTACAAACATGACAAGGTATTATTGTTCTACTGCTAGCATTAATATTCACCCACTTTTTAAGGGGAAAAGTTGTAGAAGTATCACAACGATAAAAATCTGAAAAGTGTTTGTAGGCTTTGATACAAGAGCCATCACTGGTAATGTCAGTAATCTACCACTATGAAGTGACAGCATGATGCTACGGCCACAATCCATCCCAATTCACTGCCAAAACACACGCACATTGCCTATAAATCTTACGAAAACTGCGTGGAACCGCTTCCTTAAAAGAAAGATCTGCAGGAAGAAATACCAGGGTTTGGTCTCACAGGAGGAGTTCTGGGCTGCAGAGTGGGAGCAGCTGCAGCAGAGCAACCTCCCAGGGATCTCACTCCTGGGATGCCATCCACTCCAAAAATGGACCTGGGAGGTGGGCAGGGAACAGCTTTCTGTATGGCCAGCTCCTTATCTCCTTCGTTCTTTGATCACAGAAATGCTAACACTGGCACAAGTAAATGGGCTGGAAAGAGGAGTAAAGAGGAAGGGATGCAGCTGCTTGTGCTTACAGCAGCACAAAGCAAACATGAGATGAACCACTACAGTGAAACTGCAGCTTCTCTCACAATGGACCACCCAAGAGAAGAGGGCAGCTAGGATAAAAAAAATCTGTAAAGAGCCATAAAGCAAATGCTTTAACAGAAACCATGATCTATGAGCCCACGCATTCTAGTACTCAGCAGCTCCTGTCTTAACAGCAATGAGTGTGGACTCACCCTATTTCAGAGTGGCTGCTTAGCCCTGGCCATACCACTGTCGCAGACAGCATTTGGCAAACTGGAGGAAGCAAAACACATTTTGTGACATGTTGGTAATAGGCAGCATTAACTTTATTTTTGGGTACCATGTGTTATGCCGTCCAGGAATGTCACCACTATCAAGATCTTAAATTCATTAATTTACAGGAAATGTGCACCAACATGTATGATGTGACCTAAAGAGGGTCCTCAATTATTGCTCTACCTGCACTGCAGCAGCAGCCAGCTGACCAATTTCATCATTTTTCTTTCAGCAAGGACACTCCCTAGAAGAATAAACTTTGAATAACTGATAAACTCAGTATAGGTTATGTTGTGACATACAACCTTAGCATGAAAATAATTAATAAAAAAAATTCTCCATCTAATTTTTTTTCTAGACATCTTTTACTACCTTGGTTTGTAATCTTTGCTCATTAAACAATTATGATATTAAATGCCAGCCCCTCTCCCCAAGTTTCACACCCCCATCCACCTTCACCAACCTCATATTTTAACACCAAACGGAAGAAGCTACTGCATACGTAAAAGCTACAAATTCATCTCAACTCCAGCTATACTAATCTATACTATATACAGCTATACTACCTATACAACTCCAACATCTAATCTATACTAATACTGTTTTCTTTCAGGTAACCTGATTGATCAGCCTACTTTAAATAAATTGAGAGAAATTTTGACTAACCTACATTCAGTTTGGATTGTGATGTTGCTTGCCAGATTTTTAACCCCAAATCTTGTACATTTTCCAAATACATGATACGGCTTTAAAAAAGCCATTAGTTCTCCCTTATATCCTGGCTTTGTTCATATCCTTAATGCTGTCACAACGGTATCAATGGTAGTCCTTAACTTAAAAAAAGGCAATGGCCATCATGGCAGAGCAGAATCATACATCACAGGCAGAGCCAGCATCATACTGTACTTTGACTCTTAATCTGTGAGGAGGAAGCACTGTGGGTGGGAAAGAACAGGCTCTATAAGCCCAGCAGGACGGCTGGATTAACTCTGCCAGGGGCAGCAAGGGGACAGCAAAAGCATTTCTCAAAATACCTCTTTCTTTCATGCTTTGAGGTAAGAGCAGGAAGGAATACCATCAAAAAGTGGGGTTACAAAAGGATACAAATAAAGTAGCAAAAATATTCATCTGTCAATAGCTCAAGTAAGTTCTTCCCATGTGGTTCTGAGCAACACATTGAATTCCAACAGAAAAGATTATTGTCTGTATGATTCGAGAGAAATTGAAACCACAAGGCAGTTCAGATCATACACATCTTCTTATGCAGATTCCTTCATTAAACATTCAACATTCATCTGGCTTAAGGAAGAAACGTTTTTGTACACAACCAAATTAGAACAAAGCAAGCCGTACTGAAGAGCTCTCCAAACATGAGGCTGATTTTGTACTATGGTTAAAAAAAAAGATAAACTGAACTTCATATTAACAGTGAAAACTGGCAAAGTTTTGGTCATCTCAAACTTCTGTCCTTGAAGTTATTTTATAAATGAAAAAGAACACAGATGTATGTTTTTGAATCTGCAGTTTGGGCAGATCCATTATTAATGAAGCATTCTGGCAAAACCCACCAATGAATGGGCTGTCATGGGAAAGGCTTTCTTGCTACAAATTCTATTTGAATTTTCTCAGTGAGAAGGGCTGTACGGGACTGCCTCCTCATACAGGGTAGTGCAGCATGTGCTCTACACCTCCACTCTTTCTCCTTTTTCTCTTCAGCCTTACCAAAAGTTCCTGAAAAAGGAAGGCTCTCTTCAAAGGGAGGATAACCCTCATCTCCATGGCCCAGGCTTTGATTTTCTTGTTCTTTACCTTAACCCCACCCAACCCATACCATAAAGTCAAAAGAAGGAAAGACATTTCCAAGGATTCCATTTCTCACTTTTCCCATCAGTAGCAGTAACACCGGCAGGTCCTTATTTTGCAGTGTTACATGAGGGGATATTTGGACCTCCATGAAACCAAAATGACTTATCAAACCTGTGGGTTCAGCTAACCGCAGGATAGTTGTCCCATGTTGCAAGAAGTCAGAGGCCCTGAATTACATCGATAATGATTTCCAAACCACATGGAATGTGGAATCTCTAGTCATGTCTTTTTATAATTCTAAATATTGTAATTCAGCAAATATCTTGGCAGTGCCAGCTTAAACTTAGCATTGTTAGCTTAACAGTTGGACTTGATCATCTTAGAGGTCTTTTCCTACCTAAATGATCCTATGACTATAAATATCCTTTACCCAACAACTAACCCCTCTGATTCTTGAATTATGGTTTTTGTTAATATTTAACCTAAATGGTCACTTCTGTATCTCTTGTTCTGTCCTCACCAATTTATGAAAAGAATTCATCATTATGAAGAGTTTTACTTTCTTCTGCAAGTTCTTTATTGTAACATACATACCATTTTGCAAAACTCTCCTACCAAGAATAGAAATTTGTTTTCTTTTCCTAGTTTATTTTAAGTGGACATAAAGAATATATGTATAAACAAATTTTCCCAGGTGAAATATGAAGGGAAACATGTTAGGGGACAGAAATCTACAAGTTTCTATACACACTCCTCTTGCTACTATGCACAACATTCATATATCACTGTCCTTTTTTTGTGTTCTGTTGTTGACTGATGTTCAGTCAAATATCCAGTAGCTCTAGTCCTCCTGCCCAAATTATTCCCCCATAGTGCTGTTCAGTGATATACTCAGAGCTCATTATATTCTCTCATGTGATCTGTACTTTCAAAATAAATCACTTTCACATTTCTTCAATTAAATCTTATATAACTGTTCAGCCCATTTATGCATTGTGAAGATCATACTCTATTTTAATCCTATTTTACAACTATTACTACAATGTTAAATAATCACCCTTCAGATCTGAAATAATGCCATGAAAACCCACATTTGTTTGGGATGACAAGTTTTGCTACAGCAAAAAAAGAGATTAGTTTACACGTACACTTATATCTCTTTATATATAGTATTAGGTATAATAGCCAGAGGCATTATTGTGAAGCCAATTAAGTTTCTATATCATCTTGTCACAAACATGCACTAAAGTACAGATCACATTAACTCACTATAACATAAGAAATCCTGTCATGAACATTTTACACCAAATCACCACATAAACTCTGATTAATAATGAATCAGAAGAGTAGATTTATACGAATAACAGGCAAAGAGAAAAAAACTCTTATTATGGACAATTAGATGATAATGTAACCTACATATTTGCTATATTCTAATATGTAGCCACCTGGGGTATCTTCACATGACTTACTTAAAGTGTATTTCTGAGTTGTACTAGAGAATTAAATAACATTTTGGCTTTTCAAATTAGTCAGTAAGCCTAAATTTAGTCACTGTTAAGTATAGTTTTAGAAAGTCTACTATTCAAGCATGCATCTCATTTATGTGGGTTTTTAAATTCTTCCTGTTTTTGTGATCCAGATCTGGATCCAGAAAAGTGTAAGCCTTTTCTCATTTTAAGAATCCTGACATTTAAACTTACTTGTTTCTGCTGTAATAAGAATCTTTGAATCATAAAGTATTTTCCAGTCATATTTTGTGTCCACATTTTCTTCTCAAACAGATTTGTCACAGACACTCACCTGCATAAATAAACCAAATTTCTGAACAGAATTGTAAGGAAATGACTGTGTTGAATTTAAAATATGCTTTTGAAATGTTATATTATATTTCTGCATTAAAAACCGCAGGCTTACTTAGCAGTGGGCAACTTCTTAATTTTCAGGAACTTTTGCTTTGTTTTGGCCTAAAGTTGGTCCAGTGATCTTTCAGGAATGAACACCAATTGCAAGGAATTTACCAAGCGCTGATGTTCCCACTGAGCCCTGGGAGCTGGGTGCCCTCCCTGGCTATGGGCCCAAAGGACAGAACCAGCACAAGAGTGGTGCAGGAAGCTTTTTCCCATCAAAGCATGTCATGGATGGACTGGGAAAAATTATCCAGATTCTTCACACTTGAAGATTCAGAATTATATATAAAATTAGCAAAACATTTTAAAATCATAGAACCATTGAACAAGTTGAGTTGGAAGGGACTCATCAGGATCGTCAAGTCCAACTCCCAGCCCTGCACAGAACCATCCCCAAGAGTCACACCATGTGCCTGAGAGTGTTGTCCAAACGCTTCTTGAGCTCTGTCAGGCTTGGTGCTGTGACCACTGCCCCGGGGAGCCTGTTCCCAACCAGTGCCCAACCACCCCCTGGGTGAAAAGAAAGCACTGAATGTACTGGCTCTTCAGAATTGCTCAGGATATGAAAATGTGTATTTCAGTTTGGAAAACAGAGGGAGCAGAGCACAGTGCACTGACTAGCTCCCTGAAATTTCAAGATTGTTCCTAGACAACAGCTCTCTGCTGGCAGAACCTTCTGGGGACTGACACAGAAGATCCAGTTCAAAACCAGGATGCTGGTAGGCTTAGGGGTGGAGTAGTCTGAAGCACAGTGGAATGCTACAGTGCACAAATTTTCCTACCACCACCCCAGAGTGCCCTTTCTGCTTGGAGCTGCTTTGCTGCCATCCTGCAACTCCACTGCGGCCAACAGGATCATGCTGAATGCATTGCTGCATGCTTCATGTCTGGCTTCACCTCAGGCATCAATGAATGCTCTCATCTTCAGAGATAGCTAGGACTGTAGTGACCAGTAAGGCATCAGTAGAACAGTACAATCTACATTTGTTTTACAGACCAATGGGAAATAAGACCTTGTACAGGCCAGGGATGCCTCTGCATCCATGCTCAGGGCAAGCAAACAAATGACAAAACACCATGTGCAAATCATAAATGAAAAGATGGTGAGAGACACCATGAGTTACAACTAAGTGCTAACTGTACAAGGAACTATATCTGTTGAGAACTTAAAATGCAAATGTTAGGTTTTGTTAATCTGCTTTTTAACTGCAGATACAACCAACGCAAACTCCTGAAATAATAAGGCAAAATGAGAATTTGGAACCTACGAGAGATAAAATGAGTGCCAGAATTTTAAGAGGATGTATAACATGGGAGAAGAATAGGAAGACCAGAAAATGGGTCATTATAGTAATCAGATGAGAAGTAGCTAATGGAAGGATTAACATTTTACAATAAAATTAAAAAGCAACTATTTAAAGAATATCAGTAGGTGACATCAGAAGGCATTTGTGATAACCAGAGTAGATTATTTTATCTGTCTCTTCTGGCTGTTGGGGTAACTTTCCCATTTTCTTCTTTGCAAATTCAACTTCCTTCCCTCTCTGTCAACCTCCCTCTCTCTCTTTACATCTCATTTTCAGCTCAACAGACCCCAAATTCCTTTTCCCTTGCAGCTTTCCTCCTTATTAAGGAGGAAAAATGTAAGTAAAAATGTGTGATGTGTGTTACTGTCTATGTACACACACAATGGCTAGAAAGGTCTCCTTTATTTATTTAGCACCCATCACCCAGCTCAGCAATTTATCTGCACTTGCAACCATATTCCCACCTCATCCAGCTGACCACTGCAGAGGTGACAGGGAGAAATAACAACAAAAGAGTAAGCAAAAACTGCTGACCAATGAATAAGGCAAAAAGTCCACAGAAACATGGGAAGGAAGCAGTTGGATTAATAATAAAATCATATTTGATTTAGTCGCATCTGCTCTCCTCCATAAGCAGTGAAATAACCATGTAATGAACATTTTTAATGTATGTTTAATGTCTATTATATATGTTATTTACAGGATAACCACTCAGGGTTGCAGAAAAAGACCACTTCATTCTTCAGCAATCTCTGTCCTTATTTTGCAACTCTAGGATACCGTGCAAATGAAGAGAACAAACACCCACATACGTTTCTATTCTTTCATGGTCTGTGCAGTCTTGTGTACAAGTGGTGCTGCAAGGAGAACTGCAACCACCTCCCCTCATCAGCTGTGACCTAGGACGACTGAGTTTACAACCACACATAGTATGATTGCTTAATTCTTTTTTGAGATAAAACGTATAGAGAACACATTGTTTTACCAATAGGAAGCATTATGCAGAATGGATGGCTATTCAATAACATTTTGAAGAAAGAACTGATTTTGTGATCATGGGCTCCTGCTATGAATTTTATTTGTATAAAATTGTGCATCTAATTTTTAGCTATTTAAAATCCCACAAAATCTCCTCACTGGGATACATTTTCTTACTGTCTAAACCAAAAATTATTACACTGTCATGACACAAGAAATACTTAGAAAATCTAAAAATTTAGTCCTGTATGTGTTACCATTGTATAATTTTGATAAAAAATTTCATAAACCCCCAGGAACAGGCATGTATGTTAAAACCATTTAGGGTCATCTTTAGTAATTTACAAGCTTCAATGGTTCAGAATTTCATATTTTCAAGAAAATGTGGCATGTGTTTGTATAAGCAAGTTTCATCCCTCATTATCCATCTTCCTCCTACACCTTTCTAGTATAAAAACCCCTTCTGCTTGCTGACAGAATACTAATTTGGCTTCATTTAAATGCTAAAGCAATGTAGTCCAGCTATCTCATTTAAAACATGTGTAAAGCTGTGAAACAATTGACAAGCACAACGAAGAGTGTCTATCATAAGATTTGCAGGGAACTGTTTTTCAATAGGTACTCAAAAGCCAAAAGCTTATACTAGTCATCTTTTTCTTTTTCCACGTCTCTTAAAATCAGGGACAGGAAAAGGGTAGTATTTATCTCACAGCTCACCATTTCATATGACCTGTTAAGATTAAAGGCCAGGTGATGTATATTCAGAATACAAATATATATATATAGGTCTCTCTTTGTGCAAGGGCAGTCACTTATTCTTTTAACTTCAACCACATTTTTATTCTGCATGTAAGATAAGAAAATGTGCATTAACAAAGCCTGCATCAAAAATAAACTGAGGGCAGGAAGAATGTCCATATATGAAGAGTACAAAAACTCTAAATACAGAGCACTCTACAGACAAGACCTGGGCTGGTATCCCTCAGAGGTACCTTCCAGTGACCTGTATTGACAAATCTCTCAGACAACCCTCCTCACAAAGGCATAGTTTTAAGGCAAAAATGGAAAGTATAATGAATCTTGCATTGGCATGATTCATTGAGTTGATTCCAAACACTTGGTCTGCAAGTATGTGCGGTTTAAATAAATACACCCACTCTTAAGTAAAAATGCGTGATGTGTGTTACTGTCTTTGTACACACACAATGGCTAGACAGCAGGAAAGAAAAATGTGCAAGAGACCCTTCATACTACTGCAGCAGAGCCAGCCACAACACGCCTGAGAAACAGAGATCACCAAAGCCTGCATTTGAGTAGCATCAATCTGCTCCAGGTCAGAGCAAACTGGGAGCTAAGCCTCATATTTCTGGGGTACACAACTGAGGAATTACTCATTCAGATGTTCCACAGAGGCTCACACAATCTATTTTAAGTTCAGTATCAAGGCAGCTTCCCCCACCCCAAACAAAAATGCAGACACAAGCTACTGTGCTAAAATGTTACTCACACAGCAGAAAAGGTACATGGACAAGTGAGATAGCAAAACCTGATAAAATTTACAACTGAGATTAAGATGGGATGAAAAAACATTTTCTCTCTAAACTCTCTAATTCCTGAAAGGTTAAAAACCTCCAGAGATTTATCAGCAGAAGAGTCACTAGTAAAAATAATTTCTTTCAGAGGGTAAATATAACTTTTGTTGTGCAGCTTGCAAGAAGACAAGAACTGTTGGACACATCTGTATTTCTAAATATAATAATCTCATTTACAGTACAGTATTTTAAAGAAACGAAAATGTGGAAGACCTGATTGCAGTTCTAAACCTGCTTTGTGCAACAACACCAATGTAAGACTGACTTAAGAAGTTGACCCACATACTGAAAAATAGGATCTAAAATTAAATGGGAAAATGTACATCATTATTTTAACTTAGCTCAAAGTTGCACAGCTAAATCTCTGTGCAGCAAACTGAAAAGTTATCTGTACACTGCAGATTATTATGCACTCAGTGAACACGCATTTAAATCATTGTTGCTATGTCAGTGGCATTGAATTTTTCATGCATTTTAAAGTTGGATAAATGGTTATGAAAATAATTCAATAGGTCAGACATTTAATTAACTTAAATATTAACAACAAAATCCTCCAAGCAGAATCAAAATAATCAAAATGCCTTTTTTTTTGCCCTTGCCTGTGGACCTATGTACTTTTTCCAGGGCAGAAGAACGCAGTGAGAAGCCTTCTCAGCTTGCTGGAGGCCCCAGTGTATCTGGGGCTGTACAACCCATACTCCCTGTAGAAACTGCTCATGTTTAGATCTGAGCTAACACTTTATCTTTTGTCTAGATTTACACTTATGTTCTTGGTCTGAGGCGCCCTGTTCCCAAAGGAATCTTTGCTTTGTAAGAATTTTTGAATGCACACTGAATATCAGCTTGACACTGTTTAGTAACAAAGTGTACATGCACTACAACTTTGAAAGTACCTAAAATACTTTCCACAAGTTTATAAGTTAACTGCCTGCAATGATCTAATGCCAGTGAAAGATTCTCTTTCAAACACCACATATTGGTAACAAGGATGAGAACCCGGTTTTCTTGATGTCAATGTCAAATACCATTGACTGGAATGAAGCCAGTGTCTCGCCTGGATATGCTGTACTCCAATAAAATAGGGATTACACTGCATTGCAGAACTGAAAAGGATGGGTACAGTTAAAACGAAATGGTAGAATGAAAGTTGACTGTGTAAAAATAGTATTTTCTTATTCAGCAGACCTACCCTACAAATGTATTCAATCTCACAGCTGCTTATGCTCAGAGCTAGAAAAACACCCTAGGATTACTTTTAATTTCAATTTCAGAGATGGCACAGTTATGGTGAGAGTAAGCAGATCCTGTATATTGTCTTCCCCTCTAGTGGTTTCATCACAAGCCTTGACAAAGTCTACCTTCTTCCCAAAATCACAAACTTTTGAATCTCAGCTTTTGTTAGGAAGACAAATGCACAAGTCCCATGACTGCGTAGACAGTTTTGAATTAAGACTTTTGTTTTCCTATGATATTTCAAGCCCTGAGCTTGACTAGTTTTTCATCACGTAGATAATCACTAATTAAAGGACAACTGAACTTCCAAATTCTACACACAGGAACAATCTGCCCAAGCAAGAGCAGCCCTACTGTAAATTGCCACCTTATTACTGTATAAGGGCAAGAAAGAAGCCTTACAGACACCAAATTAGGCTTTCAGGCAACATACATATTCTATTTAAGGGAAACCTCTTATTTCCAAACTTGACAACTTTTTCCTTGTGGTTCATAAGACAAAATGAACAGGGCACTTTGTTAATTCCCTAAAGCTTCAGCTTTTCACAACACTGGGTTGTCAATGATTCTAACTTTCACTGAAGTAAAAGGAATTTGCAATCTCTGAGGGATGCAAAGAAAAGCTTGGACACAAGTGTAATCAAACTACAAAAACCCAAAACCATATACAAAGATGAGAGGAGTTGTATGACGGTATCTCTCCCTGACTGTGTTTTGCAAAGACCTCTGTTGAGACTCAGGTGTAAAGGACACTGCTGTTAGTGCTAATCTCCTCCTGCCAACCCACTGATTCAGTGTGTAAAGCTGAGGCAGATCTGAGACAAGCTGGGGACAACCTGCAGTTTTGACGTGTTTCTCCCTCCTCTACAGGAACTTCATCCAGGAGGTCGGTGCTAAGAGCCACAGATCGGCTCATGCCAGTCACAACATTAGTGATATGCTAGGATAAGACAGTGATGTTAGCAACTTTTACTAATAGTTGCTCTTGATCCTATATTGTCAACTCTCAACTTTTCCAGACTGCTTTGTTAACACCCATGTTTTACTACAGCAGAAGCTTACAAGGATCTTGGGTCTCAAGAAGAATGATACCCTTGGTGAAATGAAGACAACTGGATGCATCCTATTTGGTAAGATTTGTCTTTGCATCTCAGGCATCCAAGACTTCTATCACTCCATGGTAAAGCGTAAGAGAAGACATGGGCCATCAAGATGAAATGAAAAAGGGCAGTAAACTGAACATCAAATGAGTTTGGAACTGGAGAGCAGGCAGCGAAGTACAAGTGCTCAGACACAGCCTCCTGCTTCACTAGATAAATAAGAATAGGGTAGAGCAAGGTGATATAAGAAGAAAAATATATGACACGGTATGTTGTATTTCACAGCATGCTAAAAAATGATTAAAGAAATGTGAAGAAGAATGAAAGACTTGCTCTTTGAGTTTTACTTTCAAATACAGCAATATAACACAGAACCATTCTGATATGTGGCTGTATGCGTCACTTCTGTGTCTATTATCCAGCTTCCTAGAAAAATGAAATCCAAACCTACACATTTTATCTTATAACAGCAGCACAGGTTTTGCAGAGAGAGAGCTTATGAATGGTAAAACATGAATTTGGCACAGTGAAAAATACAGTCCAAGTTCAGGGGTCTGTTCTCTTCTCATTGCTTTTATACACTTCTAGTTCTGGAAAGTTACGTAGAAGCATTAGGAGTAGAATAGACTACTGTGAAATAAGCTCACAAATTAAATTAAGAGGGAGAGAGCAATGAATAACTGAATCCCCTGAGCCAGAAGAATGCCACGCTGGAGTGTCACAGAAGGATATACAATATGTGCTTCTATGCACCCACTTTGCAGCGGACCCACGTAATTTATTAACCTGACAGCAATGCCATACATACCCACAGGCTCTTCCTAACCTCCCTCCTGCCCATCAGCATGCTTCCACAGAGAACTGCCAAGGAGACTGACACAATGAAAATGCAGTGGTTTGGCTGCTTTTCAACCTTCTATATACCCTGGAGACATAAGGATTACTTATTATTAGCAATTAAGAAATTTAATCCACTATCCTACATTGCATATGATCAAGCTTTATTGTACTCTAGTGAGTCTTATCATAGTACAAACATCAGGCTATAAGCCCATTTTTTAAATGCATTGACTTTAATTTTATATAGAGTCAACCTTCCCTGTTGCAATGTCATCACTTGATTCTGTGTTGTTGATGAGAATGTGGCTCTTGAGTCTCTGAATAATGCAAGTTTATGTTTCTATCAGTGCAGAGGGGAAAAATATTAACTTGATTTCTCTTTCCTATTTTCTTTTGAACAAATGTGAACCTGAAGCATATGTGGATTAACTGAAAAATCTGAGGCTGCAAGTGAAACTTGGCATACTAATAGGAATGAAAACCACATCTTCTAAATCCTAACACCATGCCTTATTCATAAAATCATTCTGGCTTTACTTGCTGTATCCACGCAATCAGAATGGGTGAAATAAGACCATAAAAAAAACATCTACCACGTATACAGTCTGGCCAGGCACTGTAAGAAGTGATTCACAGTTTTCACTCTCTGAAAGCCTAAAATCAGATTTACCATGCTATTTTCTTATAGTGGCCTTTGTTCTCCTTAACTAAAGATGATATTTATGAAGGTAACAACACTCTTTCTCATGGGCTGCTAGTTCAAGTGAAAAACTATTATGGCTATATAATAGACATTGCATTTACTGACCAAAAATAAAAAGAAAGTCCCAATCAAGGATTGTCAAACATTAATCCTTGTCAAAAAGTAAAATATCTGATTAAAATATGTGAGAAAGAAAAAGTGAATTTCTAATGTCACCATCTATCACACCACTCCATTGCCTTCCATCCCAGACAGAAGGCATATTTATCTGCCTCTGTCTTCCCAGCACAAGCACCGAGGAACTTTCCCACAAACTGGCATTCTGCTCAATCCAGCTCCCATGTGGCACTGGCTTTTTCCTGGGCAGAAGATGAGAGCACCAGGTGCTGGTGGTTCTCATCAGCCAGGGTACACTATCACAGTGAGAAGAGCAGTATGAGAAGTCACCTGTAACTGAGAACTTTTACTTAAGCCAATATGCCATTCATCACACAGTGACTTGTTTTAAAGAGGCAACTGGTGACTGACCAGTACTACCAGGAGCATAAATAACAGTACATTTTCCTATGGATTTTCATGTATGTGTCCACAATCCTTCCCTTGGCTCATTGCAGAACTCCTCCTTTCTCTGTACCACTTTCTCTGTATTATTTTCAGCTTCCTCCATCCTCACTGTAATTTCAGCTTCCCACCATGGCTCTACTACTTAACTGCACTTTTTCCTACCCTCAGCAGTGCAAGCCACAATATCCCTGCCACAACGAGGATATTAAAAGGGTTCCACCTACTCACTTCCATGAAAGTTGTGAGAACTTAATACCTCTGAAAGAAACCATTCTTCCAGCTCAAATGCCCAATCAGTTTGAAAGACCAACAGAATCACTGCAAGACCATACTTCTTTAGGAGAAAAAGTATTCTCCAAAAGGAAACTTTAATGAAGTAAATCACTGACCAAAAATGCTAACATGCATGTCTTTCAATAATACAGTTCAGAGCAAGAACATAAAATCTTGTTTCTTATGTAACTTCACATAACTGCAGTTATTTAATTACTGCTCACCTCATTAAATAAAAGGATCGTCCTACTCTTAATATTCTTTTGCTTTTAACAGAAAAGTTAAAGCACTCCAAATTTAGATTCCATTCTGTCCTTCTGCAATGATAAACACAAGTCAGCAAAAGAAACCTAGGCTGTGCACTTGTGTTTACCTAAATGACATGATGTTCATGTAGAGTGAATGTCAATCTGTGCTCCTGTCAGAACAGTAATTAATTAAGCAACTGTCTTCAGTGATTCCTCTCACCTGAGTATTCATGTCCAGAATTTATACACAGCATTCTTTTGATGCAGATTGGAAAGAGAGATCTGATCCTTAGGAAGAGCAAGGATCAGATTGATTTCTGAGCTTATAATACATCTACACTAACATATTAAAGTATTTTGAAATTAGAAAAATTCCAGTTCTTTGATGGTTTCTCCATAAAGGAAAGCATTTTTACCAAAACAGCCATACAGGTGATCTTCTGTTCAGTGAAGAACCAAGTCGTCAACCTGGCTGTTCAAATAACGAAAACATCAGACAGGCTTCTGTCAGTCTCATTATTACTACTGGGGAATTTTAAACAGGGGTGAAATGAAACACAAAGCTCACTAAATCTGGGGAGTTAAGGAAGTCCTACAGTCCATGTTAGTATGCCGCTGCTGCTGCTGATGATCCAAGGGTTCTCTAGACACTCCCAGTGCCAAGATAAATCAACACCTAACCCCTAACACCTGAGCCCTAACACACTGACTGCAGCTAGGTGCTGTCAGAAGAGGTGAAACTGAGGTGAGGATGGTCAAACCGGCAGTGACCAACCCTGGATGCATAAGTTTCCGTACTGCACAACTTTCACTTGATAGGACATGAAAATGTAAAAAAAAAAAAAAAAAATTATTTCCTCTAACTTTAAGAAAACAAAATTGTATATACTGAAGGCCTTATCCAGCAATGGCTCCAAATTCTCCTTTTGATGATCTACAGAAGAGAACCATCCTTATTTATCCTTTTGACTCATACTGAAGCATAATTGCTGCACTTTTTTATTACAGCACCCATTTTCTCTCATTTATCCTGTTTTCCTTTTATTTCTTTTGATCTTCTACATTTATAGATCTAGAAACAGCTTTCTAAATTTTATTCTTTTTAATTCTATTGTGTTTTGGCTTTTTTTCCCTTTTCTGCAGCTTTTCAGGAAAGCCAGATACTGAGAGAGTGCCATTTTGCCTCGTTTTATTTATGCATTGTTTGTGCTGAAATGGAAGCCAAAAGATCAGGACTACTTCAGTTCTTAAGACACTGTCCAAGCCTGCAGCTATTTACTTACGAAATGATCATGTCGATGACTGTGTTGGAAGTCATTAGAGGTCTAAGTGAAAATGTCAAGTGTGATACAATACAAAAACTACAACAAGCTGCAACGTTACCCACAGCTGCAAATACTTCTTAGCACAGGTAAGGCACATTGAGATAAACTTTGCTCTTTCTATCCTGGTTTTGTCTGCCCATCAACTGCCCCCTATAGACTAATTTTGTTCTCCATCATAGACTGATAAACGCCCCATTTTATTTAAATGAAGCAGGATCTTGCTTTGCAAAAAAACCCCAACAAACCAATGAAACTGAATGATCAGGACTAAAGATAATAGCCTTCTTAAAGGTAAAACCACCAGGGTGAGAAAATATGTATGAGTGGAGTGGAGGGGAACTGCAGCCTTCTGGAGCAGTAGGTGAATATCTGGAACCAAAGTTGAAAGCCTAACAGGTAATCTTGCAGGTTAAAAAGATTTGTAGCTGCTAAGAACTGACTGACATGAGGAAAAAGTCAATGTTTACTCTAAAAATAGCAGAATTATGCATGTGATTTATTATTAAACTTCAGTCCTTGCAAGAAGGAAAGGTGTCAAAAATTTAGGCAAGGGTGACTCAAATTGAAGCAGATGGCCAGGCACTAATCTGTTGTTTCTGGTGACCAGCGACAGGACCCAAGGGAACGGCATGAAGCTGATTCAGGAGAGGTTCAGGTTAGATATCACGAAAAGGTTTTTCACCCAGAGAGTGTTTGGGCACTGGAACAGCTCCCCAGGGCATTGGTCACAGTACCAAGCCTGACAGAGCTCAAGGAGCATTTGGACAATACTGTCAGGCACATGGTGTGACTCTCAGGGATGGTCCTGCGCAGGGCTGGGAGCTGGACTTCGACGATCCATGTGCGTTCCTTCCTTCTGAGGATAGTCTATGGTTCTGGGAATCATACTAAAGAAACGTTCAGCCAGACCGCATTCACTAATTTGGCTAATGCTGAAGACAACTTTCTTCTGAGTCAATATGGCTCCCACCACCCTGAAAGACCAACTGTTCTCCTTCAGCATGACAACAGAAATCTTCCTCCATGCACTCCAACAGTCATCCTGCATCCATGAACACTAGTGAGACCTGGTTAATATATCTCACATAACAGACAGGGATGAAGTGCTTACCTGGTTAAGAGTAACCTGACCTAAGAGGAGCAAGCATCAAGTCGATGGGGCTCCTCCAGGACTGTATATGCTTCCCTCTCACAAATAGCAGCAAAACTGAACAAGATGAACAGCAGTGACATTTTGGTCATGCATACAGCATCCAGCTCCCCCTAGTCAGTCACTGTGCCAGCAGGGGCAGCAGGTGGCATTAGCATTTACCCTGAAGGCAACTGTGATCATTCTGAATTTCCAGACTTGTGTGAGAAAGGAGGCAGTGGAGTGGCCTGGAGACCACCTGCCGGTCTTCTTGGAGGCAGAACCGAGATGGCAGCCTGCCACAGGAAAGGAGCCAGCTTCTGCCCTGGTGACTGGCAGGTTTGGCCTTGATCCCTGGAGGAAAATGTATTGCTGCTGAAAAGGCAAGCCTGTCTGTGAAAGGCCAAAAAAACTATGAATGGACAATTACAGCTACACCTCATAAATCCCCTTGTTTTGGTACCACTTTACTACTTGTTTTGTATCTGAAAGAACCCATTTTAAGACACTAAATAAATGATACAGATTCTGGTGCTTTACTAAATAACTGGACATTCTTAGTAATTAAGCATTTATTCTACACAGTAGAAGGAAATATTCTAATGAACTGATTATATATTTTTTCCACGGCATGAAGCACATAAAAATAAGCAATTTCAGTAGTCATTATTACTGCTCCACTATATATTAATACATTTCAGATAAATCATTGCCTCCACTATAACTCAGCTACTGCTCCTGCAAATAAAGCAATACCTTGTTACCTAGCAACAAAGCAAGTCCTTGCTATGCTGCAAAAAAATACATAAAAAAGGAAATATATATATTTATATATTCCCTTCGTTTCATGTTGAGAGAACATCCATAAAGAACAAAGAATAATCCACTCAAATGCCCTCAAATTCAATATTTAAATAAAATGTTTGATCATCCACATTTCATGAGTATTTTCAGAAGCTTGGTCTAGATTAAACATGCATAACCTCTCGCTGACAATATAATGTTCTTGCTATGTATTTCTTGGAATATTTTAATGCATACATAAGTACATAACCATAACACACATAAGTCATGACAGGCTCTTAATGTTACATCTGATCTGTATCAGAATAGGAATAGGTATCACAGGGCGTGTTTAAAGTTTGCTTGCTTATGCTAAATCAGTTCCTCTCCCATTTAACACAGCAGTGCATAGTATCGCCTCTTACTGATGCAGTATCTCTTTTTAGGGTGCTGTCATTTGTACAAATTGTTCCTTGCGTTGCATTAAAAAAAAAAAAATGTACTAAAAGCCCCACTACTTTGTTGCTTTATATTTCATGTCTGTTTCTGATAGATTGTCAACACTGTGTGGTCAAAACCAAATAAAAGTAGCTCAGGAGTCCTACTCGTGTGGATGAGCTACAGAGTTGGGCAATGTGGAAATCTGACAGCAGCTGGTCAAATCTGAAATCTGAACTCTCTGGTTACCAGTATGTGCCTGGTCTGTGCTTTACTCAGAGCTGGAAGAGGCAGCTCAAGAATTCATGGCCCCATGACCACGAAGTATGAAGAGAGATCCTTCCCTATGACAAGGAATGCAATTGAGCTTGTGCAATAGAGAGAATATGAAGTCATTAAAATCGCTGTCCTGAAGGCCTACAGTTTCATTAGTAGGTTCTCACATCCAATATTGTCTAGGTCATCACATTGCCCCCAGACACAACATGAGATACATCTTAAGAGAAAGCAAATTTCACTTCAAATTTGGTGGCTAATCACATACCACTACTTCTAATCACAAATTAGAAGATCACTAAACACCACGCAAAAATTTTGAATGTTGCTCTTGGTAGCAACACCTACAGGGAAAGCATTCCTGAAACATTCTGTTAATGTTCTCTGGAAACTTTTTGAAGTCACCTATCTCTTAGCATGCAAGGATATTGGCTCAGTTAATCAGAGCACAAAGGTATATACAATCTATATCATGCTGCCTCGAACATCTGCTGCTGCTGTAATCCTTGATAATTCATAGCAAAAATATTCAGAAAATGGTATGCTTGCACCCAAAGGCACCTTAGTTTTTGTGGTTTTTGCCATTATCTCTGAGCTTTATATACTAGTTGGAAATTTTTTGCAGCTTGGTGTTGCCCATTTTTTAATACTCTTGCAATCTTTAACAACTAGGGATCATAGTTCACCCCTCAGAGGAATGTGTGGAGTTCAGTAAAATGCATAATGCATACAGAGGGGCAAGGATGAAGTATCAGCTACTGTTGTGTTCAAAAGCCTCTTGCAATAAAGATTTTAGAAGTTAGTGTAACACTGGAACTTATACATATTAGAAGGATAAAACAAACATCAAGAGACCATACCCTACAGGCTTTGCATGACGAAGTCTGTGCATATTGTCTCTCCCTCTGGAACACAGTCTTTAGTGACAGATGGCACAACCACTACCTACAGATGGCTCCAATGGGGGCTCCATAGCTTTGATAAATACTGCAATCAACTCCTAGGATAGGTATGGTTCAGGCAGCAGAGCAAACACAGGGAATAAATCCCTCAAAAACTCAACTGTATAAAATTCACACACATAGTATTATCCTAAACAGTCAGATGAAAGTCCAGGGCTCTTACTGAGCTGACAGAAATTCAGGACTACTTAAGAGGAGGTCAGTAGTTTAGGATAAAAGTGTTTGAAATGAGCATCACTCAATTTCTTATCTACTTCATCCAGAAAAACATTTCCACTTTCATCACGGACCAAGTGCTCCTGGTGAAAGTATTCTTGCTTTCCAGTGGGATTTGTTATACTTTGGAGGAGCAATCAACCCTATCACCAAACAAAGTCTTGGTTTGGTTTGTAGAAAACAGCCTTGCCTCAGACAGATGATTCACTACAGTGAGCAGAAGTATTTGAATCTACTACTCTAATAAAATCAAAAGTCATGGACTGATACTGGAGCTATTTGTAGCAGACTAGCACCATCTTCTTCTAATCTTCTATAGAAGGCTTCAAATAAAAGCAACTGGAGCGATTTCATAAAGGAACATTTGCTTTAGTTGAGCCAATGCCTCAGAGACTCTGCTCTCTCACTCCTTACTGTTCAAAAAACCAAATATGACTTTGCAATGTCTTTTGTGGCAACACAGGGCTAGTGATGAGCCACATCTGCTATGACAGAATCATAGAATATTTTGGGTTGGAAGGGACCTTCAAGAACATCTAGCTCCAACCCTCCTGCCACGGACAGGGAACCTTCCACTAAATCAGGTTACCCGGAGCCCCATCCAGCCTGGTCTTGGACACCTCCAGTGACGAGGAGATCACAACCTCTCTGGACAACTTGTTCCAGTGCCTCACCACCCTCACAGTAAAGAATTTCTTCCTAATACTAATCTAAACTTACCCTCCCTCACCTTAAGGTCATTCCGCCTTGTCCTATCACTATATGCCCTTTGGGAAGAGCCCCTCTCCAGCCTTCTTACAAGCCCCCTTTGTTGTTGTTACCTGCATTCAGCCACTCACACTTTGTGCTGTTTGGCACAAGAGCTTTCTCCCAAGTGGCATCTACCAGAATGTTCTCATTGATGAAGCACTGCAATGCTATGGACAAATATGCAATTCAAAATACACCGATTCCATAAACTTCAGATAGTCAGTTAAATAATAGGAATATTGCATTCTCAAGGTGATGTCAGAGATGCACTCTGTAAAAACTAACATGCCCTTTGCTCTAATTTGCCTAGTCCCTGTAATGTGCATACCTAAACATAAACACACGTAACTATCAAAGTATCTCCCTGATACATTAGGAAGGCGGACTCAAGCTCCATGCAGAGTCCTTGGATTAGACAAGTTCCCCAGCCTGCACCTGGAGTATAACAGAAAACAATACCTTTACAGAATCCTCACAAATGTAGCTCAGCAAGTCTTGTATCCCAGAAAATAAAACAACCCTACCCCATTAGCAGGAACTATTTTGGTCTTTCAAACCAGCCCTATCAAAATCTAAACAAGAATATGCCTATTGGATTCTCATCTGTGGAAAAAGATACCAGAACACAAATAACAATAATTTAAACCTTAATTATGGTCCAATTAATACAGTATCTAGAATCAATCCTGAAGACCTGAAGTTTCTATTCTATTCTGCCATTACTGTTTTCCAGACTACAAACATGAAACATTAAAATTGCTGTTTTCAACTACTCCTCTTCACAATTTAACAAGTTTACCTTCCCTAACTTTCAACCCTCAGACCCTGTAAATTCAGAGCACTGTAGAGTGAGGAAGAAGTCCTCTTGTCAGAGCTTCAAGAAATAGAAAAAAACCCTTTATCTAAATTTTTTAGGATGATTAACTAACACAATTTTTATCCCTTCTCAGATTATAGAAAACCATGACTGATACTCTTCTTTCTGAAAAACTGCTGCGTAGAAAAGGGAGACAGAGTTTGCTAAAATGTCAATGTAGTTTCTGAATGCATCACACAATCTTTTGTAGTATGTCAAAAGGATAAACAAAAACACTCCATGTGTCACAGTCTACAAAGGGTATCATGTTTGATAGCCTAATAATGCATGACAGGTCTCTTAATGCTTCCGATGTATCAGTAATTATGTAAATGCCTTCAAATTTGATTATACATTCAGACACACCATTAAAGTTTGAGCCAAATTCAAGCTGCTTTATCTGTGAATTCAGCAACGTGAAAACCTTTAAACCAAACTCGTTTGGTTCATACTGCTGGACCCTCTGCTCACCACAGCAATGTGTAACAAAGAGTGACTTGAAGTTATATTACAATCCTCTAATCCTCATTTTGAAACTGTAAAATATGAGGATGCCTCAAGACTGAGTTAAGCTTCAACCACCTGCTTCCTCCTATGCACATGGAGATTCAGAGCTTTGTCTCATCACTGGGGCCCAGTGCTGAGGTAGGAAGTCAGGAACAGGAGGAACAACAGGAAACTGAATGGTGAGATCCATCTTGGAGACCATCAGTTAAGGGGATTCTGCACACACACTCTGGAAGGGCACCACCACGTCTCCTTTGCCCATGGAGAAGCACAAAGGCATCAGGGCAAAAGGTCAGGATTTGTTTTTTGGAAATGGCAGATGTGAATAGTGAAGTATAAGATCCATAATATAAAAGTATAAAACTTAAGTCTAAAAAAAACCCAGGGGGAAGGTAGAAGAAAAAATTTAAGATAAACCAAAAAGAATAAATTCCACTTAGTTTACACATTCAAATCAACCTCTTTAGGGACACCTGACTTGTAAGGATTTCCTACATTCCTAATAAATTAAAGTAATACTTCAGGGATGTTATTAGCTTTTAACAAGCCCCCTCACTCTCTCAGTTATGTCTGCATTAGGATCAACATAACAGGGTTTTAACCAGAACAGGGCTGTGGTGGCTGAAATAAGATATTCTAAAGATAAGATTTATAAGAATGTGACACATCAGCCCCTAGCAATAGCAACAATACCAGATATAGCTTTTGTATAATGCATGAACACAGGATTACTTCCATGAATCAACAGTTTTGCATTAAAGTATAAAATCATCATCACATAAGATAACTAAAAGTGAAGATTGATTAGAAAAGAAGAAATTTTACTTTACACGAGTATTTGTACCTCCAGTATAGAAAGAGATTATGAAGGTCAAAGAACAATACTATTACTTAAGTTACATAACTCAAAGCAGGGTGCATGTCAATGTAAAAACAACATGGAAAGATGACTGCTGTTTTGTGTTTATTCACTGCTTCTAACTGAGATTGTTTATTTTACACTACTTCTGTTCTAAACTGCTTTTGCAAAAGAAATTTTTTCACATGAACTCTAATTTTTTCTACTGTAAGTCAAGGAAGACATTTTTAAAAATCAATCCTATGCGATGCTCTGCAGATAAAAGAGGATCCTTCTCTAGCAAAGATCTCAGCATAGATTACCAGTCTCAGACACCAAAGAGTGAGAAGCTGGGGAATCAGTTCCCAGTCTGACCAAGTTACTGTCCTCAGCTGAGGTGGTCTGACCACTATGGGGCATCACCAAGTCCTCGGGCCCCAAGCGTGTAAGACACTGTACCATACCGAGAGTCAGCAGAAGCAAGCAGCAGCTTTTCTTTACGTGTAAAAGTATTTAAGAAACTGGTTAAAAAAGGAAGAAGCTTCCCAATTTTCTCTTAACTACAGTAGTCTTTAGTCTCTCTAATAACCAAAAACTAAAATCTCAATGCCATCAACTATTTAAATGGAAAAAGAGTTGCTATTTTGTAGGCTATGATTTGCTCTCTAGCTTATGTTTTTAATAGCATATATTTTTTAATGAACATTAACAATATTTTCATTACAGAAGGGTAGCGCTGCAGTACTACCCTTAAATATCAAGGCCAAAGGATTTCAACAAAATTTTCGACCTAGGAACATCCCTTGCTTGTATATACAGTGGAACATGGCATATTTAGTGAAATATACTTCAAAGGGAAACTTAACACTCTTCAGCCAAGCTTTTCAGATCAGGACCACCTAACATTAGTTCCCTATTTCCACAGCTGAGCATTTACAGAGAATATTAACTATACTAACATTTCCTCTAAAGGCACCTTTCCCTTTGAAAACCACATATCGAGTTTCCTCTTCGACATTTAATTTTCTTTGAAGTTTTAGCCAATTAACTGGTCAATGCAAATGAATCAAGAAGTAAATAAAATCACGTTAAAAGACGGCATCTTTAGCAAGACTCCACAGGGTTTCTCTCAGTGTCAGAGCTCTCATGACTGTGACAGCAGTAGGGAGATGCTCTCTACCTTCCGAAAGGTACGTCAGGAGCAGCCCAAACGCTGCCTCACTGCAGTGGTAACTGAACACACTCTATTGCTTGTCCTTCTTCCTAGTATCCAGGAAGATTACTCCTGACAAGGTACCTGACACAAACTCTTCAGCCTGTGCAGTCAACAGAATCAATGGTGCTATGACAATTTTCACTAGCTGAGAACCGTGTTCAAAACCTCTGAGTGCAAACCCTCAGGGTACGTGATGCTTCCTTCCCCTGCCCTACGCTTCCCTGTGCATATCATCACTGCAGAGCTGCTGCTTAGTCCCAGACAGCTCTGTAAGGAACAAAAATGGCAACAGCAAGGAATGGGCATATACAACTACAGGTGTAAAGGGCATATTTCATCCAGGTAAACCCAAAGATTATCCTGCACTGGTTGGCAGGTGCTTATGAAAGGAACATGATGTGGACAGCATTAAACAACTAAACTGGTAATTACTGTGCTGTGACTGTGACTAACACATACACAAAGTATTTAAAAGATAAGTATGGAGCTGTCTGGCGGGGTGCTGAGATGGTTCAGAGCAGGCAGTGATTTGGAAGCACTCAAGTCACGGCACCACAAGATGATTCCAAAATCTGTATCTTGTGCTAAGGCAATGGGTCTGTTAATCTTTCACACAAGTTAAAGATACCCTTGCCAACAACAAAAATTAGGATCAATACAATTCAAGCAGAAAATGATAGTTGTAATATTTAATGTTCTTTCCATATTTTAATGCTTAAAGAAGTGCAACTTTGAAGTATAGAGACAATATTGAAGATTTATTGTCATTTTGCACAAGTATGTAAAAATGACATGGTTTGTTAATTAATTATATTAATAAGCAGTGGTGAAATCCCTAGGAAAAGGTTAGAGCAACAGGTTTTTAAACCTGTCAGCACCAGTTAAACATAACACTTCTATGTGAGTTTTTAAATGAAGATGAGGTTTGGAAGTTTTTTTATAGTATGCCTCCTGTAGAGCCAATTTTTGCTTCTGAAATGCCCAAGCTGGGCATAACATGGATTAGAATTGAAAAATACTCACAAAAGCCTATGGAAATCCTTGAATTCTTGTCTCTTGCTAGTGCTAAGAGCCAAATCCCTACCACATTCAGATTTTAAAGAAAAATAATAACTTACATCCAGTTTATAATAGCTTCAGTAAAAATACAATGAATCATACAATACTTCCCTTAGGTTTTGCTAAAGTATTTTTCTGTGTGACTATTCACTCCAATATCTACTTACCTCTGTGGTGGTTTATTAATACTGGTACAGAAAATTGAAGTTCTATGTATTTTGATCGTATAATTACAACACAGGTGCTTCACAGACCATTTGGGTACACATTAATAATGTGCTTTCCAGGTGGCTGCACTATTAACAAAGTAACACTTTTCCAAGGTTTAGAATTATATCTGAAACATTCCTGGAAAATAAAAGCATTAAGAAAGCACAACAGTGACATAACAGCTCTTTGATTACTGGATTCTGAAGGAGATAATTAGCCAGTTTTCAGTTAAGTTAAAAATTAAGTGTTTTAACTATTTGCAAACTGACATTTACCAGCATATTTATTTATGCAGTGACACTAAGATTGTATAAACAGTAAGAATTTACTAGATTATTTTTACAAGCACTTTTTATGATTCTTTTTAAAATTATGAGAGCTTTAATATCAATTTCAGTGGGTTAAGATGAAGCTTGAGAACAGTGAGATGATCACATATTACAATAGTAAAACTTCTAGAATTAAAATTATTCCTATTATACATGCATACACACATACATAAACACACATTTTAGTATTATAGAATAAATCTTGATGAATACTGTAACTGACTTTGCATTTTCCTATATTGGGAATAATTACATCCAACCATTTTTACGGCTCACCAATTTACCAGTGGCTTGTACCATCATTGATTGTATTGAGATATTTAGAAATAAAGATATTGTGTGTAATAGTGTTCTTCACTGAACAGATACACGAAGAAGAAAGAAATTATCTTCAGTATATCCATGGTAAAAGAGACATATATTCTCACTGATATCATAGCAAGAGCTTTACTTTACAGCACACAGAACCAGCAAAGGCAGCCTACATGCAAATACCCGGAAATACTGAAGGTCTGACTCCAAACTGCAGCCAGGAGGACCAGTCAACTAAGTGAAGAGTTTAGAAAATCATCAACAGTTGGACAAGCAAAACAAGTGGTTATCACCTTCATATGTCACCATGTTTGAATGTACCACAAAACTAAATGTTTATTCTCCACTGTAGAGAAGCACTTTCTGGAAAAAAGAACTTCAAAAATGAAACAATGGTCCAAAATATTCTGTCAAACAGGCAAAACTCCCTGCTGACTTCATCTGCTATTATTGCAGCTATTATTTACCCTTTTTACAGCCTCAGAACTTAAAACATTCTAAACAATAGAAAAAACTCTCTCAACGTTTGCTGACTGCGGGAAACAAGAGCAGAATGAAGAACAAACCAATTACATGTAATGAACTTCATATAAATCACCTTGGATTTCCTGCATCAAAGAGCTGGAAAAATGTAAGAAAGGAGACATATCTTTCCTTAACATGTCCCAGTTTTGTGCTTCTAGAAAGAGCAAACTCCAAAGACAAAGGCCTGGGAGAAAGAACTTCCATCTGAAGCTTCTCAAGACCCCACCAGACACTTATTTCAGGCACTGCCAGTAAGCCTGCAGCATGTGTGGTACATTTAGAAAAAACAGGATGGTTACAATTACTTAGTTCTGAACCAGCTGGAATTTCCAGTTGGTTTTCCCAAAGGAAAATTACTCTTCTTTTAGCAAGGGATCATGCAAGTCTTGGAAACAAGCCAAGATATGAATATCCACAAGGAAAAGAAAGTACAATCTTAACCATCCACAGAGTGAGTATATTCCAGTGCTGAAGACTGCTTTCTAACACTGAGCAAGTGCCCTCAAGTGATAGCACAGCCAGAGATTTTAGAAGGTCCTCAGATATGCTGTCATTGCTCATTACTTCTTCTCTTGATCAAGCTGTGTTTCAGGCATTTGACTTTAACCCAAACTCAGTTCTCAGGGCACAGATATATTGGGATTTGAGTCCTAATGAAAAAGAGACAAATGCTGGGTATTGTTAACACTGATAACCCTGCAGACCCTATGTTCTTGTTATTCCCCTAGAGATACCATGAAGATACTATCCAACCTCACAGGATGGGCCAAGCAGGGACCAAATATCATTTGCCTTTAGGAAAGGCAGTGTAAAACTCGCTAAGATTTTCCTCAGTCAACTGAGTTAGAAATAACCCACCGGTAAGAGGCTGAAGGCAGTAAGAAAGGAATGGAGGGAGAACAGATATGGTCCTGGATTTTCTCTGTACTTGAGCATTTTCATGACAATAAGAAGCACTTTGACTCTGTGATCAGAGGACAGAGACAGTCTCCAGGAGATGTACCAGCACTTCTCAACCAAGAATCACCATCCCTTTAACAAGGAAGAAAGGCTATCTCCCTGGTGATTTTCCTTTGGTTAAGGTTTGTCCAACACCAGTATCATCACTCCCTTAGGCCAGACATAACAATTGCTATCTGCACCTAACATGAAGCTGAGCACAAACACCATCTGAAATGTTGCAAGATACTTCACTTCAGAGAAATTCATTGCGGGGTGTCAATGTCAACAAGATCCTTTAACACTATGCTCAAGTTTGTGAGAGTGAATCCAGCCCAAGTTTGAGGTTTTTTAAAATGAAGAATCTTTGGAGAGAGGAAGAAATGTTTCCTGCTTGACTGAAGGACTTTTAGAAAAATTCTACTGCTCCAGAGTATGTAAATAGAAAAGAAGGAAAACAACCCCAACCCAACACCCTGTATCTCCTCTTTTCTCCGAGTACTGAGCAGTATGTAAGTCCATGTGAAAAGCAGTCTGACCACTGAAACTGACCCAAAAATGCCTCACAGTCTTTACATGTAATCTGTAAACCAAGACAAGCTCCAAGAGCAATTCAAACAGACGCACAGACTGATGCTCGATAGAGCTAAGCAGTTGAGAATAAGGTATGTGAAGACCTGCATCTTTGAACCGCAGTGCCCAAAATACTCAGTTTAACATGCTGAAACACTCTAACAAACTTACAACCTTTTGAATCTTTTCTCCTCAAAGGCAAAGAAATACGGAAAGACTATGGACAGAGACAGCAAGCAAACTAAGACAATGAAACACCTTCCCCAGCTTAATTACCTTGTCAAAGCCATATTTACTTGCAGCATAACCCTTTGATACTTGGAACCATGACTACTGTCTTGTCGACAAGCTGGCATAGTTGGCACACGGACTAAAAGATCAAGTACAAGCAGCCCTCTGTTATTGCCTAAACAAAGGGAAAAATTGCATCGGATTGTAAAGAGTGCCAGTATGGTACAATTTTCTGAAGGTGTTATTCTCTGGAATTTGACTGTGATTTCTTAAAAATAAGCTTGCAGCTCATAGAACTGTGAAGACAACATTGAAATTGTGAACTAGTATAAGCCAGTACGTTCCCAAATGTACAAACAATACCAAATCGCATCTCTCAGAGTAAAAACTGGCCAGTTCATCACAATGCATGTTGATTTACAAGATTAATATAAATTTCCAACATTTAATAAGCAAAGCATTATGATAATAGGATCATCAGAAAAAAATCTAGTCATTGTTGGTATTTGGCAAATGAATAAGCTTGGACCCAGAATGGTGCCATTCACTCATCTCTGCTTTAACTTGCAGTCTGCATGCAGAGCAGGTCTCAGGACCAAGAGCTGAAAGAGCTCAAGTCCAAGGCTTGACAGTTTTTCAGTCTGCCCAAAGCAAGGTGGGAATTTACTATTTGTGAAGAATATTATTCATTATGCCTATCACTAACAGGTAACAAATAAATACAAAGATCCTTACCAAAATCCCAATTGTTCAATGTTAAAGCAAAACCTGCATCCTCCTGATGGAAACAAATTAAAATTAACATTTCTGACAGGGAATTCTGCTTTCTTCGACACTAAAGTGTCTTGTTCTTGGAATGACATTATGACTGATCTAGCTCTCTCTTAAGTTCCTCAGCAGCAAAACTTTTACCTAGAGCCAGTTTGCTTTAGGTTCTTACTTTAGTGCAGCCACCTTTGATGGCAGCTTCATTGCCAGTTCTGTTCCCAATTTTCACATCCTCCCTTTTTAACTCCATGTGCCCACTTCCAGTTAGAGTTGTCATTCTTCCCTCCCCCTACCCAAGAAAAACGCTAAGAGAAAAAGCAGCAGGCCCTCAGCTTTCTGAATTAATTTTGGGGTACTGCATTTCAATGCCTTCTAAGTAGAATGAATATGTATAGTACATTTTAATTTGCCTTCCTACTGGATAAATTTATCTCTTCCTGACTATCACATCTCCTTTCTCTGGAAAAAAAAAAAATTATACAGGAGCTCACCAATAGTACAGAAAGCAGAACTTACTTTGGGCTCTTCTACTTCTCATCTGTCAACCATTCGCACAAATTCTTGAAATGGAACTTCTCAGGTGTGTAAAGTTAAGAGGGTGTGGGAGCGACAGCACAACTGCAGCTTGTATGTGTTATACTCATGTATCAAAAAGAACAGATCTCTTACTGAGCAACTGCCAACAGACCAAAATTTTCTGCAAAAATCACTTGCTCTTCATTTTTTTCAGAGGACCACTGAAATTTTAGAATGCTATCAGAATGGAGCTTTAATTAATCCTAATTATACACCATAGGATCAAGGTTTTGTACTCAGCAAACAAGTATCAACTTTACATGAGCGTTTACAGTTTATGATCATATTTATTCAGGAAAAAAAAAGTCATATGAACAACCTTCCACTGAGGTTTTTTTCTAGCAGGTGACTATATTTTGGCATATACAGAGGAGGACACAAATTGGTTCTTAAGGTGCATTCAAATGGGAAGTCACTATCCATCATGCCAGGGTCTAGTCTAACAGTATTTTGTGCCTCGTTAAAGGAACAAGTTAAAACGTTCTGTAAGGAATCATAAGATACGTTCTATCGGTAATCCTGTCACTGTAGCATTCCTCATTAGTACTGCTGCTCCTAAGAACGGTACGGAGTACACCTTGATTTTGTGCATGTTGGCACACATTGCCACTGCTCGCACAGCTAAAGGAATTTTGCTCGGCACATGGCAACATGCATCACTCCACATGCTAAAAATGCTCAGGAAAACTGTTACTGCACGTGTGCAGCAAACTAAATTCCAAATTAAATGCTAAGGTATCATTTGTCTCCCGATACCAATGCTGCCTTCTCGCCGTAAGGTACAATAAATGTTCGTATTTTTCAAACACGAGCCTTTTCTGAGATACGGAAACATAAACCATCATTCTGATCTTTACACACTTCTGCTTTCCATCCCTTTTATTCTTTCTCCTTTTTTTTTTTTTTTTTTTTTAAACAACCGTAACACTTCACCCAACTAGCGTTCCTGAAGAACCGAGCGGACAACCACAGGTGCCGTGAAGGCGAGACCTCACTTGGCAAGTTTCGGACCAGGGCACACCACGGCCAAGTTAGCAGACCCAAGCAAAGAGAGCTTTGCAGCGCACACACGGACACGGCCCCCCCGACAGCCGCTGCTGCGGGCTCTGCGCGCCGCCCTGCCGCTCTCCCGTGCGGCACCAGAGGTGGGTGCCCACCTCCCCCCTCCCCTGGGATTCATCACCGCTCCGAACGGCTCGGACGGAGCGCACCGGGGCGGGCGGGGCTGCCCGGGACGCCCTGTTCCCGCGGCCAGGCCAGCCCGGTGAGAACTCACGAGCCCCGAGCACCGGCTCCGTCAGGCGCCTCAAGCTCCGTCCGGCCCGCCGCCCACCGCTGCCCCGTGGCCGCCTCCCCGCCGACCCCCGCCCGCCCCGGAGCGCGGCGCCCCGCAGCGCCGCCGGGCGGGAGCTGCCGCCGCCGCTCGCCCCAGCGGCACGGGCGAGGCGAGGGTTGACATAATCCGGCGAACGCAGCAACCGCAGCCACCGCCGGCTCCCGCCCGCCCGTCCCCCGGGGTCTGCTCCCAGCTCTTCCCTTCGCCTGGGGCCGGGGAGAGACACCCGCGCCGGGTCCCCGGCTCCCGCTCCCCCCGCGCTCCGGGCTGCGCGGCGGGGCGGGGGCGGTGCCCGGTGGCCCCGTGCCCGGCCCCCCGTGCTCGCCCAGCACCTCCCCTGGCCCCCGGTCTCACCTAGGAGCGGCGGCGGCGGGCTGAGCTGCCGAGCCCGGCGGGGGCGGGGAGAGAGGGGGGGCCCCGACGTCTGCTCCGCAGCCGCTACCCCTCCGCGCTGAGCATCTTCCCCGCGCCCCGCGGTGAGTCAGGCAGGGAGAGCGCCGCGGAGCCGCGCACACCGGAGCCCCCGCCGCCCTCCCCGTCCGGCCGCCGCCGCCGCCGCGCGCGCCCCCGCCGGCCCCCGAGCCCCCCTCCCGCTTTCCGCGGGGCCGCGCGCGCGCGCTCCGGGCCGCGCTGCCCGCGGGGGGGGGGAGGGGCGGAGCGGGACGGGGGCGCGCGCGCGCGCTCACCGCGGCTCGGTGCGGTCCCGGCTGCGGCGGGCGGGAGCTGCCGCGGCGCCTCCCCCGGCCCCCGCCGTTACTATGGATATGGGCCCTGCGCGCCCCCGCGCACACCGCGCGGGCGGGGCGCTCCCGCGCGGCGCCGCTGCCCCGGGCCTGGCGGGGGCCGCCGAGCGGAGCCGGGGCGGCGCGGGGGCCGGGGGAGCCGCCGGCGAAACTCCGTCCCCGCCGCCGGCTGGCGAACGCCTTCCCTTGCTCCCTCGGCAGAACCACTTAACCACTTTTTTTTTTTTTTTTTTTTTTTTAAACACGGGTGTCTAAATCGCATCCGAGCTCGAATTCCTGCGTTAGTACGAACAAATAAGCATCCCACGAGACTGTTTACTTCGGTAACTGCATCCCATTAAGCAGCACCCGCACTGTCTAATAAATGAAATAAAATACAAAAGATAACGCCCCTACAATTTAACTTTACAAAATGTCAGAGGACAGAGTTGCACTTTCAGTCCCCCATGGCGGCTCTTATCTCTTACTCTGCTTCCCTGAGGAAGTTATACACTTGATGGCTGAGCACATTATCTGACAAGCTCAACCGGTGGAGACTGGAAGAAACATTTTCCCAGGTCAAAAAATTTTACTCAGTTACAGCAGGTGAAGTCATGGGGAGGATGTGGTTAGTAACGCCTGCTGCATTTCTCCAGCCCACTCCCGGCAGATCTATCCAAGACATCAACCAGGCAGGTGCCTCAGGCCCCAATCCTGCCTTTGGAGGCTTTCTGTTTTCCATGAAATAAAATCCTTGATAAACAAGTGGAAGGAAAACTAAGTGTTTCTCTCTGGGCACCACAGCTTTACACAGACAAGTCACAGTGCTGAAATTCAGTGTCATTTTCAGCCTCTGCAAGAGGAAGAGCACTGATGAATGATGTAGTTAGTAGCTGCAGATCCAGCACACCAGCAAGGCAAACTTTCCAGGCGTACAAGTTCACGGTCAGATTTCTCAGAGATCTCACACTGATTAAATGTAGAAGCCTAATTCACTAGCCCTTTCATCTGGCACGTTCAACTGCATGTGCTTATACAGAACTTCAAACATAGATGGCTTTGAGCACCAAAATAAATTGTGTTTAAGGCTCCGAGTGTATGTCCCTCAGAGCATTAATTAGGTCTCAAACTAGTGCTAAGCTGCATTTTTTCAAAAGCAAATCTTTCAAGGAGTAAATGATCATATTAACGAATGGTTCTCTTGGTTACAGAGTTGATAACGTGCACATAGCCATGAGCTCAGCAACTTGTAATGGGTTGGCTGGACTGACTCAACCACAAGATAGTGCTGACTTTGAATGCACTGGTACGTGTGTGAGTAAAGGCAGCAATGTTTGCCTATGAATCACTAAGATAAACTGCTGATTATTTAAGGGTTGAAAGGAATGCTTAAAGTAGTAATGAAAACTCCTAGAGATACAGTTTTCCATATTGTAACTGATTTCGGCTAATTACTCCTGCCAAAATAATGTTGGGGAACCCTAAGCATTAGTTTGAAAGCACATTTTGGGATAAGATTTGGAAAGTGATTTTGATTTTAACTGAATACTCTCTGCTTGTTCGCAGAGCTGCATTGTTTCAATAAAATCTTACAGTCTGGTGTTTATATAGATTTGATGTAGCCCATCTGGAGAAGGACTGGACAGAATACAAAAGTTTAGTTTCATCCTGAATCTGGAGAAAACATAAACATTTTGCAACACTTCCTGAACAAAATTCCAAAGACTGAGGCTGTAAATATGAAAATGTCCATTTCAAAACATTTCTTTTTCATCTTTTCAAAACATGTCAATGCAGTTTAAATTTTTACATCTAAATTGTCAGTATCACTTTTGTTCTGACATGAACAGGTCTTTTCAAAGTAGATGCTTTGGCAGCATTTCCTTAAAATGTTGAATGATGTTTATGGATTTGTCTATATTTTTCCAACACCTTGGGTCTCCACATCTCTATCCCTGCAACTAACAAGACTTTTAGCACAGTTCCAACTTGCTTTGTCCTGGATTTTGTGATCTGCATTTTTAAATTGAAATCAGATCTTTAGTATCGGTGGGATGTGATCTATTAACAACTGTCTGAATTAGGAGCAATAATTAAATGGAATTGCTAAGCCAGAGGAGGAACCAGTTAAGGCTGTCAGCATGAGGCCAATGTGATGATGGCAGAGCATAGCAGATGTGCCAGCCGTTTTCTATACCTGCCATAAACTTCATTACTTCCACTAATTGTAATGTATTCCAGACTATAGCAGCTCTCCATGAAGGAAAAAAGTGTGTAACACCTAGCAAATCCTAGGAAAGGATGAAGGTTTCTAGCAAGATGGTGAAAGAAAGGGCATTTTTAGACATTTAGAAGCTCAGTGAAGAGGCGAACATGAACCCAGATTTTGTAATGTTTTGACAGGGAAGATGCGCATGATTTCCCCACTAGGTACATCTCCCATTCTGTCACTCTGGCTTTCTTTTTGCCTGGATTCCTTTCCAGCCAGTAGCACTTTCTCTAAGGTCTGACCACCTACAGGTGAGCAGATGCCATGGTGTCTTGGGGTGACTTTATGATGCTGTATCCCCTATGGGCTGCTCTATGCCAGACATGCATCCTGTGCCTTTCTGTGCCTTTAAACTGGGTCCAGGAGAGGGGGAAGAGAAGCCGAGTGAATTCTTCAGAGCGGTTTTGTGTTCAAGGACACATACACTCCCCTGCGTTCTTACAGCTGCAGAGCCGAGGAAGCAGCTTCCTGCTTTTCCCCAGTTTTCGGCTGTGTTTCTCACGACAGTTAAAATTCTTTGCTTTTTAGCTAGCCTGCTAGCTGAGGCAGGACAGTTTTGTCCCTGGGACTTTGGCTTCTTCTTCTTCTTTTCTTCTGGACTGTTCAGCAACACCAGAACATCACCGAGAGGCCCCACACCATGGCCTGGGGTGGGGGGCCCACGCTGAACCCCAGCCGTGGAGAGGGCAGAGTCACACCTACAAAGAACTCTGAATCTACCCAGGTCTTCTTCACAGCAAGAGGTTTTATTATTTAACATGATTAATTCTCTTTTTTGGTGCCTGTGTGCACCCTGCTTGTTAAATAAATAGGTTTTTTTTCACTTTCCTCCGAAGAATTTCTTTCCGAACCTGGTGGGGGAGGGGCTGCTGAAATCTGCCTTCTATTAGAGGATACATTCATTTCGGATGTTTTCCTCCAAATTTGTCTCAAACCGGAACACATGGCTGTGTCAGTGGTGAGTGAGCCATGTCTGCACCTGCACGCTGTCATCAGCCCAGACAGTTGTACCTGGTGGTCTTGCCCTGCTCATGTCATGGAGCTGAAGAGAAGTTGGCTACTTGGCATCCTGACAGGGCCAGATAAGATAACAATAAATGAAGTGAAGGACCTCTGTCATAGCAGGACTGTACATTAGAATACCTCTCAGTCTGGTCTGTTAGGGAGATCTGGTACTCTAAAGGGAAAAAAAATTGCTTCTCTCATAGCCAGGAACAGGCCATTTCTTCACTGAGTGTTACAGGCTGGACAGAGATGGGGTGTGAGAAGCAGAGACTGTGGACAGACTGCAGTCCTGGCTTGAGGGCCATGGGGACAATTCTGTGTTTCAATAAGTGGGATGGCTGTCTTTTCATGAAGGCAGTGTAAAACCTTATTTTAGTAATGGGGATATAGGTAGAAGAGACTGGGATTCATTCAAAGAGTTTTAGTGAATACTTTTCTAAGCTTCAAAATCTTAGATGTGTATGTTGAGGCCAAACTTTGTCAGTGATATGAGTGGATCTGATCACAAATGTAATTTTCTTTTCTTAAAAATTCACTGTGATTTTCCTTGAACTGATCAGCAAAGAATGCTGATGTGCTGATAACAGTGATCAAAGCTTGGTTCAACACTTCATTTATCTGTAGATTTGTAGATCACTGTGAGGAGCTGCTATAGTGGTCATGATTCTTCTCATAAGGAATTAGGCAGTTTGCTTTCCCCTTTACAGCGATGAGACAATCCTGTCAAATTGTTTGGTTCTGTGAATGGCTTCAGAATTTTTTTGGGTGCCATTACATATTCCTGCTATCTTCATCCACTGTGACTGATTTGTGGACCTGGTTCTCTCAGCTGATGTGATGCTAGAGGGAAACTCCTAAGTGCTAAAAGCTGGAGAACAGTGGACACCGCGTGATTCTCCTGCCCTGGGAGTGGCTCAGGCTGAGCAGCAGTGGTTCAACTCGGGTGTCTTCAGCAATGTCAGATGAGGAGTGCTACTTGCTAACCAGCCTCATGGGAAAGGACTACCATTATTGTAATTGTCTGAATGAAATTTATCTGACCAGTAGGGCACTATGGTGAAGAAGTCTCCATTCCTAGAGAATGGCTAGAACAGGATCTGCTTTCTTGTACTCATCTGGTATTGACATATACCTTAAAATCAGGTACTCTGGGGAATTCCTCATTGTTGTGGAAACCACCTGTGGGCAGCAGCATTCCATAGATTCTAGTCCTGAGTCACCTGCACGTGAAAGTAGCAGAAATGTCTTCTACAAATGAGATTGCAGAAATGGGAGAGTTGGATTATTTCTGGAAAAGGATCACCCTAATCTATAGCATAGAAGACCGTTTCAAATAAAGAAACCAGTTACCACATGCATAGAGTTAATTACATCCCAGATTTCACAGGCTTAATCCATAAGTATCACCACACTGCACATTGATGAGTAAGTCAAAATAGACCTAGATTTTTAACAAAATGGCCCCTGAAAGTTATTTTTTCTACTGACAAACTATGTTAGATATATTTTCACAGAATGTGAAATCTGTTGAAACATAGGGAGGAAATCTGTTTCCTGCTTAAAATTCATTGTTAATAAATACTTAATTAGCTTCATACTGCAAGTTTTAGTCATAGAAAATTGTCTTTAGCAATGAAATTTATTTCTGAAAATAAGTTGAATCAGCTTCTTCTTAGTAAAATGTAAAAATACTGTATCCTGATTCTTCAAATAACTTCTCCAAAAGTTTGTGCTCCTTTTTTTCTTTCACCTTTACAGTGCTGTAAAGGTCTGTGTTATAATAATTTGACTCTTTTTTCTTAGAGATAAGATTTTGCTCATTTGAACTGCTTTGCTGATATCCATACTCTTACTGGTTTATAGTCTATCAAGGGATCTAGAAAGTTAAAGCAAGAGAAAATTAAATCACATTTTCAAGTAGAGAAGTGATCTTCATTAAAAAACAAGATAAAAAGACTGAAAATATTTAACTGGACTGCTTTTACAATCTTTTTTCAGAGCCATGTTGATTTTAAATTTCCCGAATAGGTACTGAGCAGATTGACTTTATACCATAGGTTATTAGAAGTACACATAAACATAATAATATTTAAATATTGAGTAAAGTAATTGCTGATGTATATTTACTGAGCAAACAAAATCAGAATGTGAATCTAAGAGATAAACAGAAAGCACATTTGAAAATTTTACTAGTAAATTATACTTGCCAAAATGCCCCTATAGCTGATATATATAGGTCCCTATAGCTGGGAATATACAGGTGAGAAAGGACACGTGGAGAGGGAGAGTTGCAAACAAGAATCACAGAAATCTGTGGCTGTGCACAGTCCTGGAAGTCCAGCACTCAATGAAAGACTCTGCACTTGGTAAAATCTGCTTACGTAATGCTCATGATATATAACCTGACAGAGACTGTAACTCTTGCACCAGTGCTGTAGCAAATCAGGACAAAGGGAATACACTAACTGAAGATAGATCGAACAGCTGTGTTGGCTCAGGTAGGAAGCAGAGACTTGAGTTTGAAGTGAGGAAGAAAAAGGAAGTTGTCATTTTTTGAACACAGAAAGCTAACAGAATGATGTTTTAAGCAGGGAAATCTCATGGGGAATTGAAGCCAGTCCTGCAAGCTTGCTTTATTTTCAGCTCTGGGTTAGCACTCAGACGATGGGATCCTGCTGTATAGCACAAACACTTCTGACAGCTTAAATATTCTGGAGAAAAAAGTTAAGGACTAGAAAGAAATCTAGCTATCATACTACAATGAGAGCTGTCTTTATATGTTTCTTTTAATTCCAGTCTCAGAATAAGAAGCTGAAATGCCCATATTTCAAAATAATTCATAATTTTTAAAAATTTTTATTCTTAAAATTGCCCAGTGCTGGAGAGAATTTCAAAGAAGCTGTTAAATTTGGACTATACAGTCCCTTTGGCAAGAGCAAGCTCCAGATAAAGTTGTGTGGGCATGCAGGAACTGCAGGACCCAAAGAGATAACTGGAGCTATCTTCTGGAACCACTGGAGTCTCTGCAGGAGCTGGTGCTATGGTGTGCTGGGGTTTAAGGAGAAATTCTCAATGGCAAACATAGATTGTGCCCTCCCCCCACCCCAGGACAATCTCATAGGTCTGTAAAGAAATAAAGCGTTAATCAAAGAAATTTAATATGTGAAGATCAAACGAATGTACAAAGAGAGAGGTCTTGTCCATACAGACTCACACAACACCTGGTTCTTGCTTGCTGAGAACTAACAAGTATCTGGGTGCCAAAGGAATGGAGTAACTAAATCCCCTTAACCTGCCCTTGAATGAAGTGCCAAGAAATGATCTGGTCAATTACCGATGCTGGTGGTGCTTATAAACATGGAATGTGCTTATAAACATGGAATATTTGTAAAGTCAGTTTCTCTGAGAGCAAAAGACAGTGCAAAGAGTTCCTGAGATAGTATGGGCTTTATGCTTTCAAGTTTGGAGTTTTTTTAATTTCCCTAAAAGAACCACATTGCAACCTGAATTGATACCAAAAAAAAGATATAAAAGTAATTTCTAGAAAACTATATAATCTAGTCTGAAGTGTCTTTAATTTTCCATATGGAATATTGATGTGAAGTATAATCTGGTTTCAAGTAGGTTAACGGAAAGAAACAAAGAAATCTAGGAGAAGTATATGGATCCATTTTATTCTTGTGACCACAATAGTTATTCTGCCTTTGACTAATTAAAAAAGAAAATAAAGAGTTGAATGAACAGATATAATCTAATGTGTGATCAGAAAGCAAAGCAATGAAAAAGAGTGAAAACCTGCTCTTAATCCTGATTAAGCAATGTATAAAGTGGAATATTACCTCAGAATTATGGAACAGAATATTTGTTTCCTAGTAATCAGATAATTAACCATGGACCCATGAAGGGGATGTATGTGAATGTTAATGTGCATGTATTTACTGGGAGAAGGGAAACAATAATGGAATATTGAAGTGAAGTAAGGAGACACCTGGCTCAGCCACTTGGTGGTTTTTATCTAGAAAAGGAAAGCATAAAATCATAGAAGTAGTTCTGTTCTATTATTTTTTCTGAGAATGTACTATTTTTAAAGCTTGGGAGTCAGAGAGGAAGGAATAAATGCTTCCCAGAGAGTTAGGGAGAGAAGGCTACTTGAGAAAATTAATTTTGAGCTGGATGGTATAGCTAGTCCAAAAATACCATGAGATGATCAGCTTCTAACAGAAAGAAAACTTTACCTGACTTTAGAAATGTATGCATATGCATGCAGATTGTATACAAACACTAAATATATGGCTTCAAATGCATATTTAATGTCCCTGTAAGATGCATATACATGTTTTAAAACAATCTAAATACTGAATTCTGCTATTGGTGTCAAAGGCTATGCTGCAAGTAGTTACTGTATTGTAATGGTGGTCATACTATATTTGAACTACTCAAATATTAGACACAAACAGTCTATAGACTCTGGTGTAAAATTTTTCAAGATATTACTAGCAGATTGACAGATGGATTATAAAGTAGAGGGATCAGAAAAAAGTTTGAAGATAATCAAAAGGTACACAGTATCTTTACTAGGTGGCTTACTTTATTGAGAGCTGTAGTTTCTTCATAATTCCATGTTCCATTAAAACCACTGAATTTTCATTTGGAACTCTAGGAAAAAAATTTCTTCCTCAAATGTTGTGTTTTGAATAAGTAAAACAAAATTAAATATCCCATATTAATAACTTCGTAAAAAAAATTCTTGACTATCTTTCCATATCAATGATTTTCTCCCAGAATCTATAAGTAAGATTTCTATGTTTTCCCAGAAGGGTAGAATCCCTTAAGGTCTTTTACTACAGTACAAGATTCCTTCTGAACAAATACCATGGTGAATCAGAGGAATCAGTGGACTACAAACTATGATAAAATATGGCTATGAATACTGATCCCACATGAAAATGAATAGTTTAAAGTGCAATGCTACTATTTTGTTTTTGCCTGAAAATTCAAAACAAGTATCTGTCTATGACCAAGAAATATGGACATATTATACATCCAGACTATGTTCTGAAAACATTTTCAGAACACTTTCTCCATTACATATTTTCTGATTTCAGTTTCTTGACATGAATCAGTTAAAAGACATTTTAAAGTTACAGAATATTCACTGAACGGAAAAATCTTTATTTTTACCATTTTAAGAAAAAACCTATTAAAATTTTAATAATTAATAAAAGAAAAAACATACATTGTATAAATACAAAACCACATTAATGATTCAGAAAATTCCTATCTTCTGTGGTCAGAAGGTATTGCTACATAACAAATGCAAAACAAAGGTACAACGACCTTTAGTTCTCTCCCCAGGATCAAATATAAATTCATCTAATGTTAATATTTCACACAGCTACAAAATAGAGAAATGTGTTATTTTTCTGTATGACGATACTGGAATATCATCCTGTAAGACAATTTATGGCAAGGGGGAGGATCTAAGGAAGCTGTCTCCCATCCCAGGAACGCTTGTATGCAAGAAGGGTGAGAATACACACACTCCTCCTGGGCTTGTCAGAACAACATCAGCTCTTGCTGTTCTGTAGTCACACCTGACTGACCTGGGTAAGCCACGGGAGAGAATTTCAGGACTCTCGTGGCTGTTGCCCCTTTTAACATCACTCTTAATTTCCCCCTTAAATTGGCCTCTGTCTCCTCCTTGTTTGTAGGGTTCGCTTTAGGCTCAGATGTTATTTTTCATTCACTCTAGAAAAGCACAACGCAAACACTGAGCAAGATGGCTGTGCAGTACTCGACAGTGATTAAAGATCAGAGAATTGTCAAGGGACACAGTATTTAAAAGGATGTGCTCTGGCCAAGCAAGCTGAGTAGACTGGAGCTGAACAGAGGTGTTTGGAAAACAAGATCTGTGTGGGATTATACAGCTGAGTAAGTGCCATCCGGAGGAAAATGACATAACGAGAACTGTCTACGAATAATTAAAGGCATGTCATAAAGTAGGCCATATTTTTTGATTAATCAAAGAAGACTGAGGAACTCATTTAACATGCAGAGGGGAAAATTTAGGTTACACATTAGGAAAGACTGTGTAAGATTTGAACAAATAAGAGTTCATATACAAACCAGAGTGTGCCATCACTAGCTTGAAGTGAAAAACCGTTCAAGAAGTCTTAATTTCTTTGGGGTTGTTTAGAAATAATTAAATAAACTCTGTGCTTTATAAGAGAAAGTATCAGGTGACCCCTAGAGGTCATCTCAAGACCCAGCAACTCTGCAGCTGCAATCGCCTATGGCTTTTGTTAAAAGGCAACAAAAACATGAAACTGATTAATACCTTTGTACTATATACAATAACACTGTATTTTAACCACCCTCTGGGTACTTCAGACATCTGCATACGATGTATGCAAACCATTCATTTTCATAAATGGTTTGCTTCAAATACTGTTAGATTAAGGATGTTAGTGTAACCTTATAATATAAACAGGAAGTGGTGATTTATGGGCATGAGCGAATAAAAAGCAGACTGAAAAGCCAGACTGTGAAAGAATACATTTGGTTTTGTCAGTAACAACGTTTTCAAGGCTGCTGTAGAAACCAAATCTAAAGTGTTATAACATTGAATTGTGTATGACAGTGACTACTTAGTCCCCAGTCTTATAATTTGCATTGTGGCGAGACAATCACTGCCAGCACGGTGCAAAGTCCAGTGCCTGGCAAATTACATTGGATGTTGCATGTTTTCATCCATTAAAAAAGATTCCCAGGAAATTTTTTTCTCTCTTCCATTTCACAATTCTTTATTTGAAGATCCTCCAAATTTCTTTCTTATTTCCAATGAGCTTTTGTGCCCAATGAGACTACACCTTGTTCTTTCTAAATGCTGTTTGTTCCTCCCAAATATGTATTAGTCAATGGCAATTTTAGCAATCACATTTTTGTCAAGGTAAAATTTTGTAGATGCTTCAACTCATTATTTTAAAATGGCATTCATAATTACCTATTCAAATTATTTCTTGAATTTGGCATGGTATTCTGCAAAGGCCAGAAGGGCTGTTAATTAGCTGTTAATTAATCTAAATCTGTGATAGTTTTTATGCATATGTTTCCAACATTATATTGTCTGTATGCACAGTACATACATCATTAGGAAAGTAGAAAGGGTCTCAATGACAAAAGTCCGTCAATAAATGAAGATGTGACATAATTCTCTATCCATTCATTTGTGATAGGGCAAATGGATATAGTGGAGGGTGGACCATTTAGAAAAATTCAATTGACTGCCTCGAAGAACACATAAGCAAGGCAGCCCAGCCAGGTCAATTCAGATTTTTGTTATCAAAATTCTGCCAGTTGATAAAGTATCAGAGTTTAGCTGGCTGTATGACTTACAGCTGGCTTTAGCACCTGTTTTATGACCGTTTTTAATGTAAGTTTTATATAGATAGATAGATAGATAGACATATATATATATATATAGATAGATAGATAGATAGATATAATTGAAGCTTTAATACAGTATCTGTATTAATGACACCAATGCACAACAAACTGCAAACTCCAAGCACTGAAAAATGTAATTCTTTGGTAATTCATGATTCTGGAAAGTTTATCCTGAAAGATTTTTGGTTCAACCTGAACTCTACCCACAGCTTTGGGGTTCAATACAGCCTCACCTAGAGCAGTCAAAGGGGTTTGAGTTGCTTTTTGTACAAGCTTCTCTCATCCATTGTATTGATTTCATGTTGTTTCAGGCAGAATGAAGCAAAATACCAGCAAGCTTGAGCCTGTTCCTGAATGGATACTGCTTTTTTTTTGTAGTCAGCAGAACCTGCGCATGCCAGAAAGAGACCCTGATTAATTTTTTTGTAGTGTATAATTTTGATAGTTATTTTTTTCATTAGAATATGGGAAGATTCACTGGTTACAATTTTCATCTTCACCTACGAATCTATAAAAGAAATGGCAGGTGGTGATAATGAAATGAGAGCTTTCAGGGTGTCAAAAAAGGTAGCTTTAGGATAATCCGCATTTTCAAGTTGTTTTCCAATTGGTGCAAGGAATCAAGCAGTTTACTATTGATACAGGCAGTTTTGTTGTTGATAAATAAACCTAATGTGTATAACGTTGTAACATTTAAATAATGGATATATCAACAGGTTTTTTACTCAAAGCACCACATTCTATCAAATAAATTACATATTTTAGAGGCCAAATGACTAAAGTAAATTATTATATGAAATCAATTTTAATAATATACTTTCTTCTGCTAAAATAACCTAACAAAAGGCAATCTTAAATAAACATATTGGGGAGCGCAAACAAAATTTTAATGACATTTGTAGTACTTTTAAATCTGGAACTATTTTTTTATCATTCTTTACCAAGAGAACTTGCATTTTTTTCCACATGCACAATACTATAGAGCTCAGCAAATGAAGAGTAGTGGAATTACAGAGCAGAATAAAATTATTCCTTACCGATCTGGAATCTAGTGTAGTGATTAAAGCATGTGGGCCATGCTTTAATCAACAACAACTACCTACCACAACTATAAAATTATTCAAAAGCAAAACACTTAAGTCTGAGCCTAGAGAGGAACAGAGTCTTCTGGACAAAAATAGAGTGGGAAATATGCTAATGGCTCTGTAAAGATGCTCAATCAGGTTTTGGTAGACAATTAAGATGAAAATAACTTGTTCCTACAAAACTACTTATTTTCCTCTTAGTTTTTCCTTAGAAGCTACTGTTCTCTTGGGATATTGTAGAAATTAATTCAGCTGTACTATTTTTGTATTCCATTTTATAAAAACACAAACTGTTGCATTATCTGTAATTATTTTTTGTTATCCAAAGTTGCATAATCAGCAGCTGCATAAATCAACATCTCAAAATTTGCTCTTCCTTGTGTTAGCAGCAGCTGATACAGTGGTTATTGGAATGAAATATAATGTATGTTATTGGGTGAAACCTCAGGTTAACTTCTGTCACTGATATGTTCAAACCTAACTATAATAGCTCAATTCCAGAATTAGAGTTCTCATATGGAAAACTAAATTTTGCTGATGTTTTAAAAATATAAAATAAAGCATCTTCCCTTACCTCTTTTAGATGAATGGAAGCACAATAATCTTTCAAACTTGAAAAAGTGATTTGCTACTCCGTATTTTTCATATTCCAGGGCAAAAATTAAGTTTCTTTTCCACCTTTTCCTGTATTAGTTGGTAACTGTATTACAGGACTGTCTAGTGGCAAACTTCACACATTTCTCTAGTTAGGCCTATTTCTAAACATGCAAAAACCCCCCAAATCTGTAACCAAATGAAAATAGCCTTCTGTATTTCACTGACGTAGCAGTATATTTTCAGCTACCTATCTATATTGTATTGAGTTAAAAAAGAAAAAAAGAAAAGGATGACAGCATCACGATAAGATTCTGTCTTAATGAAAAATGTGTGGTCAGCAAGGAATACTTTAAATTAGGTCTTATGCAGTAAGAGCAGCAGCAAGGGCTGGTAACGTTGCCTGACTCTAAGGTCTGAGCAAAGACTTGCCAAGAGCAAGAAGTCCAGGCTGGGGCTGGGGTGCTCTTCATGAACCAGAAGACTGACTTTGAGGAAGAAAATAATCCTGAAAGAGAAACTGGATGATTCATTTTCATGGCAATACTTTGGTTTATCAGGTTTGGATAAACAAAGGCAATGACAGGAAATACCTGATGTTCTTTTTCTCCATGCAAGACAGCTGAGGAAAAAATTCTTCAGATCAGTTAAGTAATTGCTGTTATGGTTCTCCAGTGAAGGCCAGGTTTGAGATGAGAAAGGAAGAAAATCTTGCACTGTGAATGAACTACTAGGAAGACGTTTTCCTAAAAAAAAAGTTCCTGATCCTGATGGAAAGATTGGCTCAGTAAGACATTTTGTGTAGTATTAGTGATTTTATTTAATTAAGTAAGACATTTTGTGTAGTAGTAGTAGTAGTGTAAGACATTTTGTGTGTGCTAAACAAGGAGGAACTCCCCAGCTCATCTAAATGAGTGTTAACTGAGCATAATTTTCTTACAGCCCAGTCAGCTGTTCACTTCTGCCTGTCTGTGCTGAAAATGTCACTTGGCTGGCAAGTATCTGAACATCCTGGAAATGGTGACTCAATCCCAGGCCCCCATCACATCTCAGGGCTATAAAGCATTGATTTAATGACACAGAAATCCCACCAAACCCATGAGCATCGAGGTAGTTAGAAAACAGCTAATGCCAACTTCATGAACAACAGACTTTGTGTCTGATTTTTACAGGATCTTTTCTTCTGAATGTCAGTGGAAAGGCAGTTGAGACTGTCCAAGCTGATAGCTACACCCTACAGCAGCACGATTAAGGAGATTTCACAGTTCAGAATGAAAATTTACTTTTTTTGGGAATACATATATTTGAGCATCCTCTCCCTAATAGAGCAGACATCCCTTGCTGTACTCTGACAAAAAAAAGAAACTGATATTTGTATGAGACATTTCCTGGGTAATATTTACCTTCCTGATAAGCCTCTAAAATGTCTGCAAGTTCACATGTGTTCAGAACTGACCATACAGGATGAATATGTTGAAGTACTTTATAATTTTAGAGATTATTGCAGGTTACTGTCTACTAGAATGGTAGTTAAACAGCTTTTTTATTTATCATTTGGACTGTGTAGCTGTCAGATCTTAGTAATTGCAGTCCTCTTTATTGTGATGGATCTCGTGTAAGGAAAGCCCATAACACTGAACAAAATGCTTCTGATTGTTTAATGAATGGTGCTTTTCCTTTTGAGTAAATAGCAAAGTAGTACACAAACCACAGGCCATATTATATAAACATGATACCTAACTACTTGCAGTTGTAAGGGGAAAAATACTTTAAAGTTTCCCAGAAAACACATAAATCTTGCTGACTGACTCTTACTTTGGATGATTTACTTCACTTTATTCAGTGAATTAATGAAATTCTGTAATTCTCATACTTTTTTTTCATTTTATACATCACTACTCTTTTATCATTATCGATTTTTTTCCTGTTATTTCTCTTTCTATTCCTGCCTATTCTCCACATTTATTTTCTGCATCTTGCATTCTCTGATCTGCACTTAAATCTCTTTAAAAAACCCCTATTTTAATTAAATAAAATCAGTTTGTAGTGATGTTAAAGTACACATAAAGTGAGTAAATTCCAGATAATTGAATGAAATATAATCTTAATTACAAATCAGAATTTATAAAAGTTCCTAGTGAGACATCAAACAGTTTGGTGAAAATGTACTAATGTTTTACCAGTTCTACTAATTTACTAGGATTTTATTTATTACACTTATCTAGAAGCATTTTGGTAAAGGAATACAGACACAGGCAGATATTCTACCATGTTAATCAAAGGATTTGAGATTCAATTTCAGTACTGATTAATTACAAAAGTACTGCTAAAAAAGATCACAGCATCTGAATTAAAAAGTTAGAGAAAGAACAGCAGCAATGAGACCCTACTTTAGAGTTTTTCTGGGAATAAGCACTGAAATAAACAAGATGATCCTGTGTGTGGTTGTAGGACAGAAGATTAGGGTGGTGAGAAATTACCAGCTGTAATGGGCAAATTTCATACATATGATACATTGCTGGGAACTCTGTATTAGTCTGAAATAAGCTTTTATTACATCTTCCAAACTATTAGAAGGCTTAACCTCTTGAGAAATTTTCATTAGTTGTACAAAAAAATGCCGTCAGATGGCTTCCTTTTTCCAATCAGGGATTCCACTCAAGAAACTCTGTGTAGCTGCTGGCTTTGATCTTTGTCCCATTATTTCAGTTTCATGCTTCCTCTCAAAGAGTTCTATAATATCCACTTTATGACACAAATAATTTTCCTGCCAAATGAGAACTCCCCTGATAAATCTAGAGTGTCTGGATGTTTTTAAAAAACACGATAGAATACAGTAAAAACTGCACTAAAACACACCCTTTTAACATCTGAAATAAGCAAGACAAATGCATTAAAAAATAAAGGATTTAAAGGGGCATCTGAGAAAAAAAGAGTAATCGTGGTAAATATGAGCAAGAGTTACAGTAAGATCACCTTAGGAAGAATTTCTCAAGATTTGGTATAAATTGGAAATGTGAGAAAACGCTTGGTAACAGTGAGAAAGTCTGGCAGCCAAGATGTTTCTACATCCAAGATACAGTTATTTTCTGTCCTAAATTTCATGGTAGAAATCCTAAAAAGGCGATAGTCATGAAAGCCCAAACAGCAGACATTTGAGGTCCATAAAAGAATGGCCCAGATGGAAGCTAGACTTTTAAATTAAGACATATAAGAGAAAAATATGGCAAAGTGGAATTGAACATACTTATACTTTTAGATTAAACATCTTGTAACAGGGAATCTTATGATTTTTTTTCTTCCCTAAGGAACATCAGCATAACAATATGTTGTCATGGGTAAGGGTTGCTCATCTTTACAAACCTAATTTCTGTCTGTTAGTACAGTGCCACTGGCCAAACAAAGTATTTTAGGTTGCTTTACTGCATCTCTGTTTACTAGTTTCTCCTGGTGTTTGCTCTTGTGCTTTGCTGAGATATCCCTGTAATTTGTTTACTTTCCTAACCACGGCAAGATACTGCATCAATGACTTTAAGTTTTCTATTTAACATCAACATTTTGGGCTGTCTTGCCCAAAATTGATTCAAAGAAGTTTAGAGCTGGAGAAGATCTTTATTAGTGTCCCATTAAATCTCTGCAAATACAAGGATATTCCCTATATTTCCTAGGGGTTTTTTTCCCCAGACTAGATTAAAAGATGCCAAATGAGAAAGTTTTGGCAGTTTTCACAAGTGTTTTACTTTTTCACTATTTTCACAAGTCTTTTTCACTGTACCTCAATGATACTTTATGTTACTGAACTCTCAAGTTTTTTTTTTTCTTTTCTTTTACTAATGGCCTTTGCTGCTGTTTACTCTTTTGTGAATAAATATATTCTGCTTTCATATTTCAGTCACTTGGACACTATTATGTTACTGGTTGTGTATGAAAAGTTACACAAATATTCAAAAAAGTCTATGCCCTTAATCAAACCAGATCTATTGAATGCTCTATAATATTTGTATTTAGTTTCTCAAGACCAAGGTTCATTTGCTCCACTGTACTTCCTGTTATTTCCCTGACAATGTTATTCTCATAAAAAAAAGCTTGATACTATTTTTGCAGCCCATTTCTACAGATACGGTTCAAAATAAGACACCAGCCTTCCTAGATTTATATAATTTCTAATAAATATTTTGATTTGGTTTAAATAAAGCATTTCTAAAGCTTAGTGAAACCCCTGTCTTATCAGATTGTCTAATAAACATGGTAGTATAAGAAACAAAAACCGTAATACCTACCAACAGTAGAGCCACTTGAAAGTGACAGGAGATACACTAGAAAGTGATTACAAACAGATACTAGGAAGGAAGGAAGGAAGGAAGGAAGGAATAGACAATAATTCCTAATAGATATACACAAGGATCATATAAATTGCTGATAGGGAAAGCATACATTTAAATAAAATCACATTGCATGCTATTTGTTGAGGGTTTCCTGAACACAGAAGGCTGTGGAACCTTTCATGGCTTTTCTACTCCAAGTCCCATATTCATTTATGTGTTCCCTTTACCATCCTATTGCCATTTCCTCTTCCCTGTCTTCCTTCCCCGCCCTGAGAACTCAGAGATTCTGTTTGCCCATGGTGAATCTCTGGCTGCACCAAGGGCAAAACAGAAAATTTATGTCCTTGAGAAGTGGACTGTTTTCAGTGTTCTGGAAAAAACAATGGGAGGGAAGAGGATTGGCACAAATTAGCTAGCTCGGATGATAATAATAATGAAGTTTAATAGACAGTCCAAAAGTGACAGTTATTTTTGACATACAGTGGACAGTTGAGGAAAGGCAAATGAGGAACAAAGTGCAGACCCAGCAATTTGTTACTTTGTGGTACCTAATTACTACCCACAACTGATATCCTGACAGAACAGGGAGGAGTCCTGCTGCAGCTTCTGGCAGAGGCAGAAGCTTAATAAAACCAAATGAAGAGACGAATTCTGACAATTCTTGTAGCTTTTTTTTGAGAAGTTTTTCTACTTCTGCCATATCTTTGCATAATCAAAGTAAGTCACTTCAGTACCAATGCTTGTTACAGAAGGGAAGGAATATATTCACCTGTCTGTCATATTGAAGAAATCACTTGGGATTTCCCCCAAATTGAAGATGACATGGAAAGACAAAGTGCTGGAAGGGGTTATGAAAAAGTCATAATCTAGACTTGTGAGGGAAATGTAAGAGAAAACATCCTAGATTTTCTTAGGACAAATCTTGACTGAAAACTTAATTCCTTTCTTGAGAGACTTAGTATGATACTGGGCAAAATAAAAGGACAAGGACATATTCTTTGAGTCTTTTTTCAAGTAATAGGAAAGACTAAAGTAAAAAAAAAGGTGTTATTGGAGCAGAACTCCTTGCCCACACTAGCTGTACTGAATGTGTTGCCACTGTAGAGGGGTCAGAAAGCTACAAAATTCACCATTGAGCATAGACTTCCAAGGTACCTCAGAGTTAGCCAAAGAAGGTTGAGCGAGAACAACATCCTGCAGTAAAAACCTGTACATTTCTGACCAGAGAGAAGAGCTGCTCAGATACAGAAAACATTGCTGAGCAGAGTTTTACAACCCAAGCATGCAAACTGCTCAATTTTAACTTTAAAATTAGATTACATCTCTTTACGCTAGTGCGTGGACAGCATAGTAATGCAGTGCTTTTTAAATGCCTAGGAAAAAATGTGGTATATTTATGGAACTGTATACCAGATTTTAAAAAGAGGGCTTTTTTGTCTTTTTGAAAGAAATAATCTCTTTCAATGTGAAATGGCTTTTTTATGGTAAAAGGAGTATACCATTGAATATAAATGGTGCGGTGACACATAAAATCTTAGGTTCTAATGTATATTCTCAGTAGTATCTGAATACTCTAGCATTTGCAAACATATTTTTCTAGTCCTGTTTTCTTTGAGTCCTCTCATCTGGCACAGATGGCTTCTAAAGGTCCCTTCCGCCTTAAATTACTTGGGATCCTATGAAAGAAACAGGGTAGCATAGAAGTAAAAATAACTAAGACCTGCAGATATTTTTGTGTTAGTTATACTTTAAAAAATAAACCCTAGCTTCAGTATTCTTAGCTGGTAGTTAGAAGAATGCATGGATCTGAATGATGAATTTATACAAGCTGAATTCTGCCCTCAGTTATTCAGATTCCTTCCCACTGACTCCCTCAGACTCTGGAATTTGTTTAAGCAGGATATGAATTAGTTCATGGAGTACCACCAGGCCAATTCATTCTGGGATATTTATATAATGTCTTTTAGTAAGTAAATTATTTGGGCTCAGACACTGTTAGTTTCTTTAGATTTCAGTGACATTGCCACCTGAGAATCTGAGTGCCCAATAACCAAGAAAGGCGGAAAGTAACTTTGAAAAGCTATTCAAAATAGAAAAAAATACAGGTCAAAAAAGTAATCTTCTTTTTAATTTTATGGAAACATCTGATTTGATAATTAGCAATCATATTATTCTCAAATTGCTACTGCTTGTAATATTTGCAATTAGATGTAAGCATTATACAACATATTCATGTGTATTATATTATAATCTCTATATGAACATGTGAAAGTTGCCTACCAGTAAATTATACAAAATCTCAAGCAAACTGTAATATGCAATAACAGCTACACTAGTTAAATGAGAAAGTATTTACCACATTAAGTTGTTACTGCATGATAATTACCAGAAATTAATGTAACTCAATTAAGATGCTATTCTTTCACTACAAATCACTACGGGAATGGCTACAGCACATTTCTAATCAGCATCTGGTGAAAATTCTTCTGAATGTATTATTAGGCCTGAGGCAGTAAGGCAGGTATGCCTCAAGGACTCATGTCCAAGGGGTAGGTGGGGTATTTGGACGTAGGCGGAGGCTGTGTCCAGGTGTGTTACAGAATGAAAACTCTGCATTCAGCACAAAAAACCCCCACAAATCCAAGTAATTTGTCTTTGCCAGTGACCTTTAGCCAAGTCCTGGATATGTCAGAATAAATTATTAAAGGCAAATGCCCCTATCTAAATAGATAACATACTCTTCTTTTTCTCATTTTAGTAATGTATAGATTTCATATAAAATTTACTGGGATAATTCTACCAGTGTATGTAATTCAAAATACTTTCATGGCAGTAAAGAAAACAGGAAAACACCTTGACTCTTCCAGCCTCTATCCATGGGGAAACAACATAATATGATACTTTCAGCAGAACAAACTCCTAAGTTGTGTTCATGTGTTCTCTCTGTCATGTACCATTTAGCACTGTTCTATCTTTTCCCCAAAAGGCTCAGATGGTTTGCTGGATTTCATTCCTTTTGAGTGACAATAAAAAGCAGCACTAACTCCTAAGTTCAAATACACATGCCAACAATGAGCTACTGTTCAGGACAAGATCTGTAACCTTCAGATTGTACTCTTTCACTTCAGCTGACTGAGTTAAATACTGAGGCAAGCTGTCATTCAGAACTCTCAAACCTTAAAACTAAGATCTGATTCTAAGTAGTCTGTGCAAACACAGACAGAGTTGCAGCATTGTTCTATTTATTTTTCACACGTCTTTTGGGCTTTGTGAAATAAAATTCGAGTTGTGGAAATGAAGAGCCATTCAGAAAAACACTAATGTAGCCATTGACTATAAATACCCTAAAAATCAATCTGAAAATAATTAATGCATCCAGTGGCCCAAAATTGACAAGCTGTGTGAAATGCAAATTCAAAGAATGCCAGGAGTTATTTCTGATGCATCCACTAGCCTGCCACAACAATTGTATTTTGTGAACTACTATATGTAAAGTTTTGTACTGTTTGATACTTAATCAATAATAACTGAAGTATAATTGGAAACACCTTCTAGTAACCATGCCCTTTAAGAACTAACTACATCCCATAAAAGGGAAGCAGTCAAAGCACCGGGATGCATACTAAATATAAAATATATCAAGAAAACCAGATAATTTCCTACAGTGGAAAGCATTATCAGTTCCTCTCCACACTCCATTTAGCAGTCACCTTTTCTTATGATCCGTCTTTTAGAGCTCCGGTTTCAGCAGGGGCACAGTATCTCTCTCTGGATTTATGCCTCTGAATGGCATCCCAAAGCAAGCCAGTGGGAACCACAGGTACTTGGGAACCTGCTCAGCAGTTTGCAGAACTGGAATCACTGAAGAGTTCCCAGGCAAGCACTCTGACAATGAAGTATGGGTCACCATCCCTACAGAGCACCAGTGCACTGCTAATAGTGATACATGGCATATGTCATTGAAATCAGCCCGAGTTTCTTTGGGTTTTGTGGTAGCTGGAATTTGAATTTCTGCCACATTCTCTCTCTTCACTATAAGAATTGTTTATTCTAACATAACTGTCAAAGGAAAAGAGAAATATTTTGTGGGAAAACAGTGATTTAAATGCCTAAGGGATCAACCTCCCATTGATGTCCATGGACAAGCCAGTGACTCTGAATAGTCCCTTTTGGACCAAATTCTCATCAACTTAGTTTAATGCTTTACTCCTTTTGAAAGGATGGACAGTGAGTTTAAATTCATTATGTTTTAATGACTCTTGTTCATACTTGGATTGGACATTCCAAATCAAAGCCCCTCTAAAATAGAATAAAATTGAATTGAGCAGCACCATTACAAAGTATAAGATCAATGGCTTTAGGCTGGTAACATTTTTTAACAAATGAAAATCTCCAAGCTACTATTCGCTTTACCTGAAACTAATGCACATGCCATTAGAAAAACAACAACAAAAAAGAAGTAAGTTGACCGTTGCTCTGTGGCTCACTGATAATTACTTTCCTTGCCTTTTAATGAAGATTTAGCACCACTGTCATGCCCAAGTTTCTCAATTTAAGATGAATGGGCCTGCAGATGCCAAATCCTTAATCCCCACAGGTGAGGAGGTGTCCATATTGTCCAGCAGTAATTCTTCTGGGTAACTACACTGAGTTAATGGGTTCTCAAGAGAATCTTTTTTTCCTAGACAGGAGTCAGTGATCAACATTAAAATATTACTTATGGTCCTGCCCACAACAGCAGAAAGGAAAAAATCAAGAATTTTAAATTGGGAACTTGAGAAGCTCTTCTGAGGCATATTTTATTACCCATATATTCTGAAAAATTCTCTGCTCAAATTTTCCTTGAACTTCAGGGGATTACGGATAAATTATGAGGAGAACACAAATGTTGCTTTAGCTTTCTCAAAGAATAAAAGCATAAAAGTAAAAGTTCTGTCACTAGGGGAGGAGAGAAAGGGAAAGAGATGACTAAGCCCTGCAGTTCTGGCACATTAAGGGGAGGAAAGGACTGTCCTGAAGCAGGAAAACAATAACCTAAAAAATAAAAAGAAAAGAAAAGTTATTAAAGCACTCAGAAGAATTCTTTTTTATTTGACTTTTAGTTCAGTTCATAATCAGATTTTTCTCTATTTAATACTGATTTTGAAGAACTGTGGTTTTTATAACAGTATTATTTCAGTGGGTTCTTTTCTAATTCCAAAAAGAGTTCCAGGAAATGTACTGGCAAGAATGTCACCGAAAAGGACTTCAGTAGTTTCAGCTCTTACTCAAGACCTGGGCATGGCAGCCTTTCAAATGAAATATACACTACCATGCCCTCTTGCAGAAATTTCAGCAATAATGAATGCCTTTGGAATCAAACATTCAGCTGCTAGCATGACAAGAGTTAGTTAAGAAACTACACAGAGCACCCTAAGAGCGACTAATTTACAAAAAAATTGGATGAGGTGCAAAGGATAAACAGACCTTTTTTCCTCCGGACACCTTTTCTAATTAAAAGTAAACAAACTTCCATTTCATAAAGTAGACCGATTTCTTTAACAGCTTTACTTATTATCAGCCTCATTTTATGCTTGCAATAGAAAATTCTGTAGAAAGGGGTTCAGATGTCATCTCCATGGAGACTAATTCCATAATGAGCTGATGGGTTTCAGGAAGATATCGCTGCTTTTCCTTCCTGTTGCCATGTGCTTTGGATCATGCTCATGTTGAATCACAAAAAATCACAACAGTGACACTTATTGCAGAAAATTTTCATATTATTTGATTAACTACTGGAATAGAGAACTGTACTGTTCACAGTTCTCAGTTTCTGCTAATCAGGTAGTACAATGTGAGGAAGGAGGAACTATTTTAAAGTGCTCTAGAGTGAAACATTATTTTCTACTTAGATCATGATTTGAATTGATGGTATTATGTTAGTGCTTTGGCTGACAGTCTTTGATAGCCAGTTCCTCCAGATTTAAGTGAGGCTTTTGAAGTTGTTGTGAAAGTGCTTTTGATGGCTTCTCCGGGAAGATTATACTGAATTGTGAAGTTTTAACAAAAACTGAGTCCGTTATGCAGCATCGTGGTTTAACCCCAGTTGGGATTAACTCTAATCCAGCCAAAACCAGCACATGCACAGAAATTAAGTGCATAGATAGGATTATGTGAAATTTATAGAGGTCTGGGTTTGCTATTTTTTTCCCCTGGATCATTTAAAATAAGTCTTTCAGCAAATGGAGTCTTTTCTATCAAAATGCAGATCTTCTCTATACATTGAAGATTTTAATTTAAAAAGTGATCATTTTTATTCTCTGTAAAATTATGCCCTATGTTGTTCTGTTTCATCCTGAGATAGGTTTTTATCATTATTTCAATCACCTCTCTCTTAAAGCACTTCTCACCACAACTACGACAAACAGCATTGTTCCACATCTGCCTTGCTTACAGAACTCTGTTCTCTTCCATACTTTGATCTCTTCAACCTGTGACCCACCCTATTCATTTGTTTAAATGTAGACATATTCAAAACTTGGCAGCTGGTAATTCCAGCACATGACAAGGCCTTTGATGGTGAGTCAGCTGGATGCAGAAGTCTTGTGCTTCTGAGCAGGCATGATACAAGATCCTGATGTTTCGTGGCTTTAAGATGAGGTACATTTTAACTGTTTCATTTATGTCCTAGCACATTACACTTACTGTATTTAACCCTGTTTCCAGGGGGCAAGCTCCTTGCCAAAGTTCTCAGGCTGAATAACCAAAACCCAAAGTCAAAATAACCTTTCTCAGTGCACATTTCCATATGTGCTGCGTGAGAAGCTGGATCAGGTTTTTACCTGGCAGTCACCACAGAACCATGATGTGTGTTCGATATTTTGTGTCTGACTTGCTATACATCAAACATTTCCCTGAGACCATGAAAGCCACCAGAGTGCAGCCAAGAGAAATATCTGCTTTCACTTGCCTTCAGCCTGTTTTCTACCCAGTGAATCCCACCATCAGATACCCTATGAGAAAGATAAGTAGCAATGTTGTAGAAAGTCTCTAATCCAGGAGGTACAAAGTGCATTAAAATTAAGTCTCCCATTGCTGCTTGCTGTATAGGATTTGAAAAATTCTGCGCTACCTCTACATTTAGTAAGTAATGACAGGACAAGACTTCAATGTCCTTCAGTCCTCCAGCTGCTTAGGTGTTTTTCTAATGCTGTGGCACCTTCAGAGTATTACTGAAACAAGAAAACAGAGGAGTAAAAACAGTGACATATTTTCCCCACTACACATTTTAATCCTTTATCTATAAATCAAATAAGACTTCTCCCACCTTTTCTGATTGGTTTGACCATTTCATCTCCTATAACTGCTTCTGATCCTCATTTTTCCACTTGGTAGTGTAACACATTCAGAAAGAAATAGTGATGCCCTTGAACTTACCATGGCCATGTACGAGAACAAAAGAAAAAAAGTCCAAGAAATATACCAGTAGAAAATTAACATAAGGTCACAGATTTGGTACCATACCAAACTTTTAGAGATAATAAGATTTTCTTATACATAAAATGAAATCTGAACTGCACACAATTGAGGCTAAATTATTTTAAGCTTTCTTTTAAAAACCATATAAACACTATAAGCTATTGTTACATAATGATTAGAAATTCTTTTCCAATAAACTTTCACCTGTAAGCAACACTTAAATTTGTGCCAGTGTTCCTGCTATGTCATCATGATCACTAATTGGTACTGATATTGCTGCTTCACTTTGCTTTGGAGTTGGGGTTATAAAAGTTCAAGCAAAGCAATCTAGAGGCTTGGCTGCATGCTATGTAGGTAGTCCTTCCCCTACTTCATCACCATCTTGTGGAAATGGAGGTTGTTTCTGCAGTGTTAAATCAGAGTTAAGAGGCAGGCCAACGTTTTATACTTCAGGAATTTCTTTTAACAGCCTTGTGTGCCCCTATTAGTCTTGCCCTCTGAATCATTCCTGCGTATCTTGAAAGCCAGGCCACTAAAGGAACAGTGTGGTATTTCCAATGACTCAGCTGATTTTTCTCTGCCAATCCGTGCACCTATCTTGACCTTATTAACATTCTGGTCAGAATTCCTTTCCCTTTCACCCAAAAAAGATAAGGTGAGTGGAACCTGAAAGTACATTAATATGTAACACCCATTCCTTCTTCAGGTGTCCTGTCCAGATACTTCCAGTCAGAGCAGATTTGAATCACTGTTTAATGGCTATTGAAATACTGTCCTGCCAAACTAAGCAGCTGACCCAGAAACCATATCTCATTAATACTATTTTGTATAGTGTGAATAGAGATCCTTCAAGAACAGGAATATGTCAGAGACTTCTTAATGATATGTCCACTCCTGCTGTCATCAATTTAGTCCAAATTCTTGGAGAAGGAAGAATTGATACTACCCTAGACCTCTTTTCTATATACTGACTAATTCATCTATACAATGACTGAGAAGTAATATATGGTAATATCATTGCCATAAAAATAAAAGACAAATCATAACTATAAGAAATAGAAATCTAGGTTTAGAGATTTCTTATTCATATTTCAAATTAACTGTTGATTAACCTGAAATGTGTAATTTTATTCACCTTTATGAATTGGCAGGCTTAGAAATATAAATCATAAATAAATTCATAAGACTAATTTTCAGAGCCTGCCTTACCAAAAGGATTCTAGGGGAGGTTAACTTTTTGAAAAAGAGCAGCTGGCACTATAACTAGCAAATTCCTCTAACTTTGCAGATGCCATAAGATTTATAATAGCAACTGAAAAACGGATAGATAAAATAAAAAAGAATCCACCTTGTTTTCAAAGGAATCCAGGCTATATCCTTGCCAAATTAAGTTCCCATAACAGAACTTAGTCTTGTACTGGTGAGTACAAATTAATAACACCTTTCATACATTTCTAAACTATATCATGTGCAAAAGTAAATTTATTGTCTAGGGATATAATGTGCTGCAGCTGCTCAGTGATACTCTGACAGAAATTTTTCTAGACCATTTAAATAGGCTAAATATGAAAAAAACACATTGTACTGGCACTCACATGGGATCAAGATGTTGGTCAGGGTCTAGTTTAAACATTTTGCTCTCACAATAACTTCCTGGAATTGATCATTCTACATCTCAGAGAAAGGCTTTTCAAGGACCACTTAGATCTTTATCCCCTGTATAAGAAGAGAATCTGGTTGATTAATTTTCTTTTCCTGTTTATGAACTGCATCTGGTATCACTGGCAGAACACTGCTGGAGGAATGAAGAAACTTTATGTACTTTTTATCTTGTTCATAGAGAATCAATTAGTAAAACTGTAAGTTATATCTCAATCACATGTTGTTTAAGAGGAAAGAGCATTTCTCCAGTGTAATGTATTTTCCCCCCAGTTCAAAAGAATCTGATAATGGCAGCTTATCTTTGGCAGTTTTCAGCTGAATAAAAGGTTAGATATATCTCGTTGAACTAGATCTCTTTGAGCCGATTCATGTATACATGTTGTTCCCTGCTGGCTTGATCCTCTATGCCATTATCCTTGCCAACAAAAAGGATATTGACTTATTGGTCTCTCTCAATTTTTATGCCATTTGCTAAACCCTTGGTCTCAGGATGCTGAGGAACTTTTAAGTGCATCTTTCCAATTTTGGGGTTTTTTTTGATTAATAGTATGCTTTAATTCTGGTTGGTGCTATCTTCAAAGAAAGGACAGCCTGTCTTGGAAGAGTTAAAATGAGGTTATTAGTCTTACTACTTTTAAATCCTTTGCCTCTGCTTAGGAAGATGTGTGGTAGTATTTGAAAGGCTATTGTTACACTGTATTGCAGGGAAAACACACCAGAATAAAAAAAAGAAAAAGAAAAAAAAAAAAAGAAAAAAACCCACCATTTAAAAATCTTACTCCTCTTCCTGGAAAATTCTCTTCAGTAAGGGAATCAAAAATGTTTCTCTTTTTTAGCACCAAGTACAGCATAACATGAGGTGAAAAAAACCTGGTATCAGTAGGTAATATCTTTCTTTATCTCTAAGTGATGAGAAAGGGAATGAAAAAGAAAAATTGTGTTGCTTTAACAAAACCCAGCTATTCCTCCAAGTTAGCAGCTGCACAATAGCAGAAAGGAAGACTTACGTTAGAAGAGAAGAACAAGGCAGAAGAACTAGAAAAATGCCAGAAAAATTCAAGAAAAGGAAGAATGGACAGAAAAAGTTGTATCCAGGAACAGATACTGGATATGAAGCAGTAGAGCTGAGCTCACTGAAGGACAGTGATTGACATGCATAAGTGTATTGGCCTATCTAACCCTGTCCTAAAACCTACTGAGAACACAAGAACACTGAAAGTTTTCTACTTACATGGGACAGACAGACCCTCCATCAGCTATGGTCCATGGCTGTACAAATATGCATTCATCCTGCACACTGCCTTTTGCTATGCTGCTTTAGTTTTCCAGTCTACTATGCTGTTATACCTCAAAGCTACAGCTTTATTACTCCAGAAGTGCATTTCACTGAAAAATGCCATTCAACTGCATATCTCCTTTAATTATGAATTTTACTAAGAAAACTAAGTAGGTACTATAGTGTGAAATTTCCTACCGAATATTAACCACTCAAAACCTAAAATCCACTTTGCAAATAAAGCACAGTGTTTTCTTGGTCATGACCCCAAAGCCCAAGAGGACATCTGAAGAACCACAGTTGCAGCCTATTGAGAGCATTCTGACAGACTCTCTAGACCAGGTCCCCATCCATCACCTCTGTGTAAACATCCTTCTGATGTGCAGACACTACAAATGTCTGAATGAGTATCATTCTGTAATTTGGATACAAGTAACATCTTTCAGCATACAAACAGCAATAATTTTTGTGAAACAGGGAACCATGAGCCAAGGCGGATCTTTCAGAATAAAGTCTGGAATTATAGCACCACTAATATCTGTTTCAGGCAAGAGTTCAATTATTCAGTGTTTGGAGAAGGGGGAAATCTCAAAATGTCGTGCTACAATGGAACTTTTCAGATATTTAATAATGTTAATGGATCAATCACACCTAATCAACTGGCACTTGCAGTGTCTTTTGCTCAGCGGCGAGAGGGCAAATACTGGCTATATATGACTCAGAGAATCACAGAATGGACAAGGTTGGAAGGGATCAATCATTTGATCCAACCTTCCTGCTCAAGCAGGGTCATTCTGGATCACATTGCACAGGATTGTGTCCAGATGGCTCTTGAGTATCTCCAGTGAGGGAGACTCTACAACCACTCTGGGGAATCTGTTTCAGTGCCCAGTCACCTGCAGTGTAAAGTTCTTCCTCAGGTGGAACTTCCTTGTGCATCAGTTTCTGCCCATTGCCTCTTGTCCTATTCCTTGGCACCACTGAGAAGAGCCTGGCTCCATCCTCTTGGCTCCCCCCACTTCAGATATTTACAGATGAGGTCCTCTTTCAGTCATCTCTTTTCAAGGCTGAACAGACCCAGCTCCCTCAGCCCTTCCTCATAAGTGAGGTGTTGCAGTCCCCTCATCATCTTTGTAGCCTTTCACTGGACCCACTCCAGGAGCTCCATGTCTCTCTTGTACTGAGGAGCCCAGAACTGGGCACAGCACTCCAAGGCGTCATTAGGGCTGAGTAGAGGGGTAGGATCACCTCCCTCAACCTGCTGAAGGGCTGCACACCACTCTGGAGTACTGGCCACTCCTCCCAGCTTTGAGTCACCAGTGAACTTGCTGAGGAAGCATCTGCCCCCTCATCCATGCCATTGAGAAATAAGTTAAACAATGCTGGGCTCAGTATTGAACCTTGAGAGACACCACTAGTGACAGGGCTCCCACTAGACCCTGTACCACTGTTATAACCCTCTGGCATCTGCTGTTCAGTCAGTTCTCAATCCACCTTGCTGTCTACTCACCCAGTCTGCACTTCCTGAGTTCGCCTATGAAGACATTGTGAGAAACAGTGCCAGAAGACTTCCTGAAGTCAAGGCAGGCAATATCCACTGCTCTCCATTCATCCAGGTAGTTGTTTCATTTTAGAAGGCAATCAGGTTGGTCAAGCATGATTCACCTTTAGTGAATTCGTACTGACTACTCCTGATCACCTTTTTGTCATCTATGTGGATAGAGATGGCCTCCAGAATGAGGTGCTCCCATCTTTCCAGGGATTGAGGTGAGGCTGACTGGCCAGTAGTTGCCTGTGTCCTTCTTCTTACCCTTTTTGAAGACTGGGACTACCTTCCCGTCCTCAGGCACCTCTCCTGACTGCAATGACCTAAACTATGGTGTCCACCAGCTCTCTCAGCACTCGTGGATGCACCCCATCAGGGTCCATGGACTTGGGGATGTCAAGTCTGCCTAGGTGTTTTCTGACCCAATCGTCTTTGACCAAGGGGAAGTCTTCCTTCCAAAATTCTTTTACCCTGGTCTCTTGGGTCAGAGATCCAGAGGGTTGGTCTTGTCGGTGAAGACTGATGCAAAGAAGGCATTCACTAACTCTGTCTTCTCTGCCTGTTACCAGGCTCTCCCCTCCATTTAGTAATGGGCCCCCTTTTGTTTTTCTTTTGTTTTTGAAGTGTTTGGAGAAGACTTTCTTGTTGTCCTTGACATCCTTGTTCAGATTTAATTCCAGATGGACTTTGGCTTTCCTTGTCTCATTTCTACTTACTCTGACAACTTCTCTATATTCATCCCAAGTGGCCTGACTCTCCTTCCATTTCCTGTGTATTTCCTGCTTATGCTTGAGTAAGGACAGGAGTTCTTCATTCACACAGGTCTCTTGCCCCTTTGCCCAATTTCTTGCTTATCAGGATGCTCATTCTCGAGCCTGGAGGAAATGATCCTTGACTATCAGCCAACTCTCTTGCACCCCTCTTCCCTGCAAGGCCTGTTCCCACAGGATTCTTCAAAGAATATCCCTGAACGGGCTAAATTTAGCTCTTCTGAGGTCCATGGTTAAAATCTTACTCACTGCATTACTCCCTCCTCACCCAATACTGAACTGCACGATCTCACTGTCACTACAGCCAAGGCTGCCCCAGCCTTCACATCTGGCCATCAGCAGAGGCCTTCCCTGTTTGTTAGTATGAGTTCAGGCAGCACAACATTCCTTGTGGGAACCTCCACTATTTATGACAAGATGCTTTCCAGGAACCTCCTGGACTGTTTGTGCTTTGCTGGATAGCTTCTCCAGCAGATGTTGGGGTCATTAAAGGCCCCCAGAAGAACCAGGGCCTGTGACTTTGAAGCTGCTTCAAGCTGCCTGTAGAAGGCCTCATCCACTTCTTCCTCCTGGTCAGGCAGCCTGTAGCTGACACCCACAAAAACGCCACCTTTACTAGTCTGCCCTTTTATCCTGACCCATAAGCTCTTGACTTACTCATCATCCACCCCAAGAGCCTGATACATTCCAAGTGTTGTCGTGCAAAGAGGGCAACTCCATCACCGTGCCTTCCTGGTCTGTGTCTCCCAAACAGTGAGAAGTCCTGCATGACAGCACTGCAGTCATGCGAGCTATCCCACCATGTCTCTACAATCACAATGAAGTCAAAGCCCTGGGACTGCATGGGGCTCTGTAGTTCATCCTGTTCGTTCCCCATACTGCATGCATTGGTGTACAGGCACTTTATACAAGTATTTGATGGTCTCAGTATCTCAGTGAAGGTGGGGGTGTGAAATGATATGTCACAGTCCTGTCTTTGGCTGCTTATGCTTGCTCGACTTTAGAATTTAGACTAATTACTAAAACCTGTAATTAATCTTCTTTTATGCCAAGGTTTATGGCCAGTGCAGGCTTATTATGACTTATCAGAGTATATGTCTTAATAAAACACCTTCAGTGGTTGATTTACCAACATTAAAATGGCTGATTATAGGCTTATACAACTGGGAAAGAAATAGCTTTCCAGATGGCAGTGGCTAAACACTTTTAACAAGATACAAAGTGCACTCCTATTACAGCTCAAACTACAGCTTCATCTAGGTCATCAGACCCATGCTCTGTGTTCAGTCTACTATGTTCTGAAGTGCCAAAAAAATAGTCTTGTTCCACCAGCTGAAGCCACTTCAGAAAAATATCCCGTAGAAATAATGCTTGGTCCCACCTCCATCTCTTCTTGAGGCATGAAGGTACTAATGATCTTCCATGCTTTCCAAAGTCATCAGTCATCATGACTGCTCATCTATTCAGGGCAACCTATTCATATGTATTGCACTGTTAATCACTGATGTTCCCACCTGCTCTTTAACATAATTTTGAAATAACGTTTTGAAATCTGTTTTGAAATAATTTGAAAATATTGCTAGCTGGGGGCAAAAGAATGACAGAATTGGTGGAGTTTGATTGTAACTTCAGGAATTTTGTTTGGTAGATATCTCAACAATCACCATTAAAAATTCCTTAATGTGTCAATATATGTTCAGAATATTATGTAATTGCTCTTTAATTGTCTTAAAGGCACTCCTCAAGAGACACCAGCTTCCTAACAACCCAACCTCTAATGAAAGGTGGAGAAATGCCTGCAAAAGTTGAAACTTGACAAAAGTTAAAAAAAAGGAATCTTGCTGGATATTCCCTAAATAAACTTCTTCTGATCTTAACTGTGACTTCATGTACATTCAAAATTGTTTTTATAACATGAAACTTGATCTATCTTTAATAATGGAGAAAGTACTGTCCCATACTAGGACCTTATCACCAGGTATCCATTTATGACTATCACCTTATTAAAAGCTTAAAAAATGTGTAAACAGACTTTTTTGACCAGAAAATAAACCCTTTTCTAAATAATTTTTGTGTATCACATAGTAAGTGGAAAGTGAAAAAAACTACCTTTAATAATTAAAATAACTTGAAATGTATTTTGCCTGATTCCCTAAAAAATGCAAAAAAAAGATGATCCAGCTATCTAGGTATACAGTACCTGACAGTATAGCTTAGAGAAAAAAAAAATATTTTTAAAATAATAATCTCTCTGAGGTGCGAGTAGCAATTAATTATATTGCAATTTTGAGATTTCCCCCTTTTGATCCTATTCATTATTCATTGTCATGTGAAGTGTTTTTTCTAATTTTCCCAATGGTAATTATCATTCCATTTATTATAATATTTTCTTTTTTGTAGTTCATTTTCACATTTAACTCAGGTTTCTCTTAACTGCTTCCAACTGTCTATGTATTTCATGAAACCTTTTTTGGTCATTTTGTTCATTCTTTCAAGTTCCCATTCCCTCATCAGAGAAATGCATCAGTTCCCATTGCGAACTTCCCCAGAGCCCTGACAGCACTCTTCAAATCATTTTGCAAGCATCAGCTCCACAGACATGCAAATAATTTTGCCTTTGAGTACACACAGTCTTTAACCAACACCACTGACAATTTGTAACAAATATAGAAGCTAGAATGGCAGCCATGAAATATATTTCACATAGTCCACTCCAGAGTCATCAAACAGCAGTATTAACAATTTGGTATTAACAGCTTGTGTCAGCTTTGAAGGATTTCAGATCCAAAAAGAAAGAGCAGGCTCTGTATGATGATCCTAATTCCTAATTCCTTATCTAGCTGCAAAAAAATATGAATGTGTATGAATGACTCAAAGGAGTTCACTCTTTCTTGCTATTCAAAAGACCAATATCCTCATCAGTGCAGAAATACTATCATCAAATATTCCCACACTACACAACTAACAATGCTGAGGCTTAAAAAGAATGCAATACTAAACTGTACCAGAATTATTAGGCATATTGGGCATGACAGTTAGCATAACATGAACCTTGTTCTTGGTTCTGCACAGTACTCTCTGGTCCAATACTGTACATCTGCTTTTGCTCCCTTGACCTCTTAATACAATTTCTCCTAGGAGCTAGGGACACAGTACCTGATAGTTATCTTAGAGAGTAGATGTACAATCCCTGAAACATACCATTCTGCACAGCCTGCAGCATCCCTTCTTCTCCCTCACAACTCCTGGAACAGATCATAGCTTCCCCATGATCTTAGTCCACTGAGATCAGATTGGTTGGACAGTAGGAGTGAGAGAGAGAAAAACATCCTGCCTATGGCCCTTGAATCCTTGGTGACTCTTTGTCCAAAGATTTAACAGAACTGTGATAACTTAAGGCTACCATGATCCATTTCTGTTACCACATTTATCAAGACAGCATCAAATTAGTTCATTACTAATCCAATGACGTTCTTCTAAGATACTAATGCTTATCTACTGAGCTGTGCTCCATGAGACATTCTCCACACTTACACATCGTATCAGAATATCTTGCAACAAGTCCTAAGCTTTAAAAGAAAGGGAATGGAAACAGGAATAATACTCTAATATAAAGCAACACTCTTTTATAAGAAGAAATAGTTAATGCCTGAATAATGGAATAGATGGATGTTTTACTAAGGATGTTTTGTTGGACTTCATGTTGATCCCTACTGCCACTTTTCCTCTCTCTTTTGAAACTTTTTTGCTTATCTTTATATCTATTTTTACTTTCCACTCTTATTTCTCTGATGTTCAGTGTACCATTGTTCTTACAGGTTCTGGAACAACAGCAAAAGTAAATCTATCTGGGCTATGCTCCTGTTAACAGCATTTTTCCTTTGGCAAACAGGCAGCAATAAAGGAAGGCTCTCATCAGAGACACAACATCGTTCCCATGCAGTCAAGTGCACCTTTAAAAGTCTGAGGTGGCTTATCTCACCCAAGAGAAAAAAACATATGCCCCACTGTATAACTGGCAATATTTATGCTCATTTCCCTGCTTCTGGGTTGTTTGGGGTTGGGGTTTTTTCCCCTAGTGAAATTCTACACCCCTGAAAGAAAGATTTCTCCCATCAAAACAAAAAAATGCTCTCATGGTCCTGTCTTTCTTTCTAATGAACGTTTTTTAGTAAGCTTGGAGTGTTATTGAACTTTGTTCCTTTTCTTGCCCCTACAATTAGACAATAGTGATTTATGATTTCTTTTCTTACTAGTCCAGTCTCTATGGAACAGCGCCTTTCAAACTCATTTCCAAAACTTCACTGTTTTCTATTAGTGCAAGGAAGACTAAAATGTAACCTTGCAGTGTGAATCCATCAATCCATTATTGCCACCTCAAATAAAAACAAATGACAGATCATTCAGAGTACTTGTAAAATAATTTCAGATACATTTTTGGGAGTCATCTGGGAAAAATGGCACTACACTATCTAAAAATACCAATTTTTACCCTGAGGCAGACTACCTACTGAAAAGAAAGACTTTTACTTTGAGAATGATTTTGAATTTTTACCATAACTGAATTGACTAATTCTGAGTCTTATTTGAAGAGAAACAGAGGGAAAAACAGGAAGGAGTAACATTAACAGTCCAACTGAGTAGAAGAAGAATTCCTAAGATGAGAAAAGGAAATGTGCACCATCTGGAAGAGAAGTTTCTAAACATAGGCTATTAGGTTATATGGTTCATGATTAAAATCTGGCAAAAGCCTTCTTTTCTCTGGCAGAACAGACAGTATCTTGACTCTTGAATAATATTCATGATACTGCTTCAGAGCAGAGAACATTAGTTTCTAGGGATATGAAGTTCTGGATCCCCTGGGAAGAGGCCAATCTCTTGTTTGAGTTAAATACATTTCACAGATGAAGGGAAGGAAGAAGAAATAAAAAGATCTTGCCTATTTACCATTGATGCTATCAGTTGGGGAAAGCAGTCTGGCACAGCTCCATAAAGTGGGCTAGCAAGTATCAGTAATAGTTTTATTTCTTTGGTTGAAAGGACACAACGTTTTGAATCAGTCCCCATAATTATTTGAATTTTTAATTTATCAATATCCATAGTCCAAACTGGAGCAATTAAAAAATGGCTTGAAATACATGTAAATACATGTAAATTTAGAACTAATTTTTTTAGCTGTGTTCTGTAGGCATCTGTTCCCTATTAGTGAAATTATGCAAGATAATCTTGAAAAATCTGGGTATCACAAGGGATTTGGGAGTGATGACACCTGAGAAATCATTTTGCCAGGCACTACACCAGAATTTCTTCTATGCAAGGGAAAAAGGAGACTAAAATTAAAACCAGGTAATACCACTCAGAATAATGTATGAAAAAAGAAAATCTTTCATAATTGCTTATCTTTACATTTTTACCAGAGAAGAAACCTTTTCAACTATGATGATACAGCACAATTCAGCACAGAGTACATCAGTGACTTGCAGCATCGCAGTCACACCAGAGAGGGGATATGCCTTGTCCAACATATACAACTTCTTGGCAGAACAAATTAAAGCAAGCAGAGTGCAATAATACAGCTATATTGCTTCTTACTAGGTAAGCTGACACTGTCTCCTGCAAATACCCTGGAGGTTAGGGCTGCACAGAGCTGTCTACCTCAGGGACTGCAGCTCCCTCTAAGGTTATGTTCTGTGTTTAGCTACTACCTTGATTATTCAAGAAACAGCATATTTTATTGAACTTTGAAAGATTAACATACCTTTCTATCTAATTTTTCTATCTTTATGGATGTTTTTGCAATAATAAAGCCAATTATTTTCTTCTAGTCTTCTAAATTCTCAATTCACAATTTAAAAGTATCCAAGATAAGATAGTCTTGCTATGTTCTACTTTCTCACCCTCAGATTCTAAATAAGTTACTCAGAATGGTAGTATTTTCAGTTAAATGAGTATCTTGTCTTTCTTAATCAGTCTCCATGTACACAATAGAATACGAGCATAAAGTGGATAAAAAAAGGTGCACGTGTTTAGTCACCTTAGAGACGTTTGGACAATATGTTTTTTATATTTAATTATTTTCTTAGATTTTTCAGAGGCTGTGGGATATTCAGGGTCACTTGCCTTTACAAGGAGAATAAGCAGGCCAGAATGTCCTCAGGTCAAGAACTATCAAAAATGAAGGATCTTTTTCTAAAACTGATTTTAAAAAAGATAAACCATGACTAATGCAACAGTATGGTAGTCTAAAGTCTCCAGCATGCAGGCTGCACACAGGAATTTTCAGATCATGTATCTAATTATGAATCAGGGGAATTGGTTCCCTGAATTATAAGAGAAGGTTGGACAGATTAGAGTGCATAACTGTTACGTAAAATTTGTTGAAAATAATTTAGGAAGATTTCATGAGCAGATTGGTGTCTGATGGTCTGTTAAAAACCTCAGCAATGTTTTCTTCAGGCAGAGTGCAGAAGCTTTTTCCCTTTTGAGAAGAAATGGAGGTTTCTGATTTACTGCAGACCAGCTGGGTGCAGGAGGCACCTTCCCCTAGAAGACTGCAGAAAGCCGTTTTTCACTGTAGGTCTTGGGCAGCTGATTTAGCAGGGAAGAGGAGAGAATGAAGGTAAAACGAGCTAAAATAGCTAGGAAAGTAGCTTCTAGTATCTGAATGCAGAAATACACATACTGCAGCTGTGGCATTACAGAGGCAATTAAATGGGTGTTCCATAATCTTAGCTTGACTCACAAGTCGAATGGGATGTACCGTTTTAAAATTCTGCCTTCATGTACTACATACGTGAATAAGTGCTGTATAATAATGTTCTATCTCCAGAGCAGTGGAGACAACATGACTAAGCTTGCTATTTTAATCACCTTTGCAATGATGATTACTCTAAGACGCTTCTGAGAATCTTTAATCTAAGACTAGTCATTCATCTCCATTTCTTTCTTGTCACAATCCACCCAGATGCTGTCTATCATGACCTTTCTGCTCTTATTTCACTGTGCTGTTTGCCAGAATATTATTTTTGATCCCTATACTACTTCATAACAAATATGCCTTACTGCTGTCTTTTTATAGACTGAAAAATAGTGGTTATCTCAATATCTATGATAATCTGTTTAAAGTAGTACAGTGAAAGATTGCACAGGAAATACTTTTATGTCATTTAATTCTGCTTCTTCTATCTGCTGTACCTTTGTTTTTAGAAAGGGAGAAAAGAAGCAGACACAGGATGTTTTTGTGGAAGAACAGGAATATTGGATAAAACTGCTCTATTCACTAAAGGACTGTCAGTGGGATACTATCACTGCAAAGCAACTCACTGCGGAAATAACCTTTATATCCCTTTTGTGCTACCAAACTTGTATTCTGATAAATAACAGTGATCCTTAGCTATTCTCTCAGGATATGAAGCTCATACAGGAAAAAAAAAAAATTGCAAAACCTGCATTCATCTGGTGCTAGTTTTTGCTACTTCTTTACTATTCATATAATAAAATAATGCTGATCCCAAACTGGTGATCTCAGAGGGCCTCAGGTAAGCCAGCAACATCTTTTTATGAGAATTATGTTAAAGGGGCTTACCCAAAATTCAAATGGAGGGCTCTGTGTTATCTTCTGTTCTTTACAGAAAGTGTAGAAGAAGTGATGGACCAAAAGTTCCTATATATCTGAGAGCTCCCATTCTGCTATGCTCCAACAGATGGCAGGGCTTCCAGGAATTTCTAGGGTTTTTCCTGCTGGGATCCTATGTAAGGTATGGTTGTCCCTCTGCGTGAAAAAAAGGCAGAAGAACAAGCCATCATAAAACATAAGGGATATCCTTGTGTTTATTTTGCTAAATGAATTTACATAATTAAAGAAAGAGAAAGCTATAATTACCATTTTTGACTGCTAGATAGTATTGCTGATTTTTTAAGCACATCTCTACAAAGGGCAAAATATAAAAGTTCATCTTGTTCTAAAGATAGCAATTGTTGTCAGAGCATTACCGATTCTAAGTGGTGGGATAGCTCTGGAAAAATAACACACATTTAATTGTGTCTATTAGATATTCAAGATAATAATTTATTTACTGGGAACAGCTTCACAGCTTTGTGTAAGGTTGTCAGAAGGAGCATCTGCTAACTACTTGAAATAAAACCCAGGCAATTAAGATATACAAATAGGAGAGAAATAATAGTCTGTAGTAACTCCGGCCATGCTCTGTCCTCAGATCCCTCTTTGTAGTTCCAGAATAAGTCTTCCAAAAGCTAACAGTTACTCTGAAACAAGAAGACTGAAAGCAGTACTTGCTCTATGTTTGGAAACACTGTGTTAATTTCTACCTGAGACTACAGAGGTGAACAAAAATTAAGGTTAAGTTATACCAACTTCAATAAATCTGACTGACACTATTTAAGAAACCACATTACTAACTGTCTTGCTGGTAGCAGTAGCCCTAAAAATGCTACTTGTAGAGAGTCTCTGATCACTGGCAATTAAGACGTATAAATGAATGTTTCTGATGTAGCACACTTATAGAATCTTGTATTGTGTTGAATGAACTCTGTGGCACACTTAGAGCTTGCTGTAAAATATATGTAACTTCCTCTGTTTAGACAAGCATATGCTTGGTTTTAGTTACCACAGAGCAGGAAGAGCCATAGTAGAAATGACAATTTGCAATTCTTACATGTTTCAAGTCTACAGAGAATTTAAGCATATTCTGAATTTTGAATTAGTCCCACTGAAGTATTTCTTAATAATTTTAATTAGTTACGGTTAAAGTACATGACACTAAATGTCCTTATGACCTAATGATATCTGCAGTATGAGTCTACACTAATGAACATATCCTTATGCATAACTTTCTTTTAAAATTATACTAACCACTACAAAACTGTGGAGTATGTAATCAATAGATTTTGTTCATTTCTGTCTCTTCCACAAATTATTAGAGGTAAAGGGCAGGTCAATCCAATTGTAACAAAGTATTTTGTTCCATTATGGGGTGTGTGAATTAGGTGATCAGGCCAAAAGTGACCAGCTTAATTCACCATGATGTATCAGCAAAACTGAACAGCTGCCTTGGGGTATTAGTGCCTCAGAGCTTTAATTTTTGATCACTACATATAAGTAATCATGTCAGAAATACACTTTTGATTTAGTTATAGAATTTAGAGTAACAGAAATATATGTACCTCCTAAACCTGTCCTAGAGTCGAGTATTAGTTTAAGGGCTAGTTCCTTTAAATGGTACCAGAGTAGAAAACCTGTGAATGCAAAAATGAGTATACAGTTGCATTCAGAAATTTTGGGCTAGTATTCAGTGCTCATTATATGAACTCAGACACTCAGGAATAAATGCCTTTCCTTAACTACAGCACAAAATACCCCAGAATTCCAAATGACCTTTCCTTCCCTCCCTCCTCCCCCAGTTTGCAAGATCTAAGTACTCCCATGACAAAGTCACTTCAAAAAAAGTATGTCAAAGCACATTTGAAATGGCCAGTTTATGAGGTATATATCTACCTGAGTGGAATTTCCAGAAATACTTACTTGGAAAAATGCTGACTCTACTGTGGCTGTGTTTAGACTCATTCTGAGGCTAGTTTTTGTGTGCCTATTCAGGCAAATTAGTCAAGTAGCAGAACAGTTCACAAAAGAGAGAATAAGAACACAGAAAATTTTGAACTTAGAAATGTGACTAGTCATAAAAATGTATAAGTTTCTTTTAACCAGTCCTGGAACAAAAAAATACTATATGAGGCATACATCCAATCAAAGCTCTTTAAAACAGCTTAGATGCTGAATTTCAAGAATTTGTGAACAATATATACACTAAAACTTACTCAGAGAAATTTTCTAATGAATACATTTGAGAAAATGATAACATATTCATGACAAAATCACATGCAGAAACAGAGCTAAAACTAATTAAATCAATTATTTCCCAGAAATTATTTGAAACTTCTAGTTTTACCAATATCAGATAACAAGCTTATGAAATAAGAGTAAAAATGCTTTAAAGCAAGAACAATATCAGTCCCTTCCAATTTAGCATATTCTGTGATTCTGAGACAGTAGCCAACATTCACGCCCTTACTCATGATTATATTATTTACATATGATTTTAGCTATGACAGAATACAATCAGTCATTTTTACTTAGTTGCTTAATTTTATTAAAATTGTTTCTGAAAGAGCTCAGTATTGTTACAACTGCTGGAAGCATGCTAGATGACTTACAGTACAAACAGAAGAAAATTATGCCAATGAGTTTATTGTAAGAATGTTTTTACTTTAGCTTTCTGGCAACTTCTTATCAAAAAACCCCAAAGAGATTGATTATTTGCATATAATCAATAAGTAATATATATTTGGATAAACATAGGGTCACAGACTTCTATGCAAACAGATAATGAAACAACAAAAGAAAACCTCATTTGTTCAATTCAATACTGTGCATAAAAATTACTTCCAACTCTTAAAACTGTTAATTTAGCATGAAGCCTTAAATCATAACACAAACCACCCAAGTGGATATCCTCCATCAACCCAACAGTATGGCTTTAGACCTACAGTCAATGAAGTGATCTGCAGAGCTCACTTAACCTCCACTAAAACAATTTCTTACTGCTGGGTAGTTGCTAGAAACACAAAAAGAAATCCGAGTGAGAAAAGCAGCCTTCAAACTGGAGATATGCTAATATTTCCCTAATCAATAACAAATTACTAACGTGATGGCGCTTTGAGAAGGAGCTTCACATTTCCCCAGAAGAAATCTATTTAAGAGGTGCTCCACAGGAAGGAGGAAAGTTGTTTGGAAAGTCAGGACTGCAGTTTGAACTTTGGGGATAATGGCCCACAATAGGGCTTTTGAATGGTTTCTATCTCTAACCAAGAATCTGCCAGGAGAAGACCACTCTCCCTCAAGTCTAAAAATCACAAACAGTTGCAAAGTGGAACAGCTGAATTAGTAACTAAGTAAAATAAAACAGATTTATTTGAGTAACTTTTACTTTACTGCCTGCAATTTTAAAATTCACATTTGTATTTCAAGTAGATGACTTTGAGAATGGCCTGACAGACATAGTAATGCAGGAAGAATAGGAGACATGATATCGAGTATCTCATACAGATGGAACCTTTTTGAATGAAAAGGTAAAGAGAGACAGGGCAGTGCAATGCACTGCAAAGATGATGATTTATTAATGCACTAAATTATTAAAATGGATGTTAGTTGTTGTGAAATGTGTAAACCAATTATTTCTATAAATTCAGGGTTGTTCTGTAATTCATTCTCATGATTCAGCAATGGACATAAACAATAACATGAAAAGCTGCCAGTAGGTTACTTCTTCTCATTCCCTCCTCCTTCTCCAAGAGAAGACAGAAGGATAATATGAAGGTCAATGAGTCTATAAAGAAATGGTTTCAGAGAAAAACTAGTCTTTGCTCACTAGCAGCAAAACTGTGATTCCCTCTTGATGCTTTGTTACAGTCTATCTTACTTTCTTCTGCAGTGTTTTGTTTCTTGTTGCTACTGATTCCCTTTTTTCAGTATTGTTCTGATATGCTGAGGATACAAACTCTACGGAAGGACAAAGGGGTTCACATCCTATTTTTGCTTACTCTTTTCCCCTTTCTTATTCGCCTGGGCGTTTGCAATTCAGGCTATCTTCATGATTCCTTGCATAAAAGGAGAAAGACGTTGCATCAGTCTTCTGTTCTTCTGAAAGTTCAGTTGCTGTGCAGCTGAGCTCTCTCCTGGCCTCTTTCTGCTGTTTTATGACCATATGTAATGTCTTCTCACTTAGAAAGAGAAAAAAAAAAAAAAGGCATGAGGAGGTTAGCAGTGATATTGGGTACTCCATTTCTCATCAAGTTTTAGACATGCAATATGTAAAAGGTAAGCTGGCAGTGAAGCAACACTAATTCAGATCCTCTGGGGACCTCAACTTTAGTATTGATAAATCACCTTTATGGAAATGCATCTACTTGGAGGGCCAAATCAGAGTACAGTAGCAGATAATGCAAACCTGCATGTTTGGTCCTAATCCAGAAGGTCCTATTTGCACTGGTTAGCATCAGCTACAGAAGATTTGGAAGACCTCTTGGCCTCACAAGCTTATGCTACCAGTATTAGTAAATTCAGTAAACAAAAGTCAAACTTAATAAACCAGCACAGGCAGAAAATCTTGATAATGTGAGGTGGCCACCTAAGCATCTACAGATTGAAAACTAAATAGGCAGCTATTCCAGTGCCCTCATCTAAACATATTGACCAATTCATTACTAGTAGATAGACTATAAATAACAAAGTAGGCTACTTGCTTTCTAGTAAATTAATTTAGTGTTTGCTATTTCTTCTTTGGAATACTCACATTCTGCAAGACATTTATCTTTTACAATAACAATGAGATACCATTTTTACTCTGGGGGCTAGCATAGTTCTTACATCAGAAGTGAATATTAAAAACCATCAGCTACTTAAAGTGAAATGTAAGACTAAGAAATGGTCTATAGAGGATATTGTGATTGACATATGCAGGTGGTTGGTAGAGACCTTAATGAAACAACAGATCAAGTCCTGGATGCTAAAATTATAAATTATGACATCAATTCCCACAAAAAACCACACACCCATAAAAGCTGTGACATTAAAAAGCAAAATACCTTGTCTGGTGGCTTCACTTTTTGATAGCTCTCTGTTTCATTTATAGTAAGCTCTCCTGCAGGTCCAGAGAGGTGCTTTCCCTTCCAGGGGTGCTCTTTCTCTTGATCACCATTTTGAATGTTTTCTGTAATACCTGCCCTCCCCTCATGATACAGGAGATTGTTCTTTGGTGCTGTTCAATAACATGGTAGGCTCTGCAAATGCAAAAAACTTCACAATCTATTCCAAATCATTTAGGAAGAAGCAGATGTATCAGCCTACCACAGAGATTCTTTTGCTTTGCAAACTTAGAAGGGCATGGCTTAGTGTTTGGTCCCATCACTCCTTGTTGCTGTGACCAACATCTGAATGATGCCTGGAATGCTTGGAATAATCAAGATGAGAAGATCTTCCAAGATGTAAGAGCCAGTGCATCTCCTGCTTGGTTGTGGGTTTCAGAAGAAACAGCTTATATAGTAATTACTGACATGTAAATAGGTCTATTGGTCAAAAGGAACCAACACCACTTAGAAATACTGATAATATAGGTTGCAGAACCCACCTAAGCAATCAGATTTAATTCATTAATTCTCAAGAGGTAAGCATTTGCCTCCTCCTGGCTCAGGAACAACCTTTGCTGAAAACCATCCAGATGCAAGAAGAGTCATATCCTCCTGGAACTACTACTATAGCGCAGGAGAGGGAACTGGGTCAGAGTCCAAACAAAAGCTGAAATCTGGGACTACAGCTTCGTATTTTCCTGGTGTTTTTCTCTAAGCTCTTCTGGGAAAACAGTCCTTTTTGTGCAGTAGGGAAAAAAAGAATTATAGTTCTCATAAAAACAAACGCAGGCTGCTGCAAATCTAATTCAACCATTGCACCCAAGAGTAAAAGATCAGTGATCTGGATTTGATTAGGTCCTGTATATATATATATTCAAATTATTTTTTAAAATTCCTGTAGAATGGGACTTGTGACTGTTGCCAGGGCATATTTTATGGTACGCGCAAAACCGGATTCCTTGGCTAGGTTGCTCAGAAGTTGCCTTTATCTCATAATAAAATTGCAGTAAGACTGCATGAAAGAGAATGAGGTATAAGCTGGTCTTTTCCTTCCATCTCAGGCACCAGGTTCTGCCAGTGCTCCAACAGAAGGGCTTGCATCGATTTATAAAGCAAGGCAAGAGAAGCAAAGCAGCAACTGACTGAACAAGACTAAATCACAACTTGCCTTTGAATCAATGACCAATGCCCATTAGCAAGCCTGAAGCCTGCAGAGAAAAGCTGCTCATTCCAGCAAGGATAGTTCTGTTTATGGCTAAACTGCTCAGTGGAATGGAGCCAGGGAGTGAACGCAGGCACCATGCTGCTGATCATACATGTTAATTAACTGATAGCCTTCACCCTGGGATGGCAAATTAGCACTCTCTGTGGCACAGTTCTCAGGACAGACTCCTCCAGGGACCATTCTCACTAGTTCAGACCTGTTCTTTTGGAGGTAAGAATGAGATTTTTGCTGAATAGATACCAGTCAGCTCGTGCCACTTAATTTCAGAACTCACCAACAGTCCCTAACCATGTTCAGCTTGCAATCTAACTCAGCCTCTCTATCACGACCCTCAAAAAATCCTTCTTTAAATAGTTTCTAACTTTAACAGAACCTACCTTATCCTAAGTCCATCAGCAGAGAACGGCCTTGATAGCTTTCTAAAACCTACACACTGTTTCGTCATACACAGGACTTAACTGCTTTTCTTAAATCCTTAAAAATCTCATATGCTCTGCTAGTTTGTCAGTGTTCTTACTGCAGTTGGAAACAGAAAAGAAGAAAATTCAAGTTTTGAAGTTGTAAATACTACATAACAAAAAGTGTCAATCAGAGGATTTCCACAAACCAGCGAGCAGCATGAAAGCTGCAGAAATATCAAACAGTACTACATTTCTTGGAGTCTGTATCAGTTTTAACATTTAGGAATTCTCCACAACTATGGGATATATGACCTTTTCCTGAGCAAAAGTATTTCCTTCAGAGATAAGATAAGTTGCTTTCAAATCTTTTTAGGTGAAACTTCCTGCCTTCTCAATTACCCCTGAAATCCAAACTTCACCTCAAAAAGCATAGACTCTGACTCCTCTGGCTGTTGCCTGCTTCTGTTAATGGGTGAGAACATGTCTTTGCTCAATTTATATGAGGTATTTGATGTAGTAGGAACAAGAAGCTACTGGATCACTTCAAGAATGATCAGAAACATTCTAAAATTCTTCCTGCTCCACCCTCCAAATCAGCCCAGATGATCACCACACCACTCAGATTTGGTGACTCATAAAAGTCAGAAGTTTTCTGCCATATTACTCAACATGCAGTTACTGCTATGATGCGAACATTGCTCTCATCCCCAACCACTGCAGAAGAGATCACTATCCAGACGTAAAGAAGACATTTTCCAACAGAACAGAGCTCAGTGACATGGAATCTGGATATTAGCACAATTTTATTCCCCACCATACAGTCACCGTTGAACAGTAGAGGTCAAAAGCACAATTTCAGAATAAACCAACAGTTAGGATGTGATAATTAGTCATGGGAGGTATCTATTTCCTTCCACTGACCTTGGAGAATGCCTACAAAGTAGCAAGGATAATTAACTAATATGCTTATATCAAAGAATAAAATTACCAAATAACCTACCTACACTTTTGTGAATTTAAATATTACAATAACTAACAAATGTATTTCTTTGTTAATAATAAGTACAACATTTCATCCAACATAACTTATTTTCTTGTATTTGCAACTGAAAAAGAACTAAATGGCATGAGTGTGATATTTTGTGGAAAGCGTCAGCTTTCTGCCAGCCTGCACAGTCTGATCAACTCAATTTTCAGAAACCTATGAAAGTTTGAAATTAATTTAGAGAAATAGAGATAAACCAAGCCAAACAATAACAAAATCACCAAGCTTCATATTCAACTCAGTTAAAAGAGCTAGATTGTCATACACGAATGACAAGCCAGAGTGAGATATCCTAGAAGTGATTCTTGAGTAGAAACACTTAAAATGTTCCTGTATCCTATATCCTAAAGAGTTTCTTCAAAGGTAAGCTGCTACAGTTATGCAGTAGTGATCCTCAGCAAAAGGGTCTCTTTTATACTCAGATTTTGACAAAAAGGATAAAGAAAAACAGAAGGTTGCATGGAGATGTTATAGCAACCTTCCAGTACCTGAACGGGCCTACAGGGAAGCCGGAGCATGACTCTTAATCAGGAATACGGAGTAACGGGTACTAAGTGAAAGAGAGGGAATTTAGGTTAGATACTAGGAAGAAATTCTTTACTGTGAGAGTGGTGAGACCCTGGAGCAGGTTACCCAGGGAGGTTGTGGATGTCCCAACCCTGGCCATGTTCAAGGAAGGTTAGATAAGCCCTTGAGCAGCCTGGTCTAGTGGGAAGTGTCCCTGCCCATGGCAGCAGGGGTTGGAACTAGATGATCTTTAAGGTTCATTCCAACCCCTTAACATTCTGTGATTCTATGATATAAGCAAGTAGACTACTACATCCAAATCTCTGAACACGCCGAACGATCTAAACAATCTCAAATTCCAATAAGAAAATACTGATATATTGGAAACTACATAAAGAGCGATTCTGGACTATTTTAACAACTGAAGGAAGAAAAGGAGTCATTAGGCTCATGCCACTGTCATGTTGCATTCAGCTACCCCTATGCTTCTGGTGAGGCCCAGAGCATGTCTGCTCTGGTGTCCATGGCATCATGGAGGCCTCCAGACACTGCCATGGGAAAGCCAAAGCCCTGCACAACAACCCTGGGGCCATGTCTGACCCCAACCCTCACACTGGGCCTGATCCTGACAGCCACCGTGGGCCGATATCCCAGTGCAGCCTGCTCCCTTCCCCAGGGAGATACCCGATCTCTGGGGCTGCCCCAGTCCCCCCCAGATGCCCTGTTCCTGGCTGGGGTGGTGGGACAGGGCTGGCCTGCCAGGCCCTGCCCTGCTGCCCTGGGGAGCCCAGTCTTGTGGGACCCTGTCACTACTGGATCCTTCCTACATCTTGTTGTTCCTCTGTCTATTCTCAAAATCCATTCCTTTCCAGCACCAATGGTAAAACATTGCTTTAAGTGTTCTGCAAAGTGACTCTCTCAAACAGACAATGGAGCTCTGTGACATGTGTTACACATCCGCTTAGTTCAGCTTGGAAATACTATAGTTTTAAATAGCAGCGCTCGAGACTTCCGTCAGTATCTTACAGAGAAGTTGAGTCATTTCTGGCTCAGGCACTGCCAGCAAGAGGGAAGAGGCTGCGAGCAGAAGGGCGCTTTGCCCCTGCACCGCCCCACCTGCCAGGCACAGCTGACTGCTGAAGCACTGTGGCACAGTCAGTGCAGTGCCAGGCTCCCCCTGTGCTATCCCTGATCCACCAGGAGACAAAGATTCCCAGTGGAAGCAAGCCACAGGCTGGGACATACATAAGCACCAAGGGAACAGCTGCCCAGATGTGTGGCCTCAGCATATGCTGATGTACCCAGGTAGCACAGCTACTGACAACATACGCCTGTGGTACCGTGAGTTTCAACAGCTATTCCCTCAGGTAAAATCTGAGATGGAACAATTCATTTGTAAAGGATAAACCAGCTTCCATGGGGTAAACCAGGATGCATGAGACCTCTGAAATCCCACCTTCACGCAGCAGTGCAGGCAAACAGAGCCACCCTGTTGATGCAGGACAGCTGGAAGACTGTGTAGATAACACGGTGATCCCTCTTCCGAGGAGTTTGCAGTTAAAGTAGTAATGTCTACAGAATGAACAATGGAAAAAGTAGCAGGCTTTAATTTACAGCTGATGTCAAAACTAGAAAGCAATCCAAAAACCTGGGTATTATAGAATGTGAGAGCACTGAAAAGTAGAGCAAAATTGTTGGAAACAAGATAATAATGGATGATATATAACAGCAAATGCCTAGATTATTCTCATTCATACTTTGTATCAACTCTTAAAGAAATTTTTCAAAATTATGTATAGTAATAAAGCAAAACACAGTAATAAGGGCAGGCTGCCAAATAGTACTTACAACACAAATAAGAGTAGTATGCTGGAGTACACATTAAAATTTAAACCTTTCATCTGCTGCTTGTATGACAGTATTGTGAGAAAGACAGAAATGGAAAACTTTTGTCCCTAATTAAAACTCCCCATTGAGATGCAAGTCATTAGAATTTCATACAAAGGGTTCTTACAGCAAGACAGTAATGAAGATGGGTTTTGGTATAACTAAGACAAAAGGGACAGGGAGTTAAAGATAGACATTTGTCATTGCAGATAACAGGATATTTTTAAGCTGGTTTAATGCATGTATATACTTTATGATACCAGGCTAAAAATCAGGCTGAGGGCACAAATTCTCCTGCCTTTTCCAGAATACTTGGATACAATGCGATGAGCAGAAAAATAAAGGAAAAAGCAGAAAAGAATCTTCATCTTTTTCAAGCACCTCTTCAGTGGTAGTGGGTATATGCCAAAAGGATACCCGGGTCCTTCTGAATGTGTGCTTTAGTGCCTAGACACATTTTCTAAGCACTGTTTAATTTACTAATATAGACATAGCTATGGAATTCATTGCTCTAAAGTCACAACTAATTTGGTAATAAGCCAGAGAGGTTATGTCTGTTTGCTTATTATTGCAGCAAGTACAAATCCACCAGGAATTATAGACACTTACACAGAATTAAACAGGTAGTATCCTGGGTGGTACACACGGAAATGAATGCAATAACAGCTTTGCAAAACGTGTGTGAAATCAGAATTCTAATCAAAACCATTCTTCAAAGTTTTCTTTCTCTACTAGTTTCCAAAATTGTCTTGGTGTGTCAAGAACCACCAGGACAATCTGTAATCTGCCAGGCTAGTCTGTGACATTTTATGTGTTCTCTTGAGAAAAAACATACCATAAAAGGTTACTCTAGAAATAAGGCTCACAATGACAAACAGTATTTAGGACATAACAGAAATATTCTTTTGAAATACCAAGATAAAAGAAGTATACTTTCAGGCTTCTGAGTTCAAGGTCAATTCTGGCAATGCAAGTTATGAACCATATGAAAAAGCTTTTTATGACAAAATGACTGACCCCTGTGTTTTTTATTTTGAGCAGTAAGACAAGTTTGAAATGTCCAAATGTTGGCAGAAGATTATTTTGTTTTCATATAACTATGTAATTTTTGTAGATCACGAATAATAGAATTCTCGAAGTATGTACTCTTCCTTCGTTTAAGGTAGGGCTTGTGGGCAGAACTGAAGCGTGGGAGTGTTGTAGCAGCACTAGTATTGTTGCAATTGTACTGCTTAGAAACAAAAGTTAAAAATAATGCTCCTTGCTAATTCCTCGCACTCACAAATGCCTTCGTATTGGTTACAATGATAGTTCCTGCTTATGTCAAGCAACGGTAGTCAAAAGAATTGAAAAGCAAACTTCTAGTGGTTGTTAACTCATAAGATTCTGGGTTTTAATCATAAAGACTGAGTAGGTTTTTTGTAGTTCAAAGGCATGTCTGCTCCAACTTCACTAAGAAACTCTGGCAGAAATCAATTTTGCAAATACCCACATTTCCGCACTCAGTACTGGCTACTGAGTGCTTAATTGCATTTGAGTACAAAGAGAATTAATTTCTTTCCATAGATACATTTCTGTATTGCAATATCTAGTTCTAGTTGGTCTTATGTTTTTCTAGAGTAACAGAGGTCACATGGGTATTTCAACACATGAATCACAATCTATTTCACGTTTGATCTTCTATTTACCTGGAATTTTTAGGCAAGCTTCCTAGAGCTTAGAAGGCATTTACATCACACCTTTGCAATACTTCTGATATGGAGGGTTGGCTATGGCAAGATGAAAGAATGAGTATGAGCTTTAGAAAAAGTGTACCACTTTTTTTTTGATTATAGAAAGATATAGCTTTCTACGTCTGTCAGCCAAAAAACTGTTTTTTAAAACATGCCACAGCACTTTTCAGACTGGTTTACTCTTTTTGATGAATGTTTTTTGGATGTTGCAATCTTTTGAGACCCTTATATACAGAGAAATACCTCTACTTCTAGTCTTGTTCAATGACTGAAGTAGATCTCCATTCTACACCTACCATGAAAAGAAGTAAGATTATTCTGGTAAAGTGGTGCACCAATCCAGTTCCCCACATAGGTTGTTTGGCATGGCGTTAGATGAAAATAACTGATGAGTAGATGCTCTGCACCTTTATATTTAATAGAAAATACACAGCCTGATTTTGCAAGCTTTCTTAACAGTGAGCTAAAGAAAAAGAAAATAGATACCAGATAAATTGTAATTATCAGTAGTACGTGATATAAGCTCGCATTTCTGGCCTGATGGGAGTCTGTGCTGCGTTGTGGACCTCTGTGATCTGACAATAATTTCTAGTGTCTCAGCAGGGCTACTGTCAATAGGCTTGTATTTGCTGCATATGAGCCTGCATGTCCACCAGAAACAAGACCACATATAGTGAATGAGTTTAAAAAACATTATCCGAATTGGTTTTCTGGTGTGCAAACTGGAAATTTATCATATTTGTTATGCTTTATTTTCTATATTATTCTCTGTAATATTCCAAAACTCATTCATTAGCATATTAGGAAAATGCAAACACAGCTGAAAAAAACTGAGTCCTGTAGTTTGTTTGCAGAACCATTTGGAGTAGTTACCTAGCATTAATAACATGAAGCATGTTTGCAAAAATAGCCAACTGTGTAACACCAGAAATGGCAAAAAAAAAAGACAGAAAACCTTTTCAGACTCTTTCTTTTTTATAGAAAATCTTACGCTTTTTGTAGCACCAGCAACCCACTCTAAATCTTCTCAAAAGGGCAGGATTTGTAGTAATGAAAAACACCTTTTACTAGACCAGATTGACACATCTGGGAGATACAGGTGTTTGGGCAACAAGGCCTTCAGGTCTCAAATAGCAATTGCAGCCTTTAAAGAAGAATACAAGTTGAGAATATACAAGCTGCATGCCTGAAGTTGCATATCTCAGGCCATCTGAGAGATAAGGGTGATAAATATAAACTGATTTTAATAAAAATATGAGTGACTGCACCAGGCCATAGCAGAGCTCTGTGTTTAAATCAACATCCTCTTAAGCAATGGCTTATACAAAAAGAAAGTTTCCCTGGTTGCTCATGTTCCATTCATGTTGTCACATTCTACCTTAGATGATAAAAAATTTTTAAATGTAATAAATTTACTAATTAAAATTCTACTTAGATTGATGATACTTCACACAAAAAATGTAATTAAAAGTTCACTGTGATTACAGTGCAAGTTTAAAAATTCATGGCATTTTTGAGGGCTGCAATAAAACACAGCTCTAGCAGTTTAGATAAATACTAGTAGTAAGATAAATACTAAATACTTAGCAATGGAATTACACATTATTAAAGTCTCATGTCTTGGTCTTATTTGACCACAGGTACTTTATCCTTAAAGAAATATAGTATTAGTGCTAACATCCAAAATATAACTAAATGTTTGGATTGTGACATACTCAGAGTGTTAAGAAAACTATCAATTCAAAAAAAAAAAAAAAAAAGAGCACGGAGTTGCTGTGCACAAACATTCTCAATCCCTGTTAGAAGAGCACCAGACCCACCTAGTGGAATTTTCCTTTATTACAGTGACTCCAAAATGCCATCTTGTAAGTAATATCGCAATATATGCCTCTTGGTGGGGAAGCTGATATGGATTATTGTCACTGAATCACGCAAGTTAGGGCTGGGGAGATTCCTGCTGGGTTTCTTCCTGTCATGCATGACTATTATGCTGGTTTTCACCTACTTTAAATTTATGAAAAAATGATGTTTACACTGCTCATTTAGAGGGACAGTATTTTCTAATTTTTTATATGTCATGAATGTTTTTTTTCCTCTAACTAAATTTAATGTGTATTTTTTGTGTAATCTTATTTTTTAAGCAATTGAATACATTACTCTGACAACTATCTGGCTTTAAACTTCAAACCTATAAAGTTCTGTCACATTCCTTCTGTAGTCCATAGCAGTATTGGAAACAGTATTAAATTCTGTTACTGATATCTTTTAAACTCTCTGGTGAAATTCTTCTTTCTTCTCTCAACTCCCTGAAGCACATACTAGTATCTTTCTTGTATATGTGCAAAACTGTACTAAGATCATGCACAGAAATATCAAGGACACTTAAAAATATGTTTAGATAACATGCTTTTCTAAAACTGTAAGACCATATTCAAACTATTTTGTATTTTAAATTAATCTCAGGAATATGGGCAGGAGTTGGTGATTCTGCATGTATGACTCCTCTGTTTTCAGCACATAGGAAAGCATAATCAGATTTCATTGATTCTTTGCCATATAAATACTTATTTACTAACAGAACACAAGAAAAATGTTTATAAAGTTTTCTAGGCCTCAAATGTAAAGCAGATTTATTAGTTGAACCAGCAAGACATGCAGAGTTGTAGTTTCTCAAGTGCTCGGTTTGACTGCTGAACATAGAATTAGTATTTACTATCTTGCTATGAAGTTTACAAATTATCATCATATATAAAATTTATCCTTAGGAAGTGCAAATTGGTTCAAATCTTTAGGCACAGCTGTAAAGAGCACAGCCCTTATAAAATCAGGTCTGTGCTATTTGAATGGGATTTATCTTGCCTGAATAAAAAGCACAAGTCCTGGAAAAATCTTAGGAATTTAAAAAGGAAATTGGAAAATCTGTTTTATATGGGATTATTATGGACTTTTTCAGAAAACTAACATGGTAGAAAAATGAGCTTATTTACTTTACGTATTCTTTCTATTCATAACTAAGAGCATGGATTTAAAAAGACATGGTAGAAGTTGTTCTCTTTTGTGATACAAATGCCCTAGAAGTATGAGAGACATAGTTGCAGGACTGAAAAAAGCCAGACATATGATACATGATGTTCCTAAGGAGTAGGCAGCATTTAGCAGTCTGGTACATCCAGTGGCTGTTAATGATAAAACGTGTTGGTATACGATGGTGTGCTACAATTACTTTCTCAGAACATACTGAGACTTTCCAGTACGTTTCCTCAATTAAGAAACAGGTTTCCAGGGGAAACAGGTTTCATCTCAGGAATTTTGATACTGGGTCTTTCTTTTAATTATTATTTTTCCTGAATATCACAATTTTAAGTCAATAATTTCTACTGTATTTTCTCAAGTACAAAGCCAAGTAGACATTCAGAGCTATATTCATCTTATGGCATATAAAATGTCCACAATAGAGATCTCAGTACTCACGCAAAGGTCTCTTTAATTAACAGGGAAAAATAGGCACCTTTAAGGTATGACTCATTTGATATAATTTAAGCATTTGCTGCTTTAGGACTAGATGAATCACATCAGAGAAACGGCTGCATATCTTCAATGATTATAGCGAGAAGCTAGACATGTATCTCCTATGACTGAATTGTACATATGAATTTCACTGATATAGTCAGAAACTGAAATTTTATCCTTTCATAGATACTTCTTTTGCTAAAGTAGAATACAATTTAGCATGTTCAATACAGGTCAAAGAAAATACTAATGATTTCATTCCAATTGTCTGCAATTTCAAGTGATCACCTAGGTACATGAAATAAATTTTCAAGATTTTTTTTAATATTTAGATATTTAAAAATTATATCGTATTTCAAATGCAATTTAACTTTTAAAATATTTTTAATGAATTTCAAAATTTTATTTTCATAATTGTGATATAGTTATGAAAAAGCTTGTCTGTTTCTTAAGCCAATTTATTTTAGTAAAAATAAAATAATCTGGAAAGTTACCAGTATATCCATGATTGCATACTGTAGGACCAATCATCACAAGAAACTTAAAAATTAACACATGCATAGGAAAAACAAAGGGTTTTCCAATATTGCAATGTCTTGCTCTACTTCCACCTACTTAATGAGTGGGATATGTAAAATAAGTAATTAATATAATGGGCAGATGAAAGATGCAGTTATGAATTTTGCCCAGCTGTGCCCTTTATTTGGAATAATTTGGTAAAGTTGTACTGTAAACTCTTTTGAATTCGAAGCATTTTTGGAATGGCTGGTTAGAAGATGCACTATAAAATACCAATAATGTAACAGGGTTCTTCTGCTTATCCATAAGGACAGAAACTGATTAAGTTAAAGCTCTCTGAGAATATTGTTAGCCTTGTTTTTTACTGCTCGTGCTGTAATACCATATGAAGACTGGCAGAAGAGAAGTCTTAAAAAATAAGAGCCAGGGGAGGGAGACCATAAGCAAATGAAGCATAACACAAGAAGCAGATCAGGATAACTATACATTAAATTATATAACCCTGTTAAATGATTGTGAAACGCTTTTTTTTAAATATTGTTTTGTATACAGCTTTACACAACAACTGAACACCTCATGGTATCCTACCACCAGAGACACTTGAGTGCACCCATTTAAAACATTCCCAAGAGCCTCATGGCAAGCAATGCACTGAACAAACATGCTGGGTTGTTGGAACCCCAGGTTCTGAGAGTTTCAGCCTTTCAGTGCTGAGAGGCAGTGATCCTCAGAAACACACTGTATTTGATCCAAAACCCTGGGAAAAGTTTCCTGAATTGTGTGCTAACACTGAGGTTGTTGCTGTGTAATTAAAGTTATGCCACTGGGTGAAATATGTAGAAATGTAGAAAATTGGGTTTAGAACATATAGGTAAGAATAGGTTACAACTGGAGGATTTTGGGTGTGGATTGATGTCCTCTTCCTTCTCCTTCTTCTTCACAAAACTGAATGTTCTGTCACTGGGTCAAAAGTTCCGCACTGCAGAACATGAAAAGTTAGTAATTGGGTTGTAAGTAAAAACATATCTCATTATTGGTTAATTTAGACTTTAAAAAGCTTGGAAAAGTGAAACTCATGGCCATTTTCCACGCTTCCAACAAAGAGACACAGTCTTTGCAGCTGTGTTACTGCTAAGATATAATAAACAACTAAGTCCGAACAAGAATACTCAATCTCCTGTGTCTCAAGTCAAATTCTGAGTAAAAAGAACTCGAGATGTAAAAAGTAAAAGAAGTAAAAGTAATACTGGATTACTAAAATATCAATAAGTTTTATGAGGAGGTACAGAAGAATTCCAAGTTTTCAGCTGCTGGCAAGACAGCTTTGGTGAAAGCACTGAAGGTGTAAGACCTCCAGGTATGTTCCAAAATGTACAAAATGTACCTTGCACTGACCAGTGTTTGTTCTTTCTGTACCAAGACTACTTACTTTTGACATGTCAGGATTAGGAAACAGGACTAGGGACTCAGGTGGGAAACTCACAGTGAGAGCAAACAAAGTTCTAAAATGTTTTAATGGGAGACTGCCCTTGAGATAAAAAAGATGAAGCAGAAAACAAAATGAACAACGAAAATAATTGATTTCCCATAGCATTTTTCAGAGCCAAGTGTCAGCTAGCTTCTGAAATAAATAAAACATACTACTACTTATTATTATTTTACTAGTTGCATGTAAAAACTGACTGTGGGTATTGTCACTAACACTCATCTCTCTTACAATTCAGTAAAAGATTTATTAGACAGAGATAGTTCTTTTGACAGATACTTGGGAAATATTTTGGGATTTTTTCCTTTTTTTTTTGTTTGTTTGTCTGTTTTGTAATAATTTTTTTTACTTGCAAGACATCAGGAGGACATGACGAAGACTAAACCCAAGTACAAGATCTCACATATTCAGAATTATGTGTGTTGTGATTCTGATCACAGATTTCTGCAGTTATCAGTAAACACGTTTCTAACCCTCCTATTAATTTAAACTTACCTTGACATCTTCCCATCAGAAGATTTATATTTCAGAACCCCTGAGTCTATTTAGTTTTTTGGTAATTGCTACAAGCACAGTCAAACAAAGAAGTGTGTTTCAGGACTGAATAAAATTCTTCATTTTCCTATCAAATGGCCTGTGTTTAATTATCAGCAGTATCTTCCTTAATTCCTTGTAGAAAAATGCAGTAGCTAATTCCATACTTACACGGAAAAAACTCTTAGGTTAACACAAACAAATGGGATGCTACAATGCTGATGCTTATGGAAATATAACAAATTGTCAGCAATAAACACAAAATCTCAGCCATTTTGCTTAACAGCACCTGCTGCAAAACAGTGAGGGGGTTTTATCCTTGACACATTGGAATAATCTGTGTTAAATCCCAGGGGAAATGCAGAGAAGATAGCAGCCAGATTGCTTCTCTTCCTTATCTGAATTCCAGCGACCATCAGAAATCTCATGGTGGAAAGCTGAAGTACACTATACTAAAATCCACAGGAAAGTATTTTGCTGAGAACCTCATCTTAAATGAAACATCTCTAAAGAATCTTTTGTAAACTCTTAAACTCTTTCTCACATCAAGGCATTCTTGACACAAATCTCCTTACCTGAAACACTATCCAGTGTTTTATTTCTTCTATAATATATGACATGTGGTCATCTTTCATATTTTCTGTAAATCATCATTTTGATACCACAGTATTGTCTATTAATAACACCATAAAAATACTGAGAGAAACTATAATTTTTGATCATATTTTAGAGTGTTCTAGGAGCTTGCTATCAAATCTTGAGGGTGATTCCCTGATGCAAAGGGTCAGCAAGCTGATTTGACTAAAGGAGAACAGAGAAAACCCAATTGTGAAAGCAATTTTGAGTATTTGAAACTCTCTATGTACCTGTGTAGTCATTTGCTTCCATTTTAAACAGACATAAAATAAGGACATTCATCTTTTTTCCATTTTATATGATACTTAGGTACTCTGTGCTTTTTCTTCAAAATGCATTTCTAGTCATTCTTGCTAAGCCCATTAGCATCTAATGGCACTTGTTTCTGACTCTTGACATCCTTGCATATACCTCCCTCATTTACTACTGACTCTCCTCAGTTCTCGGCTTCCTCTTTCCCACGCTTCAGTTCTAGCGAATTTCCAAAGCCAACCACTCCATATGCTTACAGGCATATTAAACTTCTGTCAACTTTTTTCTCTCACATTGTCACATCTTATGCTTCTGATTCCCAGGGAGCCACAAATTAACAAAAAAAAAGTTCACAGATCAGAGCAGATAACCTAAAATAAAGAACTTTCTTTTGGTGGATGTCATATACTAGTGCTGCTGTATACTTTGCTATTAAAAGCAGGTAAGAAGAATTATTTCTACTTGCAAATTGGTGCTCAGCTTCAACTAAAGAAGCAGCATAGATCTATCACTTCTCTTTAATAATGTAAATTTATGAGCTAGCCTGGTGTTTTGCCATCCATCCTCCTCGGCTATGGCTTTGATGATTATCTATTGCTTATATAAATCTTACATAAATTTAACTTATAAAGCAGGAAGCACAAACTACCTTGCATTTGGTTATGTTCACTGAAAACACAGTAGAACCATATTGCGTGTGGGAACACAAATGTTTTAAATACTTAGCTCTGCATAATTCTTCTTCTTGTGCTTTATGTGTGCACATGAGTGCATATGCATTTCTTTGTGGCTTACTGGAGTGGAATGTATTTTAAAGTACGACATTATGACTGTTTTTTCTGTTTCCAAGTAGATCATGCATGTAGAATAGGAGATGATGAAAAAATCCTTTTGATGATAGAGACTGAAAGACAGTCATTAGAAGCTCATCTGCAACTACTCAATAGAATTATTATTGAATCTATTACTTTAAAGGGTAGCATGAAGTCCAGACCCTGACAAAATCAGGATGGCCAGGTGCTTGGCTGATGCCTCAAGAGTGATTAAAAATGCTATTTATAAAACTGATATATGTCCTTTACTGATGAGTGTGTTCATACAACCTGATTAGCTCAGATAGATTCTGATCCAGCTTTCAACACATGAAGAAAAGAACAGTGAAGGTCTAACTATATTTTTTCCAGTACCTTCTGTCATTAGTGCATCTGAATCAGGCACTTAGTTCATTGATTAAAAAAACACAGATAAAGCATTCTAATAGATTTGAAACTGATTTTCTGGTTTGAACGCCATAAAACTAGAACGATCACTAATTTTCTATTAACAGACTCACAGATTTGCAACAGCTATGTTGTAATTCATTATCTGAATAACATTTTGCATATCATTGCACAAAGAAACAAGTTTAACTGCATTTTCTCAAATTATTTTTCAAATTATAGCAGAGCATTCAAATCCATAGGCATGCTGCTTTTGGATTAATACTGCATTTTCAAGATCTCTCTGTGGTATGAAGAACATTCTTTAAAATAAGCAACGAGTAGGAAAGTACAAACTGAGGTAGGAATATAAATCAGGAGTTAAATGTACATAAACTTGCAATGTCTTGATCATTGTGAAAGGGATCACAAATACCTGCCAATAACTATTTCAAGGATGTAAACATTTGGGCTGCCAGTGTGTTATTTACATCTATAGAAAATTTACAACTGGAGAAAATGGTATGTAATTTTGAAATGATACAGACTGAATATGACAGGTTTCTCCGCACCAACAGCTATTAGAATTGTGCATTGCCCTTTATGGAAAGTGACTGAAGCCTTATTCCTTTGAAATTTAAAAACAGTGAAGGACAAAAATCCTTGAAGATGACTTTAAGGACTCAAGCCCTGTTGGCTGTAGGCTGCAACAGAACCTTTTACAGTTGAGTAAATACTTCCTTTCCCCTCAGCTTTATTGTATCAAAAAATTTTGACCTTACTTCTATTAATAATCTTGGTATAGTACTTTTCAGCCTTTTTTGAAATCCAGGACTGTATCTGTATGATACAAAAGCAGAGGATTGCAGAGATATCCAAAGTAGCTCTGGACAATGTGAGACAGGAGAATCAAGCAAAAGACCCAGAGTAAGGCTGCTGTCCTAATTCTGGCACATTAATCACACGGATAGGTCTATATGGCACAGCACTGCATTGGCTCTCACACCTGAGAACGTCAACAAAATCTGCTATAGAAGGAAAATATTTCTAAAACATTTCTGATCTTCAACATCTCTGTAGTTAAAATGACTGCCATACAGTCCCCTTTACCTCTAACTATTGAAATCAGTTGCAAACAGAAGACAAATCGTGCTACCCAAGCTCTGATACACTTGGGAATTTTAACTGGAAATATCAACTCGTCACAATATCCTATAAAGCAATGTAGAAGCAGAAAAAAAAAAAGATCTGAGATGATTGTAAAGAAGAATTATTTCTCCTTTGCACACTACTGAACACAGTATTCTTTTAAAAAGCACCAAAATAGAACTGCAGTCCTTGAAAACATTATGTAATAAATTCTGCAGCTTTATCTCTTTGCAAAAAGGGATATGTCTTTATGATTTTTATCATTGCAAAATTACTTCAAAGTAAAGGCCGAAGTATTAGTTTACAACATTAACACAATTATGTTCTTGTTTGCTTTTATCTATCATCACCTCCAAGTATTTTATATTGACCTTCAATCAACACAATCTGTTTTAAAGTGCCTTAAGCTAAAACTATGAGAGGAAGGTTTTGTGGGCAGAAAATGCAAACATTTGAAACAAACAATTTATTCCAGCCCAAGTATCACAAATATTGTCTACAAAATAAAAATAAAATAGCCATAATGAAATTATTTAGAGCAGCTATCTTTTACTACAATCAAATTCTTGTTGTAATGAAGGATGCCATCCTAACCCTGCACATTTCAGAGTTCAAATTCAAAATAGGATGTGTATAAAATTTCTAAATTAATATCAGCTTGATCTGAAAAAGGACATTATTTTAAAATAGAAATCAAATTTCCTTGCTGGCTCATCAACACTTAAAAGGTTAACCTGGTAAAATATAATTCTTTATTCAGGCCTCTTCTAAGCTACTGAAGGCAGAACAAGTTGTTGCCTAGGACAACAAAATATTTAGTGACTGTATTTCATCTGTTTTTGTAGAGAACTTGTGGGCTGGCAGAAGAGGTTATTTTCCAGAGGTTTGAAAGGAAATAAGAAGTCTATTGTACTCCCTGGAAAGGAGATCACATTCTGAAACTTGAAATATGAATCTTCTGATAGAACACTGAGATTTTAGACAGAAAATCAAATGATAAGGCAATTTATTTGTTCCCTGAATGGAGAAAGATTTTGTTAGGATACTTCAGAGACAGTACTCTCTCTGGCAATAGGTAAAGCAGGTTGCTTTATAATGCAAGATAATTTTTTATTAAATCAATCATTTGTGCTACCCAGTGTGTTACAGGACAAGAAAATGATCCTGCAGATGAAACACAATAGGTGCTAAAATTGCTCAGCTTTGATTATTAGTGCTAAAAATGTCTGCCAATCACTACCTGATTATAATTTGTTTTGAAGAGAGCGTGGGGAAGAGAAGGAAAGAAATAAAGGAGAAAAAGAGCGGGGGGAAAGCTCTGATTTTAAAAATTCTAACGCTAATGTTTGCCTCAGAAAAGAGTGAAAAGCAATTGCTATCTGCAAATTTCAATGACTACATTTACAAATCAAACACGGTTGTTTTAATATCACTTTTAAATCAGAAAATAATATTTTTTTTATTGCCATAATATAAGGAAATAATAGAATCAGGGAAATTACTTCAAAGTAGTTATGTCTTCTATTTAAATAATCTGTAGTGCAAAAGGACATCAGATGGATTACAAGAGAATCATTATACAACCAAAAAAATAAATGTCATGATATTCTTCACAGTGCAAATGTTTCCTCTTTCTTTCTTTACCATACTGTATTGTAAACTGAATAAAGCACTGCATTTGAACTAAAAGAAGTGTTTTTCCTCCCACTTCTCCTGAGTCTGGGCACTGCCATGATCCAAAGTGGGAGTGGGAAGAGGTAAACAGTAGATGTTTAAAGGAACTGCCATGGTTTATGTCATCTTGTGATCTTTTGCAAGTAACAGTACAGAGGAAAGAGAATGATGTATTTAAAAAGTATTTTCTTTAGCATGAGGAACAGATGGAAGTTTGCACATCAAATCACTCCAAGGCTGTAAGATCACTACCTATGCAGTATGTTAAATGCAGAAACTGTATGGAAGAGCTAAACATGTTATGAAGTTAAAATACTGGCACATGGATTTGTTGAGGATACAGAGCTTCCAATGAGATTTCTAGAGACAGCCACTGCAATACTACAACAACAGTTTCTAAATTGTAAGTAACAACCACAGTAATTTAGGAACCAAGTGAGTAATGGAGATGCTATCAGCATTCAGAACAGAAAGAGTCTGACTGCAGAAAGAATAATTTTCAAATGCAAGATCCAAAGGAACAAATTTAATACATGATTGCAATTGTTAAGTATTTAATTATTGCAAAAGAAACAGATATACATTATTGAAACCATTTTGAGACCTCTGTGGGTGCCCTGGATAAGGGAAATCTACACAACTACTCTATACAGGCGAAAAATGCTATTTGTATACTATCCCATGGCTTTTTTTGTACGTTTAATGAACCTACTGATCCTGTTTCAAAGGGAAATAGAGTAATTTAGTGAGTTATCCTTTGTATTGGCAACCGTAGTGGCTAACACATATTAATGGAATCTCATTTACAGTACTGTCCTACTAATGCAGGAACAACTGAATAAATCCATATACATCTTACCTCATGAAGAAATAATGCATCATGATAAAAGCTATTCAGTTCCATACTGAGAGAGTTTTTAATATGAAACATATGAACAACTCCTCTGTTGTAAAAAGAATGCTTAATATTTGGTCCTATATATATATATATATAAAAATTAGGATAGCTTTGCAAACTAAGCCAAAGAATTTGAATGTATATTGAAAGTTTCCTTTATATTTTCTCAAACAAACCAACGTTGTCCATTACCCATTTCAAAATTGTAGTTATTTAATATAAAACCCACCACAAATGCAGTAGAAAATGTTTTCCTGAATGTCTTAATGCATCATATGCATAGACTGAGTGAGAAGACCCAAAGCTCAGTCTGCCTGGCAGAGAATTTTAAAGATTCTCATTAAACTTTCCAAGGCTAGAAATACCTGTTCCTTAGTAAAAGAGGCACATTTGGTTTTGCAGGGTGTCGGAGACATTCTCAAGCATTTTATGCTACCTAGAAACTTTGAAATACAAGACTTTTGGTCTTGCACCAGTACATCAATATGGTTGTCTCTAAAGAAGTATTGGTTCACATAAACTAACTTCAAGAACTTGATCAAGTACCCTAGTAATATGCTTCCAAATGTCTGGAAAGAGTGAACAAAGAAAAAGTCATACAGAAAACTTTCTACACTCCATAACGATAGAAAATATTTTTAATAATAAAATACCTAATAACTTGAGATCCCACAACCTATTGCTAGTGCGGCCTCATGGTCTTGAAAGCTCTTCTGATCATCAAAATTTTTGGTGCCATTTAGAAAGCAACCACAGGAAGAGCTATGGGCATCTTTATCAATCAGCAGTGTCTCTGGGAGATCAGAAAGGACTGCGGCTCTAAACACTCTTAGTTCTTTTCAGTGATATGAAATCTAGCAGGGGGCTCTGAAGCAGAGAGGAAAAGGAACAGGAGCTGTAATTCTGCAGTTGCAATGTCTCAGAGTATGTTCCATTCCTCTCCCAAAACTGTCTCTGCAGAGCGGCACACTTGGGAAATTAGGTAAGAGCAAGAGAAGAAGAGCCACAGAGTAATTTTTCAAACAGAATCTGAAGGACAGCCCTCTAAAGAAAAAGAAATCTTTTCATGCCAGATAGCATGGGAAATGAAGTTGTCAAGTGAGCACTGTACAAAATCCATCCATTTGGTGTGTACTATCCAATCAAACTGTGGAGTTCCTGTCTGCTTTGTTGGAGTAGATGAAGAGGCTGCTGAGCAAGACACTAACCTGATCAAGGTATCTGAATGCAGTATGTGCAGTAGGTTTAAGTTCTTTAAGCACAGACTATAAGATGTATAGACATTGTAGGTGTATTAGTCAGCTAATGCCTTATGACAACTCTGAGAACTAAGCTCAGCACAGTGGCTTCCATAACTTAGACCTACAGGCTCAAGCTAGATATGTATAAAGAAATTCTGACTTTGAAATTAGCCATGTATCATTGCCACTCTCTGACTGTACTGGAGCTGTAAAGAGAAGGAACAGAAAGATACAGAACAAAGATTTCTGAGTGTCTGAAATTACTAAATGATGTAAGACTCATCAGTTTGCAAGTGAGACCACTGAATGGAGAAATGACAGAAGTGTGTAAAATGAACCACAGCACAGGAAAGATAAACAGAGAAGGAATTCAAGGATGAATTTGCTGAACTGCTAGCAGCAATGGGTAGTTTTTTTCCTTAAAATCTTCTTAACTGAGGACTGGAGAGTGACAAAATTGATGCCAATTTTTGAAAAGAGTTTCAGGGAAGATCCATGGTAACACTGGTCCCTATGCCTGTCCCAGGTGAAATAGTAAGAAATTAAAAACGCATACTTAGTAATGGACACGAATAAAGAACAAAGAAGAGTTAATGTGACTGCATGTAAGGATGCCTCATATCTCAGGAGCCTATTTGTGTTCCTTGAAGCAGTCAAAATCACATATAGAAGGTTAATGATTTGCTTGATCTGCTTGTTTGCCTGAATTTCTAAAGTCTTTTCATGGAGCCACTTTTAAAATGTTTTTATGAAAAAAACCCCAAAACCCACAAAACAGCAGTCATGAAATTAAGCCGTAAGAAGATGTTCTTTCAAGGAGAAATTGCTGTTTTAACCAGGAAACTGCAGGAGAAATTGCAGTGGAAGAAGGTATCTAGTGAATTCCTCAAGAGATCTGTGAATGGACCTTGGCGGCTCAATATATTTATTCATTCTGTAGGGAAGAAGACTAGCAGTAAGATCACAAAACTTGATGATGATAGAAACCTATTCAAGGTCAAAAAGTCAAGGACCAGTTGGGCCCATTCCAGAAGTCCTTAAGAGCTCAAAATTATTATTTTACTAATGCTATTCAGATAATTCATAATATGGTTGTTCATCATATACTTGCTTTCCCTGGTCATCTGTTCATGGGGATTTTTATAGACACCACTGTGGGTTGTGTAGACCCACTGATCTGCTTCACTATGGTCATTGTTCGGCTCTTTCATTCCTACAGTAAAAACATCATGGGCTTCAATAATCATACAGCCACTTCAAATAAAACTGAAGAATCACTTTTCCACACAGTATGTAATTCAATTAAATTGTGGGACTCATCAGTGATCGCGTGAAAGGTCCAAAGTATTTAGCTATAAACTAAGGGAAGGCAGTGGTAGCTAGTTTCTCTCTCTGGTATCTTTGCTCTGATCCTGAACAGCAATCATTATATCCTAAGGGAAACCAGGAACGCAATTTGGGAGAGAGTTTCAAGAACACTTCCCAAAAAGTTCAGGATCTGGACAGTAACTGAACCATATCATAATGATTAATTTTACAGAAGACAAAGACTGAATCATCCATGTGAAAGAAGTATGTATGAGGAAAGAAGCTCACAGTGCAAGATGAATTAATTGAGAAGAAATGTAAACCAGGCCACTTCCATGTAACCCTCCTCCCAGGAGTTCAACTATCTGTGATTCCAGGCCTACTTTCAGTACAGCGCAGCTGTGCAACTGTTCTCAGTTTCCTTCTGAGAAAATTGCTAGGGCGTGAGAGGGAACTGTGAGAGAGTGCATAGGCTGGAAGCATTCAAGATGAGAAAGGTAAAGTTGCAGACATAAGTAAGATTGTTGAGACAGGGAAAACTGGCACCTCAAGGATTCAAGGAACAACACTCACATGAAGAGGTATAAAATCCTAATGAGAAAAAAGAAAGGGAAATCAGAAGATAGCAGTTCGGCAGTACAACAGATCAGCCTGTTCCAGTGAGCCCCAGAGGCCAGCTCTCCCCTACCCGAGTGATGACTACTTGCCCTTTACACTGAGTGACTCATTCGGTGGGGGTTGATTTAATGCCTAGTTCATTAGTCCTACAATGAATTGTGTTACACGACAAATAACCTGCTTTGTGCTTTTAAGGTGTTTATATCTTGCCTGAAGAATCTCTATGGTAAAAGTTCCCTGATGAGAGTGAGTCCCAGAGGGGGAGGGTTATGTAAGTAATCCAGAATAACTGACGAGAATAATATGATTAGTCATATAGAAAAGCTTTTATACTTCAAAGCACAGGTGCACAGGTGGGTTAGGGGATTACAGAACATACTGGACTTTTTTCAGCCAATGATATATATTTCAGAAAAGTTTCTCATAGCTACAGTATTGAATAAATTATATCTGAATCTGGATACAGAATCCGATCTCTCTAATGAGCCAAGAAATCTGGGAGACAAAAGCAAAACTGTTGGGAAAGCCTAATCTGGGAGAAGGCATTCTGAATACTTACAATCTCAGGATAGGAAAATTAGAACAATGCTGCTCAGAAAGCGCATCACAGAAAGAAATGGATCTGGGAAAATTCTAAATTATCTAAATGAAAAATTAATTAGAGAAACAAAATCTAAATTTCCAAGTCTGACTTGTTGAAGAAGAACTGAGAATGCTGGTGGGAGCTTGCAAGAAACACAAGTGAATAACTTTTAAAATTACTCTTCTGATTCAAATGCTTTTAGAAATTGCTGCTTGATGGCGTTTGAAGAAACACACGCTCCATATACACGTAAAAGTTTGAAGAAACTAGCATGTAAGTCAGAGATGACATTACTTTGCCAGAATAATTTGCAATACATTTTAGGAAGCTGAATATTAAATTTCTTTCTTAATGCCAGAGAATGACCAGAAAAGCTGAGAGAAGATGCCCTTTACCACCAGTGCCTCAGACATTCTCCCTCTCTCATATGCTTGGTGCTCTCCTTGCAGTGGTTTTAAATGTGATTATCTAGATAGTAATTTACAAGAACAATAAAACTGTGTTAGAAATAAAGTAAGAACTGTTCTTTTTAGGAAGACAAGAAGATTCAAAGTTCTGATCATTCCAGTATCCTGTGGGAATAAAGGGTAAATCATGAAGCTTAACTTTAATCATAGAATCATTTAAGTTGAAAAAGACCTTTAAGTTCATTGAGTTCAACCATAAGTTTAATGCTGTCAGGTCCCACTAAACCTTATCTCTAAGTGGCACACCTACATGTCTTTGAAGTATCCCCAGGGATGGCAACTCAACCCTGGTGACTTCACTGGGCAGCCTGTTCCAATACTTGACAACTCTTTCCTTACAGCGAAGAAATTTTTCCTAATATTCAATAGTAACCTTGAGGCACTTTCCACTTATCCATATTGTTTGTTACTTGGGAGAAGAGACTGACCTCCACCTTGCTACAGACTCCTTTCAGGTAGGTGTAGAGTGAAAGGGTCTGCCCTGAGCCTCAATTTCTCCAGGCTGAACAACCCCAGCTCCCTCAGCTGCCCTTCACAGGATGTGTGCTCCAGACCCTTCACCACCTTTGATGCCCTTTCCGGATACACTCCAGTGCCTCAAACTCTTTCTTGCAGTGAGAGGTACAAATAGAAGATATTATCTCTACCATCAAACCTGCTTATACCCCTCCAGGACCCATGGTTGATTTCCCAATAGCTAAATGGAAAGAAGCACCAAATATGAACAAAGGGATTCCTTGAACCAAACTAGGCATGGCTTTTATGTCAAATTCAGTGGGTGTTTAAAAAGCTGAAATGAAGAAGTTATCATTTCTGTAGCCCTTGATATATTTTATTGCATATTAGGCATAAATTTAATTTAAACTTCTTGTTCCATCTACAACTTAAGCACCAAGAGACACCAAACCAAGGGTACTCTGAATTCTTTTCAGGATTCTGAGTCTGTTTTTTCTCTTACTTTTCAAGTGCCTGGATTTTGACCTACTCAAGTGAAGAGTCCTGTTCCTAACTTAGTGGCTTTGACCTTTATGCATTCTTTTATGAAAAAACTTTCTGCGATAAGCTTTTCTTTACCATCACCTGAAGAAGTGAGACCTTTGAAATCAATTTCAGACAGCAGGCCTGCTGGTCAAAGCTAAGTATCTCATTCTGACAGACTGCACAATGATTCAAACCAATTTCTTGTCCATTTCTGAAAGATTCCCATCAATTGAAAGAAAATAGTAATAGTAAATACCTTTCTAAGCTACAGATTTTCTCAGTGAACATAATATCATTACATTGAGCTCCTACTGTTTGGGGGGAATCAAATACGGCTAGACTAAAATAGAAATTCTTATAATGCAAAACTGTTTTATTAACTCTTCTCTTGAACAACATAATTCAAACATATCAGGTGGGAAAAGAACTTATCTCTGTAGATTCCTATATCTATAGAAGTACTTATATAACTATTAAACAGCTGCTTCTTGCAACTCGTGGCAAAAGGGCATGTTTTCCCAAGAAGTACAGACCTTTAAATGGAACATAATGTTAAGCTTTAAAATTAGAGGGACATAGTGGTCTGGTTTATACTAGTTTTACAGAAGTGTACTCTGTTAACTTCAGTGCAGGTACTCCTCTTTTCATCAGTTTAAGCAAGTTTGGAATCAAACCACAAACCTTTAATGACGTTTTAATGATCCACTTGGGGGAGCTAAAGGGTAATTTGTTTCCAAATTGATTATGGCAAAATGGGATGCAAAATTACAGAAAATAGTAAGAGCAGAGTCTTCTACTGTTTTTTTTTTAACTCAGTGCTGGGTGATGACCTATATTAGCTCCTGAGGCAAAGAGTCCCCTGTTCTTAGTAAAATTTCAGCCACTTAGAGAAAAAAAAATCCCAGTTATAACTAGCTTAGCTGAAGACACCTGTAATGCATCAGTCATATCCTGACTTCAATTATGCACCTACAAGATACATTGAATGCAACAGGGACATAACACATGAGGCAGAGTTTGCCCTTACACTACATTTTTGTGCTAGTTAACATCAACTGTGACAGCAACAAAAGAAATTCTAACATGCAATGGTTTTGTCTGTCAATTAATATGAAATAACTCCTTTTATATTTTTCTTTCTTTTCTTTAGATGCTGGTCTCAGGCTACACCTGTCTGTGCCTCATGAAGCAGATGTTGTGTTGAAACATGGCTTTGCACCATAGTTATGTTCTTCATTTCTCCAGCCTGGGACACAGTGGGAAGTCTTTCCTAGCAACTACACCAGCTGCTTCATCTTATGCTTGACTGACTATGGTTACTGGTAGCCCTTTGACTGTTCTGGGACTCAGGCACTAATCAGAGGCAGAAATGTAGTATCACCTACACTGGAAGGAAGTGCAGAGCCTTTTGTCTGTGAAGAATCAATAACATTATATCAAGCTTCTCTCCATATAGAGGTTGCCCTAAAGTTCATATAAACTGACATTACAGTTGATTTCAGAAGTCATACCAAAGCTACAATCATTCCTCTTTTATAAAAGAAAACAACTCCGTTCAAGACATATAACTCACACAAAAATTCCACTGGCAGAGCTGTACTGTCAATGTCTTCACTGTAACATTACAAACTTCACTTTTACAGTACAAACTTCCTCTCATTCCAGACTACCCCGCAGTGCAGTCCACATTAAAGTTTATGGTTGTCCATATGTGGACATCTAATTAAACTGAGTCATGCAAATGAAGTTTCAAGCAGAAATTATAATTAAATTTAAAATTGTGCTCTTTTAGCATAACTTACTAACTATAAGGTTTCCTTATTTTATGTCTAGTTCAGCTGGAGCATGTAGAAAAAGTAAATTGTAAGTATCTCTACAGGAAGTACTGTTCCTAGGCACTTTAAAAGCAAAGATGTGTGCTTTGTAGCTATAAACTCCCCAAAAACATTTTTAAATGTCATTCAGCCTCCTGAAGGCAAACACAATAATGCTGATTGAATAACATGCTAAAGACAATGGCGAAGTAAATGGAAGCAAAGGATACAGTCAACCCAGCTACAGGCATGAAAGGTGTAGTGATTAACAGCCCTTGATGACTGTATTTGTAGAGCAAATTGCTTTTCTGCATTCTCCTTGATGTATAAGGACAAGAAACTATATAATGTATTTGGGAGAAACTACTGCTATAAATTCATCAACTTACATTAATTAATTCAATCTCCCATATTTTTTTCACAAGGTCCATCGATGTATAGCCATTAATTAGAAAGGATTTGGTATAGTCACCCAGTTCAATGGAATCCAGCCATTCAGCTACAGAGGAGGGATTGTAGCCATCGTGACCAATCTGCTTCATCTGAAAAACAAGAATGAGCAAAAATTACCAGTGACACTCATTAAACACTTTTCAGAACAGGAGCTGCACGTATTATTTGCTTTGGGTCAGTTGTCTTATTCTCTGATCAATATTCTTTTAATGGTTAGTACAACATGAAACGATTTTGTAAGCAGAAGCAGTAATAAATCTTAGTTTTCAACACATCTTTTCCTTACGGCTGCTTGCCTTTTACACCAGAGTACTACAAGACTGTAGCCAGAGTTCAATTCTTTCTAGACATCAGAAAATTCATAAGTAGGGGAATATGAAAGGGTAAACGAGACACTAATATCCTTACTGCTCAAAAATGTCAGATTTTAACCTCAGATTTCATAGAAAGGGAAGAAATTAGACTGAGAAATGGTTCTTTTGGTATCATACTGCAAATGAAACATATGGTCTTGATTATATTATTCCAAATTTATCTTTTCTACCAGGCTGTATGTTATTTTATAATGGCTGAACCTGCACTATATTTTTCCGTCCCCAGGGAAGGTTTAAAAAAAGTCTCTTTCCTCTACCTGCTCACATTTTTCATGGAACCCCTGGGAATTTACCATGTTTTAGATTGCTCACTGTCTGTTAAGTTGCCTGAGATTGGACAATTGAATCAGATATTATCAGAATGGAATTGACAGAATAATGTACACAGAAGTGCACCACTTGCATGTATATAGAAACACAGCCACCTAATCTCATAAATCTTGTTTTCATAAAAAGCTGAAAAATACCACTAGCATCTAATTTTTCTGAACTTTTTAAGCTGCCAGGAAGGAAAAGCTGCAATTTCTCCTTCACAATTGCCTCTCAGTGACACAAGTGAAGACTTTCAATCTAGCCATTAAAGATAAATCTGTATAAAGCCTATTCCTGTGCAGTTTGTTATGCCATACTGTTTTTATGAATTTTAAAGATACCTACAATAGTGGCAGAAATAGAAGTAGAATGAAGTAGAAAAAATTATGAAATAGCCTCAATTTTCAACAGTATTTTACACATACCATCTTTCTATGGAAGTGTAACTATTGCTAACTTGATAATTCACTGAACTGGTAAATTGTTAAGAAGCTTTAGAGGGTTAGAAACATGGGTTTTGCATAGGTTCCTGACTGTGCAAGGGTGACTGCAAATAGTAAAAGCCAGTCTCCCATTTTTGCTTGCTAATATACATTCCTACTTTCTGAGAAACAATGCAAGTGTGACAGAAACATAACACTTTGAGCTTAAGTTTAAAGTGAGTGACGAAGTAATTTAAAAAGGAGAGAATTCTGAGCTAATATCTTGCCTGAACCAATTTATTTCTCACAGTTTATTTGAAATACAATTTAAATTCAGAGCAGAGAAAAGAAAATTAAAGTCTGCATTTGAAAGCCACAGCAGTGTTGGTCGATCTGTCTGCTCAAATGCAGAAAGCCAGCATGTCATGGTCTTGATCTTGGCCTCCTGCAGTGTCAGAGAGGAGTGATGCAGGCACACTGCAACATGACTGCGAGAGTTTACTCATAGTCTTTTGCTGCAGATATGGGGTATAAAATATTAATGGCAATATTTAAATGATGTAATGAAATCATTATCTTAAATCACGAAAGAAAGACAAGAGGAATCACAAACTTAGCAGTGGAAATCATAGCCTTTCAGGTCACTGCTGTAACAAAGGAATCATACTGGAAAGAAAGAGCTCAGTTTTGTTGTTGAACTTGAAATTTTGGAATTTACTTTCATCCTAATTTAGGATGAAATTATTCTATGACAAAAGCATGGCAATGTCTTCTTTCATTGTCATTCAGACTTACATTAAATATTAGATTGACAGTAGTCTGTCCAGCAAACTGCAAAAACACTGGAGGATTCTGGGATCTCTGGCTCCTAGGAAACTTATTTCAGGATTTGATTTTAAACAAGCTATGCTTAAATAGCAGATACATGAAAAGCAAAAACCTGATAATTGGAAGAAGAAAAATCTCAGATAGAGAAGATAAGAAGACATATAGAGCCCACGGGAAACACAGGAGTTTTGGAAAATATAAGGTATTTTTGTTTCCTTTCTCTAACAACAAAAACTGAAGCACCATGAAAACAATTTTCAAAGTATCCAGATGGGGCACGATATGCAAATTATTTATTTTGTTTATTCTTATTTATTATTTAATCTTTACATTTAATAGATTCTGATTTTAAAATGCTTTTTTTTTTGGCCCACTGATTTGAGATAACCCATGCAGTCTGGCCCGTACTTCTGGTAACCCATCAGCCTCTATGAAAATAAACACAATATGGCAAGTTTCTAAATTCTCAATTCCCACTGGAGATCTCCATCAAAAGGGTTGTTAAGATGGATATTCCTCTACTACACCAGAGTTGCAAAGGGCTGCAGGCAAGTAAACACAGGTGAGCAGTGCAATAAACAAGAGGCTGAGAACAACTGAAATGGATATGACAATTTCAGTCTTCGGATTCAGTGTCAATAGACAAAATTGTTATTGGGTCACTCAATAGCCTACATGAAAATACACTAGCCTGTTGTTGGGCAGCAGTTGATTCTGCAAGCATTTTCCCTCTTCCTGTCCCAGAGTTTTGGCTGCTTTTATTCAAGGCCACGTTGTGGGGAGTGCAGCTGCTTAGCCTTGGATCAGACTCGTGTGAGGAAGAGCAGTGAGATGTCTGGCCAGGGCCATCCCACCTTTTGCAGGAGCTGCATGTGAGCTCAGGTCCATGTCCTGACACTTGCCTGAGCTGTGCTTTAGGTATGTCTGTGCCCAGCAATGCACCCTTACTCATCCTCAACCACTGACCCTCTGGAGCGACCTTGTCCTGTCCTCATCCCTGTAAATGTCATGGGATTTGCCCTGGGATGTGGCTGCTCACAGTCACTGCCACTGTCCCTGCCCTACTCACCTTGTCCCAGTACTCCCTGCCCACTGCCCCCCGAGCTCTCAGCCCACCTGCCATGGCAGGACAGTTGCTACTATCACAGAAAATTAATCTCAGAACTGGAATATTTATGATTAGTTTCAGCACAAAAGCAGTATTTTGTTTTGTCATGAACTGAGAACCACTCTCTCATCTAAAACAGCCTTTCTAAAATGTGTCTAAAATGAAAATTAATAACATTTCAGTATCTGTCCTATTGTATGGAAAGTCTCTTTCTGTCTTTTAATAATATCAACTTTATTAACTGTCATTCACAGTTACCTGACTGTTTTCCTTTCAAATACTTACTGACAGACATATTGGTTATCTAGATGTGACAGTATCATTAATAGTATCTGCTTTTCATATAAAATGTTATTGAGTTTTTAAATAAAAACACTTTGAAATATCTGTCTGAAAGTGCTGCCCCTTTACTTAGTCAGAGATCCAGTTTAGTTGCATCTTACCCCAGTCTTCATTAACAGGTCATGGCTCTTAGACTGTATCTTTTCTTCTGTACTGCACTGTTATCTTGGACTCCTCTCACAGATCATTTACACCCTGTAGGCTTCTTTGCTGATTGATATTTCTTGAAAAAAAAATTCCCTCCCACCTACTGAGTGTATTTCCATGCATAATATTTCAATCATTTTGCACCAGCTACAACACAGGCACCAGCGGTGTCAAACATCCAAGCAAGGTGTGCACTGTTTGACTCAGATTGGTGCAAAATCTCTGAGCTGCAAGTCATGACAATGCTTCAAATATTAACTGCTCATAAATAGGGGCACTATTGTTCTTCCACAGACACTACTACTAGTTCATTCAGTTGTTTAGAGAACAATACTAATGTTAGCTCTTTCATTGCAGAAGATCTTCATGTGCTGACTGTGGAAAAGGCTAGGAATTGAAGCCCATAGGATTTAGAGAAAAATTAATGTTTAAGAAAATATGATTGAAAAGAAGTATGGAAGAAGATACAAACCATATGAGATTTCTCTCCTAGGTCCTATTGATATATCACCAGTATCACTTCCTTTGAAATTAACAGAAAGCAGAAGCCAGAAAGAGCTGTTCCTCATAATAAAATAGCAATATCAAGTAGTATTCTAATGGGTTGAGAAATCCCTCACAAGAGACCATCTGTACAACAGACTTTTTAAAAAGTATATCACTGCTTTATCTATAGAACATTCTACATTAGGATAAAAGGTACTTGAGTCTTTTCTCTCTGAAAGGTGGTCAAATAAACACAAATAGAGCTTCAAAGTAAACACATATGTGCCAGAAACATCAAGGTAAATTCAGTAGCATGGACTATTAACAGTTTTCTCTGATCTTCTCAGACAGATGGGGAATTAATACTATGTTCTCCAAAGGTAATATCACTATCTGGTGGAGCTTAACAGTGTGTGTATCAAAATCAAGCTTTTTATGTTCTGTAAAAGGAGGATGAGATTACTTGACTTTCACAGCTTTTTAAATGATGGCTGTGATTACAGTGAATTTACACTTGTGTTCGTTTGGAAGAAAGATCTTTTTAGCAAGCATATAATGCTTTCTTTTACACTGCTGTCCCATTCAAAAGCTTTAAGCAGCATTTTTGGCAACTTATATGAAACTATCAACTATGTAGCTAAGAAATTTTAGGTGATTGTAATGGGGGATATGTAAGTTCTTTTTTGTTTCCTATCTTTGTGAGTTGTCTGTTATACATTATGTACTTTACAAATGTGGTCAGTTGGAGTCATGTTGTTGGAAGAGAAGATCATTCCTCCTCTGGACTGTTGAAAGAAAAGGCTCAAAAGAATGACACTTCTGAAGCCCAGGGAGCCTGGCTGGCACAGGGGCACCACATGGAGTTGGTGCCTGCAGTGCCTGGGCAGAAACTGAGCCTGCAGTCAGGGGCAGAGGGGCAGCTTTCACAGTGGACGGGGACAAATCACAAAGGACCTGAGAAGACTTTGCATATGCTGCTGTTGAGAAAGGCACTGAGTGGAAACAGGGTCTGCCAGCAGAGACACAGCGGGTGAGGAAGAACTGTATATAAACCCTTTGCTTTTCTATTCTGTCTACCCTGTCATATATTTCAAAAGTTAACTATTCAAGCTTGTGTTCTATTAATGTTTGACTTTTCTTTCCACTAATCAAAAGCCTTCTGTCTTCTGGTGGAGGTTGCTAGAAAAAGACAGTACAGGCACATTCACTTCACAGCACTGCCTGATTCAGGATCTTGCCTCAATGGTAGGTCCAGAATACCCCTGAGTTCAGTGTTTCCTACCTAAGATTGTCAGAATTTCAATAGGCTTCCTTTCTGTGGTTTTTTTTCAGTTGGAAACTGTCTTCCAAATTTAAAGGAAAATAGATGCACACATGGGGGGGGTTGTATTTGTTTTTTTTTTTTTCTTCTTTTCTGGAGAAATGTGAACCATTCCACATCCAGGAGAATGAAGAGACCTCCTAGTTCTTCATCAGACACAATATATGAGACAAGGAAATAACAGTTGTCATTCAGTGATAATGTATGTAACAGTTCGGGACATATCCATTGCATAAAATATAATCTTAAGAAGATCAAAATCTGAAGTTTGTGGACTAAGTTGTGGACTAATCTAAGTTTGTGGACTAATCTAAGTTTGTGGACTATGACCTTTGATCTCATGAAAAAGTTTATGTCAGCTCCTTCAGGTTGTCATCCTAGTCTGGTTACGAAAAAAGGGAATAGCATTTCCTCTCATATAGCATATTTCTTTGCCTGCTGACTATTCTCAGAGCAGCCAGTAGACATTGTGGAGTCAATCACAAATAAGAAAGTATAAAAGAAGCAGGAAGGCAAGTAAGACATATTGTTTGGCAATGGTGACAGGACCAGCAGCATGCTACCATTATCTTCACGATACAGATAAATGTCACTGCCTCATGTCTAGAGTGACCCTCTGGTAGGCTCAGATAGGAAGAAAAATGCTTGTGATGCTGCTTTCATCAGGCAGTTTTGAAGCACATGCCTGGAGAGGATATTTAGTCTGTGGGACCAGTCTGAAGCTAGTCTGAAGTAAACACCTTCAACTAAAGCTTGCATGTATCTAACTGCTTTTACTGAATCGTTCCTATTGTGCTGCATTACTTAAATAACGTAGACTACTCATTTGTATTTCAGACTTGAAAAATTCATGTGTTATGATGGATTCTAGCACTTTCTTCCTGTCCTTACAGTTAAAGGTCTTGCAAGTGGTTCAGTGAGCATGTGAGTGGCCTCCCTTCAAACCAGGAAACTAATTCCCGGAGGCATTAGAAGCAGGGAAAACAGCAAAGTAGAAAGCACTTCCTTTGAATCCTGTTTTTCATCTTCACGTCCAGCAGACCAGAAACAAGGAGTCACAGTCCGAAAGGGTCATAAACATTTTGCAGCATCTCCTAGTTTGGAAACTGTGTTAGGAATGGAAGTGCTAAATGGGAGGTAATTAAACACCAGGATTAAAATCAGCTTGCTGAGCTCTGGGGAGTCTAAGCCAATAGCAATATAGCAACAGCAAACATATGATGTGATCTTTCTCTGCTGTATACACAGCATAGCTAATGAGCACATGCACAGTCATTCTGTTCTCCTAAATGCCAGACTTACTGTGCCTGCACAAGAGTGTCACATATGAGTAGTAAGTCCAGCACTTTTTGGAAGCAGAGCTTTATCGCTCTTAGAACATCACTCACAGACAGGATGTGCTCATAGCCTGCTCAAATCCTACTTCTTCTCTACTGCAAAGCACCCAAGAAAAGAGGCTGGCTGCCTGCACACCACTGCTATTCCCAATCCTGCTTTGTGCTGAGACCTCTCTGTGCAGGAAGGAACAAGCTGCTTTAAGAATAGCTCTGAAGCCAGAAGAAAGCTGCTCTCAGCTAACATCTTTCTTCCATCTGTCAAATGAGAGCATGTGTTCCCATTATATGCTGGGAGAAGGAGCCATACACTGAGCATCCCACACAAAACCAATCCTTTTTCTTAGATAAATTCAGAGATAAGCTAGGATAATTGTCATTAAAAAAACACCTTTTGAGGAACCCCCAGAAAAGTCACTTGCTCATAGGTTTGGGATGCTGAAATAGCTGGACAATGCTCCTTAGGTTTTCTATGTAACTAAAGTGTGACTAAAATTTTATGCCATGACTGTTACTACTTTCTTAGTCAATTAAGCATACACTGCACACAATTCTTTTCTCATTATTATTTTTTTTCTCAAGGTATTTGCAACTTCAGTATCTTTTTATATGTTGTCTCCTCAACATATGTGAACTTCCTTTTAATAAAGCATACAAAATCCTTCTCCAAAAATTTATTGATTTCATTTTTTCATACAAAAATCTTGAATGCAACATTAAATTCTGCTATGAAATTTGCTTTAAGACTGATGCCATGTATAAAATACTTCCATTTCAAGAATTAATTTTGTAAATGATATTTCTACTAGACTGTCTTAACCTTATGTTATTAAAATAAGCCATAAAGTGCTCTAGTTATTATTCATGTGAAACTTGAATAACTTAAATTACATTGGTACAAGATGAGAATTAGAGCTACAAGCTCTAATCCAACAAAAAAAAGGGCATTTTGGAAAGAAGGATTCTAACTCAAAGGTTTCAACTCTACCTACCTACTGGTGAATATATCAGTTTTCCCTCTTATGAAATGTTCTTCTTAAATACAGACTTTCATGGGAAAACATTTTGAGAAATCCAGGTAAACATACCTTTTATACCAGTTAAACACTGCATAGGAGACTGCAATGATTAATTAATCTATATTTGGCCAAAATGTGGGTATTTTTCCCTATTTAAAACTACTTCAAGCTCTAGAGAATGGTTCCTAATCAGGACACTGGTGTTTGACATCTAGAAATTCGTCACTCTTTAGGAAGGCAGCAATTACGAGCAAAAAAGACAGTCTTTCTTTTCAGCTACTAAATACCTGTTGCATTTCCAGGCTGCAGAGAAGAATATGTATCAGAATAACAAAAGGAGCTTTTAAAAAAGGTATTTTAAAGCCTTCACAATAGATTTGTTGCTTGAGTTTTACCCTCTAAACTTACTCAGTGCTGCCTGGGACTTTAAGGAAGTGTTGTTTGATAGGTGTTTTTTAAAGCACTTAACTTCCACCTCAAAATATGAGCTAAAAAGTATCTCAAATCAGGAAAGATTATTAGTAAAACTAAAAATAACATCATCAACAATGCCATTAAGTAAAAGCACACAGAGTCATCTAGTTTTAAATTAAATGAGGTACAGAAAAGAGGTATATGTTCAAAACAAACAAACTAAAAGAATTTTTATCTAATGAGATTCAAATTAGTGAGACTCCAATTATGGTTTGAGGTCTTAATATATTTAGATGGTATGCACTATTTTGAATGCATGATGACAGAGCTGAACTTATCAACACACAATATTTCATGGTTTGTTGCAAAATGTGAAAGTGTTTTATGTCTTTAGCAAGCTGTTGTGAATGCAAGGGTACATTACATTACATAACACTTACCATGACCCTAATTTTTGGGCTCTATAACTATTCTGCCTTCAAAAGAACTCACGTTTATATAGGAAATTATGTGCTTTTACAATGTAAGTTCTCTTACATTGCTGAGTCATTTATGCGGAGAAACATGATGCACAGCTTCAGCTTGCAACTGCCTTTGTTTTGGTGTAACATCCTTGCATCAAAGACATGTTAAAATGCGGTCCTTAGGGACTGCTTTTTGAGCTCAACAGGGAAGATGCTAAAAACTATCTCACCATTATTCAGCACATGCTTCAAGCCATTACTCAATTACCTTTGGTTCAGAATTCTTCTGAGTAACTGCATTACCATCTTGTTCTCAACTGGTTTCAAGAGTACCTCTAGATCTTAATTCTGTCTCACATTAAGCAGATTTTGAAAGGACTGCAGTTGTAGTTTTATAACAGAATCTGGTCTCAGCATTAGTAAACTCTCCAAAAGCAGACAGCAGATAGCACTAACATGATGATATATTAACAATTGATTTATTAATTTTGAAGAATGTAAACAAGACTACATGAAAGCTGATCTCTCTAAGAAGTATGAAAAACAGAATAAATAGATCATCAGCTAGGAGCTGGGCTAAAGATTACAAAAATTTTGTTTGAATGATAGCATTGCTGAAAAATTCGTAAATTCATAGATAAACCTTTAATATGTTTTGCAATTAATCAAATGCTACTTTTAATACCCTACTTCTTGTACCATTTATCTCATTTGTCTAATACGGTACATGGCAAATGATTATCTTTAATGATCTTTGGTGTTTCTGTGCACAGACTCACACTGTAGTATATATGGGTTGACTAACACCTCCAGGTACAGAAATTGCTTCACAACTTCTGATTTTCCCATACAAAAGAAACCCTTGTGCTCTTTTATAAGTCATCCATCCAGGAGCCTTGATGCATCAAAAAGCGTTTTCCAACAATGTCAGCTTCATGATCTAAACTGAAAAGTCTTTTAATAACTCTTGTCATTCTCCAGTATTATGAAACATCAAGCGGACTAATTTCTATTTACCGTGATTATTTCACTCATGCTGCTACCAGAACACTCAGTGCACTTTACACTTGGTTTTATTCCTGCCCTAGTATTTTGCCCAAAGTATCAGCATCACATGTGACAGCCTTCTGAACCTTACTGGTGTCTGCTATTTGTCATTCATTCTCCTTATAAAGTTTTACAAATTAAAGTAGTAATTTTCCACGCTAGGTCTGCTATCTCTTGTTTGGAATGGTAGTAGAAGCCTCCAGTGATATATTCTGGTGTGCAGAATATTCTATCACTGATTTTAAAATCTAGAATTTAAATTGGGTAGTGCTAAAAATGGTTGGAAAAATGGCTGCAAGTTTTTCTGTCCGCAGCTGAGAAGCAAAGTTCATATACAGAGCAGAAAATTAAATACGAAACCTGCAGGAAGTCTCTGCATCTCACATGAAAGGCAGGTATTAGGAAAACAATGTTTCCTCCAATGCTTTTAAGAGTACTTACATAAGGGGCAAAGTATTTCCAGGGCAACTGCTATGTTAAGACAGACAATCTGGAGTTCATGGACAGCCTTATTTACACATATGTAATGGCAGTCTATAAATAGGCTGAAAGGCAAAAAACAATTCAAATACATTCTAAACAGCCATCACTTCAAATTACAGGTTTTACTTTCCTCTGCTTTGTCAACTACATCCATACAAAGGGAGTCCAATGCATTGACATTATATTATGCCATATTTTCATATGCAAAAAACATGTCTACAGAACCAGTTATGTCTATCTCCATTCAACAAAGTGTTTTAAATAATGTCAAAGCTGCAGTGGTTGGTTCCCTCACTTGTATAATAAGAGGAACTATACCTTTGGGAGAAGCTGGATTGCTTGGAGTATTCTCTGCCTGTGCCCAGAGTTAAGGATTCCTATTTCCAAGAGATCCTGGTCCTCCATCACGTTGCTTCCCTAAAAATGGGAAAAAAAGATGGAATAAAAATGAAAAACTTAACAGCTTCCCTCAACAGCCTGAAACAGACCCTTCTGTCACACTTAAAAGAGAACACTTTGCTTAACTTACAGTATCTGACAAGAATAATAAATTACTGATGACTGGATTCATTTTCATGATGACAAAATATGGTGGAAGGAGCTTGAACCCATGGACACTGCTAGCAGCACTGCCAGTGGAGAAATTGTAGCTCTCACTCAAGCCAAATACCAGATGTGAACATCCTTTCATTTGACTGGAACCAAGGACATGACAATAAAATTGTTCAGAAACTCTCCATTTTTTCAATTCACCTCCTACCTCACCTAGCTATATACAATGTTCATTTTTCTCCAGATAGAAAAGAAACCAACACAGAATAAGATGAGGAGAGTGGATGAGCATAAAATTATTTAGTTCATTGATAGTACAATGATGAAGAAAGGGACTGGTATCAACAAACTCTGTGCCGTCCCCATCCCCCTAAATTTAACTGCACCAGTTCAATCCTAACCTTACTTGTCACTGCTTTTATCTTCCTGCTCGTGGGCAGGTCAAATAGTTCCAAACATTCAAATAGCTGAAAAAGACCATCTGTTCAAATAAAACACAAAATAATTGCCCAGAAAAGGTAATGAAATAAACCTCCACAATTCAAGCATGTCTTCTTAGGAGTTGCTAGCAGTAGGAGCTACACAAACAAGGTAACACAACTCCTAAATTCAAGGAGTCTGACACCACCTAGTAAGTTCAGCATTTGAAGGTCAATGATCTAAATGAGCCAGCAGTGACTATTGGAGGAATCCTTGGAGGCACTATAGTGGCTCAAAAGGGGAATCACAGAGAGGGATCAAGTCAGGATTACTGGAAATCTTGTGTTCTTTTTTTACCTTTTCATTTCAGAAAAAAATTCAACTTTTAAAAAATATATTTTATTTTTTAAAAGTTTCTAACTCTTACAGTTGAAAACAAAACCTGAAAAAACAGATGACCTGTCCTGATCTCTTAGCCCTGTTGGAGTCTCATGACACTAACTGGTCACAAGCAAGAATTATCATTTGTACTCATTTAATTTGATCATGAAATAGGCTTTCCTAAAATCCATGAAAACTTCATCTCTACCTTTCCATTTGGCTTATTACTTCTGACTTAGCACAGCTCTTAAGAAGCAGCAAAATGAAAGGCAAATATGCATGTAACAGAACATGCTTAAATGCTTTGCTGAGTCAGGGCTTAATAAAGGATATAACTTCTTTCTGAATACAAAATCTCCTGTCCCAAAACATCATGGATTTCTTTCAAAAATCACACTGGAATAGGCAACACTTCACCCTGTTCAGCTGCTAAATCTTCACTCTTTTCAGATGGACTGATTAATTTACAGGTGTACCTCTGAGAACTCTCAAGTGCTACTCCACACAGTACCCTGCAAAATCTAGGCGATGTCTTTTTAAGGGAATCATGGAAACTTTGCAAAGCTATTATATTCTATTTTACAGTAAGTGGTATGATTTAAGACTACACGTCCACAAGTCATACCCTGAAACAATCTGTGTGCAGCATTCAGAACAAGGCAGGCAGAAACCTGCTCTACAAGGAGAAGCTGTACAACGATGCTGGCTTCAGTAGACCACCCGGTGTAGGAGTGCATGCAGCATGGGCTGTGCAAACAGTGATAGTGATTAGGTGGGGGTAATACCCCCTTCACCTTCCTGGTAAACACATAAAAAGTAAAATTTCCTCTTTTTGCCTTTCCCTTTTAAGCAACCAAAAGGAGGCTGTAAATTTACATGAAAGACTCTTGAAAAAAGCCATCCATTTTGGGCTGGATTCTCCAGCTGCTGGAAATAGCTAGCATAACAGGATTTAAGGAAACTGAGCCAACTAAGGATCCAGTCCAAAACAAAGGCTATACATTTTCATTCATTTTAATAAATGCATCTATTTTGTTTGCAGCTACTGCTTTCACTTCATTTCACCGTTTTTAGATTTCACCTTCATTACTGCATGATGTTTACACACAATCATGGTGTACTCATCGCTGTTTACTGGTGCCAGTAACCTTGGCATACAGCTTCAAATATTGCAATGTTTAAAACTCAATTAAACTAACAGGCACAGGAAAAATACTTGCACATAGTTGCTGCATAGCAGAGAAAGCATTGTTTTATTAATTATTCACTACTGTTTTTTTCCTTATTATTACTCAATGTATTTTTTAAAAGTATGTCAAGGTTACAAATGCAAATATTTAAAACTCAGGAAAGCCTGAAGTTCATGTTGCCTCCTTGTTCCCAGTTTATTAAGGCAACAACCTTGTCTTCCAATGTGCCCAGATTTTAGAGCTTTTGCTGTGTCAACATCAAATGTCAACAGTAGCAGACATTCATCCCTCCTGCAAAACTGATTTTATTGTCTTCTGCCATGGAGCTAAAACAACTTTTCATCTTTCCACAAGAGCAAACCAGGAAAACTTAAATACTTAGTATAATCCACTATTGCTTAGCATAGAGGAATAAACTCATAGTAGCAGAGAGCTGCTGTTTGGTTTGCAGAAATACCTGTGAAGAGAAAGAAACAGTCTTTCCCCCACAGTCCTATCTCCCTAGTATCTGCTCACATTGCCCCACTTAATCCTAATCCCTGATTTTTTTTTTACCTGATTATTCCTCTCGTGCTCCTCCAGTCTCCTTCCATAGGCTCCTACACTGAGAGTGAAGAAAACCTAACTTCCTTCTGCAGCAGAGAAGATACAAGGGGAAAAATTCTCTCCCTGCTCTTAGCTTCCATCTATTATATGCTGGGCCAAATGTAACCTCAATTAACTTTACAGAGATGACACGGTAAATGTAAATAAAATGAATATGAATGCAAGACTGTCTTGTCACATTATTTCATCCTTAAAAATAGTTGAGCTACATCAGCAGAAATATTCACCAAAAAGAAATTATCCTAGACACCTAGAGAATTTTAGTCCAAAGATTTAACTTTTATATGCTTACATACAAAACAGGTTCTTATAACAGAAAATATGGGACAACAACCTTTACTGAGCTTATTATGCTTTCTGCAATGAAAACATAAGAGACTTTGTGATATTGTAGTTTCTTAAGTCTATAGGAAAACTTAGTTGGAAGGAAAACTTACTGGAATTAAAGCCATAAGAATACACCAGAATTGCTTATACAAGGACAGATTCAGATCTCATTCACTTCAGCTTACAGTGTTGAAATTCCTGTATTAGTAATGCAAAATACTCTTATGAACTAGAAAGATGCTGATTCTGAAATTCTAGTTAGGAAAGAGTGTATCTGAAACCCTCCACCCCTCAGACTTGTGGTTCTGCATGACTCCCAGGATCATCAGCTTTTCCCCTGTAAGTGCACACAGGAAGCCAATCCCCTGAGCAAGAAGGCAGCAGTTTCACAGAACAGTTGGGCTCAAGAATGAAGGAAAAAAGACTCTGCATGTGGGAGACTGGAGGCATATGAAAAACAACATAATTTTAAAAACCCAGAAATTTTGCAAAATTCTGAGATAGTTCCTATAAATAAGTTCAGAATAAAATGCATAATGATATCTTATGAGATAAAGATGTCACTGGCATTTATTTGGGTTGTTCAATACAAAATCACCTCTGGCATTCTCCACCTAAATACAGTCTTTCCCAAAAATTCTGGATTACACCTCAGGACCCATATGCATTCTACCTCCTGCAGGAACAAAAGAACTCTGAAGATTTGTCTCTGAAGATAATAAAATATGGTGATTGAAGAACATATTAATTAGAATGGCAGGCATGACTGTGTGTTTCCCATTCTTCCTTTTGTACCTATGTTTTTAATCTTCCTTTGCATATTTTCTGTGCTGGAGAATTATCACGAAAAATTCTAATGTCTGGTTCTGTCGCCTAAGTAAAACGGTACAGAAGCTTTAAAATAGCTGGCGGATATATCACTAGACTTATCTGAAAATTCAACCACTGAAGCTGGAAGAGATGAGCTGTGGGAAACAAAACAACTGACTGAAAAAAAGAGAACAAATTGATTTTGCATTTAAAGCTTTCTTTCTCCCCTGCAAAGGAAAAAGACTGTTACATTAGAAATAGAAGATTTGGGGGGGGTTTTGCCTTTAGGCTGACAATGCAAACTTAACCAGTTCTTTCAGTGTTCATCTGTGTCAGCAGAGGAAGAAAAGTAGCAAATCTGGTACCTAAAGTTGTGTAAGAGCTGCTGCTCAACAGACTGAGTTGAAGTCATTTGCTGCGCAGCCACTATTGAGACCAAGGTCAGCTGGAGATACAAAGTGCTATTGGAGGTAGGAACAACTTCTGGTAACATTTTATGCTTCTGATATACTGGAAACTGGTTTGACAAAGAACAGGATTGGTGTGGCTAATGGAAGGATGACTTCTGAGGTAAGTACCGGGTTGATGGGGCAGCAGTGGTGCTTGCATCACTCCCAGTGTGAAGGGAGCACTTTACACTCTCCTTTGCCCCCTCCCAGCCATCCATGTGATAATCTGTGGCACCATCAACATAATGAGATCAGAAGGGACTCTGAGGAGCTGGTCCAGGTGGCATCTAGCATGCAGCAGTGGGTGGGATCACGGTGTATATGTATGAAAAACAAGGTCTGGTGGGTGTTTGAAGTGCCTTGCCAATGTCTGTACCAAAGTGTACTGCACTGAGTCTCACCCTGATGGACTGAGACCCGGCACTGCAGGAGCACAGCTGGGGAATTTCAGTGGAGTTGTGCACAAGGCCTCATACTTCGGCTTATAGGGCTGCTGGAAATATGACCTGGCATAGAAAAGAAAATCTGCTGGGCTGTACACTTAGCTGGAGTATCCAAGAGTACCATCATTCCTGTCACTCAGATAAGAGAGGTAGGAGCAGGGCAGGAGCAGACGGGAATGTTCTTCCATTACACATGGTTGTAGACTGAAGTCAGAGACAGAAAACTGAGATCAACAGCACCAAAGATCTCTATTCCTTCTTACTTTCTACCATCCCAAATGCATAACTGGTGAGGAAGGGAGCATGTATCTAGTACCAATGGGAATAAGGATTGTTACAAAGCACATCCTCAACTGCTCACTTAAACCAGCCTCCTCAATCTGAATTGCTTTGTTTCTCACCCACCTAACCCTAATATCCTTCCAAACTGCATCCCCTTGATACAGTGGACATCTAAACTGTCCTCTGACTCGGAACAAATTAAAGACATCTCACAATGTAATAAGGAACACACTGAATAACTAAGACTTTTCTTTTTCCTAATCTAAAGCACATGCCAAAAGGTTTTTTTTGACACAACACAGTTTTTCCACAAGGTAAAAGAACTTATTTCTTAGAAACTTGCAAGAAAGGACTAGAGAAATGTAACTTTCAGTAATGAGCATTGCTTCTTATTAGTGCAAAAATTTCAGGCAATGTGTCACATGTTTAATTTCTAAACAAGAACTGGCAGATCACCAGAATTTAGCAAGCTTCATTATAAGTGAAAAGGTTGCCTCTCACTAGTATTTCCACTGTTAACATGAAAACAAGATCTGTAAGAATGATTACTGAGTTAAATGCCCAACTTGTACTTTCAGGTCAGAAAGATTTATCAGATTCTTGAAGATACTGCAGACATTATTTCATCTAAAAGCCCAACAAGGTTTTGTTACAAAAATCCCCTGCAGAAGCACAGAATTTTGTCTTGGGAGAAAGAGATTGATTATAAAATATGTTAGGAAGAAAGGACCAGGCAGGTTGCAAAATAATAATTTGATAACATTCTTCCAAAATTAATTTGCTGTACAACTACTGATACTCATTCTCAATCCTCACCTTGCTCTATTGTCAGTCTTTACATTTATGAGTTTCTTAGCAATTAAAAAACCCACAAAACTAGAGAAAACTGGAAGAGAGTTTTCCATGTTAGTGTCATTTAATCAGGAAGTAATACAAACTACTGCTGAAATGTTAACTAAAAAAAAGACCATTTCACTCATAGATAAGGGTGGGATCATAGCACTTCTGTGTACAAATTTGCAACCTGCATTAAAAGTGGTGGTGTAAGCAGCACCAGTTCAAAAAGGAGTCCCAGCAGACCTGAGGCCTGAAAACTTAAGTTTTAAAGATCTCTTTCTAGTTCACATTCAGCTCTTCCAGAAATGAACCTGAAGCAACCAGTGCCATCAAAAGCTTTTCAAATATTGACATTCAAATGAGCATATAGTCACATACATTTCACACAACAGGAATAGTTAATTAAAGTGTAGTGGTAACTAAACAATACAGATAGCTGGGACAAGGATCCTTGTAGGAAGAATTTCTGCTATTTTTATCCCTCCTCCATGTAGCACTGATTCATTACAACCAACACAATTGTAACATGCAAATTAGCTGCACAGATAAGGTGGCAATTGAAAAAATTACCTCTGATGTCACACTTGGCCCACTTAATTGCTAATGCTGTGGACCCAACTCTGTCTACCTATTTAGTCATAACAATTCAATAATATAATTACTAATACATACCTAAATTACATCTTAATGTCTTGAATGTATATTGTGAAGATAATTTCACTTCATTTGAGTAACGAAAATTCCAGAGGGTCTATATTGTACCATTATTCAGATTACTCGCTATAAATGCTGCTTAGCTTAGATGCTAAATTTCTCAAAGGACCCACTTTAAAAATCAATATTACTGTGAGCTAATTAACAGACTTATAAATTCTCAGAAAAATATTCCTTTCTCCAGTAAGTGTGTAAAGCTGTGGAGTGCAGGAAGGGGCAAAGATGGTATTTTCAGACATAACAAATACGTTGAATACCTACTCTGCATGTAATACGGAGTTTTAACCAGCTAACACTGGTGGTATTGTAACAAATAAGGAGATGATAATAAAATAACAAAGTAACTTTTGTAATAAAATTAGGTGGTGATTTCTGCCAGCCAACATGCCTTCACTAAGAGCAAACCGTGCCTGACAATTTTGGTGGCCTTCTGCAGTGTGGTTACAGCACTGGTGGATAAGGGAGGGACAACTGATGTTCTCTACCTGGATTGTGCAAAGCATTTGAAACTGTCCCACACAACATCCTTGTCTCTAAACTGAGACATGGACTTGACAGATATGCCTCTTGCCGGGTAAAGAATTAGCGGGATAGTTGCATTCAAAGAGTTGTGGTTAATGGCTCAATGTCCGAGTGGAGAGTAGGGATGAGTGGTGTCCTCAGGGACTGGTGCTGGGACTGGCAGTGTTCAAGATCTTTGTCAGCACCATGGACAGTAGGATTGAGCGCACCCTCAGCAAGTTTGTCAACAACAGTCAATACAGAGGTAAGGGATGCCATCCAGAGGGACCTTGACAGGCTTGAGAGGTGGGCCCATGTGAACCTCAGGAAGTTCAACAAGGCCAAGGGCAAGGCCCTGAACGTGGGTCAGGGAAATCCCAAGCACAAATACAAACGGGCAGAGAATGGATTGAGAGCAGCCCTGAGGAGAAGGGTTTGGTTGACATGACCTGGCAATGTACACTCACAGCCCAGAAAGCCAACCATATCCTGGGCTGCATCAAAAGAATTGTGGCCAGCAAGTCAAGGGAGGTGATTCTGCCCCTCTACTCTGCTGTCGTGAGAGCCCACCTGGAGTGTTGCATCCAGCTCTGGAGCCCTCAGCATAAGAAGGACATGGATCTCTAGTCCAGAGGAGGGCCTTGAATATGATCACAGGGCTGGAATACCTCTTCTATTAAAGCAGGCTGAGAGAGTTAGGGTTGTTCAGCCCCTCCTCTTCTGGAGAAGAACTATATGATCTTTAAGGTCCCTTCCAACCCAACCTATTTTATAATTCTACGATTCTATGAAATGTAAAAACTCAGTTCACCTCTCAGACTGTCCTACACAAGTATTTCCTTCTCCATATTTTTATCAACCGTAATATAATGTTTTTTTTAAAATGTGAGCCACCAAAATCACCCCAGAGAGCATAAAATGCAAAGTCAAAGATTCTAAAATTCTGGGCAGGATCCACATCTTAAAAATAGGTTATTCCCAGAAGGGGCCTGTCAAATAGCAACAAGGAAAACATGCCCAAGAACATACGTAAAATACGTTTCACACACTTAACTCCCTGAAGTTATGACTGACATCTTCAAGCACTTGTTCACCTCCTGCCTGCAACTGAGCCCTGCTCACACTTGTGGCTTTACATTTGGGCTGTCTGGTATTCAAGCTCTCTGTTCTGAGCAGACAGAGCAGCTAGGAAACCGCGTCAGTCCTTTGTGTGAGTCTAGAAAGTAGGCCCTCCTCTAAAATGTCATCAGAGCTTGATCTGGTAGGAGGTCTCAAAGTGTGCCCAAGGCAGAAACAGGAGCACGACATGAACTGCCTTCTGCTCTTTCTTAAAATGTGTCGAAAGGAGGAAGAATGGCTTTACCTTTCTTTCTCATAGCACAGCCGACCTGTTAGAGGATTCATGCGGAAGGTGGGAGATCAGTTTTACCTGTCTTTCTCATACTCAAATTTCCTAAAAACAGAGGAAACTATCCATCAACTGTTAGGAAAGAGCACTCTGCGGTTGAGGAGGAGTTGTTCATTGGTCCTGTTGAAATTAAATTGCTGCGAGATTTAGTCAGTACGCCAGAAAGAAATATTATCCTTTAGACCAGTGACAGCTGGTTGTGGCAAATCGATCTTCTTCTGCTGTTTCTAGAAATGTTTCTAGTTTATATCTAGCGACTGACAAAAAATAAGCAGGAAAAAAAAGCTAAAAATTCATTGCTTTCTTTCATCCAAGTACCCTAACTTCTAAGCTACAGGCTCATGCTTGTGTTTCAATTTGAAAGAAAACAATGAACCAGATGTCCTTATCCAAAGGGTTGACTTGCATGTCAAGATCCAGGGAGCAGGACAGGAAATCTGGCCTCCAAACAGTGTCTAATGCAGGGAGGCAAAGGGAGGCACAACTTTCAGATATAACTCCTGCTTTGGAGCATCTCACTGGCTTCCTCTGCTTAGCATTGCAAACCCTTTTTCTACTTGCCTTTCTCTTCCTGTTAAGTTATGCAGGGTCTTCTTTGCCTAATTCAGTTGTAGACATCCTGCTCCCAGAAACAGGAATTCTACAGTCAAACATCATGATGCTCACAAATCCCTGCAACTCACTTGTGTTTTTATTATGGTTTTAGAGGCCTCACTTGGCTGTTTTTTTAGTCCACTCCATGTGCTGCAAAATGAAGGCACTGCCTAACATTCAGGTACCCAAATCATTTTCAGGATGTAGGTGCTAGTAACTGGAGGTTGTTAGGTTGACTGAAACTGCTGGTTTGTTTAATATTACTAACTATAATAAAATATGAAGCAGCTCCCCAAAAAGAGAAATACTGGAAAATGAATGGTGCTTTCTATGCACCACTGATTTATTACGTTTAAATGTATTTTACAGTCCACCATGCTGCTTTTGATATGCAGCCGTGCAGCAAAGGTAAAAGGTAAGAGACATTGTAAGATAACAAGAAACTGCAATATATTACCTTCCTCTAGCTAAAAATTAGTGTATTTAGAGTCCCTGCCAAATATAGTTGTTATATTGAGAATCATTTTAACATATTCTAACAGATTTTGTTTGCTAGAGCAAGCACAAAAGATAGCAGGATTGAATAAGGTTTTGTCATCTCCCACTGCACACAGATACCTTTTACATATGATTTTTCTTATACAAACCTCTGTCATTTATTTACACAGTATGTACAGAGATATTACTAGCCAAATCCCTGAGGCCCAAGAGGTAAGCGGAGATGGTCTCCATTTTCTTCAATCCCTTTCTAAAAATAAGAGAACATTTGATTAAGGGTTGACATTTTTCTTTTCTTCCTTTGCTTGTTCTTGTAATTCATTTCACATGGGAAGTGGGCTGTGTTTTTCCTTATCCCTTCCAACTCAGCAGCCAGGAGGCTGGCTTTGCGGGCCCACTCCCATCACCACGGCAACCAGTGGATCGCTGTGATGCAATCCCATGCACTTTGTGTCACTACACAGTGCTATTGTTCTCCAGTAACCATTTGGGACAGGCATGTCAATATTCCCACAAAGGAGGATTGATCACCGTTCCACTGGTCATCCTGTGCATCATGTATGGACATCACGCAGCATCACCTTAGGATGTGCTTCACTTCCCATGCAGTGACTTCAGGAATGACTGGTTTGCACCATGAAGCCTACATTCAGCACCAAGCAGACCCGGCTCCTCAGAAACATTGCAGGAAATCTGAATTGAGGCTGCAGTTCAGAAGCATCAGTATGACCATATTAGATGAGAGCAAAGGTCTCCCTAACTCATTGGTTCAGTGTTTCTGCTAGATGCCAAAACTGCCCAGAAAAGGAAAATATATCAATAATTTACCTTATATATTTTTTTTTTCACTCTCATCTTCGGGCTAATTTAAAGTTAAGCACATGGGCATTTAGCTACACCAGAGACTGAGTGATATATATATATATATATATATACACACATATATATGTACATATATATATGTATGTATGTATATGTATGTATATATACAGCAGGCAGAAGACCTGATTTTCCTAAATACAAGTCTACCATAAATTTGAATGGATACATGAGATTCAGCAGCTCTTTAGCATTTGGAGGAAACTGATTTACCATGCTTTTTCTAGACTGCAGCAAAACATGTCTGCACTGCAAAGCTCTCTTTTTTTTTTTTTTTTTTATGTATTGCAGAGATGACAGAAACCCTGGACTATCTTTCTTACAAATTAACTTTGGGAAGATATAATCCACAAGAATAGAAGCAAAAGCATGCCCTTCAAAACTGTGTTATGAAAGCAGACCCAAACTTGTAGAGATCATGGAAGAAAGGATATTTAGCATCAAGCCCTATACTTGGCACTGGTGAGGCCATACCTCAAATCCTGTGTTCAGTTTTAGGCCCTTCACTACAAGAAAGACATTGAGGTGCTGGAGTGTATGCAGAGAAGGGCAATGGAGCTGGGGAAGGGTCTGGAGCACAAGTCTGGTGAGGAGCAGCTGAGGGAGCTGGGGTTGTTTAGCTTGGAGAAAAGGTTGCTCAGGGGGGATCTTATTGCTCTCTACAATTACTGGAAAGGACGCTGTAGCCAGGTGGCAGTCAGTCTCCTATGTTACAAGCAACAGGACAAGAGGAAATGGCCTCACTTGCACCAGGGGAGGTTTAGATTGTATATGAGGAAAAATTACTTCATTGAAAGGTTGGTCAAGTACTGGAACAAAGTGCCCAAGGAAGTGGTTGAGTCACAACCCCTGGAGGTATTTAGAAGACATGTGGATGTGGCACTCAGGAACATCATTTAGCAGTGGACTTGGAAGTGCTGGGGTAATGCTTGCACCTGATGATCTTAAGAGTCTTTTCCAAACTAAATGATTCTACAGAGTCATAATCACTGACTGGTTTGGGTCAGAAGGAATCTTCAAAGATCGTCTAGTTCCTGTCACACACAGGGACAATTTTCATGTTGCTCAAAATCCCTTTCCACTTGATGAATGAGCTCAAAGAATGAGAGAAATACATCCCATTTATGCTAACTTTATCTAAACTGTAAAGGCTCCATTTTGGAAAACAACTAGGTAGCCACTGATATGTAAGAAGTGCACTCTGGAGCAATTCACTACATTTCTTAATAGTCCTTTTTCAATGCCTGACAACATATTTCTAATATTAAACAGTAACATTTCATGTAGCATGGTCTAGCTACATCATGGATAATGCAGCAACCGTCACCCAGAACCTATAAAAAAACAATGGCTACCACTTTGTAGCTGTTGACTGGATCTCATATAAAATATTAACTATCACAGGCTTCAAAATAGTTTGCCCACGAATTTTAAGTACCTTGCCACGGAACAATAACATTTGTAATTCCAAAACATAAAAATAAACAAGCACATCCAAAAAATAAACAAATTCAAAATCAGATTTCTGGTTGTGTAAGTCAGATAGCAAATTGTCTACTTTCTGTTCCTTTTTTTCCTTCATATCTGTTTCTTTTCCCTCTGCAACTTATTCCCAGTCCACATAATTTATTAAGAAATAGTTCCAATACTGTGACCTTTCATTCTGTACACATTCTCTCCTTTATTTACACATTTTCACTCTTTTGCAAATGTTCTTGAATTGTTTACCTCAGATACAACACAAAAGCAGTAATAAGACTACCACAGTTCTGTGTTTTCTACCTATACCTGAGCAGTTAGAAGATACAAATGCTCACACAAGATGTCATTTTTACACCAGTCCATAAATTAGTTGCATATATAATGGCAAGCATAATCTCTTATTACCAGTGAATATAAGGGGAAAAAAAATCCATCCATTTGAAGAAGCTTGTTCAGAGAAATGAACTATCTAACTTGTGTTCAGCCAAAGCAAGTACTGTCTGTGAAACCTAAAATCACATATTGGTCTCATACACAGTCCTAACACTTTGATATAGCCCTCTGAACTCTCCATCCTGACTAGCAACCAGTATTTGTCTTCAAGAGTCTTCTATATAAACTGATTCTGCTTTTTGTCCAAGGGGCTCATTATTCTTCTCATGACCTACTGCATTTTCTTAAAAATCTGAATTCATGTGAGAGGTATTTTGTATGAGAGGACACCTTGATACACTCTTTGGGTAGTATTAACTGTACACAGAGTAATTCAGTTGCAAAACACTATGGAAGGATTTTGCAATGTTGCTACACAGCTGATTTTCAAGGTGTTGGGATATCTACTGCCAAAGTCCATGAATCTGGCACTCTAGTACTTAATTCCCTCAGTCACAAGGAAACCTTCATGCAATCCAGTCCACCTTGTGTGGCACCTTTCTTCCTGATGCTATTGTGACGAGTGTTTCCACCAATCCCTTTCTATACAAGGATACTGCATTTGACAATTAACATTTAGGGATCCTTTGGGGCCTCCTCCTATCCTAATTAAAGACAAGTGTTTTCCTGACTATTTACACATTGCTCCATGAGCTAGCTCTGTCTAATTTAACTTTTCTTTGCAATAAAAAACTGCTCCTAATAGTTTGGTGAATACCTGTGAGTTTCCCTTGTCCCTTATGCCTCTGATATTTGGTCCAAACAGACCAGTGCTACCAACAAATTGGACAATACAACTGTGTGCTCCTGATTTAGTGAGACAAGACTGTGGGAGACTGTGACTTCACTTGATATAATTTCTAGATTTCAGGAAAAAAGGAAAAGTCATTGCAAAGAATAAACCAGACAAAATAAGAGTTAATAATCCCCACTATACATTATAGGAATGTCACGAAGCTACTAGATACCAGACTGCAGATTGTTCAACACTGGCTAACCACCCTTCGCCCCGGGTTCCATATCCCACATGGCACCAAACACACGGTATAATTATATTTCTGAATAATCAAAGAATTCAGTACAGGAGGATGGGATGGTACTTGGAAAACAAGGCAGCTGATATTTCTTTTTTTAGCATTTATCATTCTCTGTGTGGGTCCATGTCTTATATATAGTTTCCCATTGAAGACCTCACCAGTAAGAATGACTCACTTTCTTCAGACTTTTTTTAGACATTCATTGAAATAATATTAGACAGCTCCAAACAACGAATTAATGTATTTTATAAGACTCCACCAAAGCAAGGTGGCATTTTAATACCCATTATACAGATAAAGAATTAAAGTAGAACAAATTCGGGCTAGAATTAAAAAAAAATACAATATATTAGTTCTCAATGCCTAAATGCAGGGATTGCTTTCTTCCATTTCAGTAAGTACTTGGTATCTATCTACATATGTATTCAAGGGACAACTGTAGTTACATTCAATTTTAGCTGTGAGCATTCACACTTCAGCAAATCAAAATCTGCTCCTTCCCTTCCACATGTGTATTAAAGGATTTTGAGTGCAAGAGTTTTATCTGACAACTTTGTCACAATTTGTAGGTAGCAGTCCAGGTAAATCAGAAGCCTGAGATACCCTGGAAAATGGAAAAATCTGAGTAACATGGAACTACAAAGCATGCTGCAAAGCATGGCCAACTCTCTGCACGAAGTCATCTTAAGCCTAGACAAGGAAGTCAGTTTTCACTCAGCACCAGCTCTGCTGGGTTTAAGGAGTGAGTGACAAGAACATCACTGTGAAAACCATCCAGTTAAATGTCCCACTGCTTTTCAAATCAAGTTAAGATGTTTTAAGTCAGTAAAAGAACATGGATGTGAAGCAGACATGTACCCCTCTGTTTTCTGTTATTCCATCTCCTTTTTTCCTCTCCTTCCTTCCCTCCCTCCTTTGATTTGGAAACCAAAGAAAAGACATATGGTAATTTCTACTTGAGAAAGAGCAAAGGGAGAAAAGGAGGACATGGGCAGCACAAGAAGAGTCCAGCCTGCAGGAATGGTGAGGCAGAGAGAGATCTCACAAACCAAACAAGGGGAAAGGGTCAGACACAGAGAACCTCATAAATAAAAAGAAAGGAAGGGTGGCACTCAGGCAGGTCCAGGGAAGACAAGAGGAGTGTTAAGAAACCGTTTCTGCCACGAGTTTGGTTTATGGAATAAAATGCATGACTTAAAGACTAAAATAATGATAAATTACATTTAGGTAGCTCCTACACAGAAAAAGGTTTCTGATTCATTTTGCTTAATTATTAAATTAACTATTAAGTACTTGTTTTGTTATTCTGCACTATTTTGAGCTTAAGTCCAATCCTTGTCACTGACTTAATTTGGAACTTAACTGACAGTACTCAGTGAGATTCTTCAGGTAATCTGGCTACCTCTGACTCCCTCCTGAGAAAGTGTTCTTCCCAACTACAGGTACTTAGAAATCTGGATATCAAAGGTTAGACACAAGCAGATAATTGTCCACAAGATAGCTCAAAATACACAGATATGTCTATCCCAGGATCCTCTCTTGATTTCATATATGTAGGCCAGCAAAGTTATGTAATTTCCCTTAGCCAGATAAGGGAACAGAGAGGCATTTTCCCCAAACTCATAATCCAAATCAAAAGCCAAACTCAGAGACGACCCTTAGATATATTGTCCTATGGATTCTCCATGGACCAGGCTGCTTCTGCATGTGCTAGCAAGTGTTTTCTTTATTCTCTTTTCCCCCAAGACGCCATTTCTTATTTTTGAAGAAAGAGGGAAATCAGAATGCTTTTTAAAAATGCATATACTTAAAGCAGAGTTAGGAGATAGAGGGAAATCAACCACACAAGCAGAAAGAGCAGAATTTTCTGACAAAAAGCATGATATTACTAAGAATAGATTTGTTGGTATGTTGATTCTTTGGTGTAATATTCCACTCTTGCTGCATAAAGTTATTTTTTTAAACAGAAAGTGAAGATCTACTATTTCTATAGGCAGTAAAACAAGTACTTAAAATATCAGAATGTCAGGAAATAAAAAGCTCATGGACAGAATAGACACATTTCCAAATTCCAAGGGAGATGGAAAACAAAATAAAATAACTTGCATTGTCAATTTGTAATTCCTTTCTGGCAACAAGAGGGATGCCTAGGGAGTTCAGAGAAGCTAACAGGGCTGTAATATTCATACTATATTTAAAAATGGATCAAGGCTAAAAACCAACTCAGTTGGGCAATCTTTTATCCTAATGCAGCATAGCAGCTAAGAACTGCTATTTCTTTTTAAACGCCATCTTAACTTTCCTCAAGAAGTGGCCTTTCTATGTGATTAAAAGGGGAGCTCTTTGGAGAGAGCAAGCCTCAGGAAGTGAAAAAGCTGGTAAATAGTGTGGCTACTGAAGAACAGAAGCTATCAATCATTTCAGAGATTTAAGAGCTGTAACCAGCTGCAACAAATAACATACTTTTTCTTAGTGTAAGCTGTAAGATACCAGTGAATAACATGCAGACTTTTTCCCCTTCTTTCAGATTGCCAAGGGGGATTGCACACAGAGGGGCAACTATTTGCTAATTTTTGGCTGCTAACTAGGCATTCTGAGAAAATACCATTTGAGATTTATATTGGAAGGTCATTTGATAGGTATTTATCCATTGTATTTTTATTCATGGTATTCCAGTTTTTACTATTTAGCATTTCTATTCACAGTAACATTATCTCTCAACTTCTGTCACCTGGGCAATTACTTTGGCTTTTATATTTCAAAGCTGCCACCTTTTGGATCAAAAAAATTCAAATAATTATTATCTAATCAAAGACATTCAACACAAATCTAGAGAAGGTATGGTACATCTTGCAAATTTAACCCATTGTTGTTCCCATCAATAATGTTATTAAGGCGTTCAATTTCCATTAATTCGATAAAAGACTGCATAAAATAAGAGTAATAAACATCTGAAATATGAGATTTCAGTTAAGTCAAGGCAACAAGTGTATATACCCTCAGTTTCATCAGTACTAGCCAGTCTAAAGCAAATACAGTGTATTGCTGCATGGAGATTTTATCCCATGTGCACAATAATTGGGGTTTAATGAGGGACAGCAAAAGATACAGAATAGAACGTGTTCCATGGTGAATAAAACATTTGAAATGTTTAATGTAGTGTTTTAAAGACTACAGAAGCAAATGATTTCGGGATTAAAGTAGCATTTGTATTTCTTGCTTTACTGAAAATATATTTCAATCAGGAGTGGGCTAAGAACAAGACCAGAGACCAGGTGTGAATTTCATTGTGTGACCTTGTATTTTCAATGAACAAAAGCTTTCTGTTAATTTGATCAATTGTGCACATGTGGAATAAAATCATAGTTTAGACAACAGCAGCTTGCTTTGTCTACACTGGGCCTTTACCTTACTTTCAGGAGATTGAAGAATGTATCTTTTGTCCCATATAAAGTCAAGAATACCAAAATTTCTTATAACTGAATTTGCGCTTAGAACCATGTGCAACATAGGCAAAGTTTTTGGATGTGACTTCTGATGCACAGTTCTCAGCTTCTGAAAAATTGTGACAAAAGTGTTTCTGAATATACTAATTTTCAATTTTCTAAAGTCATAATCTGAAGTATTACAATTTTATCTTTTCTAACTCTTTACAACCCAGTTACTAAAATGCAAATGAAAAGCATCCTCAGATATATAGGTATTTTTTTCTAATGTTCCAGATGAACAACACTACGCAAGTGTACATCACTGCTGAACGAGAAAAGAAGGCAGTTTAGGTGTTTAATTATTGTTTTAAATGACTGTTGGGCTAAGGTTGTAAAATTTAAGAAATGCAGCATAAGAAAAATAAAAACAGGGTTTTTATTAACTGCTAGTTCTTTGAAATATGTGCCTGTGCATACTCAAATCTCAGTACACTTAGTGAGAAAGGAATTTTGAGGGAAAAAAATTAGTAAGGAAACCAGTGACTGAAGACTCTATCATAAAGCACATGAATCTGAGGGGTGAACTGAGGTCACCCAGGTACTGTAACTCTGCAGTTCTTTATTTCTGAGCATGTAGAATATTTCACTATAATGAATTACCTTTTTGTGTAATAGGTGTATGCACAAACGTGAGCGCGTGTGTGTGTGAACAGACAAAATACACAGCATGGTGATAAGGCTACATGGGTGTCACCGCTTTTGTCATTGCCAAGGTTAAAACAGTTGCTGGGGTGTTGGCACCATAAACAATATATGGGCATGGCATGCAGGAGAAGGAAAAAAATCACCGACACGTGGCAAAACAAAAGATTTCCGAACTGAAGGACAGGAAATGTAGATATCCAGGAAATTTAGAAGCAGTCAGGCAAACGCTGTACCAGGAATGGCTTGCTTGCATGGCAATTCTGGTACATCATTCTAAACCAGCTTTTAAAAGGTAGCTGTAGTTTTACTAGCAAAATTAAGCTTGTCTCCCTTGTTGAAATTCTAGTTACTTTTGACGGAAAAAAATTTCTCATCTAAATGATGGGGGGCACAGTATGTTGTACAGTACAACTGTTTCTTTACTGGTTTCCTTTAAATGGTTCATCTCCCAGCTGCCGAGTTACTTCATTTAGCTTTATTCTCTTCCCATTACATCCCATTGCAGCACTCTGTCTACTTCCCCATTTTCTCTCCACCAGAGTCAGTACTAATGACCCGTAATGACAGTAACTATCTATTGCCAATAACACCACCATACATCTCCCTCTTGATTTAGGCAAAGGTTGTATGGTGAATGGTTGAAAACAAACAGCTCAGGAGATTGGAAATCTGTACTGAGGAAGAATCCTGTGATCTGACATACATATTGGTACTACATTTATATTTTAGTTGTCCTCTAATAATTTATTCACTCTCCAGAAGTTCTCGAAAATGATTGCTAAAGGATTTGGTATTTTCTCTTCAGTTTCTTAAAACTCTTCATCAAACATCACCTAACCTAGATGATTCAGCTATTCTAATTAACCAAGTATTCTTTTGTCTGTTTGCAGTATGATTACTCTCACTCTTTCTCTTCCTCCAATTTCTCAGTGGTCTTCATTAACACTATACTTGACTAATTATTATATTTTGTTCTTTATGCTAAAACAAAAATGCATTTTATCAGATTCCAACAGTGGTTGTAACTTTCTTAATAGTCCTTTTAGCTATAGCATGTTGATAAAAACTTCTCTGAATATATTCTAGTCACATAGTTAATAACATAGCATTTTCTCCCCTAATTATTTTTCCTTTTTGTATTTTTATTATTTATTATTCTTTCTTCATTTTAGATTGTTTCTATTTTCTGATCAGCATTAATACTTATAACTGCCTCAGCTTTTCTTATATCATCCTGTCTTCCTTCGAAAAGGATAACATGCTCGAGAATCATGTATTTCCAGTTATCTGTTTGTACTCATTAATCTTTGCCTGAAAACTCCTTCAGAGTCCCACCATGCCATTATCTGTAATCAAGCCACTCTGTACTGCTCTGTCCTTTAACTTAGTCAGGGAAGTCTGTCATTGTTTGAAATTAATTGATCTAATGTTCCAGAGTCCATTTAATTGCTTCTTGTTGGACAATGCTGTTCTAAAGAAGTAATACACACAACTATATACTATGTTGCTTTGAGAATTTCTTTCATTCTGTTTGGGTTTTTTTCTTAATTTAATTAAAAATTATTCCCATATGGAATAACTAAGAATAAACTGTAACTTCTTATTACATACAGGACATTAGTTTTAAAACTGTAAATAGAACTAAAAACCGATTGTCCTGTGAATCTTCAGTTTTTCACTCTGAAGAATAAAACCTCTTTGATTTTTTGCTTTTCTTAATCTTAAATTTTCTGTTACTTTTAATGACTTTTGTATCTTGTCAGGTTTTCCATAACTTTCATCAGTTATTGAGAACAGCATCATACATATCACTCTATACACAAACATTTCTAATTCTTGAAGTTTGACCATTGTTCTTTTTGGTCAACAAAATCAGCTGGAAGGTTTTGGCCTTAAATAAATACAGAGCAAGATCATTTTACTAGCATTAAACCTGTTATTCTAGAAGTTATTAAAACATCATGCTTCATTCTGATTATTAGAGTTTTCATCCACTTTATCAAACTAAATTTCAGATGAAATACTTGCTACTAGTTTCTCATAAAATTGCATTTAGTGCCAATAGCCAATTCCTCCAATATGTAGTCTCAAAATACAGCTCATCAGTGTTTGTACATCAAAATGAGGCCACCCTCTGCACTAGGCAGGCTTTTAGCTTAAACACGCTGTTTAACATTAACATTTAACATATTGTTAGAACAGATGGGACTAATTCCCGTCCCCACATATCGTACTCACAGATATGTACCATGAAATGGTTTCACTGTTAGTGGTGACTGTACATGCAATGGCTTTCAGTATCTGGATTTGGCTCTTTGTTCCTAGGGAGGTGTCTTGGGGTGACTTTATGATGTGTATCCCCTATCGCATGCTCTATGCCCGGACATGAATCTGTGCCTTTCTGTGCCTTTAAAACTGGGTCCAAGAGAAAGAAAAAAAGCCCGTGGAATTCCTTTGGCACTGTGTTCAAAAACAGAGGACAGGAGGGTAGGACTGAGCCCAATACATTGCTGTGTACCTTGGACAAGCTCTTTTCTCTAAGTCTGAGCTTAGCAAAGTGGCACATATGCACCAAATGTCACTAACGTGAATGGCAGAGGTGAGTGCAAGGACATTCCACTCAAGATACTGGTACCTGGATTGTTGACCAGGAGTGCAGCCCAAAGTCCTCTCCGCCTTGTAGGTACAACCTTGTGTGGAACAACACTTAAATGAAGATGGCCAAATATTCTAGAACAACCAGAGAAACCCTCACCTAAAGGTTAACTTAGCAGAACTTAGCATACAGGCAGATGGACCCATCCCTGATTATACCTTCAAGATACAATTGCTGAGACAGGTTTAGAAGAAAACATACTCCCTCTGACTCTCAAGGGATTCACCATATCCAGGATGTCTTACTGAAGCCAACAGTCCGTTTGGAGGTGTGTTCCTTATGAATCAACCACTCAAGTGAAATACACAAAAACTTCATCTCTCTGTCAGGCAATCATTACTGCCAAAATTTTCATAAAGTCCTCTGTCCAGTGCAGGACCAGTCCTCAGCCTGCAGTGCTATGTTTTTCACACACACACATTACATATATAGATATATAAACATGAAGCAGATTCCTCTAAATTCCCTTTCCACTGGGGAATGAGCACTGCCTCTCCATTTCTGCATGCACTCACACAGGATGATGCAGACTCGCCAGACACCTCAAGAGAGAAAGACAGTGTAAGCTATTATTTACACATGCAATACTGGGTAGTACATTAATAAGCTCTTCTCTCTCTTGACTAGCTTGAGGAATACCATGACAGAGACATTAACAGGAGCATGTGGAATGGGATTATATGTTAGACCCACTGCTGTTGCAGGATGACAGGCACAATCTTCAGCTCTGGCACCCACCTGAGCTCTAATTTGCAGTTTCTATAGTAAGAATTCCTACTAGGATGAAAAAGAAGACCTTGAAGCCCCAGGGCTGAATGTTCTGAGGGAGGAGAAAAAGCTCTGATAAAAATACTTTGTGTTTTGTTTTCAGTGAACCCTGTATGGATTCTAGCCCAAATTGAACCATCAAAACTTTTGTGTCTACATTACAGCTTCAGGAGATCTAGTACAACAAAACCATCGATACAGCCCAGGCAGTGGTTCAGCTGATCAGATGAATCTACTTTAATTTATCCTCAAATAACTACCCTAATAGTTATTCAGCCACCCAGCTAAATTGCATTCTATGCTCCATTGGCTTTAATGTCTGATTAGGTGCTTCACTTAGTCACCCATAGAAATGAATTTAGAGTCATCTGAGATGCTGCAAATGTATGTTGCTTGGAATCTGACTGAAGCTCCAGACAGGTATGGTTATTTTATATATCCTGTACCATAAAGTCCAAGCCTACACAGATGTCTCAGACATCTCAACTTAAATATGAGGGCAACTGAACTGAGTCCTACTGACCTGTAAATAGACATGTAATTGTCTATATTTGAACTTAAAATCTGCCCCGTTCTTTTCGGGCTAAGGGAAAAGGTGGCCTGCCATCAAGACCCACAGGTGCAAAGGTTACTGAGGTGAAGGAGAGGAAGACTCAGAAGACACCAGAATGACAAAGTCACTTTACTCATGCGAAAAGCCAAGGCTACACTGGTACTGAGAGGAGCTCCACAATTTTAGTGTTAAGTTCTGTAGATCTGCCCTGAAACTAAAAGCAAATCCTGGTTGTGAGGGTGAGGTCCAGGTGAGGGGACTGAAACTCATGGTTCTAGGCATATATTCTAAGATTTTATCAGATGTATAGTAAATCTTAAACCACAGCTTATTCCAGCATCACTGGGACTTATATTCCTTCTACTCTGCCAGAAGTATGGCTTGCTGTATATTACCAACTTATCAACAGCCAGTTTTAAGGTTGCCTTAATTTCTGGGTAAACTACACACAGACAATGCCTTGTAAATCCTCTTAGGGTCCAGATGATGCTTGAGTACCCTGGTGAGTACCAGTGGTAGCCATTATGGGCCTGGAGAGCTCATAGCCTGGATGCTGCAGAGGTTGATCTGCATGTTAGGAGTTGGCTTCCAGAAGTCACTGAAGTCACTGCAGACTAGAACCCTTGTCAAAAATTGGCCTCTTTTTCATCACCTGCCACATGGTTAATCTAAGAAAGGTGCTGGCAGACTGACAGACTCTTTTTTAGCTTTCATCTAACTCAAATCACCAATATCTGTATCTTTGGTCAAAAGATCTGGTGGTCTCCACAACTGCAGGACATGGAGACAATGCACTTAGAGATTTTTCTTAAAGGTGCATTTCTCTCTAAGGAAATAAAATTGCTTCTGTCCTCTATATTTAATCTCAAGAGAGATTAAAGGCAAGAAGCATTACTGTGTATTCCAGAGGAGCAAATCCCAGGAATGACACGTGAGAGAAAAGAGTCTCCAGATAAACTTCACCGAATCAACCTCCAGAACTAGTAACAAAATGAAAGAAATGAAGAAAGAGACAGAGAGGAAGGGAGAAAGAAAAGCCAAAACATAACTCAAAACTATATCCACAGCAGTCAGCAAAGGGGAACTGAGAAGTTAGACCATGCCTTGCAGTGAGAAACCAGGTAAATACTTTTGCAGGTAAATTCACAAGATGAATACAAATACAGAAGATTATTAGAAGGTAAAGAAATGCATATGCAAATAAATGGAAACTCAAGACATCTATATTCAGTTTCTAGACATGTTACTCTGTGTAATTTAAGATTTGTTTCAGCTGCCTAAGCATCAGGACTCTACAGCTGTCTGAGGAGCTGAACTTGAGCTGCTAATCATGAAGGGTCTGGCTGTCTCTGGTCCTCAGCAATATCTGTCAGCCTTGTCTAGATCTCCTGGATTCCCTATGGTATTTCAATTGGTACTAGACACCTATATTTAAGCAACTGACTTGATCTGTTAAACATTCTGTTAGTAGGTATTTTGAGAATTAGTGCCTCTTACATCAAATGTATAAGAGTTTTAAATCCCACCCTGCAGTCACTCCATGCCTCAGTTTCCCAACAGTGAAAAAGAGAGATTTAAAAAAAAAAACCCAAACCACTTATGCAATACTTAGATCATTAGGCAATGGAAGCCACAGAAGTACTTGGAGGGGTAGAGATGCATGTCTTTTTAAAGGAATGAAAGCCTAGGATCTAATGCAAATATTAACTGTTGACAGCGAAGAGTACTTTAGAATGCCAAAGATATGATAAAATGCTTCGTATTTTTCTGTTAACTCATTTTGAATGCTGGTCCCTGTTTCTGTCATAATGTGCTTTATAGATCTTTTTAAGAGACTTTTTTTTCATCAAACTGCAATTGTAAGCGTTAAAACTTCAGAATATCTTAAATTATTAGGACAATCTACAAATAGATAGTCATATGCAGTCCTTAATCAGAACTAGTCCCCACTGGGCAGTGATTTGATTGAACTGTTTTTATCTCTGTGAATCCAGAATGGAGTCTTTGATGAAGTTTCACAGTTGTAGAAAGCTGCATGAGAGCTTTTAGTGACCTTGCATATTTATATATTTACATCTGTTTCTCTGCAAGTCAACTTTTTTTTCTTTTCTCAGCATACTAAGTGATGTAGGCCTGCAAGTCTGCATAAAATTACAGCTTGTCCCAGGGATATCCATTGCACCTACGCATCAAAAAGATTCATAAGTTTTGTTATTGTTTATATCTCATTCATATACTGTGATTTATGACTGATCTAATTGTTTTCTTGCACTTTGGAATTGGTTTACCTGCAAAAGAGCCTTCACATTAAGAAACTGCAGTATCATCTGCATCTTCAAATATAGAGTATCTGCACAAAGTCACTACACATTTTTACATCTGAAGGACACTGCAGCCTATTACACAACAAATGATCAAAGTTAATGATGATTGCATATCCATATACATATTCAAGTGTCATACTACTACAAGCACACGCAAGCCAAGTCTTGGGACTGAATCTGCCCGGGGCCTACTGAATATGATGGAAATGTCACTCCTTCACGACACTGACAGTGGGTAGGAAATGCACTTGCTATGTGCGCAAACACGCTGCAAGTAGAAATAAAGTATTTCATGAAAAAACACTAATTTTTTTAATACTATGTTTCAATGTCTTTTTAAAACATACATATTGATAAAGTACTGAAAAATATTTATACTGTAAAGTTAATGGGAATACAGCTGTTTCTTCCTATAAAGTCCACATACTGCAGGTAAGATAAACAAATCTTCCTAATTCTAACTACAGTCTAGCGAATAACTTTCCTAATGCCCAAGGGAGACTAAACACAAGGAGTTAATTTCCGTGATCTAATGAATGATTAACCATGAAATCTTTTTATCAGAAAACCACCTTTTTATTAAAATGCTAATTTAATTAATAGAATTTTGCTGTTGAGAGTAGTATATATAGGATCTATTTGTTCCCAGATGTATGTTATTCCATGGACATTAATTATAACATTGTGATATTCTCTCTTCTGTTCTGAACAGCTAGTAAGACCTGTACTACTAAATCATACTTAATAGGAGTGTGATGGTTGTTGCTTAGGCAACAGAATGAATAAATGCAGGTCAGAATGTGCTTCCAGAAAAACAAAAGCAGGAATATAGTACAGAATAAATAAGAAATATGTCTTAACTGATTTTTAGCGCATTGAACTATTACATTTCTTCGATGTAAAGTAGCTAACCTATCTGAAACATTTAAGTTAATAAGATTTTAAACTCAAGTTTAATATGTAAACCACTGCAATAAAGGTAAAGCTGTTCTGTCTTATTAAGGAAGGCTACAACATACTAAGTTTGGAATAATCGGAATTTTTCTCTTAGCATAGCAGGTGTTTCTTCTCTCATTTTCCTATATACTTTCTAAGTTTCATTTTCCCTTTAACATTTTGGCTAGGAGGAAAAATAGCTTTAAAAACACTCATTTAAATTTTTCAAGAGAGGCTTTTCTTACATAATGCTAATGTATTCAAAGGAGTGATATAAAAAGAAATCGATGTTTTATTTCCAATAAAATTTAGGAAATATTCAATTTCTGGTACAGACAAAAACTGAAATATGCAAAAGCATGATGAACAGTGAAATCAATACATTGAAAATTATAAAACTACTGAAATTATACATTTTTTTATTACTATACAATTTCCCAGCTCTTTTTTTGTTATTGGATTCATGAGTCTAATACTCCATTCCCATATGCATGCTACCCCAGCCAATATGAAGAGTAATTATGTGTTTTATCTGTAATATATCAGAAAAGGCTTAAAAGGACCAGAAAACACTGGCTAACAGAAGTATGCAGGCAAAACTTAATCCGCCTGATACATTAAAAGTTTGATTTGTATACAGCACAATAAAATCCTGTATGTAATTTGTATGTTTACATAATTACAGTAATAAGAGATGTAGGAAAGTCTTAGAAATTCTTTGAGAACATGGTTCAGGCCCCTCCAGAGCCAGGGTATGACTGAAAAGCCCTCCAGGGCAGTTTATTTTACTTCTCTGGTGCTCCTAATTTACATGTGGTAGGTGTACCCCTCTGCATTTGTTATGCCTCCTACAGCCTCTTGTGAACAATTTCCTTTTGTAACCTCTTTAAGACCAAATGATCACCTACTTATGTAACTAAGGCTACAATATTACAACATATATAAGAATATGCAGCATTTTGGGAAACTGCAGCATGAAACACACTTTTTTTTTTCTTTTTTTCTTCCCCATATTGCTGGGCTGACAGCACAGCTTTGTTTTAAAGAATATTTAAAGGCATAGATTACAATGATTTTTACTGATCTAAGCAAATGATCACATGGCAGCCATGTAAAAACAGCAAGAAACCTCTACACTATTATAATGTGTAAATGGCAGAGATATGTGCCTTAATTTTTTGATCAGTAGCCCAAAGGCAGGTAATGATGTTGGCAAAATAATTTAAAGAGGAAGAACACAACTCAGGTGATGATTTTATAGTCGTAATATTCATGCCATTTCACTTCTGTTTCTTATATGCCAGATACAAGTTATAAAAAGTTAGACTTGTTCCCAGGTATACACGGATACTTAAAATATATTTTAAAGTATGTTTTAAGCCCTGACACTTTTTAAGAAATGCAGTCAGGATTTTTGGAAGAGGCTCAAGTAAGAGGAATACTGAAGCGGGTAGAAAAGTGATTATATAACAGCCTTCCAAGTAAGCTTCTCTCTTTAGTGTCAATATTCATTTCAATGGAAAGTTTGTGCATGACAGGTCTGTTACTTTACACCACATGGTGATACTGTAAATCCTGAACTAACTAAAATTTCATTTCATTCAGATATTCCTGATAAATGCCTAGAGCTAAAATATGAAAATGGAACAATTAATAGGAATTCATTACTTTTTCTCCCAGGGCATAAGTTTCAACAAGTGAATCCCATAGCCTGATTATCTAAGATGCAAAAATATTTAATCGAGACATCCAGAATTACTTGCAGAGAGAACACACTTCATTAAATAATTTTCTGTTATTAAAATACCTCTCAAGGCAAGAATGGCATTGCATGTTCTTTAATTATCATTACAAGTTAATGCTGAAATAAAAGTAAGAATGTGATGCACTGCAGAAAGGGATGTTTGCAGCTTTTTGATACAATGAAAATCCTGCAATGGATTAAAAGAACTGTGCATTTTTCTTCTTTAATCAGAAGATTAATGAGGGAGAGAAAGAACCTTAATATTCAGTTTTTATTTTACCAAATTTCAGGCTAGACTATTTTGTAATGTGTACAGTCTGGAAGTTATAAAAAGACAGTTCATATATTAATTCAGCTACATAGGAAAGTGAAACATGAAACAGATCTTAGTGCAATGCAGAATAGCTCTAAGGTTTTTATGAGCACGTAAGAGACAGACAAAAAAGGCAGCTACAGTGTATATACACAGCTATGCACGGAAGGTTTCTTACCATAAATTGAACATTGTCAAATCCATTAGCCAGCAAGTGGTTTTCATACTGAGGTAGCCCAATATTTTCCAACCATTGTCCCACTGTCTGGACAGGGCATCGGGGTCCTGTAGGAGGGTGAAGAGGGAGGCGTTTAAGCAACGAATAACCATCCACTGGATAATAGCGGTAGTCCTGGGCTGAGAGGTGGCATTGCCACATCGTGTTCCTGGAAAAGTTGGTATCAAACGAGCCCGCCAGCTTGACAGATTAATGTTTTCAGCAAGCAGAAAAGTCAGAAGTAAAACATAGTTTTCAGGGCAGTATATAACGCAAGATCTGATCGCAGCTCTACATTTCCTGGTTATTAATCTTTACTACAGACCAGTACGTCATACAGTAGGGGGGGGGAAAAAAAAAAAGCATATCAAGCTGTCAGCTAAGCTGTTCTCCGTTATATGTGATTGTTGGAATACTCCACAATGAGCAATGCACTGCCAGCAGCAAGAATTCTTTTTATCAAGTACTCCTACACTCATCAGTATGCAGCTCCATGCTTCTTGCTCCCCCTCGCTCGCTCCCCTTCATTACCCAGCCTAGGCTACACCTCGCATTTTCAATAATAGCCATCAGATAAGGCAGATTTTTTTTTGTCTGCAAGCTGTAAGCCTGCTGCTGCTGCTTCCTCCTACACACCCATCCAAGCGTCAATCTTGAATGATGAGAGCAGTCAAAACAAATGCAGAAAATAGCAAGATTCAAAAGCAACCTAGAGCACTTAAATCTGAATAGAATCTTCATAGCAGTTATGCTTTACATATCTATTTGTTGTAGATTTTTACATTTCACAAGACATTAAGGCATGCAATACTTAAAGCATAGCCCATGGCATGATTAACTATGCCTTCCCTTTTCCTCTTTTAATGTATGGTAAGTAGTGGTCCACATCTCTGCTTATATAATGGCAAAACCCTTTAATGAATCAATAATGAATATATTTCACAGTTTCTCTCGTGTAGTACAGCAAAAGACATAAAAGGCACAACAATTTGAGTCAAAGTAATTAGATTATCTGCATGATTTCTTGAACCGTAAAATATTATAAGACGCAAGAAAACCTTCATGCCAACATATAATAATTCATCTTGAAAAGGCCACCATTTCAAATGAATAATTAAAAGAATGAAATTGTAAGTTTATATCCTTTCCCACAAAAATGTGAATGATAGCAAGTAGACATATAAGATTCACATGATTTCTAGAGAGGATTTAAATTTTATCAACTATAACTGGGGAAAAAAAAGATCATGAATTTTAAACGAGTGGAAAATTCATTTTCTGCATAAGAAACCAAATACCTCATGATGTGTTTTCTATCTACATTCCATCTTTGAGACAGTTTCTCTTGAGATGGAAATATTTTATTCCTTTGTTCTGAAAGGAATGTTTACTAAACTTTTGTTTTTCATAACTGTGTGAAAGGACTCAGCAAAAAAAGGCAGGAAATAGGTATATTCAGGGTGCAATTCTAGAAGGAATCCTGTCAGCGGTGCTTCATTTATTGAACATATTAATTACTTTTTTTGTTTGTCTTATCCATTGTGAATCTCAAGCAATGACCATCTCTAAGGAGGAATTTAATTCCAGGCATGAGGAAATGATAGATATTTATTTGTCAAGGGGATAATATGGGACTGATGGTACTATGGTAGACAATTGTTTCATAGAAATCCAAACCTACAGTCTGACCAACACATTATATTACAAAGTCTCTGCAAGTACCACACAGAAGGTCCCTGAGCAGTCACAGAACAGATTCTAAATATAGCTGAATATTTAGAATTAACAGTATTTTAAGAGTTTCAACTCTAATCTGACTAGTCCTTGGACTAAAACTGGATGACCTTTCACTCTGATACTGATGCTTGGATTTGTGAAACATCTCATGCAAACCGAAGTCCATAATGATTTTTTCTAGCATAATTTTCATTGAGCCATAGAAGACCTTTCATGAGGTTGGAAAGTTGCCTAAGGTCTCTTATAACACCTTCTGTTATTCCAGGTATTCTTACTGACTTGATAAATTTACTACACAAAGTATGAAAGGTTCATTAGGTCTTTAAAAAGAATACTGAACATTCATCAGGCGCTGGTAAATGTGCTGTTGCTGACGAAACTTTTAGGAGTTTTCTAATTGCTAAATGTACTTCAAATAAATGACTGGATGATTAATTTCTTCTTGGAGAAAGTAGGTATACCAAATTGATAGGAAATCCAGGACTCATGGAGATACAAAGGCATTTGTTCACACATGTCTGGAAATCATCCCTATTTTGCAAAGTTTTCTCTACTATGAATCAATATCTTTGTATATAGACAGATCATAATCCCTTCAGGACTGTGCCCAGTCAGCAGCATGAAGAAGGGTAGGCTATATTGAGTTGAAATATAGGGGACTTCCCATGAGAAGGAAAATTCAAAAGACTGGGCAAGATCTTCAGGGGCAAACTGAGAACAAAGTTATCTTAAAATGAGAGTTATATCCTTTCTGAATTTTTCTTAGTTGACTGAGAATTAATAAACTTCTTTGAAAAGGATTCCTGATTTTGTCGTCCCCTTTCCCCTGTAAGCAGAAAAATTGATATCAGAAAGAGATCTAGTGAAGCATAATCCCTTTGAATGGGTTATGCATGACTGGCTCCGCTATTTCCTATAAATGCGGAGACACAAATATCTCTGCATTGTGTTCCCCAATACCAAGAATTTTCTGCCCACAAAAAGGCACACACAACCATCAATATACTAGTTTCATGGTCAAACTGCTTCTTCCTTACCTTACTATAAACGGCATGGAAGCTATGCTGCCAGTGATGAGGAGTGCTTGGCTCAATGCCTAGCAACAGTGTAGGCAAAATTCAGTTGCTGAGTGGCTCCCCAGACACATTTCCTCATGTAGCTGTTGGTACTGTGTCTAACTATCTCCATGGCTCCGGCACTGGATGATTATAGCACTGCTGGTCTCACTGTGCACTCCTCCAACTCTGTCCTTTGCCAGTATAACTACACGTCTGAACCCATCAACACAACATAAGGTTGCTCAGCAAGGGGAAAGAAAATGAGAAACAGTCAGCTTGCTGTCTAGTCCTCATCCCTGACTATTGTCTCATTGCTAAAGTATCCTGTTATCTACAAGTCTTCTTCCCTCCTTCTCCCACCAAAGGTTGTAGCAAGGCAAAGGCAAAGGCAGGTACAGAACAGAGCCAGGAACTTGCAGCTCTTTAAGAGATCAGTTCAGGTGTCTTACCTCAGCAGGGTGCTTGGGCAGTTTTTCTGAGCCAGTGCAATGGGAACCTGGAGCAGATGTTCCTGCTTTGAGACTAAAAGGCTATCTCTTGATTTTTTTAAGTCTATGACTCAGTGCCAGCCCCACCAGTGTGCTGCTGCAGGCAGTGCCTACACTTTGCCTGTGCCTACAGCTGGTGCTGACATTGAAAAACACCATGCAGACTGTATGAGATGGTCTCACCTCAACATATTTACACACTACCATGCTTTCCTGTCATTTCAAAAGACATAAATTCCATGATAATCCTTCTGTGATACCACAATCAGAAAAGATGTACCCATTCCTACATGGGAAAACTGACACATAGGTCTCTTACAGAGATAGCAGTACTTGGCTCTTTCTTCTCCAAGGCAACAGAAGAAGCACACTGAAGTGATGTCTGCAAGAAAGATGCCATCTGGTATGCTATACGATAATTTCTACAAGACATCTTGTTCCCAATGGGATTCAGAATATGTTTATTGTGGGGTTTGGAACTGACTGAATCTGTGATATCAGAGGGCACATGATTTCAAACATATTGTAAGGCAGATCTGCTCTAAATGCTAAGAAATTTAAGGTCCTCTCAATTTTATTTCTTTTACTGTTAACAATATGAATTTTTCTTGATTTTTTTTCATTTGTTTTTTTGACTGAGGAGGAGGAGAAGAAACTGCTGTGATTATTTGTAGAGGAGGTGTTCCCCCAGTCATTATGAATAGACTACTTTAAACAATTCTTTTTTGGTACCTAAATACCTGTTAAACATTGATAAACACTTCTGATGTAAAGAAATCAAAAAGTGGAGGATTTTAGTAGCAACTAGTACTGGCCAAAAAATTTCTGAGCAGAGAATATGAAAGAACGAATCATTTAGGTAAGCTGGCAGCCAGTTTAGCAAAGCTGGAGAAGAAATTGATGCTAGAGTAAGCACTAAAAAGTTGGTTTTTTTTTTAATTAAAGCTTTCAGCCTTGTCCAAAGCTAAATGGGATAAATCTTTTCTCTTTATATTTATGAATTCAGGCAGATAAAAAAGTTACCTGTCTGCATTGTGACAGAACTTGTGCATCAGCAGTTAGCACGGCAGGGTGTTCTAGTGAATAAACTAACCTAATGCATGTATTCCTGAGAGGAGATAAGGATAGCTAGGAATAGGATGTTGTATGAGAAAAACTATGCCTAACATCCAGAAGACCACTATAAATAAATTTTATTATGGGAGAAGCATACTAGGTTCCAAGAAGTGTATGCAAGATTCTGGTTTATCTTACACATTTCGGTTATACTATAAGGCAACTCCAAAGGCTTAGAGATTTTAAATGATCTTTTTCATAAAACTCTGAAAAAAATGGATGCCTTACATAAAATCTGTAACTTCTGTCAGCAGCCTGGCTCTTTGGGTGATGATGGCACTGTGGATGATAATATTTGGTGATGCTGAATATTTCTCTGAAAGTGCTTTTAGAGACATTTTTCATGGCATATAAAACAAAACAAAATCAACAGGGACAGCTTGAATTTAAGTAACACTATCTAGCATCTGTGATCTAAAGGTTACATTCCATTGCTTATGTGTAGCTCAGAACTCACAAAAATAGCTCTCAGATCACAGCTAATCAAGCTAATGGAAAAACCCTCAGCGACTAGGAAAAACCATCCTCACAGCTCCTTTCTGATTTTTATACCCCTATTGATTATAACTCTACATTACCACTATGTAAGTACATATTACCATTATGTAAGTACTGTATCTATAATAACTATTATATCAAAGTCAACAAAGAAAATTCATTTTACTTGACAGATGATTTGTCAGCATTGACCTATACTTTGTGAACTGTACCGGCCCTTCTACGAGTTTGCATTTCTGACTGTTGATGTACTATTTACCCAGAAAGAGCTCAGTCAAAGCACTCCACTATATCATGAAACATGCATTTGTCACAGACATTTCAAAGTTAGAATATTTTTCATGTTCAGTTGATTGCTTTGACAACTTTAATTTAGCCTCCTTCAGAACACATGCTGTTCAGTCAATGAGGAGCAGATCTCACTGGAAAATTAAAATACCTGTTTTCTAGAGCACAGCCACTGGACTAGGACGATATTTTATTTTAAATTAATAGATTTGGAGGGTAATATTTTAAAGACATTGGGACAATCAAACTATATTATATAGCATTGCAACACTCATGACTTCAGTCAGGTGTATATCCTTGGCTTACAGAACAGAAATACAAGATGCATACTACTGAATCACAAGAATTAGTTAAGAACAGATGGATTTTTCACTGCAATACCACAGGATCAACTGCATTGGATCAGAACACAGCTTTATCTAGATCATCAATCATCAGCTTTGATCACAGTGACTACTATTAGATGATTACAGAAGAGCATAAGATGGACATCCAGTGATCCTTTCCTAGCATTTTCCAGCAATTTGCAGCTAAATATCTTTCTGAAAGAGAAAGTGCCTTATGCTTAATTGTAATTTATGTATTTTTTTGACAGTTTGGTGGTTGATGAAATATGGTCTAAGAAAGAGTCATCCTTATTCTGACTTCAATGGAAGTTAATAATATTTTCTGAAAAAAGGAGTTACTGTCTCAGAGCAGTTTCTGTCCTTGTCTTGGGAAGTTTTACGGGATAATAGTAACACTACACTCACCACCTATGAGTAATCATTTTCACTGCTTTCGTCTAGTAAGAAAAAAAACCCTTGAAAATTTACATGACACCATGACCAATCAAAATATTTTACTTAATTCAGTAAAAATTTTAGACTACTGTTAAAAGCTAGTACACTGAGTGCATATATATGAAAGACGTATACTGCATAGTCTTTCTAAAAATACTAAGGAAGCTCAACCCTTTATACTATAATTCCTGGCACCATAAATCCAAATTTATGTAATTTCATATTTGAGCAAATCTTTTTTCAGCTCTGTGCTAAGCAACACTGGACTAGCAAACAAGCAGAACTAGGTAACAGAGAACTATTTGAAGAAAGTGCTCAAAAAAAACGGTATCTGCACAGAGATATCTTAAGAAGTTAATACAGTTGTTAAATAAGTGGTAACCTTGATTTCATAAATTTGGTAACTGCTGCAAGGTCCTGTGAAGAGCTGTGGAAACAAGAAGCACATACCGGCACATATCTTTGAAATTCGGAATAGTGAAATTATACTTGATGGAAGATTGAAGATTTCTCCTGGCATTATTTTATAAAGCAGATTCAACGTGAGACAGTGTGGCACTTCTTTTTCTGTTTGAACCCTAGCTGGGTTCAGAGGCTCCCTTGCCCCCAGTGCACCAGCTTTTGGAGAGAATTCCTCTTTTGAACAGCTGATCAGGTGAATTCCCTTCTCTCCTTCCTGTTCTTTATAACTTTGTTTTAGAATTCATTTTCTATGCTCCCTATTTATCTCACTTCTTCTTATTCTCCTTGTAAATGATGGTCATTTTCTCTTTTGTCATCATTCACCTCCAGCTACTACAATTTGTTTTTCTGTTTCACATCAGTCTTTTTCCTTTTTCTAACCTTCTTCTCCCACTTTCCCTTTCAAATCTTTTAAAACAGGTAAAAAAAAAAAAGTTCATTTAAAAATGAAATTACTTATCTAAGATTAAATTACCCCCTGAGATTTCTTTAGAGTTGGATTTGGTATTTGAGGTAATACTAACTTAACTTCAGTGGTCAGCGGAGCGTGTTACCATCACCTGGCTCTGTCCACTGGGTGCAGATAGCTCCCTGCTTTTTAGGGAGCAACCATCCCTCTCAGCTTCCTGACAAAAAGTCAGGTTCTCAACAGGAACTTGCCTTATTACACAAAAACTCTATAACCACCTTCTGTAATATTTATCCCCTGCTAACACAGGCTCTGCAGCACCACAAGAAAACTGCAGCATCTTTCAATGAATAATAAAGACGTTGCTTGAGTGGGTGGCATGCTGGCACAGCTCTGGCAACTCACTGGACTGTTTGCATATGGATGAGCTTACATAAACCCAGTTCGACCTGTCTGTGAGCTCCCTCATGCCAACAGCTCACTCTCCCACCTCTGGAGCCTAGGGTCTTGCTTCAAGAAGCTGCGCTGATGCTTACAGCAGTGCAAATACCTCTCATGGCACTGTACTTAGTCCTGCACGGCTTTTTGTTTTAGAAATTGGAATGATACAAACACAACTCTTCAGACAAGCTTCATAAAATGTTCTCCAAGAATCATTCCCCACCTAGTTCATTTGTCAAGGCTAAAGGAACTCAGATTGAGCTCAAGCAATCCTACAGGTACATGTCACCTGAAAATGCACTCATCAGACTAGTTCCACTAATGTTTCATAATTATTATTGCATGTTAATGATTATTTCCTATACTATAAAGCAGATCAAAACTTGAACTGGTTTAATAAGCAAACCCAACACCTACATTTAGTCTCTTACATTCTTGTCTAGAGCTGTTTAGCCACATTTCTTGCCACTTGTTTCAAAAATTTCATGAACATGGATTTTCTTCTTGCATAAATTTGAGAAGAATGGCTGGTCTCTATATAAATGCCATATTGATATGCAAATAGGGGGATTTGTGTACTGACATGATAATATATTCTTTAGAATTATGCTCTATGAAACACTTCAAATAGCCTACCAGAAAACAAAAGTAGCACAAAGTAACTGAGATAGGCCATCATACTCTGTAAATAGAAAAGCAAACAGCAGAGTTTGTAAGAAATATTTATCTAAACTCATGCATGAAGTGCAAGTGTTGTCAATGAATAATAAATACACTCTATAAATAGCTTCTGGAACAATTCACCACTTTAGACTAAATGCTAGTTTTAGCACTTAATGGAAATTCTTATTAGCAATCAATAATTTAACCTCAGCCATTCTCAGAATTGTCATTATGCAATAACCTAAAATAAAGAGCTAAAGGCAGCAATGGATAAAAGTAGAAAAACAGTTTTGTAAAATTCTTGGTATCATTAGTTATGATGCAGGGCTGGTAAGTAAGCAAATAATTTTTGAAGGATGTGAAGGCATTCAAATGCAGTACCTTCCTGAACACAGGGCAATGAAACAAGAAAATACTGACCCCAGCATTACAATCGCGAACTCAGGTTAGCAGTCTGGGTGAGAAAGTAAATGAATTCACTTTAATAAGTTCAATATTCTGAATTACTTCATTTGCTCTAGGTGGAATGAAATCTAGAAACAATTTGGTGTGCTGTAAATTCTATAACAAGCCAAAAATTTTTCAACTAGAATGTGATGTTCTTGTGATTATTTGAAATGTGATTACTAGAAATATGAATCCAAGGATTCATATCTATTTAAATCCAAGGACTACTAGAAGGAAACATGAGTGAATCAGCTGAACTTTCAAGAAACTGTTATTAATACAGTTTTAGTAGACTTAGAGCTCTATATTATTTATGAAAGATAAACTTCACCATAGTCTCACTTGCCTCAACATCTCCAACCCTAACATATTTGTAAGGGTAACACTCCTATCACCTCATACAAAACACCACCAGAGATACTGAACAAAATTTTAGAGATTTGCCCTTAGCAATCATGTATGAAAATAATAAACTGATTACTAAAGGCAAATCTGTAAAATCTATTTTAGAAGTTAGGAATATTCTGTTGCCTTTAAAGTATTTCCTGGCCACAGGCTGTAAAAGCCTCATTTTTCATCAGATATTTTTAATTCCATTGATGTGCTAATTCCTATTCTGCATACATTTTTTCAACCTGGTATTAAATTCGATTCTGCTTTAGAAATAAACGCTGTTTAATTTAGTCAAATAAATTGAATAAAAATATTAACATGCATGTGTGTAAGTGGCTACACAGTTGCAAGGTTCAGACTAAAAAGCAAGGAAAAAGCTGAATCTAAGGATATGATTTCTAAAACTTTCAAGTAATCTGATAATTCTTTTCACGTCATTTATCATGGTTTGAAAAAAATCTCTCTTATCCTCTGGAATTACAGTAGGATGATTACTAGAGCATTATAGAATGAGGGCATCATTGGTTTGCTCATTTTTAGGCACTCTGGAAAAGCACTCTGGCATTAACTTTGTGAAAACCAACCAAACTGTCCTTGTGGAGAAGACACAGATTATTAGGACTTCCCTCATACTGTTGTGGTTCGGTGGAGAAACAGACAAGACCTCAGTCTTACTGGAAATAACTTTGAAAATGTTTTAGTCCATTTTTTTTCCAAGTTCTGAAATCTGCAATCTTCCTTTGTCGATCCTTTTATCTCTTATCTAGATGGGCAAAGCTCAGACATATATTCAACCCCATGGAGGAAAAAGATACATTCTATACAGCTCGGTGATTTCAGGAACTGGTCTGGCAGAGGAGAGAATTGACCAGGAAGAGCAGATTGCAGCATTAACATCATCCTCAAAAATGTTTTTAAATCCACTTTAAGTAAGGGACCCATTTATTACCAATAGAACCCAGGACATAATGTGAGCAATATTATTTTTAAGCAACTTTCACAACCAATTTATTTGACATCTAACACGATTTGTTTTTATCAGTGTGATTTTGTAAGGTTAGGCCATAGGCAGGTATATCCAAACTTTTAAAGTTAGAATAACTTTTATTCACTTAATTTGGATTTTCTGTAGAGTAACATATACAGTTTTTCTAAGCACTGTCCCTGAACATGCTTAAACATCATGCTACTGAACTCTCCATTTTACTATTATTTGTCAGTATTTTTGAGCTTCATGGCCTTGGAAGTAACGGAAAATCTGATTTTCTGAATTTTGCATTCTGTGTATTCATACCATTCTACACTCTGTCTCAAAACAAATATTAGAGGTGTTTATGAGTACAATATAGGTCAATATCACGACATAGTCACTTATTACCATACACAGCTTCTTTAAAACTCAGTATCTCTCACTTCTTCTAAAGGAAATTATATAATGTGAGAATATTTTTAAAATACTGAAACAAGGCTTTAATAACAGTGGTAAGTACACTATTTGAATTTTCATAGATTTCAGTAGCATTCAAATTGTACATAAATTGCTCATGTCTGTGGTCACAAAGACTTCTTTTTAAACCATATTTAACAGTAGAATGTATGGATCAGCTATTAGTTTAAGAACAAAATAAAAGAAGAGATGGCAGGGATTCAGTATGCATTACTCCTCTTTCTGAGAAGAAGTATTTCTAGAAAATAGAAAATAAGTACCTTTAGATCTGACAAAATTTTCCCAAGAAGAATACATTACTTGTATTCTGTGAGGGGGGGAAAAAAAAAGTTTGGTTGCTCAGAAATAACAGTACTGCAGACCAGACTGCTGAGGTTTTTAGTTATTATTTTTTAAAAAGGAGAAAATATCACTATTGAAACAGCGCCTTAATTTCCTATGCTGTTTCAATAAAACATTGCATCTGGTGTGGGGAAATACTGCTGAAAAGTCTCAGCATGTTAAGTCAGTCAAAATTACACATCAATCCTCCAATTGAAGGCTCCTTTTGTCAAGCAGTTCTGCTGCAGACCAGGCCTGACAACCACAAGTAGACTACACCAAAATTGACAAGAATTAAGCCACACATTTACTCTCTAATGGATGCCAATATTTATGACATTATAGTTCCATTTTCCTAAGTTTCCTTGTTTGCTATTAATATTCTCTATTGCTTCTAGAAGACGTATGCCAGAAATCATTTATCCAAATCTGTGAATATAATGACTGAATTGCTTTGCAACAGTTTTGGAAAAAGAAGCCTAACACTGAAAAGCATGGACAGAGATAAAAGGTAAATGTTGACTGGCACTTATAGAGAGAGTGAATTTTTAAAAAGAAAATGTATCAGAGTTAAAGACTACTTTGGTAAATATGGTCTGATGACGTACATTTTTACTCTATTTTCTGTTTAGCCTGAGTCTTCCTTTGTAGTATGATGTCTCAAACAAAATCGGTATATGAAGAACATAGAGCTGAATATTACATTTATGACACTACAGGGTAAAATTGCTAATATAATAGGAATACTTGAGTATAAGAAAATAAAATAAATGCCTGCAGCTTTTTGCATCCAACTCCCATTGCATTTATTATAAAACATAGCTAAAAGCTCTACAATTATCTTGCAGTTTGCCCAGTTTCTGTAAGGTTTGTTTTGGGATTCAATGAATCATTAAAACAGATGCATTTTTATCTCTTGTTTAGGTTTTTATAATGTAGAAGTCAAAAAAAAATTAACCCAATTATATGTGATAACTTCTGTAGAATTTATATCATCTTTAGGTAAGTTCAGTGACAGGCAATACATTAGGACTATCATGTTCTCAGTAAATAAATGTTAAAAATACTTCCTCATATTTTATAGCTATATGTCTTCTGTTCTCCACTATTTTATAATCTAGATGATTGCATACACTTAAATTACAATTCAGATAATTTGAAATGAAGATAATAGTAATAGAAATAGGAAGATTGGTACAAATAATGCAAGGACAAAAATGCATATGTGAAAGCACCAGAAGAGACAGTGCCTCAAAGAGTTAAAGGCATGGTCTGTACTGATAATCAAGGACACTGCTGGCAATGGTGAAACACTAGGGAATATGTTCCTGTCAAGAGGAGGAGTGTGCTCTGATAAAACAACAGCTCAGACAATTTATCAGCAGAAGACCCTGCACTACAGCAACAACATTATGGCACATGCATGTGATATTCATCTTTTTGCTACTTCAAAAACATGACCTAAAATATCTGAGAAAAGGAAGCAAAAACAATGAGTGCCACTGAAGAAAATTTTGGACCATACCACTGCAAAGGTTTAGTTCTAAAGGTCTATGAAAAACTAACTTGCTTTTCCTAATCAAAAGGAACCCAACAGCTACAGTAAGAATGCAATAGTCAGCCTACCACAACACACATAATTGACAATGGACAGGCAACTTGGCCACGCACACATGCACACCGCGGTGCTTTTGGGTACTGAGTGTGACAGGCTCCATACGAGAATCTGACTGACTGGAAACAGTTTTACCTCAAAGAAGAATCCTTTTTGCCCTCCGTAGCATCACATACTGACTTTGGTTATGCAAATCCCCCCAGCTGTTCTGCCATTGCAAATTAAAATTCCACATTCACATTCCAGTTGTTAATAAGATGCAAGGAAGGGCAGAACTAAACACAAATGTGTGTCTCTTTTTCTTAAAGTGTGGTCTTATAATTGTTGCTAAAGAGTTCAAAGACTAGCAGCTTAATAATTTCAGACTACATATGCATTTCCTATTGAGGAGGCATCAGACAGCACTGGGAGCAGACACCAGCTGCTGGAGCTGCCTCATCTCATCCGGTCCCTCTGCTACCAGCTACACAGTCAGGTTCCCTCTGTCTTTACTTTTTTGCTGTCTGTGATGCCACAGGTACTTTGGTCTTTTTGTACAGCATATCAGCTTCAAAAGGAAGCTGGGAGGAAAGAGATGTTATCCTTATTTTACAGTCTGGTTGTTGTGGTAGGCTATTGCAAAATTATAGTTATGTGTTCAAAACTGTAAGCTTAAGAGACATCCCATTTTGTGAGAAGTTGCATGGCTCATTTTACTAAATTCTATTAAGTCCACTTTATCAAAGCTCTTAGTTTAACCAAAAAGTACATTTAAAAAGGACAAGGTAAATGCTGGAAAACAGGGATGAAATGACAATAAAAATATATACTTTTAAGTCTATAATGTACCACTGTGAAATCTGCCTTATGCCAACATGCCTACACATATCCAATTAAAATTCTGCCTTAATTAAGTACTTATATTTTATCAGTTTTCAGCTCTTTGAGGAGGGAGGATATTAACAGCTTTGGAGGAAAACCACTTTGCCAAAACTGCAGCCATATGGCAGCAAATAGAAAAGGGCCAGCCAAACAAGTCTTCATTTGTTAAAAGTTTGACTTACATACTATAGCTATATATTAGCTTTTATAGGCAGAACCACACCAGGAATGATGAAGGCTTCATGTCTGAGCAGTGGCAGTGGAGCAGATGGAAGGAAGAGAGGAAACCAAGCATGTAGCTTCAGGCAGTCAAGAGTTTTGCCCAATTTCAATTATATTACAGCTGTGCAGGGCACAACACAAACCCTTACACTTCTCATTCAGCTTTTTTGGCTGTAGCCCCACCTGATTCCATCTTTTCCTAAGCTGCTGAAGTCACGTCTACTTCAATTTCCAAATCTTTGTGCTCAAAGTCACTTCACTCACTAATCTGAAATGTAAGATTTCTTAACATTTTCCCCATACTGCAAAGGAGAAATCATCAATAATAGCCTTGGTCATACCAGTAGAGAAGGTAAATAAACAAAGAAAATAGCTTTTGTATCATGACTGTCTGCAACTTTCATCCTGAAATGGAAGATTTGAGAAAGAACACTACAAAATATATTCTAATACAGTGCTCTGTGACCTACTGTCAGTCCCTGGCACTACATGACATTGAAACACAAATATATAGTGGGCACATCGAGAAGGAATAAGGTCTCATTTGTGCAAAAGCTTGACATAAAGTGGAGTTGTAGAATTCATTCTGAATACAGCACAATGTAGTGCAGTCCTGCTTTCAAATGAGATACAGCTAGTGCAGTCAACTCAGGCACAGCCTTCAGGGATCCAGCGTCCTTCTGTTTTCAAAGCAGCCCTAAAAGAGCCAACTCATGAGTCTCTCTGAAGCTTTAGACATGAGGATACACACCGCTAAGTAAATATTCCACAAGATTTGCTAGCTCCCTTGAAAATCTTTTTTTTTCATGGAGTGTGATTCTGTTTCATATATCTCTTCCAGTAAAAAGCAGCATTAATCTTTGAAAGGTAATCTCTCAGGTTGTGTCAGTGAGCAAGGTTTGTAGCCTTGACATTGATATTAAGACATAGATGCTGCATGTGGTGCTAGGATTATCTCCAAGCACAGGAAAAGGCACTGGTCTCACAAAAGGGCAACAAAAAACCCTGTAAAATACAAACTTGCTAAATGCAATAAGAACTTTGCTTATTTCAGCTGTAAGAAAAAGTCTTGTTCAGTATATTACAATTCAAACTAAAATTTTAGATCAAGAAAATTAAGTTAATTCAGTAAACTCTAGCCTGTCTGCCTCTAGGTGGAACAATGATAGCATTCAAGGGTAGGTACAGGCCCAGCTGACGAAAAATATCCTGACTTGTATACACACAGCAACTGTTTAGTGCATTTATGGATAGCACCCAAAATAGAATTTATGATTAGTAGAATTATAAAGCTGTAAATCACCCTCTGTGTGCTAGAATATATTTGACAGAAGTGGCTCTCTCAAAAGCCTCGCACAAACCTAAAATGATTGTTGACTATTTGGATGTGGAATGACTTTCAACAATTATTTTCTTAGTCATTATATTAATTGGTCTGATTTGACAAACAATTCTAGCTTTAATCATGATGATGATATGATATCCATTACCCATGTTAGTTTGGGTTTTTTTGAAGTAGATTATTTTTTGATTATTCCCTTCCAAGTGGTTTGCAAATACAAGTAAACTCTGAGTCACGCACCTGCAAACAGCTACCAAGCTCCAGCTAACACAGAATTACTGCTAGGTATGTCTTGAAAGACTTCTTATTGTTGAAAAAATTTTTTTTTATAATTAGGCAAAGAAAATACAAAATTGTAGTGTTTCTTCTTTTTACTTTATAGATAGGTTCCTTCTAAATCCTGTTATCACAGTAGTCACAGAATCATTACAAAATAGACTCAAAGGGGCATAACCCAGCGACCTACTCCACTCTGACTCAAGCCAAGGTCAGTTACATCCCAAGCGTTATTCCTTCTCAGTCTGGCAAATATTCAAAAGCATTGAAGATGCTGCTGAACGTAACCAAAGTTATAATCTTCCTAATAATCTATTTGGATGCTTCACTATATCACCTTTATAATTTTGTCCTGAGGAAAAGAGGGAGATTAATATTAGGTAGTTTTAGACAGCTGCATCTGAGGAGGTCCTCTAAGGCACTCCCAGTGCCATTTTGCATGCTTCAGAGATTTAGACATGATGAACAATAACAAAAAAGCGTCTGCTTATCTAACTCGGCATTAGTGGCTCAGATGTGCTCAATGCAGTCCACACTCCAGAACTCTGAATTTAGACATTATGAATGAGATTAATCTGTCTGACCTACCATGTACATCTGTCTGACCTACCATTATTTCTATCAAGCTCATGCTTTCTTAATTCGTTTGCAAGGAAAACACGAGACGTCAAAACCCTAAATGATGTCCAAATACTGGACCCCTACTGTTTTTCCCTTGCCTACAAAATTTCATATTCACTCCTAGAAGGGAATTGGATAGCTTTAATAGGTTTGCTCTTGGCAAATCCATGTTGTTTATTACTTATCTCTTTGTTATTCTCTAGCTACTTAAAGTACTATATCTGTTCATTGACTTGCCTATTAAGTGAAAATAATTCCCCATATTCTTCTTCCTTTCCTCTTTTAAAGATAAGTTCTATGTCATTCTCATTTAGTCTTTTGGTACCTGATATATCCTTCAAGAAATCTCACAGAAACCCACTAATAGGCCTAAGTTTTGCAGATAGTTAAGAAACCTAACCACCTAACCTATACAGTCTGTTCTTTCCTTATCTACAGTTTAGGTTCAAGGTCTAGGATTAACTGTGCATGTCATATGTTCACCAACAACCTTGTCAGTAACTCATGTAATAAAAAAAAATCACTGTATGCTTTTCCTTCACTGTATGCTGCACCTTCTCCATGCACCTTTTCCTTTCCTCCAGTTGCTCTCTTATGTGCCGAATATTTCTTTGTTCTTCTTCTATCTATTGATGTATTGATATTATTATGTTATATTAAATCTTGTTGGCTGCATCTCACTGAGTGCTTTGTCATTTCTGACATGTCTCTACATGCATGTGTTGCTAAGATACCTTGCAAGCTGACCCTTTACTTTCTCTAGTCACTTTTTAAATCGTTTTAAATAATCCCAGGGATGAGACCTGTGTTCAAGTTGCCTTATTTAAGACTATGATTTTTGTTCTTGCCAAATGGTTCTCATTATAAACTTCTCTCAGGAGGGAGAAGAGTTATATTTAGGGTGTATCTGACTGATGCTAGACTTGGACATGAGATAAGAGACAATATTATCTTGAATCTTCAACCTCTTTATTCACTGCCACAGAGGCTGATAAGAACTTTTGATTTGCTAGGAAAATTCTTAGTAGTACCATTATTCTTTATCCTATGCTAATGCTTGGTGCAATCCTTTGCAATTTGGCAAAATTTGACTCTTGTGAAGAAACATATCAGCCATAATTTAAGTGCCAGGTGTTGCAGATGTTTCTGCACCATCTTGAGTAGAAGATCATTAGCCAGCAGCATCTTTTACTTCCTCTTGGTAACAGAGATTTTGTATTTCTTGTGTTTGGGGTTTTTGTCTGTTATCAAGATTTGTTCTTACTTGCTTCCTGGTCAGCAGTCCTGCTTTTGATTTGTCAGAGGACATCAACAGGCATCTTCCTCTCTGTAGTTTTAAGCTCACTCCTCCAGTACCTGTACTTCTACCAAACTGAAAGTTTGGTTTTAATTTTTTTGTTCCTGAATGCATGCTGTAGATGAAGTCCTCATGAGCATACTCATTTTTGAATCTCTCCTTTTACTGTTCCTCTCATTGCTTCTTAAGAGATTTCCTTGGAGATATAAGAGAATTCTTCTCAGATATCATCAGGAGGAAAATACAGGCCAAAGTTCTGGCAAGTCCATTCAAGAATTTAATCACAAGATGTCATCATTGTCTAATTTTAAATATAGCTATTTAATTATGAGTATATGACATACTTCCTCTCAAATATTTTTCACTGAGAATGAGATACTATGTAGTACAAAAAGCTCTTTATGTTCATGACTGATAGAGTACTTGCATTTGAATTGTATATATTTTTGTTTTTATTAGCAGTTGATAAAAACACTAAAGTATAATATGACATACAGGACTAAGCACACCCTAAAATGAAGGTTTCCATAGGAAGCTAAATTTGCTCTTCAATATTATCAGAAATTTTCCTACTTGCTAAAAAGTTATTAGACAAGTGAAGTTTACTGAATACAGTGCTCAATAATCTAGATGCTTTCAGTTCAAGAGTAGAAGTTTCTTCAACTTACACACTCTGAACACTAAAACCATTATTTTTAAGCTTTATTGGATAACCTTTTTCCACATATATTCAAGTAAAAACTAAAAAACCTCATATTTATGCAAAAATAGCTGTATTTTGATTGATTGTAGCTTGATCTCTTAATTAAGAGCAAAATCAAATTATCATCCTAAACTAGCTAAAGACCCTTAAGTAGTTGACAGGAAGAAAAAAATGTTGGTGTTCAGAAAGCTGCACACTGAATAGAAAGTTGGGACTCAATGTCCACTCTGGGAAAAGCAAAGAGCAGAGCAGATGTTCTGCCAGGTGCAAGAGCTGAAACACCAAATGCCATATTTGAATGTCAAGAAAAATAACGTATGCAGTAGAAGCCACCAAATGGCTGATGACAAGAGTTACGAGGTATTTTCTGATCTTAAAAAAGAAAAAGAAAAGCAGTGGTCAATCATAGGAACAGATAGAGTAGTATTTACACATCACTAAGTTATGGAAATTTGCAAACACAGTCTGTTGCTATTGTCTCCTTTTCATACCTCTTACTTGCTGTGCAACTTCTTACCCTACACCCAATTTTGCCTTTGGTGCCTGTGTGCTACTGTGGGAAGCTGACCCTGGCTGGATGCCAGGTGCCCAGCAAGCTGCTCTCTCACCGCCCTCCTCAGCAGGACAGGGCAGGGCAGAAAACAAGACAGAACAAAACTCTCTTGGGTCAAGATAAAGGCAATTTAATACAGCAAAACCAAAGGAAAACAAAAGATTTATTCTCTACTTCCTATCAGCTGGTGATATCCAGCCTTCCCCTCCTTTTTCTTAGCTTTTATTGCTGAACAGCCTTGTCTGGTATGGAATATTCCTTTGCAGTTTGAGTCACGTGTCCTGGGTATGTCCCCTCCCAAGATCCTGCCCACCCTCTCCCCACTGGTGAGGGGGGAATGTTGGAGAGGCAGCCTTGGTGCTGGGTGAGCACTGCTGTGCAGTAGCCAAAACACTGGGGTGTTTGACAGGTGAACGAACACCTTTCTAGCTACCAATACAGAGCACCATGAAGGCTGCTATGGGAAAGATAAGTCCATCTCCAGCAGACCTAGTACAACTACCAGGATAAAATATAATAAGCAAAAAATCCTGAATTATTTATAATAGCTTCAGAAATTATTCACTATCTCCTAACGTAGAGTTTGCCTACAAATAATTCTGTTTTCCAACACTGCAAGTTGCAGTAAGAAAGAACAGACTGCCAGTACATCATGCCTACCACTTTTCATGATACTGCCCCTTACTCTTTCTAGAAGAAAAATAAGCTGAATCTTCTTGTTTTATCTGCAATTATATTTGCACTCAGTTATTTTTTCTTTATCCAAGATCCCCTTTTCACTGTAAGCTGCTGTTAAAATAGTTGTGTCAATTATATTTAATTGATAAGACACAGTTTCATCCTGTATTTATGTAATACTGCATTAAATGGACAGCTGTTCAAATATATCCTTTTCCACACTTTAAGCTATAAGGTCCATAACATCCTGCCCTACACATAAACCCAATGCAATTTTTAGCAGGGATGTACCAGTACAGGTGAGCTAACACAGCTGTGCCCCAGGACTAAATTATTCGGACATGCAAGTCAGTTTTCCCTCCATGAGTTAGGGAGAAGACATAGTAAAATGCTTTAAAAATTCTTATCAGCACAGTTGCACAGGTTTATGCTGACAGACCAACAGGCTAGGCATTACTTAGGGTTCTTAGAATTCTCCATGGCAGGGAAAGTTTGCAAATTTTCCCATCATTGCTAACACCAGTCACTGGCTGTCAGCAACATTTTCAGCCCTGTGCCAAATATTTCTTCGAAGAAGCATTATGTAATACAATACTTTAAAAAGTGTCAGCAGTTATTGGATTATATATACTCAGAGTTCCATCATTCCAAACAAAACCTCATCTGAAAAAGATTGTAAAATACCCCCCTAGAAGAAAAGCTTCAGCACAAGGACATTAATGGAGTATTTTGTCTGGTAAGATTTCAAAACAACATTAATGACTCCAAGATGCTATTTAAAGCAACAGCTCCAGGTCACAGGGCCTAATGCATCCCTAACAGTAAACAACATAGATTCTGTTCATGGTTATTCAAATACCTACAGATGATTTCAGCACAGAGGTTTACTTAGCAATGTCTTATCCACAGTTTCCCTATGGACAATTAAGTCAAAATTAAACAGTAGTTGGTTCTTTTTCCTTACTTGTAGCATGATCTTTCATCTCCCCCAGTCCAGTATTAATTCCAGCATCTATCAAACTCATGATTTTATCAATCTACAAAAGAGAGAACAGTGAAACAATTGATGGATCCCATCTTCATTATTTTAGTTTAGCTTTTCATGCATAGATTTATAGCATTATTACTCTCATTAGGAAAACAACAATCGAAATTGTGAAAACGCATAAATCAAAGGTAGACAATTAATTCCTCCACTTTGATTTTTATTTTGCAATATTTGTATGCTAGCAAAAACTAAAGCTTGGGAATAGTATTTCTTTTTCCATGGTAAGTTTCTTTCATATTGATGACTCTGGCCATCTAGGTATAACCACTAGTGGTTTATTTAAGCAATAATATTAATGAATAAAAAATATTAACTTGCATGTTATAAAGTATTTAGAATACACACAATTAAATCAATTGTTCAATTAATATTTCCAGAGAATTTCCTAGCCCCCTTTTTTTTCCATCTGCCCCACGGGCACTGAATAGGTACAAACACAGCTGTGTCCCCACATACCGCAAAACAACATTCTCTGTGAAACAGCACTGCACCGATCTCAAAACTTACTCACAAGTTTCTAAGGTATATTGAACTTACTAGGTCAAAACCATTATATCTATTTTATTTTCTGTAAGAATGGAACAAAACAAAAGGTAATTCAAAAGGTTGCTGTGGACTAAGAAGGTAGACAAAGAGAGACACACTTTAATAAGCCTAATATTAGGACTAGTAGGAAAAGTATGTATTAGTCACTGGTGACAGGAGAAAGTCTAGGAATTATGACAGAATCTGCAGATTGAGAATTCATAATATATATATATATATATATAAACTGCACTTTTTTTACTCTTAAGAATAACCAAACCTTGATGACCATGTAGAAAGGCAAACCTGGACCTGACTCTAATCAGGATTTTATCATAACATATCCAAGCTGTAAAGATCAAAACCTGATATCCTTAGTACATTTCCACTGAGAGAGTGTCTCCTTTACAATAAAAAGTGCTTTAAAATGTCCTATCAAATCAGAAATTTAGGCTAGCTTGAAATACTTTCCTAGAAAAATAACCAACCGCATAATCAAACTCTGGGTTCTTTCTGAACACAACAGCACCCTGGAGATAGATGCATTTCCCCATTGTAGTAGTTTTAAAAGGAACTTGCTCACTTCTCTGTAGGAACAGCAAAGACCTAAACATTTCAGACTTAATTTACCTCCATGAGGTGGGAACTTCTGTGTCTATGAGAAACCATTTACATTCTTGAAATTCAGCACAGGAAAAACAAATTAAACCTAAAGGTGTCTAAAAGTTAATTTAAATTGAATTCTAAACCTAAAATAAAATCTCTCATATGAGCAAGCATGTGCACTACAAATTCAGTGTGGAAATTTCTCTTAGTAGTCCTGAATTCATTGCAGCTCTAAGAGTACTCCCACTTCACACAGCAGTTAGGTATGTGCCAAGATTTAGTACACAGGCTACATACCAGCTAGAGGATATGATACATAAGGAGGGTTTGTAGAATGCACAATCAACTCTATTGCTGCCATTTTCTCCTGGCTCTTGCTGATGGGCACTGCCATGGTGGAAATAATTAGCAAGTCTATAAACAATAGGCACAGTTAGTAAGGATTTTACCAATTTTATTAGTGTCAGTTAGGGCTTTAGTAGACAATAATTTCAGTGCCACAAAAAATTGCAGAATTACTTCTGGTTAACTTCATTCACTACAGAAACAATAGACTTTATTGAGTGGGCAGCATTTGAACAGAAATGTTTTACATTTTGTGCCAGCTGTTGAGCTATCACGGAGTACACTGTGACATTCTCTCTGAGGCTTTGGAAGATTCACTTTTTATTTTGTCTATGAAACTGAAAACAACAACAGCGTCTTCACAAGACCACAGTATTTAAAAAATGAAAAACTTACTTCTTCCCATTCTGATGTGAAGGAAGGTGTTCTCTCCGAATTTCCTTTGGAGCACTGCGGCTTTGGTGTGGGTTCACTCCAATTGCTTCTTGCTTTTTTATCATTTGGTGGATGGGTGATAAGATTAGAATCAGATTTCGAAACATTTTTGCACAAATGCATTTCCAGCAAAGTCTTTGGTAAAGATCGTATTCTGCCCAGCGTGCACGCTCGCTCCACAAATCCCCCAGTGGTAATAACCCATTGTTCACTTATCCTTGATGCGCCAACCAGGGTATGATTTTCTGCTGGTTTATTTTTAGTATGAAATATGGTTCTGTTTACAATTGGTGGCTTTTTTTTCTTAACAGGAGGATCAGAGCTGCTTTCTTTCCGTAGCTGTATCTGCTGTGCTGCACTCTTGCTCAAAATGCTTTTCTCTAGTGGCCCACTGCACGGGTTTACTTTGCTGTACAGCTGGAGTGGGTTTTCAGGTGGGTCACATGCAGGTGATGATCCATGAAGTAAACCTGCAAACTGCTCAGCAGGGTGTCCTTCAGGAAGCTCACTTTCAGTGGATGTTTCACCCTGGCAAAGTTGGTCTGAAATGAGAGAGTACCTTGTAAACATAAAAGGGTGATAAAATACTTCAAACTACAAAACCTTTCCTCAAAATTACTTTTTTATGCTGCTTGGTTGTTTCTTATGTAAAGAAACAAAAGACAATTATGACATGACCTGAATTATTATTCTCTTAAAAAAAAAATCTTAAATTTGACTATTTTATCCTGACTGGTTGAAGAACAGCCAACAATGCTCAGTGCTATATATAAACTCCATGAAAAAAAAATTTATAACATAATATAGGCCATTGCTATTCCATCAACTTGATGATATCTCTTTTAATTTGTATTGAGTTGAAATGTGCACAAATTATACAGTTTAGTATGATGAATTAGGTAGTTAGTTTGTAGGTGGTAAAATACATGAAGAACAAGTATTGTCAGGAGTATTCTTAGTAATTTTTCTTTTTATAGTCTTTATAATAATAGTGAACTTACACTATAATGCCTTTTTACTGACAGTCTCTAAGGACTAGATCTGAGTGTTGTTTTTATTTCTGGGAACTTTTGAGTATAGTAATAATAACCATAGGGGAAAAAAGAATACAAAATCAAGTCTTTTCAAACAAGCTTTATATGTAATTTAGCACATACATACACAAAAAGCAACTGCAGGAAAATGTACTTTTTGGTACAGTTCAGAGTGTATTATTAAAATTTTATAGCTCTTTTTTTACACTTGTTGCTGTAAGGACTAGGAGGGGAAAAAGAAAATAGGCCTGTGTTGCCTCCCTTAAAGTGCTGGTGTGGTTAACATCACTCTATCAACATGGCATTAAGTTAGCATGTTCTAGTCAGAATAACTGTCCCCACTAATGGTCACATCTGTATAACTACTTCATTAAAGATAAATAAATTCACCTCAGTCTTGCTAGAAGTTGTATGTTCTAGACGGACTCTAACTGTAGGACTGTGTGCACAGCAGTAGTTACCACAAGGAATCAAGCACAGCATCATGTCATAATTTGCAAAGATATTAAGCGGTTTTCTCCGATTAACTAAAATATCTGCTGGCAAAAAAACCCCAATCAAATCTCAAAATATCCCTTCTAAAAGAAAGCAGTGCTTGACTTTATGAATGACAGAAGAAAGATTTTGGCGTGTACTTCAAAACTTCATCAACTCTTTTACTAGTCAGCAGCTTGAAAATATAAAATTAAATGTTTTTCTTATTTGTCTAAATATCAAAGATATTTGATATATGATATATATATGATTAAATTCCAAGAACCTCAGTAAATATACTTTTCTTCTTTGAGAAACAAGTGACTAGAATATACACTTCAGACATTTTGCAACCAAAAAGATGTGAGGTGTTACAGAGAAAGGTTAAATGTAGGACATGATAGAGCTTAAGGGATCAATAAACCCAGAAAGCTTTGGTTTAGGGGAAAAATTCAGGAAAAAAGGAGGACATGGGGCATTCTCTCTTTGATTTCTGCAAGTTGCTGATTTATACATACGTCTGCAATTTTGCAGGTGAATTCAAAATGAGGAATAAATTATGCAAATAATTATTGGCTTTGGTGCTTTTCCTTTACATGAAAAACTCAGCAGGTGACACTCTGCTCCAGATTAAGACATCTCATTTTTCTACACGGGTAAGAAGCATGTTAGCTCCCACTATAGCCAGAGATTAGATTAATAAAATCAGTGGAACCTATCACTCCCTGTACTCTGTTAACTGGGCTGACTACACTGCCAGTGACTTACAGGAGACAGCATTCAGTTTGTGTTCAAATACCTACATTTATATATCTCAGTCAGGAACTGAATCCTATTCTGATGTTTCAGACAGGTATCTTACAGCTGTGTATTGAACTCATTGAAGAGATAAATATTTTTGTCAGGACAACGTAAACCAGGAGGAATAAATCAGGAAAAAGAAAAGCTTACAGACACCTGGATTGAAAGAATTTCACTATCTTTGCTACATCTATATTACTAGATAGCACTGGCCAACAGCTATTGGATCTCAAGGAATTACTAGGCTCATGTCCTATAAGTTGAACTCTCCTCCTTCTCAAGACAGAGGCAGCCTATCCAAATAATTACTGGGAATAGTCTCTGGTCTCAGCTAAAACTTGCACTGTGTCTGGGTACTGTCTAGGTGGGTCTATTCAGTATTGGCCAAAGACTGGGAAAACCCAAACAGTTTAACAGTACAGGCTGCCAAGAACCAATGGCATCTCATGCCCTGATTTTGTTCAATTTACTACTGTAAACAAAGGAAGTTCTTACTGAGAACTCCCATTCCTCTGTGGTCAGTAAATATATGTAGTGATCCCTAGAAAGTGTGTGTGTGTGTGTCTCTTACTTTCCAGCAGTGTTGCAGTGACAACATATCAAAACATTAATTCTGGGTTTTTTTGTTAGTCAAAGTGGGAGCAGTTTACCATGTATTCAAAGATTCCAAATATACTACAAGAGCCTTTTTCAGCTTGATCTTTCACAGCAGTTACTGTGCTGTGTACACATAAGTATCTATATTCTACTTTTTATAAGATCACTACTAGTTTTCAAAAATACCCTGTCTGTTTCACTTAATGTTCAGAATGAAGTTTGCTTAATGAAGAAGATGCCCCTCAACATTTTCATAGTATCATAGAATCACAGAACTGGTTAGTTTGGAAAAGGCCTCTAAGAACATCAAGTCCAGCTGTTAAACCAGCACTGCCAAGTCCACCACCAATCCATGTCCCCAAGTGTCACATCTTCACATCTTTTAAGTATCTCCAGGGATTTATATTGTCTTTGCTCCAAAAGAGCGGTACTATTACCTATTTACTGCACAGCACTTAAACTCGTCTTTGAATATCAAGTTATTCAACAGCTTCTCAAATTCTTATGACATCCATTATCTAAGGGGTTCACAAATATGGAATCATGTATCATTTTAAGGTGAGACTGTAATGTGATACTGTACTAATTTGATAAATGGGAGATGAGGCAGAAGGATATAATGCTGAAAATGTACAAATGTTTGGGTATCTGATCTGAAATTTCTCAAGATTTTCTTTGTTCAGAGTACTGAACATTTTTTAACACTGAATATTTTCAAAGCATGGTTACTATTCACTTCAGTAGATCCAAAAATCAGACCCCTAATGTGTCAAATTCATCACTCAAAAACCAAGGAACACTGTTAATGGCTACTTGGATAAACTTTGATCTGTCTTGACCAGAGTAATAAAAGCCCTGGCAGAGACAGAGTATTCTCTCTGTTGCTTTCAGCTGCCTCAGTTGTCACTTCTTCTCTTTGATATCTTTTGCTTTCAATAAGAGCTTTGTTAATTATGTGACAAAGTAAGCAAAGATCTCATAGCTATACCTTCTTCACCCCATGATTTTGAGCAATGCAAACCACATCTATACCAGGCAACAAAAAAGACTGGGGCTGTCAGGGGAAAAAAAAAAATCCATGTGGTCATGATGAAGGTTAAGAAGCAAGCAGCATTGCATGCTGCACTGCAGCCCTAAAATAGGTTATCCAGAGTGGTGCCATCTGCACCCTTGGAGGGTTTCAAGGCCTGGCTAGGAAAAGACATGACTGATCTCATGATGACAGTCCTGCTCCAAGCAGGAGGATGGACTAGAAATCCTCCAGACATCCCTTCAAACTGACACTTTAATGAGCCAATTATAATTCTGAATCTTTTGACTTTTGAACTGGTAACTGTTGAGGCTAATGCTCTTTGAATACAGACTTGTATTATTATTTTAGTTTCCTAATGTAGTTAATGTTTAATACTTTTATGTTTAGCAAATAAGGAGAGTACAGAGATGGACTATAGCGCTGCTCTAAACAGTATAGTAGCCAACCACTCACTGTCATGTTCTACAGAAATCATAGAAGGAAAGAAAATAAACCATGCAACATATAATCATAAAATAATTTGCCAGCATAAGCTTTTCTTTCTTGTTAACCTAAGAACTGAAACATGAGATGTTAAATAATGCCTTCAAATTGCACCAATAGCTAAAAATGGAGCTTCATTGTTCATGGGAATATCCACGATCTCCATCTCAAGAACTTAAAGTATGAAAAACTGTACACAGGATAACATAATAGTACTACTACATCCTTGAAAAAATAGTCAACTTTATATAAAAAAAATTAAATCTTAGCTTTTAATAATTACCCATCTCTGAGATAAGTGGTTTTTCTTATTGTTGCATATTTCTATCATCAATTTCAAGAAAAATGATACTAAAACCAATATTTCTCCTGAGGTTTAGTAGTAATGCACAAAATGTGATATTTTATATATTATTTTCTGTTTTTAAACATATAAAAACAATTCTTGTTTTGAATATTGCTGTGTATTGAAAAAAACCCATGCTATTGAACCTTTTATTAATTCTTATTTTTATTTCTTATTATTTCAACCAACTTAACTGGCACTAAGAAGTGATATAAACAATTACATCACCTAGGTCTATACTCAGTGAACAGCCATTTAATAATGCCAGAGTTTTTTTCTCACAGGCATTTGAGTAAGCTTTCTGAGAAGGGACTTTAGGAAAGAGGATGGGAATACAAGGGAGAGCAAACAGGAAAAGTTCAAGCTCTTGGACTGAATCCCAGTGGAGAGAAGCATTCAGTGTATAAATATTTTTTTTTTCTTTTTTGCAAATACATTTATTTTTGTAGTTAAAAAAAAAAAGCCAACAGAAAGAGATCTTGCTTCCTTACCAGATACTGCTTTTCTTACCACTTTATCTTTTTACTTGTAAATAGTATCATAAATACCAAAACATAAACAGATGCCATTTCTACAGAACTTTAGCGTTATTGTAAGTGCACGTACAGCTTATCCATCTGAGCAGATTACTTCTGAAAATCACTGTGATACTGCCATATCTGTGCTACGAGGAAAATATTTACATTTGGAACTACAAGTAAATTCAGTTGTGCCATAATCTCAAAGCCACAGATACATGTTGCTATTATCACCAGTTTATATACAACCAAACTGGTATTTAGGCAGAAGATTGCAATTCAATCAGTTATTTATTTTCACATTGATGCACCCCAGCACAGTTGCTTGTGGTACATATATAGAACTCTATGGAATACCATTTCTCACTTTCAGTATTCGAGAGTTATAATTTACAGATGCTTCATCAAACTCAGATATTTTTTCCTACTTCTGACTCCAAGACTGCAGAGCACATTAAGAAAATCAGAAGCATACTGAATATTGTGAATTTTGCATTCATGTAAAACTGGAAATTGTCTTATTCACATTTGTATCTCAAGAGATTCCATGTTCCAAACTAAAGTACATTCAGGAGAATAACAGTTGTTAATAACACTAATGAAAAGAGCTGTAATAGATAAATTATAATGACAGAGTAAGATCTTTAACAGGCATTGCTGTTGCCATGGCACAAATTTCTAATGTAAAATAAAAATCCACTAGAAAATTGTTCTATAGCTATGGTAACAACTATATTGCGACACGATTAATCTATTCGAATTCTCTTTTCATTTGATCCAGAAAGATGTTTTTAGCATCACACTTTGCACATGTGTAATATCTGCCCAAAAATGTATTCTCAACTCCCTTTTCCCTACATTCAGTTGATTGCTAAAACCAACAGTCAGAACTGAGTAATATTTGGAAACTACCCTCTTATAGAGGGATGGGTAAGCATATTTGCATAGTAAAGACTGCTTTGCAGACAGTAGAATGCCCTCAGTAGTGAGGATATCAGCTGCATTGCCAAAGTGATATAAAAGGGCATGATCAGCTAGAAAAGATGCAAGACAGAAAATTCATAGTATTTAAAAACAGAAGTAGAAAAATTCAGGAAGGCATTATTTCATACAGCAAATAACATCAGGCTCTGACAAAGCTACAGCTCTTTGATGGCAGCACATCAGCTGCAGATATCTTAGATGAGGCAGAGCAATGTTTGCTCACTCAAGTAAATGCAATAGCAAGGCACTATGGACCTGGGAGACAGAACAACAAGACTACTAAGCAAGTAATGAAGATTGTGGGCTTCTACTGTCACCAGCAACAAGACAAGAGGAGCTATAATGTCCAGATTGCAGTTTCTTCTTCTGCTTATTTCTAAATCTGGAGAAACCACCTGAAGGTGGTTGGCAAGGTTGGTGATGATGGACTCCAGGCTCTGTGCCCAGGTTCCAACACCGCCAGCTTCTCAAAACCCTTCCCTTAGAAATCACAGTGAGCGTCTCTGTGGGTTGGGAGTTTGCTCTTATAAGCTTCAAAACTGCCAATTCACTTCTTAGTGTCGCAGTCTGCACTTGACTCTGTACTGAGGAGTTTTACTGCCTCACTATCTCTACCTTCATAGTTTCACTGTCCTCATCAGTTTCACAATGACCTATAGGAACTGAAAAGATGAGAAAGATTTTCTGGGAAAGAAATCTCCATATGGAGTTTTCTGAACATTGCTTGCCAGCATCTAACGAAGAAAAAAAGCTTTGGGTGAGGAAGGATATTAGGCAGTAATTACTGCTAATTCCAACCACATTATAATGCCTAAATATAGTCCTCTCCCAAATTTTCAGAATAGCAGTGTAATCTGGTACAAACAGAGTTAATTTTAGCTCTTATTGAGCTGTTTTGACTCTTCTGTACATCTTCAGAAATTTTTTTTGATACATGTATATTCCATATTTGAGGAGGACAGAAATGTAACTTTCACAATCACATAAAGGGTTAACCTTTTACTGCAAAATTCAACACAGACAAAAATAAAGAGCTGCAGCTGCCACCTCCATAATGCCGTTTCCATGAGGATTTCTTTCTATGTGACTATATAAGGCATGGTTCCTAGACATCTTAAAGACAGACAGGCTCTCCTGAACAATCACATTTTACAGCACAAAATTCTGCCTTATGCCTGCACATCAAAATAAGGATTCTTCAGAAAAATAACATGCTAACATTTTTATGGACTAAGCATATCAGACAGATAAAATAATGGTCAACACCCCTTAGGTGAAATAGTGGACAAATTTAAGACTCACATTCAAGCTAAAATTCTACTGGAATTTTTTAGCTCTGCCATGCAGCAAAAGTAAAAAAAATAAACATCTCAGTGTTTCTTTGCAACTTTCAGTGAATCTTGCGTAAGAAATTCTGAGAGATGAATGGCAGTGGATGTAAAATGTAATTTTGCAGAAAGATCACATATAATCGCATTGAGAAATTCTGTGGTGATCTCTTTTTGCAGCAGAAAGCAGTTGAGTGGGTTGTGGATGTGCTCAGAAAGTACATGTTAATTTGACAATACAGTACAGCAGGGAAGAGTAAGTCAAGAGGAAAACTTGGTGACAATAACCAAAATCAGTGTAAAGCAATATCAATGTGATAGATGAGCTTCTGAAACCATATCCTTTTGTTGAAGACTGTAAAAAACCCTGTTACATGTTCCACTCCTGATATTTCACACATGCAAAGAAGGAATGACAAATTCCTCCATCAAGTGGGAACAAAACTTACTAATATTCAAGGCAAAAAATCCAGTAAAAAATAATGGATGGTTCTTACAATAATGTTTCTAAAAGGAGACGTTGCACAACAATGTCATTTACAAGGAATGATTTGCCCTAGTAACAACTCAGTTTCCCCCAGCATGAGACACGACCAGAAAGCAAACAAAGTGTATGTTCTGTCATTTGCACTGACCATACATTTATCTTTTCTAATCTTAGTAAAGAATGTATTTCTGATCGGAGTAGTATTTTTAAGATACTTCATCTTGTCTCTTTCCTCATTCCACATAAAAGACCTATGCTCTGTTTCAACTTATGTTTCAAATCCAGAAAGAATGGAATTGGTGTTTTCACAAGAAATAATGTAAAATAAAGGCCCCCTATCCCAAATGGCCTCTTCCAGTTTTTGCTAAAACTCTTGTTCGGTTGTAGCAATAAAGCTGTAAGGGACAAAAGCGTACAAAATTTAAGAACGTCTAGAAAATATCTCTGGCTGTAGAATGAAAACTCAGTTCTAGATGTAGGTACATATACAGTCATGGAAAATTACATCCAGCTTTTCAAATCTATGTGGAACATTTACTGAAATTTTATGTAATTGCTTACATGTGACTGTATTGAAACTAATCACTAAAAATCATAGTCTTTTAGGAAGCTTGCAACTCATCACATCTTTTTAGTTATAAATATGGAGTGGGGAAAGTGGGAGAATAAAAAATAGATTAACTGTATTTACTTTCTCCTAATGACTTATTTGGGGGTTGTAAACGTGAGAGGAGAACGATTTAAATTCTTTTGAAAAGTATTTACAAAACATAAATGATCTTTAAAAAAATCTACACAATTATGTGCAAAATAATTTAGCTAAGAATAGTAACTTTCTAGGCATATTGACAATCTCTAAAAGTTGTTTACTTTAAATAACTGTATTTACTTTAAAAAGTAATACACACAGAATGCTTAAAAACGGATGTGAAAAGAAGGGCAGAGATTCAGGCAGCTAAACGCAGACATACATGGCCATTTTAGACACTAGAGGGTATCCAACGTGACTGCAAGGGCTGACAGGTGTGACACACAGCTTGCAAAACCTTGTCTTTCTTGTGAAGCAGGAAGAGGTCAGAACCAGTATTTGTAGTATCCAAGTTGGTCTAGACATCTGTTTTAGCACATAAATTGTTTCTTAGAGGTCAAAGGGTAGCAGACAAGGAGTACTGAAGGTAGATGTAGACAATACATCTCAAAGAATCCTTTACTGTAGAATAAATAATTTCATATGTGCACACACCCCACTTCAGATGACTTACACACACTTACTTTAGATAGGAGCTGAAAACTTGTTACTATTTTAAGTAATGATTGTTGATACTTCTACCAAAACAGCCATCAGGTTAAGAGGCCAGATTACCTGAGCGGCACAGAGCATGAAATGTTGGCAGACCCCAGGTATCAGTTTAGGATATTTTGGAAATATATGTCCATTTGGAACATGGAATTAACCTGCTCTGAATTAACTAATACTGCTAGGAGAGTCAATGTGTAGCGTTATTAAGCTGCTAGGATGCAGAAAAGCACTTGCTCAATTTTAGATATAGCTAAAGGAAAAACAACCATTAGACTACAGCTGCTCAGACATGGAAGAGCGGGGAGCAGAGTTGGAAGACAATTACAAACTTTCATGCTCCATAACAAATAACACTTTATTAAGTTCTCCTACTAAATAAACACAATCAAATAAGCTAAAATATTATGAGAAATTGTATGAATCATCAACTAGTTGCAGGGTAGAAGCTCCCACAGAGACAGAGAGGCACAGTTTTAAGTAATTAAAACCCCTCTTACACAACTGGCTGGAAAGCCACACAACACAAATACTACACATAGAAACCCTGAATGATTTATCTTCTGTTAGGATTACAGAAGAGTTAGAGGACAGTTTCATCTAATGAATAGCTGTGGCAACAGAAAATGTTATCACTCACCCAACTGCTCTTCAGAGAGAAGGGATGCCTCAACAGCTACACAATCAAAGCTGGGTGTAATAACAGCCTCTGATCTGCTTATAGGGCTGATCAGCTGCCACAGTTTGGGTAGACTAGTTGAGTTCACCTGGTTTATTTTGCTTGAGATGGATTAGAGGTTCTCACAGAAATGCTTCTGCTGAAGCCAGATCTGGGGACAGTCTATGAAAGAAGTGCAATGATCCAGAGGTGCTGGCCGCACCTTCAGCTGCTCCCACAGAATTCTACCGTTCATGAAAGGATGATAGTTCTCTGCAAAATAAGGGTCAGCTGTCCTCTGAAATGCAGCAGGCAGATATCCCCCTCAGGCACCAAATAGCTCTGCTTTTCTAATATGTTACACCTACTAAGAATAATATTTTCTTAAGTAGGGGTAATAATGTGCATGAGGATAATAAATATTAGCATGGTCTAATAAAGAGGACTAATTTATCAAGCTGAAAGCACTAAGATGGTACAGCTTTCAAAAACATCCTCCAGACCAGTAGAAATACATACATAAATTTTTTAAGAGTCCAGGAACTGTAAATAGGAAAACAGAAACTGAGTCTAAGGGATCAGAAAATAGACTAATATTTGTGGGAATGATACCGTTCTAGTCCCATAATTGATAGACCAGATTCTGTTCAGGTAACAGTCTGATCAGAACACCAGGAATAATAGATGGTAGAAAACTCTTCCTTACCAAAGAACCTCATCAAGTCATTGGCACATCTTTAATAAGTAAATGAAACTTCCTTACTATGTAATTAAATACTTTGGATTTAGAAAACACCTTTTTTGATCATGAGTTATTTACTTAACATCTACAATGCTTCAAGACAGGTGATAACAGCTCATTAGGTCCTTAAACCAGATACATCTGAAGCAAGGCAGCCCTAGGATGTTATTATTGCTTCATTCTGCTCTAATTTATTTATGTTACACTTGGTATCATCAATAATTATGTTTACCTGCAAACTAAGGACTCAAACCAGGCATATCTGATCCTCCTATCATTTATGTATTTCTGCTATTTAAGCAAGTGTTCTTACATTTCACCCGAGGAAGAGATGAAGAGACAACAGATCATGTTTTCTAGGTATGTGGATGGGAAGACTCTCCATCAACAGGGAAGTTCCTTGCAAGTGCAAGGTGAAGAGATATAGCAAATTACCTAACTTACCACACACCCAAGAGAAATGAGTGTGCAGAAGTAGTTCGTTAAGTCAATCCTAAGTAACAAAAAATTGCAGAAACAATATTACAGTTGTTTTAATTAGCATGTTCTTCATTTGGAATAAATTGGAAATAAGGTGATCGGGGTCTCCTGAGAAATTTAAACAAGTCACTTTTGCTCTCTTTCTAAAAGCAAACAAGCATGACTAGCAGCTCAGCATATCAGATAGCATTGTAAGAGATATATCAGAAAAAGAATCTGCAGATGATTTCTTTCTTTTTCTAGATTTTGTTGTTGAAATAATGAGAAATTACCATGAAAACATTTTAATCACTTTTCCGATTAAAAGTGGGAAAATGCTTTTTTTTTTTTTTTTTTTTTTTTTTTTTTTTTTTTTTTTTTTTTGTAAAAATAGGAAAGAGAGAGAAGAAGGGAAGGCAGAGAGAGAACAGGAGGAAAGAAAGAAGCCATTCTGATGACCACAGATAGTAAACCCAGAAACTCTTGATGAGACTTTCAAATTACAGTTGGTCCCAAAAAGGACTTTTTAAAATGTGCATTGTGGTTTTATGCTTGTTTTTTTTTTTTTTAATTAGCTTGCAAAAATCTTATGAAGATACAAAGATGAAATGTCTAGTATTTAGCCAATGCTGGTTCCCTGAAAGCATTTTTATGGAAACACCTATTATAAAGAAGCACAGTAAAAAAAAGAAGTAAAGATGGTCACTCCTGGAATAGGCTGCCTTGAAAATGATAGTGTTATTAGCATTTTAGATTAAGTTAGTTAATTATTCTGCCTGTTTGCACCAACCTAAATGAAAGAAGGCTGATGAGGGTAGTGGGAATAAATGACATGCATTAGGTATTTCCAAGGAGAATGACAGGAGTTCTTAAATGAACAAGGAGTCACCTACCAAGTGGGTCATGTGTACTGGCCTCTTTCTAGCCCAGTGTTCTGGTTTGGCCAAATTTTAAAATATTATCCTCTGAGAGAAGGCAGGTCACCATCCCTCCCCACCAGGTTCGGGAAAAAGAAATTTTCCTCGAAGGAAAGTGAAGGAGATAAAAACTATTTATTTAACAAACACACAGGAAAAGAAAATAATGCTAAATAATAAAATGTTCCGCTGTGTAGGAAAAAACCTGGAAAAGCGTTCGAGTCCTCCCTTTGGTCTCCTCAGAGCTGGGGCTTGGCCCAGGGCCAGGCCCTCTGTGCCTGGTGGAAAGTCCTCCTGATGTGTTCTAATATTGAAGCAATCCAGCAGAAAAGGGAGAAAATCCGAAATTCCAGGGAAGGAAAAAAAGTTCAACTCTCAGTCTCTCTCCGGAGAAAAAGAAGCTGAACCACTGGCCAAAAGCTGACTGGAAAGCAGCAAGCCGGCTGCTTCCTCCCTCCCCTGCCGCGGCTGGAAAAAAAAGCACTATCTCTGTGTGACCTTGAACAAGCTGCAAACTGCTTTGAAAAAGTTTTGCTCAGTTTTTCCTTCCCCCTCTCAGGCTCAGTTTAGAGGCATAGAAAGGCACAAAAATTAATTTCTGGGCATAGGGCAGCGATATGGGATACACATCATAAAGTCACCCCAAGACACCCAGTTAACAGATAACTGCATTTTCTTCAAGTCTTTAGATGGAAAAGAAGGCACTAAGCTATTAAAATCTTTGCTTAGAGAACACCTGGTGGGCCAGAGTTTAAAATCACTGGGACAGCTACAGTACTGGTAAACAAAGAATAAATCTTCAGAGAGAAAAGAGTCATACATACCTTTGTTTTTTTTTGAAAGCAGCTTCCTTTCTTCCAAGTATAACTTGGACAAGTTTTAAAAAACCCCAAAACCTTCTACACATATATGAGGATATACTATGTGTTTCTAAACCAAAACTAACTCCACAGATATGAAAATTGGCAAGTGAAGTTTAAAAGTAAATTTTAAGTGAAACTTGACTTAAGTTCACCTTGCAGTCAGACTATCAATATGAAGACTAAAAGTCTTGTCACTTGTAAGTGCTTTCAAATTATCTCTAATCAATCTGAACTTCAATTTTTTTTGTCACTTTATAGAATCCCAAGACATGCAGTAATCACCACAGAGAAGTGCAGAAGTTTCAATCAAAATAACTGCCTGCTTCTTAAAAATGGCATCTTTCTTCTACATCAGGTAAATCCCACTTTATACTGAAGCCAATACAGCAATGTTTATCACAGCAAAGACAAAGATTCAGAGCAAGTCAGTAATTTCCAAGGTCTGATCCTTCTTGTCAGTTTTTGAAGTCAATTAATTGAGGAAGACTATTAGAAAAGAAAGACCAACACACCTGTATGACTTTACTTCACAGTTCTCAGGTGAAGGGTTGCAGAGCAGTATTCTTCCCCTACATGGCTAATCCTATAAGAACTCCTGTGGGAAAGTAAGAATTCTGAGCGGTGTGGTATGAGTTCTTAATTTATCTTGGCAGTTAAAGAGATTGACTCATAGAAAATAAAAATATTTCATCTTAATTGTGGGGATGGAGGTATTGCTTTACACCAAGATGTGAGTGGTCTATGGTGAGGAGGTGATTTTGCCTCTACTCCACTCTGGTGAGACCCCACCTGGAGTATTGGATCCAGCTCTGGAGTCTTCAGTACAGAAAAACACGGATCTGTTGGAGTGGGTGCAGAGGAGGGCCACAAAAATGATCAGAGAGGTGGACCACCTCTCCCACGAAGACAGGCTGAGAGACTCAAGGCTGTTCAGCCTGGAGAAGACTGCGTGAAGACATTATTGTGGTCTTTCAATAATTAAACAGGGATTAGAAGAAAGATGGGGTCAGAATTTTTAGTACAACCTGTAGCAGTATGTCATGGTTTTCAACTAAAAGAAGGTATATTCATACTAGATATAAAGTAGTTTTTTACAGTGTGGGTGGTGAAACACTAGAACAGGTTTCCCAGAGAGGTGGTGGATGCCTCATTGCTAGAAACATTTGAGGCCAGTCTGGATGGGGTTTTCACCTGGTCCAGTAGAAGGTGTCCCAGCACATTGCACAGGTGTCCAACTAGATGACCTTTAAAGATGCCTTCCAACCCAAACCATTCTATGAATTTTAAAGTTAGGCATCAAAGGTCCCCAGCTGATTAAAGTGGACCAGAGCTTAAGGCAGTGCTGGCCTGTCTTCTTCAGAAGCTGACAGGTGTGCTACAATGTCTTTTAGAAAAACACACAATTTTGTATTTGGTAACACAAAATCATGAATTTGGGGTCAGAAAGTGCCATTTCCATCTGCCCTGCACATAAGAGCATAGAACAACGAGGTTCATCTCCCTGAATATATCTGATACTAAGACACTAAGTATGGAAATCAGTTTTCAGTTTTAATCATGGGATGGTTCTTTCACAAATTAGTGTTTGTTGAATTATTTTTAAAAGGCAAAGCCCCTATAAACTCACTTTATTTCTATTTCACACTGCATTCATATATGGAATATACAAAAAGGCTGCTTGAAGATACCTAAAAAAGAAACCAACCAAGAAGAAAAAACTTAAAAGAAGAGCTACAATACCGGAAAAAATTAAAAATATCCTAGAAGAGCAAGCAAGAAAATGAGAGTGGTAAAACACAGAAGCAGAAGTCAAGGGGGAATATGAATTATAGATATAGATACACATATATATTAACAGTTCTATATGGTTATATATACATATTAATCGTTCCAGGGAACTATTACCAGAACTACACTACTTGACAAGTGCTTTCAGTCTTCTTGCCACATCTGCCACATCTCTTGTCAAGAATCTCCTTTGATGAAAATAACTGAAATCAGACATCTCTGTCTTTCCTTTCTGCTATGTTCCTTGCTCATATTATCACAGCCACAGCAACTCTAAATTACTGCCCAGGTACAAGCTGAGGTTTTCAAATACTTGTTTCAAATACTTTTTTGTTTCTCTATAGAGAAAGAGAACTACAGGGAGTTTTTATTTTTTACTGTGCATCTTGCCTGAAGCCAATCATATTTAAACGCTACTTTTCTTACACAAATAACAATGACATTATTTTCTGTACCACATTTTATTTTCCTGCTTTAATTAAACCTATAGATTTGTCATTGGCAATTTCTGGACTAAGTCACAACAATGTTCTCAGTATCACAATCATGACAATCATGGGAAAACTTATGACAAAATCAAGGACAAATTTACACTAGTAAAGTACCTTTGAAAAACTATGTGTTTACTCAAATGGAATAGAGTAACCCCAAATACCTTTTAGTTATTCATTTTAGATGGGGGTTTTTTGCTAACTTAATTTCGACAGATGTCTTTTTTTTTTTTTTTTTAAATGAAGGCATCTCACATGTTTAGCTGTGCCAACAGTGAGTTTTCTTAGCATATTCCATATTCACTCAGCAATCCTTTCAGCTGTGCCATGTGGGAAGCTCAGCCATGCTGTTCTGAGTTGTAAACCAGGTTGTAAAATCAAGGCTATTGCTAAGCAAAGATAGCCTTCAGTCATGAAGGCAGAATTTTTTCAAAGTCATCAAAGACACCTTCTCAGTCCTTATATACTTCTTTGGTGTGCAGTCTTACACACGGTGTGTGTTTTGACTCCTGAAGGAGGATTAGTGGGCTTCAGATAAAAGTCTGGTGTCCCAAGTGTTTTCTTCAGTCACTGTAATTTTCCAGAATAATTTGAAAACAAACGAAGAAACATCACTCCAAACCTAACAAAAGAGTACAAAGCACAAAGCTGGAAGCCAACCTTCTGGCATAGCTGGAAGCAGATACCAAGATCATACCTGAATCCTGGACTAACACAAGGAGAAGTCACCACTTTGGGAGAATTCAAATAATATCTGAAAAACTAAGGGCAGAGGAGGCAAAGTTCAACCAAACAAGTGGAAAGAAGACAGAAGGGGTCAAAGAGAAGGAACAAAATACTGAAGGTATTTTTAGCCTGTTTCATGAATCTATGCCTTTCTTGTGAAGAGTTGGCCTATACTGGACAAAACAGAACAAAAATCAAAAATCCCAAACACACATGTCCATTACTACATAGACTTATATTTGCCATCACAAATGTTGTAAATTGGAAGGCAGCAATACACACTTACAGAACCTACTTTTCCTTTCGCTAACTTTATAGAGAGAACCCCAACCTAAAAATGTTAAGTTTCATTCTAAATCCTCATGAGATTGAAAATGTATTCACGGAGATTGTACACCTAAGAAACACATTGGGATAGAGGGAAAAAAGGAAAATAGCTTAAGCAGGTAAAGAAGTCATTGGGTTCTATCACTTTAAAGAATATTACAGAATCTTGGGATGAATTTCAGCCTTTTCCCAATGCCTTTCAGCCTTTTGACAAAAAGGTTATTTGATGAGCTAGGAAATTATGTACGCTATCAACTGCACTCTTCAGAAAATAGAAACGCTGCTAATATGCAGATCCAATATTTGTGACAGAGCACAAGAAATGTGTGGAAAAGCTATGCCTGAGATTGTTATTGTTCTGGTTCCCCTACAACTTCAAAGCCAGCTAATACAATTAGACTCCCACATACCCTTAAATTTAATGGGTGAATGAGACAGACTTCTTTCTCAATATCATATAGAAACACTATGACTGATTTGGAAGCATTATCCATAACTGAGTGCTAGGTGTGACTCTCATTCCTTACACACCCTCAACACCACTAAAGCATACTTAACATTAGGATGGCACACAGAGCCTTTACTGGGGCACTCTCAGCAGCATCAGGAGCACTTAATTGACAGCTGTGATCTTAGCAACACCAAGAATAAATTTTTAGATGTAGTAGATCATCTCTCACATCCCACTCCAGTGACACAGCTGGCACTGTCATCGGCCACATCTCTACATCTCTGGTGGCCTACAAGCATTTGCTTCTCAACATCCTGTCTCCACCCTGAAGCTACCTTCATACAAAAGAAATTCCCTTCCCACAATTTCAGTGGGAATGCTGCAGATCTGTCAGTAAGTTGATGGTAATTTTTTTTTTTCATAAATCTGACATCATGACAAATTTCCACTCTCCTAATTAAAAAGTAGCTTTCAAGGTAACAACTCTTTTTTTCTTGAGAATGTGGGAATGCAATGGTGCTTTCTTGGAAAATGTCTTTGCATATGTGACACAGACTAGCTGAATAATAATAATAATGATTCAACTACATTCACAAATATGAAGCCATTTTGTGTTGACATATATTTTTTTTTTCACAGTAGAGCATTCAAAACCTACTAAATCAAAACTAGAATAAAGATTTTACCTATTTAGAAAGAAACTTGGCTTTTATATAAGCCACTGGAGAGGAATTGATTTTCTTGAAAGAGATCAATTATTTATTAGGATTTTACAGACTCTCAAGAATCACATAAATCAAGAGATTAACATATTTTTCATTTATTTTTGAAGTAATTTTTTTTGTAAGTATGAACGAAGAAAAATGGAATATAATTTAAGCTTCTAGTCTTAGTATCAAACTAAGGCTGAGTCATAAAATCAATGAAGACAACTGTAATGATATAAAATTTACTGTGTACCAGCTGTTCACTGAGAGTATTACGTTAAGAAATTACCCCTTCCAAATATAAATTGTGGCATCCAGTGAAAAATCTGAACTACCTGACGTGGTAATTTCCCTTCTACTGAGGGGACATAAGGTTCTACACAACTCCTTCTAGATACAAAAGAGGATAGATAGACTGTTTATGAAACATAGAAAATGTATTCATTATCTGGTTTAATGGTAAATTTGCTTCTGGTCTGAGAGATGCTGTAGCTGCCAGAAAAAGGTTTAAGAAGTTAAAACTAATTTGAAGAAAATAAGAGTTTGCATTGAAATTCTGTTAAATACTCCTCTGCTCTAAGTATTAATGCAAGTGTACACTAGAAACAAACTCTGCAGACATGAACACTTCAGAACTGTCTTGTTTAATGGCTGGATACTTGCATGCCTACAGAACATCCACAAAAATCACTTTCTTGTAACTTAAAACAAATGCCTTTGCTTGAATCAAGTTCTCTCATCAGTATTTAACATTGCAGCTGAATCACACCAAGGGGGCAAAGAAGAGATAGGAAAGGTCAGCAGGAATTTCCTCAGCTGCAATAACACCAATCCTTCTAAAGGGCTTTAAGACCTGCTAAGGAAAACAGCACTGTAGGAAAGTTAAGTATTACCACCGTCTTTTAAGATGTTTATCAGACTTCACCATAAACCCTGAATTTTTCAGAAGTTCTTTAAGAATGCTTATACTGTGGTTTTATACTTCTCTAATGTTTGTAGGAATCTTTTTTTAGCATGAAAGGAATTGAATGTATGTGAAAACAAATTTAACTACAGCGTATACAAAGTGTCATTATATATATAGTAAATTGAAAAATTGGAGAATGTTTTATAAAGCCCTCTGGCTATAATAATGATGTGTTACTCCTAGGCACACATACTTCAAAAGAAAATGGTTATGGTTTAACTCAGCAGAATGAATTTAAAATATTTAAAAGATTTGAATGATTAAATATTATTTTGCAAAACATGATTTTTCACACAGTATGATACAATGAATTTAAATCAGAGGCAGATGGTACACAGTATTCTCACTGAGAGGACTGATATGTCAGACAATTTTGTGTTTTGTTCTGTTTAAGATCAACAGGGTCTCTAGGGTCTTCAAAAGTCATTTTATATTGGAAGGGGAGCTAGAAATATGGTGTTCACTTAAAACATTTATTTACTGTGCAACTGTATACAGAAAAGGGAGGAGAAAAACTGCATCAGGAGTCTGTAATGTTGGCATGAATGCCAGGTTCAACTAAATACCTTGCCCTTTTATCATCTTTCCCACAGCAGCCCATCTAGCTTTTAGAGTTCCATTCATCGCCCTTTTTTTTGGTAATAAAACCAGTATTCATATTCTTTAATGCTGGCAAGAAAATCCTCCCCAAAATCCCCAAATAATCTCTGCAAATATAACCTTATTTCAGAAGCTGTGGCTGGCTCACTAACTATGACAGAGATGACCACTGACCATAAAGTTTTCTAAAAAACAAAGCAGTATTTTTTGAGAAGAGACATTTTCAAGAAACTATCTAGGTAACTAGGCAGTCATTGAGCTTACTGCCTAGATCCTGATATGATTTAAGGTCATCTGAGTAACCTAAAGAATTTCATTCCATATGAAAAGTAACATCCCTTGAGATTTTATACCTGTGAGAGCTAACCTTAGAAAATATGAGAGTTGAGACTCTATCAATCCAGCTATGAAACTTCCATTTAAAACACTGTTCTTAATTTTCCCACTACACAGCTCCTGCTTCCAAAACACGGTGTCAACCCTGCGCCATACAGCCTTTCCTCATTGCTCCAAGTTATGACCCCAAACCATATCATCTGCCTCCTCCTCTCCTACACATTTCATTTTTCCAGAAACTGACTCAATCCCTCTGCTTTCTTACACTTCTTATCTAATTTCCCTACCAAGGAAAGCACACCAATAAGCAATGCTGCATAGCTGTGGAACATGCTTTATCTAACTCTGAACACAATGCAATGCAAAAATAGAAGCCCAGGTGCAAAATACAGCCTTCTATGTCAATATATTTTTTGTCTATTTAGTGTGCTCTCTCAGGACTAACAGGTCCTCACACAGGTCTGCAGGTTAATTGTTTCTATGTCCTGAATTGCTGGGTTTATCTTCATACGTTCATTGTACAACACAGAAATATTGTGCAATGGAGACAATACTGACCTCTTTAAGATGGTATAAGAAATAATTAATAAAAATACATGTTTTAAAACACAGATATTGTTCCACTTTTACTACTATCATTAGTATTAAAGATTATCCAACTATCTTCCAAGCTGTTTCTTTACTGGATACCATCTATTTGCCATTGGATTGAGGGGAGAAAAAGATATTTATATTACCAGAGAATGATTGCTTTTTTACTTCCAGGTCTCTCTCTTCTGGGTTTTCTATACCCATTTCTTCTTCCAATAGTGGCTAAAACTTCACAGAGAAGATGCTCGTGTTGTACCAAAAAATGTCATTTGTATTAACTACCATCCATTCACTTCAGTTCCAAGAGGAGACTGTGACTCTCGTGGAGGAATACCATGACTAAAGGCTGAACACACCCAGGATGGGGTCACTGCATCCAGTCCTCCCTAAGAACAGGCATTGCTGCTGAGAACACTGGTCTGAAGAGCTCAGAGACCATCCGTAGACATGCCATGAACTAGAGGTCCCCAAGCAGCTCCTCAAAACAATTTAAGGCATACAGCACACAAAAAACCCCCAGAGTTTGCAGTGCAGTAAGTTGGCAGGAGAGATCAAGAACACTTCAGATGTCCTTGGGGTCTTTCATGCCCACACAATTTTTTATGTGAAAATACCCAGAGGATCCTCTGCCATACCTCACATTCATGAAGCTGTTCCTGACTAATCCATATGGTGTAAGCATCTGCCACTTTTCAATATCATATTCATTTCCAGAGTGTCACATTTCCCACAGATAGCATGAATGACTAAAAAATAATAATTTTGTGATAATTCTGCTTCTGGGAAAACATGAAATGGTGAAAAACTGACATTATCTTTGGTATGTGCAAAGTCTCCAGAAGTCAATGAATATACAGTACTGCCTCAGCACACATTCAAGGACTATATGTCTTAACAGGAACATCTGCTCAAGGAGTTTGTAGAAAGGTGGGGGCTGGCCTCTTCTTCCAGGAACCTAGGGACAGGACAAGAGGAAATGGCCTCAAGCTGTGCCAGGGGAGATTAGACATCAGGAAGAATTTTTTCACTGAAAGAGTGAAAGCAGTGAAACAAGCTCCCCAGGAAGCTAGTGGAGTGACCATCCCTGGAGGTGCTCAAGAAATGACTGGACATGGCACTTAGTACTATGGTTTACTGGGCATGGTGGTGTTTGGTCAAAGGTTGGGCTGGATGATCTTGGAGGTAGGCTGTGTCCACACTTAACGATTCTATGACTGTGAAGACACCAATGTCTTTAGAAAGTAAATCACGTAATGGAACCATTCAGAAATAGAATGCATGTCTGTACATGGTTTAAATGCAGCTTATTAAGTTTTAAAATACTGAAAACTAAATAAAGTTATAAATCCAATTTTTTTCTTGTTATTCACATTTGAGTACAGACCTTTTTTTGGTCTGCAAGTGATTAGTCAGTGTTTTCCCCTGCAGTAAGTGAATTGATATTGAAATCACAAGTATAAAAGAGAATTGTCCAGTCTGCATACAGAAGCGGCTAATAGATGATAAAAACCTAAGAGCAGTAATTTTGCTGTCAATTCCATACCTTGGCAATTACTCCTTAAATAGGCTGGACATTTCTTATGTTAATTAATAGTATTTTTAAAAGAATAAATTGTCAAAAACCATTTTTATTTTTCAAGAAAAAACCTGATTTTTTTTTCCTAGAAAAAGACCACGTTTATATCTAATTATGCATATGGGTAACTTCATTCATTCAAACTGACCAGTTAATTTCAGCTTACATGTGTGTGAGCAAAGCCGCATGGGTATGGAACTGGTACATGGATTGCTGTCTCTCTACAGCCTGTTTTCTCCTGATACTAAAATAGCTACAGGGTTGGATTTTCAGTTTAGCTGTGTTACAGAAGACACACCACTCACACCACTTCCACCACCCCCACAAAGAAGGGACACTTTATACAAGCAGAAAGCAAAATCACCACATACGTTACCAAAAGGGCAGCTTTCAAATAAAATACCTCTCTACACAGTTCTTTAGTAGCAGAGACATGATGAACAGTGACATGGCTTTTTAATACTCACACCCAGCCTGGCTATGTAAAAAAAAAAACTTGTGGAGAGTCCCTGCCATAGTGTTTATTGTTTAGGGGACTGTAAAATATAAAAATGTAAAATTTGGGGACTGTTACACTACAGATCATTGTGATGACAAGAGATGAGGAAGGAAAAAACCCTCAAATCCATCATCTCTCCCTTCAGGTACCAGAACTCTACACTAAACAAGTGAGCTAAAATCATCCGAGTGCTTTATGCACATGTGCAGGAAAGTTATGCTCCATTAATTTATGCTAAAATCTAATTTTACTTTCTTCACCACTAAAAGGAATAAAAAAAGGAATAAAATGTTTCATTTTTCCTTTCACTGCATGTAAGCATGTTCTTAAAATACCTTCTTATTGCCTCAGGAAAGGAAATGTTAGTGTAAGAATTTCACCTTTTCTCACTGTATAAACTCAAACCCCCCAAATATTTCTAAAATATAATTACTGTTTTTCACATTACAGCATCTGATCCAAGAGTACTTAATCTAGTTAATACTTCCAAGAAACATACCATGGTTATTTTTGATCTTCCACATATATCAACATAATTGACCAATTAAATTTTGCTGCATATTAAACAAAGGGATTGAAATTTTCAATTTGCAGTAGAACAAATTAGACTGATAAATTTTCTTGAAGTACTGGGCCTACCACCCTCTTTCTGTTTAATCCAAGAGGAGGAGCAGTTGAGTGTCTTTTTATCTAACAAGAGCTCAGGAGTGAAAACCATCAACAGAACTCAGGCAAACAACCTTCCCAGGAACCCTGCTTCTCATCTCTTGGGCAATCCTTTACCTGTGTGCAGAGCATGTGAAGCTCTAACAAGAGTTTGGGATTTTCTGTGCATCTCTCTGCTCCATGTTTTATGTGTGTCTCTGAACAAGTCATGCCACTTGTCACTGCTACATTTTTTTCTCTGAGAAATTCCCCTCTAAGAACAGAGGCTAATGTAAGCTTGTGTCCTCAGATATGCATCCTTAGTTCTCTGACTTCACCCAGTGCATCGGCTCCACCTTTGTATTTCTTGGGAGAACACTCAACATGAAGTTCCACAGATTTTGTCTAGTTCAGGGGAGTTTATCACCTTTCACTTTGTAAAATGTGATGGACAGTGCATTCCTTACAGCTCCCAAGACTGGGAGCTCTGCACAGCCCTAACTGTGTTCAGGTTAGAAGTGAGGAAGAAAGCACCAGCCACATCCCAGTCTTGGTATTTTACCGGTTGCTCAGGCAACCAGCTCCACTGTGAGGAAACAAAACATGGAAAAAGTAATCTCACTGAATGGGAATCCACTTAATTCAGAATTGGTATCCAGTTTAAAAAGTAGTGTGATGTTACCCAAGACCAGAAAAACTGTCCAGATTTGATGCACATTTTACATCAACAAAATTGTGAAAGAATTGATACTAACAACTTACATTATTTCCAAACTGCACTGAACCATCAAATGCATTGAATCACTAAGAAAGCTGAATTTTAAACTTGCTTTTCAGAAAAAAATACTCACTGATATTCAGCAACATATTCATAACAAATAAAGCATTAAAATATCTGGGACTAACTTTTGTGATATCTATGCAAGGTTTATAGAAGCTATTCTCTTATTAATGTCACAGGAAGTTTTATATCAGCAAGAAATACTGGATAAGCTCTTCTGAGTTTAATTACCCATCTGATGTGCTGAACAAAAGCATAGCTTTATAAAATCACTGCAATCTAAACACTAGTCCTATTGGAACAAATTAAGGTAATCATAGCACAGTCCTGGTACCAGCTTTCATTTTGCTGATGTGGTTAGGGTTATGTCTCACCAAAAAAAAAAGAAAAAGCCAGTAATCTATACTTGAACTTTTAAAATATGAATTAGTAATGGAATAAAGAATATTAACTATACCATAATACTACCTCCCCTCCTAGTATTTTAGAATAAATATTTACAATAAAGCCAGCTCCAATTTTAGCAGTCATTCTATGGCTGTCTTTTTCAGAGCTTAGTCTTCGTAGATACTCTGAATTTCATTTGAGAAAATGAGTATCATTTGACACAAAAAGAAATGTAGTCAGGGTATGTTAAGCCAGAAGGACAACAAAAGCAACTGAAGAGTTGACAAAGTTTCCCATCCAAGAGCTCATTATTTAGCATATTGAATTGCATTAGAAAAAGAGCAGATGTGTGGTCATTCCTGGTGTTTTAGAAAGGGGAAGGGGTCCCTCTAAAGACAGAAGATCAGTGATAAAAATGTTAGGGCAACAGTGATTAATTCCAGGCAACTATGTCTTAGAATAAGTAATTTTCAAAGCATCAAACACAGAAGAAATAGCTAAATCATAGCAATGAGGTAAATATTGAAGTAGATACTGCAGCTGCTCACAGTTCTTCTTTTCATATCTCCGTTTCAATGTAAAGTTCTAAGAATTGGCACTTAACCCAGTTTCTCAGCTACACGCTACACATGCATACTTGATTTTTTATGTATGATTTCCACTAATAAGAAAACAAGCAATAATATGTCACCTAAAATAGTGGCTGCATTTCATATTTTATACTTAGTGTAGACATGAGCTAATGTCTCTTTTAGGAGAAAACAAGTATTGGTCTACTGCTGTGTCACAGATTAGCTTACAACCAAGACACATTCCTCTGCTGTTGGATATAAGCCTTTCATGTTCTCCTTATTTGATATAAATATTCAAGAAGTCAGGATCCATACTTCAGCTTTTAAGAGAAATTTAAATTAATACTTCTGTATTATGTTTTATTTTAAAACATGGTTGTTTTAAGAATCACATCTTTGGCTGCATTATAAACTGAACTGGATCTCTCCCAACTTTTCAGTTTTTCCTCTAGTATTTTACTTCCGGCCTCAAAAGAAAAAACAGAATAATTGTCTTTAAACAGCACCTTCATTTCTCAATATCACAAACTGAAAGTCTTATATTGTTTGCCTTCACAATGCTGTATTATGTATATACAGAAATGTATGCAATAATTCTCTTTGAAAAATAATAATTCTCCTTGCACAGATTTAAATTAATGACTAGAAGCACAACCATTCCCACAATTGCTTTGATCCAAACCTCACGAAACACATTGGAACTACCCCTAACGGGCAGCTACCTCTGAAGAACACAGTGGCAACTATCCAGCAGACTTATGGGCAGCATCACATCTTTTCCTGCCACAGAAATTAAACAATACACTTTCCTTACTTCACATTTTAGATAGAAAAAGATGTAACATATTGGTGAAACTGTGATCAGCTTCTAAATTAAGCAGGAGCAAGGAGAGAATTAATATCAGCCATAACTGAAGACCTTTTGTCCTTGGTTTGTTTTTCATAAAACGTTGAATTTGTGTGTTGGAAACTCTAGGAAAACATGTCTGTGCAGAAGCATGTAGAACTACTTGTTTAACTTAAAAGATTCTTCCCTGCATTAAGTTTATAGATATTTTAATTAAGGAAGTACTTAATTTTGGTTTTTTCAATATAAGTTATACTCAGCAAAGAATGTGCCATTTATTGTATTAATTAGTTCTGATTATTATGCCAATAATGCCAAATTAAATCTGTATGTTTCTGTTCTTTAATCAAATCAGCATTACTTGCCTTGCTTGAATCAGTTTGCATTAAGCACATATCAAACACTGGAAAACAAAATTATATGCAAAAATTGGGACAAAAAAGTCAAGTAGTGTAGACAGCAAAACAGTTTTAAATGGTGCATTTCAATGTTACGGAATTTGAAGAAAGGTTTATATTAGACTGGTATCATGAACTGACTCAAATATTTCAAACACAATGATGAATCCTTTGATTAAAAATATTTTTTAGAAACTAGCACTGCGTCAAAAGATCGTAAGAAATCTTGCTTACACTGAAAGAAATGTCTCTGTAACTAAATTAACACTGACAGTTGTTTCATAAGGGCATGGTGTTTTACTGATATTTCCCTGAAGAAAGCTCGGTTTCATGATAATACAGCAAAAACAGGTCACAACTTGAAAGATGAGAGTATTATGCTGCAAGTTTGTAATGCAGGGAGAGATTAAATTTCCACCTGCAATTTTTGTGTTCATTTAATCTTCCCTGTAAAAAATTACAGTACAATTGGCAGTGATTAGAGTACATTGCAATTTTCTTTTTAAAGATGCAAAAAGAGCTTCATGAACACAGCAACATTTTGAGTACCAATTTAAATTCCTTGGAGTGAATTTTTACCATCTGGGAAATGCTTCACACTTAACTTATTTTCAGTAACTCTTTGCAAAATACCAGGGCAGCACAGTTTTCACCAAACCTTTCTTTATCACAATTCTATAATTCCAATATGCTATCTAATTATATAAAAATATGCAGAATCACACTTGAACTGTAATTGGGAAAATTGCATCGGTTTTGCTTATTCAGGCTTTGAGCTTCAAACAGCTCTGGTAAATACTTCATTGGAAAGGTACATTTCTATTGTTAACCACACTTTTCAGAAGAGTTTTCATATTTACTATGCACCTCTGGGTCCAGAAAGAGGTTCAAAGTCACCAAAAGGTGATATCAAAAGAGAATGCTCTATAAAGTTCTATGTCCCAAACACTACACCATATACCATTTAACAGTGCAAACACCTTTCAAATTTTGTATAAGCATCTTCCAGCCCACTACATGTTCCTATACATGGTATTCCAAAGCAGTACATTCAGTTTACTCCTCACAGAAATTTGGACACTCAGAAGAGAATGTCACATTAATTTCTACATGCTTAATATGCTTATTCTCCACCTTAGATTTTATATCATCAATCAAATTCACTAATGTTTTATGTAGACAAAAGCTCCAATAATGGATCCTTAAAAGGAAATGTATCCTCCCCACCCCAAGACAAGAAGGGATTCTGGGATTTGCACTAGATCTGGGAAGGCTGTGAACAGAATGGTGACAAAATTAATAGCTTGAGAGATCCAATTTAGGCACTGAAAACTCTAGAACTGTCTCTAGCACGATTCACAGATCCTATCCTTAGTGATAACATGCCCTGCATTCACTTTATATGAAATCTCCTTATAAACCATACTAACACAAACAGATACAGTTGACTGAATGCCTCAGCAATAGAAATGATGACACAGAGCTTTACTGTGATGATCTTACAATATTTAAGAGTTCTGAGTTATGCAGAAAACTGCTAAGAAAATGTTCTGAAAACAAGATAGTAGTAATGTGACTACAGCTGTGATGGTCTGAACTAGGTATCTCTTTCTGTGATTTTCTGTTTATATACTGCTCTGAATCTACACAGATTGTGTACTGCGCCTGATCTTCTGTGAATGTGTGAAAGCCTCCCACAAGACCTAAGGCCAGCTAGCAAGACAGCTGTCCAAAAACACCAGACAGAAGCTCTCCCTGAACTCTCTCCATGGTAAGGACTGAAGAGAGAAACCAATCCTCTCTTCTTTTGGCATGTTATACCTTATACATCTGAGGAAAGGAGGCAAAGACAGGGTCAAATTATTTTGCATTAATCTGCACTGTTAAGAAAAAGTAGAAAAGAAGAAAAACAGAGCAATTTTTTCTAAAACCTCCATGCTTGTCTAATAACCACTTATCCAATGGGATTCAAGTAAACTTTATCATTGGCATGACATGCAATGGACAACAGACCCTCCTCTTTCTCTTCTTTCACAGAGCAGATTGTGCCCAGCTGAGACAGACTTCTTTGATGCACCTCCATCAGAAAAGCTTGTTGACTTTGTGCCACAACTTAGCCCATAAAGTTGTCTGAATGCTAAATGTTCAACTTAAAATTAGGAGTTACATATTATTCTATTTTTAAAAATGGTACTTTTCCTGAGCAGAGATTGACTTCATATCTGAGGAAGCCACAGAGAATGAGTTATTTCATCTATGGGCAGAAATAATTTTGCTTCTGGCATATACTTCAAAGCAATTTTTAGAATCTGAAACAGAAATAAGTGATGTACTGTGCTAAAATGCCCCAAATTGATTGCTAGCCTTAGAAAAACAGGAAACATGCAGATTTAAATGCCTTTTTAGAGCACAGAATAATCCCAAGTCTTGTCAGTTAAGTGTGCCAGTCTAATTCAAACCTGTTTTAAATCACTTTTTAGTTCTATCCTGCACATGTTCTACTTTAGAAATATAGATTTAGTTCAGAATGATATCCCACTGGCTTTGAACTAATGTATTTCCCTCCAGTGTTTTAGAAAGAAAAAGCCCTTCAATGCTAGTAATTTTTAATGTGTTGGAGTCTGATTGTATCTGAAATCTGCTAAACGGAGAAAGAATATTTCCACTAATACCAGTAAGCTTTGGATCAGGCCCATAGAGAATTTTAACTGATAATCAGCATTTTAAACACATTTTCTTACAGAATTGCATATATTGTTAGTATCAAATATTCTACAATATCAGATATCTTACAAAACCTTTTATTTTGCAAAATACATTTGCACATTTTGGTCTAAACAGTGACTTCAAAGAATAATACAGCATATGCAACTACAGCATGTAATTAAAATGCCTTTATCAACAGTCTAATTTATTTTTCAGGTTTTATGAATGAATAGGTGGTAGCACGCAGAACAGTTTGCTATATCCATTAAAAAACAGGTACTTGAAAGAAGAATTTTAAAGTATAGATGAGAATTAGCAAACAAACTGCTGACTCTTGTTTTCACCTTCTCTTCTCTCTCCCACTTTTGACCTAGTCAATTTTTCTTGTTCTCTTTCTTATAGTTTTTGATAGTATTTCTAAGTCAGAATACAAAATATTTCTAAATTTCTCCTCAGATTTAGCATAATCATATTATTGACATTTACTTAAGAGAAAAACTGGACCTACTTCCATATTTTTAGTTTATTTTAATTTTAGTTCTCAAGTTTCCAGGGGATGAGGGGTATACAAAATGCTAAGAATTACATTTCCTTTACAGGAAGAATTATTTGCTTAGGAACTTTTTTCTTTTATTTCATATCATCACTGTCATTACCCTTGGATCATCAGATTTAGGACTACGACAACTGAAAGCTGGGCAATACAGTTAACATCTTTTTACTATTTTGTGTATTTTTTTCCTAATACTACTTTAGTGACAGTATTTAATCAATTCTTTAAGCTTAATTTTGCTTACAGATATGATGCTAATTGTACAAGATCTGCTGTCTATGGTGCTGAGGCAGAATTTAATTATACACAGAGTGATGGGTGGGGTTTTTATTTGTTCAACACTATTGCAACTCAGTATCAGTATCTGAATCTGGGGTCTGGAAACGTGAATGGCCTTACTGGTTGTGACGTGGAAGAATGGAACAGAAGGAGAGCACATACCCAGTAACCAAGCTTGGTTTCCAAGTGCTGAGAAGAGTGCATATAGCTCCCATAAAAAGAAATAAAGCTCTCACAAGGAAAACACAAAATGACATCTAATAAAAATGAGAAGTTAAAAACTTATTCAAGGCATAATAATCTATGATCATTTAAATCCCAAAAGGTGAAGAAAGGCAACAAATATATGACACTTTCTAAATTGTGCTGATTATTTATGTAGTGATATAAGTATTTAAGGCAACTCAATATCATTCTTGGAGTAATAAGAAGCAGAGTAGTTTAGACCAAAATATATGACATTATTAAACTCAAAGAGTGTAATTTAAAAGTCTAAAAAATTGAAGTATGCATTAAGAGTGTTTACTTCATCAAGATTCCAGCATAATGAGATATTCTTGCTTCGATGTTGTGGGTACCTCATTTTGTGATAGTGGTTTGCTTTCACTGACGGAGAAAAAATGTTTCCCCATGGCTACTGTTGCTATAGGTGATGTTTCAATTGCTGCTTTACTGTGGAAGAATGTTCTTCAGAGAAGGAATATATCAGTTCAGAATTTTCTGAAATCCTAAAATAATCATGTGTGATTATTTCCTGAAATAATCACTAAGATGCGTTATGACACTTGATTGGAATTTGAAATAGGTCTGTTCCAAAATTTTTCTATGAAATTAAATGAGGCACTTATTACCTCAGTACTGCTCAGCTTATCTTTAATTGAGATTAGTCTTATTTCCATTTCCCCATCACATTCAAAGGGTAGCTATGTGATAAAAGGCAACACATCACTCGAGTATCAATGCTCTGGTAGTCCCTTATCAAGAGTTTACTCTTAGCATTCCTACATGGATGGTAACCAACAGTACTCCGTCTCTATTCCACTGTGAAGTAGATAAATTCAGCATTTGCCGTAGAGTAAAACCACGAAGATACAGCAGGTGAGGGCTGGCTGCTTGTTAAACCACCAATGCACAGCTGCCTAAATTCTCTCAGTAACTCTAAAGTGATGTGCTGTCCAAGCAGAACTTCCCCTGACAACATGTAGGCACCCCATGCGGGCTGTCAGTTCCACTGGCCTGGCATCACATTATCGAGGGGCTTTCTGCCTATAGGAATTACTGGAGTACGGTAAGCTCTGAAGGGCAGTACATCACTCACAAAGGGAATGAAAAGATGGACAGATTATATATCATTTTACAATATGAAAAAAAATATTGTGATGAATATTTATTACTCTGTGGTCATGATATAAAAACACTTCCTAAGTCACAAAAAAACTTGGGGGAGTATAGACCATGCAGTACATGCTGCTCTGAGAAATAATGTCTGTTTTTAGCTTTGTGAAAAATGCCTGGTAATACAGGGAAAAATAGTCTTCCCTGTTCCCTGAACCTGTATTTTCAGCACTGTTTTTCTTCTTTTATGTTGTTACTCAATTTTTTTTCTTTTTCAGTGTCTCCTTTCTCTTGCCTATGAAGAAGACATAGAATACCTTCCAGAGGAGGAGGGAGGGGAGGGCAATTTTGAGTATCATCTCACTTTACCTGAGGGATATGAGCGAGCTAGGAAGCAGGTAGGGGTTATTCTAATTGCTTGGATAGACAGCAAGCAATTCAAATAATTGAATATTTATGGTTTTAAAAATTAATTCCTGGAATTGTTCCCAGAAAAGAAAAGCAAAACAATAAGCTTGGTTATACAAAAACTGTATCTCATAGTTAGGCTTTCTGATATTTGACATGGTAAAAGGGACAATTAGAGCTTTTTGTACAGCTGAAACATTCAGAATCTGCCATTTCTCATTGTTTTCATTCTTCTTATTTTTTCATGGTTAATAGGAGCTCATTTGTACTGAAGGCTTACAGGTGCACCTGCATTAGTGTTTTAGTTTGGCTGGGAAATCTCTCCACAGTTCCTATTTATGGTGGTTTTGTTCACATCCTGGAGCAATCTTGAAGTGCAATCTTGAACTGTCTTCCTTCTGGCTAAAATTAAGTGGGGAGGTGGGCCAAAAAGTGAGCACTATACCTTTGTTTAGTTTTACATTATTTACATGATTTGTTCTTCCATTATTTTTAAGGTGCCACTAGACTTTCAAAGCCAATATTTTAAGATCCAGCCAAGATCTATATGATACACAGTATTCATTTGAAATATATCTGGTTTTTTTTACTTTTGCCTTAGTAATAGCAACATTAAAGTGCCTCTCAGACGACTGCTGTGTAGGCAAAAGTTGTTTTTTCATAATTTCAACCCTTTTATCGGAAAAAAAAAGTCCCCAATGATAACCTTATGGTCCTACTCTGGGAAACACCAAATTAGACATAAAAAAGTAAATTAACATTTAATCATTTGTTATTGAAGTCTTTCTATTAAACATTGAATTATTATTCAACTATAGTATTGGTTTACAGTATTCAGTGGAATCCAGTGAACACTAAAACTGAATAAACCTATACTTCCTTTCTCCTGATTAAAATTCATGCAAGTCAAGCATAAGAATCACAGCATAAGCTGAGTTGGAAGGGACCCGCAAGGGTCATCGAGTCCAACTCCTGGCCTGCACAGGGCCATCCCCAAGAGTCACACCCTGTGCCTGAGAGCATTGTCCAAACGCTTCTTGAGCTCTGTCGGGCTGGCGCTGTGACCACTGCCCTGGGGAGCCTGTTCCAGTGCCCAGACACCCTCTGGGTGAAAAACCTTTTCCTGATACCAGCCTAAACCTTCCCTGACACAACTTCAGGCCATTCCTCAGGTCCTATCACTGGTCACCACAGAAGAAACAGCTCTCAAGCATGCATACATACATACATATATATATATATATATGTGTGTGTGTATGTGTGTATGTATGTATCTGATAACTTGATACTTTCATAAATTAAAAGCTGCTTGGGGAGCATTATATTTGAAGAAAAACTTAAATTTAATTTTTAAAAAGCAGGCATACTGGGCCCCAGAGATGTATTTAAACTAAACTAGATTTTTAATTAAAGTTTTACTAAAATGGTATGGTGAAATTATTTTTTTCATGTCTTTGGGTTTTCACATATAGATTGAGGTTTTGCATGATGATTTTTCTTTCTTGACAAGCAAACAAGTTGCAAACAATTGCACAAGGACATACTTCTCTACAGCCACTTACAGACTGACTTTTGCCAGAAACACAGATCCCATTATCAAAGGTACAATCTACCTAATACTTTAAAAAGATCATCAGAAGTGTGGCACAAACTCCTTGGTGAGGCTATGGGGAAGTCTGTGTTTGGTCTTTTTGATGACATGAGGTGTGTGTTACCTCTACTGTTGACAAAATGGATTCTGGGGAGGAAGAATTATAGAGAATCTTGCCATTCTAGGAGATATGGCTGGAGGCACCAATTCTTAAATATTTTCTTTAAAAATAAAATCCGTAGGAGACAATTAATATTATTCCTTGTGAGCTGTACAAGATTGATCCAGAGTTTTTTCTTAACAGGGCACTTCAGCATGACTTAAATATTAAGAAAGAGCATATATAATGCCACTACAGAGTAAGTCTTCAACACTTTCATCCTTGTAAATACATAAACAATAAATAGCTCCTTATGAGATCTACAGAACACTAACAAAAGTGAAAATAAGACTTTACTTTAAAATGATTTAACGAAAGTCTTCCTTTGATATAAGAAAAAGATGCGTAACTAGAAAAAAAAAGCCATGAGATTAGCTAATTGGTCAGAGCATGCTGCAAATAACATTGAGGTTGCAGGTCTGATCCCTGTATGGGCCAGTCACTTAAGAGCTGGACTTGATGATCCTTGTGGGTCCCTTCCCACTCAGAATATTCTGTGATTCTGTGATTAGAAAATTATTCTATGTCTCAGGAACTGAGAATCTTAGGTCTATGAACCATGCTGTTGAAATGCAGAAAACTGGTATCAGACGGTGTCACAATCTGCTGAATACAAGTCACACAAATGAAAGCTCTAGAACATAAACAATGGACCCACTTTTCAGCCTTCTGAGTTTTGAAATTATTGGAAACAAAAGATGCAACTCCCTCATGGTGATTAGATACTTAGTTAAATGTGTAACTCCTGGCAAAAATTCCTTGTGGGAATACAAATTGCATATAGGTTGCATGGAGAATGGATAAATCCATGGAACATAAATCTACTAAGGTTACATAACACACAGGAAATATCCAGGAGGTACTTGGGCTTAGGAGGACCTTGGGCTGCAAATGCTGTAACATTCTGAGGAGGTGTCACTATGCTTTTGTTTTACAATTACACATTTCCCAAAGGCATTCATAATTGGTCAAATACAGCACAGGGTAGATAAACCTTTACTCTTACTCAGACCAACCATTTTATTTTCTGTCCTATTTTGCTAAACTTTTGAGAACTTATTCATTTGGGTATCTGACAGTTCTGACATATTTTCAGAGTACAGCTTTCTATCTTCCTCAGACATGGCCATCTGCATTTTTCTTCTTCAAATGATTAAGTCCAGACTCCCAGTGAATTGTCTGCATAACTCTAAGAAGATAATCAATCTCTAACTAAATCAAAATTAGAAATGGAAAAAAAATGCTTTCAATTTATTCAACGTTACAGTTAGAGCTACATTGCAATTATAAATAGGAACTGAAAAGTCATATACAGAATTTTTATGATCAAGTGCTAAATTAGGTGTAACATATAGTGTTTCTGTGGATTTTCCAAGAAATTTTTAGAGTTTCAATTTTATTATATACTGAACTTGTACAAACAATCATTTCTACCAAAAGATATAAATGCTCCCAAAAGCAAAGAATATTTTAAATTTTTAAATTTCTAATTACAAATCAAACGATCCACTGTATAGAAGTTATTCAATATAGCAAAAACCAGATGCAAATATTTTATCTTGGTTTATAGTAAGATGTACTCAGTCATTCTGAAACCATTCATGAAATTGTCTCAGATTTATTGATCAATTCCTGCAGAAAAAAGGGCTTTCAAGGCTGGAATCAAAATTCTGGAACTCATAGCATCATATCCATTTTAGGAAAAATGAGAGTGGCTATTCCAGAATGAGGGAGACTCATGTTCAGTTTTCTTCTTTCACTAAATGGCATCAAATGTTCATTTTCCACAAGAACACTACCATCAGCAATGTACTCTGATACATGTCATGTTTATGTTGTTCCACTAGAGCTGTTTATAAAATACGTAGTTAATTAGCTAATGAGTAAGACTGGCTCTACCCTATTTTTTGGATACTCACCAAAAGTAAAGAAGGCTTGTTTTCCCACCCCATTTTTTTTATATAGCTTGGAACAACATAGAGAGAGATGATTGTTACATCAAATGATACTAGCATTACAACTGGACAGCAAGGAACAGAAAAAAAAAGAAAGAGATCTAATGAGTTGTGTGCGAGAAGGAGAAAAAAAATTGTCTTTAATTTCAGAATGGCCTTAGGAGAAAACATGATTTTTTTTGTTACTGGCTGGTATGTAATACAGAGAGCTTTTTGTTTTTCTTAAAACTGGACATCACTAAGTATATTCAGAGGCCTAAAAGTTCTTAAAAAAAAACCAGGCACATTTTGCCATTTCCTTCAGTTCTAATCATCTCACGTAGGGCTCAGAAATACAGCTGGTGAGTAGAAAGCTTTCTAAAAGAAACAAAGGAGAAGAAGCAGAAAAGTGATTAAATATGAATAAGAGGACATGGCACAGGAAAAGAAAAATAGATTGAGAGGTAAGACAGAGTATTCTAAATAATGTTACAATCAGTTTAGATGCATTCATAGGGTGAAAGAAAATTGTACCACAAACAATATTATGAGGAATTGAAGACTGAGACATCTTAGTGCTCTTTGCTCATTGCCTTCATCTTGCAATGGCAATTCTTCTGACTGATGAAGTGATTAAATTTTCAAGAGCATCCCTCCAAAGCTTGGTCAATCTTATTTACAAAATGTCCAATGGAAAGGTAAGGGAACAATACAAGGCATGGTGACAGCCTAAAGACTAAAACAATCTGTCTCTGCAAATGGTCCTACTAAAAAGTTAAGGACTTACTTTGCTTTCAGCTCAGTAAAAAAACCGAACCAAAACAGCAAAGCAAAGAGCTGACTAAGATGGCAATCAGAAAAATATGAGTACTGTCTATAGTTAATCTGCTTCTAGAAATGGCTATGAGTTGTAAATGACACATTACAGAAAATATTTTTTCTTTTGACCTTACACGTCAGGATAGTTATTACACCTGGAAAAAACTACATTAAATTTAGATAAATAAAAAATTTAATTATATTGCTTCTAACAACTGCACTTATAACCTCAAAAAATGGTTCCTCAAAAGGCTCTTAGAAAGTCTTTATTGACTTAATATGGTAATATCTGTTGCTCCTTCAGGGAATCATTTTATGATACGATTAATTTTATTTATCTGTGCTGACATCTCTCAAGGAAGGGGATGCATGCAACTAAACGAAGTGTAAAAGATTTTAATAGTTGCAAATAGACATGTATACAAACATGCATACATTGCAGTAAGCTTTACATTATGCTTACTTCAGAGGCAAAAAAAGATTCAGAGAAATAGCCAACTCCTGAACCTGATAGCAGTGTAACACACAGTGTTCCTAAGGATCCTGAGGAAAATTTTCTCCACTTTTAGGACAGTCTCTAAAATTCTCATCTCCAGCATCATCACAGCATTGTTCTATTTCCTACCTTCCTCCTTGCCAGACTGAGGCCTAAGAATACAGGTTTTCAAAATTAGTAAATATATCTTAAATATTGCAAGGGATCTTTTCCCCCTTGTATTGTCAACAGTTGCCAACTGGCTTTATTTATAATAAGCAAATAATGTCGGTGAAAAGAGCAAATCCTGTGAATAGCTATTTGAATAAAAGATAGGCAGGCACATGGCTCCACACATGCCTTTCCACATGTGGTCAGATGGTTCAGAATTTGATTTGAAAAGAGATAAGCTGTTTGTGTAATTTCTTGTTTGATTAACACATCCAGTGCTATATCTGACAACAGGGATTTGAGACCCTTTTGCAGTTTTACTACCCCAATATGCTTGCTATAAATTGTTTTATTTTCATATTACTTTACCATTTTTTAGCAATCAGGATGTCCGCATAGTGAGTGACATGTGAGACAGTATGTTTGGAGAGCAGGTTCACATGAACAACTAAGTGGGTTTAGCCCAGATAATTCCCTTAAGCCTCACAAAAGACTGAATGACAACACTGCAGAGGCAGTACTGAAGGGCTGGGTAACACTGTCATGAACTTTAAGTTGGAATAATATGGCTAATTCCAAGGAGATTATTTTTAAGTGCAGGTGGCATGAGATTTAGGGGCATTTTGTATCAAATGTTTCATGCAAGCACTAGCACACACCAGTTTCTTGAAATAAGGTATACTGGTTTTGACTGGAACAACAGGAATTGGTTTCATCCACAGCTTTCCAGGTATTGCCTCAGAAGACCTTTCTGCCACCAGATTTTTGGACATGTTGACACATTTGTAACACTGAGATATAATTACAATGAGCTTCATGAAATACACTGCTTTGAAACTGGACGGTGCAAAGAAAATAATAGTTAACAGAGAGAAATTTATAATATTAATCAACCCTACATTTCTCTGTCCCTGTGGGACAGACCATGTCTTGCCTCAGATAACTGTGAAAAGGCTGAAATTAGAAGCAGCAAAAAGAAGGGCAACATAAGGAGACCTGAACATGCTGCATCTGCTGGACAAGTTAATTAGAACAAAAAATAAACTGTATGAGACAGTACTGAGTATGATCCCCAGTAGCAGTTCCTGGAATAGCTCTACTATATCTTACTAATGGCACTCAGTTGAACTTAGGTATAAATTATAGGGAAAAAACATATAATCTTCACAGATGAAAAGGTTAGCATTAACATGTTTTGAAGAATGCCTTGGCAGAATTTGTTGCATTGTAATCAAGAAAATGATAAGGAAAATTAAAAACCAGAGAAAAGAGGGCCTCAATTTTACCTTCAAAGGCGTTTCATCTGGAAAAGAGTTCTCAACCAATGACACGTTGGTACAAACCTGTAATACCAGTTTTTCCACATATTCCATAACTGGATGTACAGGTGTCCATATAAAGGAGATGGGAATGCTTTATCTACCAAAATTGTTGATTATTCCTATTTCATTGCAAGCCAACATTTTCCCCTTTTTCTGTCACTGGAAAATCATGCATTCTTTTGCTAATTAGTGAGGTATTGTTAATAAAGACAGCGTACCATGGACTTGCATGCAGCACACCTAAAAATGGTCCGGCAATAAAAGTTATTTTCTTCTTCTTTGTATTCCTTTCATTTTGTGTTTCACTTCCAATAATTTCAAAACTTTCTATAATTGAAGAAACAAGGCTTGAAGAGTCTACATAGACATCACAGTTTGATCTTTTCCTATCAGCTCTTAATAAATGAAATACTTGAATGAGAAAGTAATGTTGACAAATATGTGATCTACTTCGAAGATCAGCTTAGTTATTGTCACCTAAAGAAACATTCCTGCAGCAGAATAAGTTCTAACTGTATCTAGGAATGCAACATAGCCAAGAATTTTAGGCCAGATCTCTGAAACAATTTTCTAATTCTAATAGGCTGTATTTCTTGATTCTCTCAAAAGAGAAAGACAAAACTGCAAGTTTCAAGCCTTTAGGGCTGCTTTTGCTTCTGGAATAGGGCTTGTGAGACATAACAATTTCATCAGATATGTACTTTAAAGAAAGATCTGAAGACACTTATAGAAGAAATCGAAGGTGTGAGTCAAATATAACTTTTTCAAAAGTAGAAGAGAAAAAATTATAGTCTATATGTTAAAGATTAAATTCTTGAATTGTACATTCTGGCCTGTTTTAAGGAAAAATGTAGCCTTCTTAGATGAATTAAATAATGTCTCTCACAGTCAGAGGACATGGCATATAAAACACTAACAGCTATATTAAGGTCCTCTCCAGTGGAGATAGGGTTTCTAACTAAGAGATAAACTAATTAAATACTTCTCAGTACCACAAGATGAGAGAAAAACTGTATCCTCTTTTACAATAAATGGCATACTGAACTTACTGAAAATGTACAGATTTTCATGGACTGAAAATAAAAATTGTAATGAGGTTACCTTCAGACGTCTGCTGACATTTTTGCAGCATACATGAATCTGAGTACCGACCTATTTTGTGATCTGAAACAGAACAAGAACCTCTGCAGAACTGTCTTTTTAATTTCATGGCCCAATTATACTCAGGACAAGAAGACATAATGAAATTATACGGGTTAGAGAAAGATCCATTATTCCGACTGATCAAGCAAAAATGAAAAAGAAAGTCATCCAGACTGACAATTTCAGCTGCTAGTGTTTATTATGCCAAGCTGATGCTACCAAAATGGCCACAATTTTGTTGCCTTCAATCCTTAAGATTTACAGTTTCAAGAGAGCTTGAGGGATGTAGAAAACAAGGCAGAGAGATCTATATTAGACAGGCATTTCCCTGAAAGCCCAGGCTGCCCTCTCCTGGAGTGAATTATCTTGCACATCTGTGGTCTTAGCTCATGGTCAAAGTTACATGAGGAACATCTCACAAACAACAATCACCTGATCATCAGGTATTTAATTTTTCATTTGTGTTATCTTACAGAACACCTACTAAACATGTATTCAGATGATCAAGAAAGTTACACACATCTTGCCAGGATGGAGTTACATACAGAAATGACTTCCCTGTGCAATGAAGTGATCCCACTTTTAGTATAGTAACTTACTATACTACTATGTGTAATACCTGACATTACTGGGATGCACTGGCCTCCAACTTGGGGTGAAATTCAATGCTATGAAAGCATGACCATTCACTGGGAATTCGAGAATGCTTCTCTGATGTCAGTGATCTAGCTCCAGATAAAGCCCTGAAAACAGGTCACACCAAAGCTGCATTCACATAGTCTGCTCTACACATACTGGAGTAAGAAGTGTTCCCATCAACTTGTTGCAGATTCTTCCACCAGTTAAAGCTCAAAAAAAAGGACAGAGTCTTTATCCTTACCTCAGGCAATCTGATATTGAGGTATCTCCTGCCATCCATGCATGCAAGATACATAGTTTGTTTACTCTACAAGGCCATCTGATGCCAAAGCTGAAGCAAATATTTACCATGGTATGTGGACTGTTCTCCAGATAATTGAACAGAAATGTTGTCATATGCTGTCATTCAGATAATACACAGCTGTGGAGAATTCAGTGTTTTTCTATTTGATAGAAATACACTTCTTAAAAATTGGGACCCCTTTTTCAAATCAGGGGATGTAGGGAATTAGCAAACACCAAGAGTAAAACTGCAATCCCCAAACATAAAAAGGGGTTGATTATTCTTTGGTAGCAGACTACTGAGGTAAAATTATGAAGACTTGAGAATTTGAATAATTATTTTGTTGTATTCATCTCTCACTTTTACTTGAATGATAATGAATCATTGCAAATTTCCTGAAGAAAACATAAAAAGCACTGAAATTGAGTAGGGAAATACTAATGCCTTATTTGAATGGAAGTCTCTGATTTAGAAATCCTGTAAAAAGCATTTTAATTGTTTCACTCAAACGCAAACAAATCCTCAATTATTATTAAACTAAACATTCTTTTAGGATGCAGATCTTCCATGAATTTTCAGAAGATTATAATTAGGTCATATGATGAATTGTACTTGTCACTGTAGATCTCGAAAAGGAAAAAGGAACCTTTCAGTGAAACTACAGCTAGCTAAAGCAGAGAAAAGCTGCAGCACAACACAGAACACTGTTTCTGCTGCTCCTTGCTGACCATTATTATTCAAGGTTCAGCTTTTAACATTGTAGATAAGAGACATGCCTTAAAGACTTTTCCAAGAGAGACAATTTTGATCTGTTCTTTCCAGATTTTGTTATTCCCTTTCCACATTAGTACTCCTTGTCTCTTGCAGAGTTACCGTGCATCATCTATCAGTAAGGAGTTGAAAGGAACTAAATGATCAAAATAAAATGTTGGTTTTTTTCATGCAGGCTAATATTCTGTCCAATATGTGATCCTGTATATTACTTAAATAATTCTAGGATACCAGCTGAGAATGGAAGGTGGAATTGTAATTTTACTATAATTATTTAATAATGGTAAATCAATAATTTACTGATGGTAAAATGTACTATTGAAATGCTTGTAGAAGATGGCCTGAACTTCAGTCATTTTGCCTGTTATTTTTTCTTTGCTTTCTAGGCAGAGACAAGAGGAAATCCAGCTTTCACTCAATCCATAAATGAAATCATCCACAAATTAGAAACATAAAATTCTACTAAGCATGACCTTATAGTCCCAATCTCAGACGAAATTAACTGTAGTAATTAGAAGTTACTGAGTGTAGTCCATTGTAAATTTAACCAAAGAAGATAAGAGTCAAGTGAACCCAGGTACTATGAAGAACTTTAACAGAACTGCGCAACAGCAGAAATCTGGAGAAGTTAATTGTGTAATGTCAGCAAATTTTCTTTCCGTTTTCTTATCTTTGCTTTTAAACATCAAGAAATATTCTGTATCATTCAACTACCCAGAATAAAATTGTGATTGCTGAAGAGAATTTACAGTAACACAGAAAACAACCAAAACCTTAAAGAGTCAAATGACCCCAGACCTAGGAATAAAAGATACCATTAAAACTAATTATTTCTAGTTAAGTTTGAAAATATTTACTATATCCATCATATAAACACATTCTGTTAGCTTCAAAGTTAGTGATACATATTATCTTTGTTTATATTATATTCCAAAAAACCAAAATTAGTAATTTCTGATCATTTTAACTCTCTCTTCATCAAAGAAAATAGGATTTCTCACTCTTATTTCACAATAGTTTCCTAACAATATAGTTTTCTATCAATCCAGCTATGGAAATAATTTTTTTAATCTTTTAAAAGCAATGCTTTTCAGAATTTTTAAACTCTACCAGTTAGGAATGAAGAGGATTCATCTCATTTCAAGATCAATACTACAAAAGCCAATTGATAATAGAACTGAATTTCAACATTTGTGTTATTTTTATTTTACAGTAATCTACTCCTATTTATATTTTAAATACAATATCCCTTTAGAATTTGATCTGCAAATCCCATAAACTAGCTATCAAAGATATTTGCTTCAATACATCAGCTTTCCCAAATACTATACCCTTCTGCTACAAGTTTAGCCTATATAAAGCAACTTGCACATTGAATTTGAAGGGACAAAGCCAAATGCTTGCTTTACTGACAATTTCCCATTCCTGAAGTTCTGATATGTGAAAAAGGATATACTTTAATCCTTCTTAAAGCATTTTAATTATGTGAATCTCTACTTGCAGATAAGTCCTTCCCCATTACAATCACACTATCATTCTATTCAACTCTTATCATCAGCACAAATACATTGAAGTTTTACTTTAATGAATCCCATTGCTACTGCAGAAACAACATGCAGTAACAGGTTTCTTAGAAAGCTTCCCTTCCTTATCTTTACTGGTGGTTACATAATGATTTCTAATTACATTTTTTCAACTTAAAACTCTTATTGGAGTGTATTGACCACACAATGGTGAAAGTAGATGTACAAATCATCATAATTTCAAAAGCTACAACACCTAAATTCTAGGCAAGTCTGGAAAAAAAAGGTTTTGTTTATTCAAAATATCATATTCAGGGAAAAATTATGTTTCATAATACTAGTCATAAAATATCAAAACTCTTGTAGAGTAGAAGGAAAAAATCAGGAATAATTCAGTGTATTTATGATAAATGTATTTTACTACCAAAGACAACAGCAATTCCAACTTAAACCCAAAGACCTAAAGTTTTATAAAGCTTTGTTGACAGTCAAAGTAAGCTTTTTTTCTATACCTGGATGTTCTTTCTCTTCAAGACTGTATTCCAGAGATCCAAAGGAATAATTAGCTGGACTGATTGCAGGAGTAGAAATAAAACTTGCACAGCCAATGGGTGGGTTGATTTCAAAATAATTGTGGCTGTGATTCATTCGGTGAAATTCCAGAGAAGATACTATGGATGTACGTTGCTTTGGCTGCAAGAAAAACAGAAGTTTGGCATGAAAAATACAGACTTTTTGTACAGTTTTCATTACTTTAATAAATCTATATTTCTCCATTTTTACTGTTTTTATTTGGCTCAAAGGTTATACTACTAAAAATCATTTCATATGACAAGCTGTGGTGTGTAGAGATAATTTCCTTTCAAAATCTGGATAAATCTTTATTAGAAAAAATGCACGTCTGCATTCTAATCAATTTAATTCAACATCAAATAGGCTTTTAGAGCCTTGCATATAATAATTGCAATCATCTTTTGATAAGAAAGGGAGCTCTTCACCAGCTGCATTGCTGGGTACATCTTGCAAAACAATTAGAGCGCTGATGCCTGTATAATGAAATTTACTAAATAATATCGAGTGCCCACCACTCGACAGCCACCCTCTGCTGTTTATTCCATTTATGAATATGCCTCAAATATTCAAAGACTGGAATGTCTGGAAGCTTAAGGGAAAAGTGTCAGCTTCAAAAACATACATGAAAATCAAACTTTCTGCATGAGTTTTCATGGAACAGTTAAAAAACTTGGTACTCCTTTATTTCAAATATTTACTTTTGAAGCAAACATCTGAGCAGACCCCACTTACTGGTTGTGCTTTGGATTGCAGAGTAGTTCCAGAGCATGAGAAACTCATTTCTTTTGGGTGGATCCACACCATCAGGCATAGGAATTAAATCTATATAGTGTGATCATCAGGTAAGCAATAACTTTTTCACTACATGGACTTGTTCCCATTGCACTGCCCTGCTTACTAGTACAGACATACCCTTAGTGCTCAGTATAATGGGTTTTAAGCCACAGACCACTGCTGGTTTGCAATGCCATGCTAAATAGTCTGTTGCAACACTCATTTGGTTCCATACCCAAAATACCCTAACCCCACGATGCTCCTTGCTGCTTCAAGATCAATGACCTGAAAAACTGAACATCTCCAAAACAGAGGAGGGCCTGAATCCACATTTACAGCTGTCTGTGTGTTTATTTCACAACAGAGAAAAACACCTCAGGAAATGCTGCCTTAGAGAACCAAACATGGACAAAAATTGGAAAAAGAGAGTAAAAGATACGTTATCTCCTCATTCTAGCATGTCAGGCTTAACAGGTCAGAATATTTGTAAGGGTCAAGAATTTGTTCCTTACTGGTGTCAAGACCTAATTACTACCTTTGGGAGCATAAAGATCTTCCTTGGACCACGAAGGTATTCACCTAACTACCTGTTAAAATACAACCTATCCCAGTGGAGTAATTTTCAAACTTGTTTTTGGTATATTTAATTTTTAGGTTACAAGTCCTGCAATGCTTGTGTTATAAATACCAAACCAGGCTGTTTTCACTAAAAATTCACTCTTTCTATTGGAATGTCAGACAGAAAAATTCAATAGAATTAGGTCTGTATAATGTTGATTATTTCCTAAATTTGTGTTAGGCACCATATAAATTAACTGTGTCCAGTTAAAACTGAGAAAAAAGGGAAATTTGGGCAATCATCTGGAACTCATCTATGGTCTATGGGTCTTACTTTCTTTAATAATTAAAACCAGTTTCTGCTTTGAAAGCCTGACTCCTAAGCCTAGAATTTCATGGGAGAGTTCAATGAACAGGGACAGACTCCAACATCAAACAGTATGGCTGAAAGTCATTGTTTGGGATCTGAGCCAAAATAACTCTCAGATCAGACCAAAAAAATTCATGTGTATTAATTAAATCTAAATGGCACACTTTTGCTAGACAACAGATCCATGAATGACCTAATTATTTCTAAAACTGAAAAAGATCTCTGGTCATTTAGAAGTATGTTTGTGGCCCTTTCCCAAGCAATGGTATCTTTGCAGATTTGCAGGACTTCAACTCCTGAGTTGAAAAGGGGACACTTCAAATACCATGAGGTGTGGTATCTCTGGTAATTCTTAATCCGAGACAGTCCCTGCCTAAATGGGCAGCTGGAATGGTCCAGCTTTGTGTCCCAAAGCAGCTCCAAAGGCAACTGCCCTGGCCTTTGTCTAGTCAGGCCTCCAACCACTGTTTTGACCGTGTGCCCCTTTCTTGGAGGCAGCATCTGATGCACCATTTGGCCTTTCACTATCTTATTTTGGACTTGGGCATTATTATTATTATTATTATTATTATTATTGATTCAGAGAAACATATCTCAGTTTAATATGCCTTTCCAATCTAAGGCTTCTGCAGAGAACCTCACTCAAACTCTAGTACTCTACAGCATTACACTGCTGCTATACTGTTTGGAGTTAACAAGGTCCATTTGTCAACACGGGCCGATAATTTTTCTACATAATTAGGAATCCAGCATCTAAGCCTTTATAGCTAACTAAGAAACTTGAGGAATTAGAGGAATCTTTTATACTTTTTCTGTGTCCTGTAAAATGTTATGCTGTTGAAGTACACTAATTGTTCATTAATATATACTATGACAGATTCAGTAAACCGGTTTGTGTTGAGTGCATCTCTCTGCCTTTATCTCTCTAAACTACGATTTGCACAAAAAAACCAAACCAAAACAAAACAGTAGAAGTGAATCAATCTTTTTTTCTACAGTTAGGATTAAATTCCATTCCATATTTGAACAACTAAATTTCCAGCATAGCTATTTATATCTACCCTAGTTATTTAAGCTCCCATAGCAGCCAGTTGAGGTCTAGTCAATAAAATCAAGATCCAGTCAATACCATCAAAAGTTTAGAGAACAATTCACCTCACCCCAGTCCCATTGGTACTAATTCCCTTGCCTTAGTGCAGGTATCTACCATCACTGCAGATTCCTTAGGGCATCCCACCTGGCCTCCAGCTGCCATTCCGAAGAGTGCAGGTCTCCCCTATATATGCCCTGTACAATTCTTGACAGCCTCCATGTGCCTTTCAGAGACATCGCTATAGCACCTCAAATGACATCAGATTCCTACTTTTAGGTAACTGCATTGAATCCTGCATCTGTCCTAAGCATGACAGGAGATTTGGTATATAAATCAGACAGAGATTCTTATATACAGAAATGAAAGCAGAGGTGTTTCAGTCCCAGATTTAATCCCACCTCTAGCTCACACCTAGACACACTCTAGAAATCTTTCCTTAGAATCTGATGTCAAATTCCAGCCTTACTGGCAGTAACCTTGATTTGTTGATTGCATCCGCCAAAGCCACTGTTTGTCAACATTTACCAAGAACTGTTGAGATAGCTTCTGAAAAATTCTAAGATTATTTACTATATGGAACATCATAACTCAGTCAGGGGTCAAGATTTCATAGTTGTGAAAGACAAACACAAAACTTTGTCCCAAAGAGATAATGCTTCTTTCGTTCTTTGAAGCCAGCTTTGTCATTACATGTCTTTCTTGTATTACTCCAAAGGTCTGGACATGCTTAGATAACCCTTGTGAAATTCTGGCATACTTATGGCTTCACTTCACCCCAATAAGCATGTTACATAGAATGCAGATTTGTCCTTAAGTAGATTTTTATTCATTACATTCACGTGTTTAATCTACTTGTTATGACTTGTTATGACTCTTTAATGACTGATATTTACTTTTAAGGCATTTCTTCACAAATATTATTTCAGTCATAATAATACCAACCTAGAAAACCCTACACTATCCTATAACAGCATACTAAATCAGGCTAATGAATAAATCTTTTCAATGCATAATCAAAAATATATCAGTACAAATCTTTAAAGATGTTGCAATAATATTAAAATAACTTTTAAATCAGATGTAATAAGAAGAATATTTTCTTGTGCAGTCTGTAGTGAACATGTATCAATGGAAGATATCCCTTTGAAACTGCAAAAACAGGAAAGGCATCAAAATACACATATTGAATTGCTTTTCCATTAAAAAGACAAGTAAGGACTTAATGACTCCATTAATGGAATTTGCATGCAAATTCTGTAATGTTACCATGACTGGCATGTAACACTATGAGCACACAAGGGATCATTCAAATATTTCTTACAACATTTAGCAGAGGCAGCAGGGCAAAACTCCTTTCTCAGTTTAACACCAAAATATTTCCTCAGCTTTAAAGCATACTCTGCAATACAAGCTTCTGACTTCACCCTCTTTTATCTTTGGGATTTGTGTACATAGCACAATCATAGCCTTAAAAAAATTAATTCTCACAACACTCTGTACTATGACAGAGCTAGTTGCCTCATTTTACAGATGCTGAACAAGTGCATAGAGCTTTCCCAAGGGACAGATGCGTGGTTTGTTAAAACACTGAGAACCAATGAGCCTAAAGAAATTCTGCATTTGGCAAAACCTGCCAAATTCCAGACGCCCTACATAATGTAAAAACTGGTTTCAGTTGCAAGACATCATGCAGAAAATCTATGATAGAATAGAGAACTGCACCCACTTTCTCAAATTCTAGTTAGCACATAAAATACAGACTTATCAAAGAAAGCAAGAGGCTGCAGCCCCTTCCCCCAGGCTCATCTCACATATATAACACTGTGTGAGTGCACTTACGTGGCCACACAAATCCCTCATTTTGATACCTGCCCAGATGGTTCCATTCTTCCAATTCTCTGATCAACTCACTCCTTCTTCAGAAATTTTTCTTTCTCCAGCTTCCTTCCTTCTAAAATCTTGCTCTAATTCTATACACTTATTTTCCCTTTCATAAACTCACAGAATGGTTTGATTTGAAAGGGACCTTTAATGGCCATTAGATCCAAACGCCCTGCAATAAGCTGGGACATCTTCAACTAGACCAGGTTGCTCAGAGCCCCATCCAATCTGACCTTGAACACTTCTAGGGATTGGGCATCCACAACTTCTCTGGGCACCTCTCTTTTTCTGTTTTCTCCTATCCATTGTTACACTCCTTCCAAAGCTACTTATGTTACTCTCAAAAAACCTTCACAGTACACAGTTGATGCCAGTTCTATTTGGTATTCCAAAATTTGCTTTTCTGCTTTCTCTGTTGTTTTGTCACCAAGATCTCTCAAACTCCCTAATGGTCCTACCTCTACAACGACTTTACAGTCACTACATCCCTCTCATTGTCCTTCAATGCATCCAATTTTAACCCCTGTCCTCCCTTTCAAATACAACTTTCACAACACTTTTATGGTTTCTGTCTTTTGCCTCAACATCCCAGCATACCATCTCTGTTCCTATCTTTGTCTCCTTTGCTCATGTACACTTATATAAAAGCCCAAAACATTCAAAATTTTATTGGTAAAATACATCCTGTTACAGGACAGACTTCTTTGTTTTCTTCTGTCTCCAGTTTGATTTGCAGAAATCAGTCCTGATACGTTCGCATCAGTCAGTGCTGCTGTCAAGAATTATTTGATTTATAGGATCTGAGCTAAGGTGATCAAGTAGCCTTGAAATTGCAAAAACTGGAGATTACAATGCGTTTGGGTTTGATTCATCTATGTCACCTAGAAGTGCAAGACTACATTGAATTATTACTAGACTACTGAATCAATTATTCTGTCAAGCCTCAAAACACCGTGTTGAACAAGCTCAAGACACATTTTCTTTTTAATATGGTAATATAATTTTCTCTTTTTTCATTTCACAAAACTTTATCTTAAATTATGGCAACAATTAAAAATAAAATATAGGCAGTTTTAGCACCCATCTTGACATTGTTGATTTTACTTGTCAACATTTTAATTTAGTTTAAGAGCAGAAAGCAGAAAATACACAGAGGCTGGTAACTAATACATCCCAAGCAGCCACATCAAGGAGCTTACAGGATCATGAGATTTACCAGAAAAAAAAAAAAAAAAAAAAAGGAAAAAAGATGCTTTCACTCTTTTTTTTTTTAAGTGTAGGTCCTTTATGATACTAAAAGCATAATGCATTCTAAAACTAAACTAATTTTTAATGACATCACAGAGTCAAAGTCCTAGGAATTTCTGTTTGATTGACTATTAATTTAGAGGAAGACACTGCTTGCATCCTGCATGAGCAGCAAGTGCATACTACTTTACAGTAATCTCATGGTCCCTCAGCATACTTGGATGCTTCCCCTGGCAGTGACATGCTCAGGAATGACACAGACTCAGCTTTTCTGTATAGCCTGTGGTCAGGAAGCTGTGCTGTGTGACTCTGGGTACCAGACACACACAGTGCTTTCTGTTCTCTGCGCACATTATCCTAGCTCTGCCTCAGAAGTCCTCCATTGGAGTACGTAATTAAAGGTCAGAGGGCTGCTGCCCCTTCTGCCTGTGGTCTTATCTCAGATGACAAATCAGACAGGACAGTAAGGGAAAAAACTGATCTTCCCCCAGTTTCTATTTTCCTTGCCTTCTACTTTTATTTCAGTTGCAACCATATTGCAGCTGCGGGTTCTGAGGAGCAGCAATCCTGAATGCCAAAAACTGCAACACCTTTGGAGCGGTTTCCCTCTTTGACAGATGTGACCAGATTTTGAAGATACACAAATATACCTACCCTGGGAAAACACTGCTTGAAATGAGATTCAAATAGCAAGAGATAAATTTGATAAATAAGAGGAATGCCTTATTCCACAGATATAAAAATTTCCTAACTTTCAAAGATTTAAAAAAGTGTTATTTTTGCTGAAACAGTTGGAGAACGGATGTAAGACCATTTTCTTCAAAAAAGCTCAGCTTCCAGCTGCTAGCAACATCCCATTTTGACCTGTAGATTATGAAAATTGCTTGTATGATATATTATATTTTTATATCATAAATTTTGAAGGGCCAAGGTGATGGCTCTTTTTTTAAGCTGCATGCTACAGACAACATGCACGTGTGAAAATGTGCATTATCAGATGATGATAAAGGCTTACTGAATAACTAAGGTGCTCAAACTCCCCCCCTCCCCATACTACACAGAAACAAAGGAAAATGTTAAGAATCTAATGTAAGAAATCCACCAAGGTACTATAGGTAGGGCTTTAATCTTCCAAATTCTGAGTGTGTTACTGTTTCCAAGCATTATGGGTACTAGGGCAGGGAAACTGGCATGGATTTGTTCACACCCCTACAATTAAACTTCATTAGGTGTCAGAGAAGGGTCTTCAAGGCAGAATTATCTACTAAGAATGGTGCTTGCTCTATGCAAATCACAAATGAGGCCTGAAAGCGGATATGTTTGGAGAAAGAAAATTGTACACTACCAAAATTATATCCAGGACTATGTCCATAATTCAACAGTGTAGATGACAACTTCGTGGAGCTAAAAGCTCATTTTACTAGCATAGATGTGCCTTTCAGTATCTGAACTACCTTTAAAAACAGTATTTCACCTGGTCTGTTACAAGTTCATATAGGAAAAATGTTGTATATTTCTTCATTATTTGTGTTTATATTGAATCAGGAATCACAACCTAGAGAATCTCTCCAGACGAGTAACCAACTTCAACCAAGAAAGACATGCATGTACAAGTGATATTCTAAAAACTTAGCACTCTTGACAATAGAGTGTTATTGTGCTTTAATTTATACTTATGTTTTAGTATCCTGTTGAACTGTAATTAAATGCATTAACACAAACTGTTTGCTGTTTTCATTAGTACCGTGTACTGGGTAGATGTGTTTATGTTTTCATATCAGCTCTAATTAAAATATCTAAATAGAATTATGTTTTATAGTTACTTGTCAAAGGAGATCTCTTACAATGCACCTCGTTAATAATATTTTGTTTAATGTTGTTATTAAGAAGTCCATTATTAAGAATATCCATTATGCTCTAAGAAATTTTTGTGTTTTTCAAATATTCTCCTCTGGAGCTGTTACATGTCTTCTACCCATAAATGCTGTGGTAAAACGGGTGGGTGTTGGGGGGAGGGGTTGTCGGGGGAGAGGTGTGCATAGGAATCGGTCTGGTGTCCAACCATAGCCTTTTTTTGTGTTTGCTACTCAGTATTCCAGAATAAAATAATTTCATAATGTCGGTCCTATTTTCAGCCATGCATGGATGAATTGCTAACCACATCTTAATGGCATTGACAGTATACCTCTTACTCTGCTTTGCTCTCTTTTTTTCAAGGGCTATTTAGGAGCTTTATTTTTTATTCAACATCATTAGAATGAGAAGACATCAAACTGCGTGCAGTAGATTGGTATAGACATTCTCTGTCCCACAGAGAATAATCTGAAATATATTTACATACCTAGAATCAAGGTCACTGCTGTCAACCACCTTAATATGCTTGCAGCCCTAACAGATACACACAACCTTGGAAACACTCTGACATCCAGTAAAAATCTCCAGACCAGGCACACAAAGGATGAGTACTACAACTACCCATCTGCGGACTGCAGAATAAATCTTTATTTTAGAGGGTTTGGGGAATGCTCAGCACCTTCCAGAACTTCATAAAAGCATGTACACAGGAGTATGGCTTTTACCTTGGTATGATGGGTTTGATCCCCCACAAAATCATAACTCTCAGCAAAGTTTTTTTAAGTTTTATTTGCCTCTTGTGCTAAGTATGGACACAGCACAAAGTGCAGCACCAAAACACAGGAGCAAAAGAAGTGTGCGCCTCAACAGGAAGCACCGTGTGCCTGCACAGTATTTCTTCACTGTGGTTTTCCTGGTTATTCCCTGCCTGGCTGAGCATGTTGTAAGTGGAGCTTACCACATAAAGTAGCTCATAGGAGAAAGAAGGTCCTTGCACTACAGCTGTCCAGTGATCTCATTCAGAGAGTGGAGAGAATTTATTGCATAACAGTGCTCTCCAGCCCTCCTTTTTATGATAAAATGTAACAAAACAGATTTTGTGTGTGTGTGTGTGTGTGTGTTGCAAAACAAGTTCAGTAGATGCAGCACAGAGCTCTCATGGTGTTGTGTACCGGTGCAACAGCCTGTAGCAGGGATTTCACTGAGCTGGCAGAGACAGGAATGTGCCAACTCAAGCCAAATGCGAGGAGGCGTGCATTTCATTTGTGAACAACTAAGGGAACCACAGCAGGGTGCCGGCACAGGGGAGGAACCAGGTGGAAATAGTTTCATTGTTTCAGCATGGGGAAGCAATGACACTAATCAACTTGAAAAGCCTGTTTATGTAACCATTAGTTCTGGAAATTTATTTTCTGGAACTGTGATTTTCCAGAGTTTCCTCTAAAACGATTTTTTGTTTGATTGATTGTTTGTGTTCAAAGTAGCTCCTGCACCTATCTGCAAAAAGAATGATACATAATTTCACTGAATGTAAATTATTATCACTTTTTAAGTCAATTAGGGAGGCTCCAGAGCACTCATCTCCTACAGCTGTCCAGGCTGATACAGGGAGTGGCATGTCACGGTCCCTGTCTTTCCCTATGCCTAGATGAACCACATATACACAAGTGACAGGTACACTGTGCATGCAAACACAGTTGTACATCTGGTAGCCCAAACAAGTGGGATAGGTCTGTCAGAGGCAGGATTCTGCTAGAACTTGCAGGAAAAGGAGACAATTTTTTTTGCCCACTAATGTTTAAATTATGAGCTGCTATTACATTGATAGATGTCTTAGCCAGATGAATGAGGAGCCATAGCTTGAATTGCAACTTTGTTTACAGAGGTTAAAAAAAGATAAATGGGAAAAAAAAAAAGATTCCTGTAAAGACAGCACATCCATATCGAAAAGAAGAAAAAACCCAATATTATGATGAATAGATTATTGCAGATCTTAGCAATAAAACCAGAAAGAATAAGATTAGAAAATTTCATCATGTCAGAAACACTGAAATTCTTTGTTCCTTTGTCCTCCTACCAGAAACCCTCCTTATAGCATTTAAACAACACTTTTAGGAAATTGGGTTATTCACATAAAATAAGGAAAATACTAATTCATGGTAGATAAAATCAAAGTCACTTTTAAATAACCCATATTTAGACATCAAAAGCTGTACCTACAGTAAGCCATTTGAAACATATCTTTAAAAGACAAGACAACAAAATGCAAACGCTGGACTACATTTAATAAATAAATTTAAAGGTGAGAAGTCAGAATTCAGTTTTATGAGAATTGGCCCAAGACCCTCAAGTAAATAACACTGGCAAAAGAAACAGTCTCATAGGAAAAAAAAGTGCTCTTTCTCCCTCTATGGATATAGTTTATTTGTTCAAATGGAGTTGAACAAATAAATAAGGAGAAGCTTATTAAATTTAGTAGCTAATACAAAAAAATACATGAAGCATCACAAGCAGTTCAATTTTGTTCAGGCTTCATCCAGACTGAGAGCTGCAGGAACTGCTATAGAACAAGCTCAATTTTACTATCACTTTCTAAAATTACAGTCTGATAAGGTAAGTTATATTTTACTCAATGTACTAATGTAACTAAGTTAAAAGTTGAAGAACCTTACCTACTTGCTCTCCTACCACATCTTATTTTGGATCCCATGTGCTGTTAGTATACACAGAGGCACGTCTTTAATTTGAAAGTATATTACTTTCTCAAAGTCTTAATTAACCAGCAATTCATGAGTTAAAACCTTAGGAATTCTCATCTGGACAATCATAAAAAAATGATCAAGCAATTCCAAACCTGAGCTAAATTCTGTTTACTTCTTTTCTGCATATATGCAACTTTTCAAAAAACCTTCTTTTTCAGAGACTGACCATGGGAAAATTTGAAAAGAAGAAATTTATTTGCAAAATACTAGATCACAGGTACAAGCCATAGCTAAGGTGCACAGACAAAAGAGCACACAGACCCTCAAGATACTGTTAAGTATGCCAGCCTCAGGACTGAAGGTAGTAGAGGTGGGTGGCATTGTGGCACTGAGCTTAATACTGCTTCTGAGAGCTGTCTCTCCAGGGTATTGCACAGTGCCAGGGAGATGCACCATCTACATTAAAATGGGCTTCAGCTTTAGCAATAGTACACTGGATTGAATGGTTGAGACACATCCAAAGAGAGTTTAAAACAGATCCCAGAAAGCAATGGGATCTCATAAGGGATGAGTGGTAGGGTCACAACAAACTGCAGGTTTGTCATCTCAAAATTAATCATAATTAATTGAAGAAAGGACAAGTTTTCAGAAAAGTGAGTGAAAGATTGGGAGAAAATAGAAATTCCCAGCCATGTTTTGGGATATCATGTTTTTTCATAGAAGAGGGGGATAATTAGGGACAGGTAAAGAGACAACTAGAACGAAAAAGACAAAACAAGTTTTGAGTCTCTGAGGAATCCCTTAACTGATCCAGGCCCATCAGGATTCACCCTTTGTGCATGAAATTGTTTCTGCCTTACACATCCCATCTATGGTACTTTCACTCTGTGAGCTGACAGTGCAGTATCACAGCCTCCCTCCTCTTCAGGGACCCCATGAAGCAGCTGTAGCTGATGGGATCCCCCAAAAGATGCACATGGTCTGTGAGGAGAAACCACTGTACTGTGCTAAACCTTGCATTCACACCAACATCTACAAAATCTGTCATGTGCTGAAGCACTGCCATGATGTGAGCTGGCACACGTGCTTAGGAAAGGCCAAAGAAAACAGGAGGCAGAATGACCCCCACCTCTGCCTTCAAACTTCAGGTTTCTCTTTTCCCCCTCTCTGCCACTGCCTGTCCTCACCACACGGGTTGGAGGAAGGAGTCTTTGGTCCTCTCAGCTGCTGGTTCACAGAATCACAGAATTAATTAAGCCAGAAAAGACCTCCGAGGTGATTGAGCCCAACCTCCAACTGAACACCACCAGGTAAACCAGCCCATGGCACTAAGTGCCACATCCAGTCTTTTCTCAAACACCTCCAGGGATGATCACTCCACCAGGAGTGATCCATTCCAATGTCTAATCACTGTTTCTGTGAAGAAATTCCCCCTTATGTCTAGCCTAAACTTCCCCTGATGCAGTTTAAGACTGTGTCCTCTCATCCTGGTTGCACAGAAACAGTGTTTCTCCTCACTGCTGGTAAACCATTATGTGCACAACCCTACAGGAAAGATAAGTAAGCCTGTAAATTAAAATAACTATATGTGTTGAAAGACCAGACTTCCCTGGCAGTTCCATCCAAGCTGCCAAAGCCTGCCTCATGCAAAGCTGGCTGCTGAAGAGTTTCCCATTCTGCCTTTCACTGGTACTTTCCTGTGCTGGATGCACAAGACATGAAAAAGGGAAAGAAGTGACAGCTGTTTTGGAAATCTATATGATCCCTGGTTTAGATCTCTTAGAAATCAATTTATTTTGCTAGAAAAATGCAAAGAGGCCCTGGCAGCCAACAGAAAATTAATTATTGTGCATACATTGTGTAACTATTCATTAATTTTGCATGAGTGGTGAGAGGTCAGTCAGGAATAGAATCCCATTGTGTTACCCTTCAAAGAGCTTGCCATGTAATTGAATGGAAAAAAGGAAGTAAATATGCAGGCAGAATTAACACTAATGGTTAGCAAACAGCACATTGCGAATATCTACAACTTCTTTGTCTAAATTCTTGAGTTGAGGTCTTAGGGGAAGGTGATTAGATAAAAAACAAAAACAAAAACAAGAATACTGAGGGATGTGCATAAAACATTTAGAACAAAGAGAAGCACAATGGGATCTGAATGCTGTAGCACATCCAGCTTCTTGTGTATTAGCACACAGACTTACAACATACATTATGCCTGTCTGCTGTTTTCTGCATAGGGAGCATGCCATGTGTCCGGCCACGTGAGAGACATTTTAACAAATGTGGTAAAGTTCTGACCATGTATATCACAGAGCTAGCTTTGTTCTGCAGAACGATGAGAACACTGTGAGTCAGTAAATGGAATGATTTAAATTTGAAAATAGCTTCCCAGAATCTGCTGAATCCATTCAGAGTTAACTAGCAGGAGAACATCACCGTTCAGCGTTCTGGGTCCATCTGTTGGCAATACCATGATGGAAACAGCTTTTTAAATGCTATTTTCAATAAGCTTTCACACAACAGCTTGTTTCAACAATATTTCATTACCTTTCTGTTTGTTTGCCGCCTACTATAAAAAACAGCTTAGAGGGAAGGAGGCATTTCGGTACTACAGACTGATGTAGGGTGGGAGGGACAGAGAGACTACAGAAACAAGCAAAAAGAGAAACAACTATAAAAAGAAAAAAGGAGAAGCTGCTATTATTTTAAACCCCCTCCAATCTAAATTTAAACCAGCATGTGGAACTTGATCTGCAGTGGTGTCAGAAGGGGATGGTCTGCACCACCCAGTCACTTGAATTACTGTACAGCGACAGTGTCAGCCATAGGAAGCCAATGGCTCCCAGACAGAAATGGCAAGTGCACCTGGTAATTTCCTTTAATTCTGCAAGACCTTCTGAACTGTGTGCTCCAGTGTGCTCCAACAAGTACCGGAAGGAAGATTCACCTCCAACACTGTAACAGTCACTTGTGTGGTACAAAAACAACCTGGCCTATGCAACTCCTAGGAAAATATCATGTGTTCATCAGCTTGTTTTACTCTTCAAGTAAAACAAATGCCATTGACTTACTGATGAAACAAAGCTTGCATCTGCTTGCATCAGAGTGGCTCAGTTGCAGGGATCAGCTCAGCAATAAAGAACAGATGGCTGCACTTGAACCCTAAATTAGTAGGAGATGAAGTTCTTTTGGTTCACACTAAAAAAGTTTCACAATTAGTCAGTTCAGCATGTAGTTGTCCCAGGTAGCTTTGGCACACCTAATGTCATGGCTTTTTAAACAAGGAAATAGATCATCCCAAGGTTTCTTCTGACTTATGTTACACTATGATCCCATGATTCCAGAATAAACTCCTCTATGCTGATTATCCCTACACTACCGAATCAAGTTCTAACATGTATTGATTTTAAAGTTTTGATTTAAAAGAGCTGCACTCCTTAAAGAATTGTATGGAGCACTCAAGTCTTACACACATTATGCATTCTGTTTCCCAAACAATATTAGATATAGGGATAGTTAGGAAGGATGGAAGTTCATAAGCAATACTATGTGGGAAAGTAAAATAAAAAAGGCATGAAGCATTATAACTTCATGCAAATGGAGATGCAGAAAGAAGAAAGTAAACCTGAAAAAGTAATATGGAAATAATACTGATAGAATCAGAACCTAACCTTGAAAGAAAACCAACAGTATGCAAAAATACAAAATACTGCATAAGGACTTCATTCATCACTAGCGCTGTAAGAAATATATACAGATATCTCTCTGTACATTTGGGCTCATTCATAAAATATTTTATCTTCTTCTGCTACTAAGATTGATTCTTAAATAGAAAAAGTATTTTGTGTTCTGTTTATGTCTTTGCCCTACTCAAATGCGTAAAGCCATAACATCCTCTTAGAATATGTGCATCATAGCCTGCTATTAAAACGAGAAATACAACAAATAAGAGGATGCTTATGGTGAGCACCTACCTGAGGACGTATGACTTTCACTATGTTTTTAAGTGCAGTGTCTGGTGATGGAGGAGAGCAGTCAGGTGTTGGGCCTGTAGAGCTGTTTCTATGGTTACCAGATCCTGGTGTGGTAATTGCTACCTGAGGTGCATTATCTGTGAATAAAAATAACACCTATGTGAAATTACAAATACTTCATATATTTTAAAATACAAAAGAAATTTGAAAACAGAAGGTTACTCAGGACACTATTTAAACTTACAAAACCTAATATAATTCAAATATATTTGTTAAGGAATATATTGCATATCTACACTTATTTTTTCAGCCCATACATTTATTCTATGTTAAGGCAAGATACAGCATTTTCTCAATACCTAAACAAAATGATGTGGAAACCAAGCACGACTATTTTACTTTCATTACCTTGAATTACTGACTGTGAATCCAAATATTATCACTATAACAGGGGTGAGTTGAGAGATTTATAATGCAACTTCTAGCTCATCCTGGAAAATCCTAACACATACAACCCAGCTCTACATGTTAAACAAACACATACTAACTTAGAACATGCTAATAGCCATCATTGACAACTTTCCTTAACATTGTGATCAGCATAACTGACCAGCAAGGACTAATTACATGAAAATATGCTCAGTTTCTCAGGTAAAATTTTCATCCTCCATAGAGCTCTGCACTGCAGTAGCTTCCTTTCCAGCAGTACCTCAGCTAGATAACCTACAGCTGGCTTAAAAATACCTGCACACCTGCATGTACATGGGAAACGCCTCTTTGGACGTATTTTGCTCTTACCATTTTATGGCACTCTGAAGGATCATTAAAAATACTTAAAATATCATTCTTACCTTCTCCACAAGTTCTTAATGCTGTTTGATCAATGTAAAGTTAGTGAAAATCAGATCAGAGGATAGACAGGACGATGAAATAGTTTCTCAGCTGTAATAGTAACCAATCACTGGAATGACTTAGCAGAAGGCCAAAAACTCCACATTACTTCATGCCTTTAGAATTGTAAAAGTAATGAAATGCTTTAGTTCAGATTCTGGGGAAAGTGCCATTGCCTGTGCATGGCTGTGGTGGTTATTAGAGTGTCTGTGAGTTTACTGAGCACCTTTGTCTGTGAGTCGCAAAGACGTGCTCCATGCTCCTAAATGTGCTGTTAGACCTGAAGCTCTGCATCTAGACAGTGATGTCTCATGTCTGTGGGCCTCAGCTGACAGACTATAGGGTTCACAGAAGAAAGCAAATTTATTTGTGATTGTGGTGGTTCTCAAATATGTGCTTCCCCTCTGTGCACAAATCCACTCCAGAAAAACCCAAACACCAATAAGCAAGAGCAGCTGGAGAATTTTGGCTGACCAACTTCCACAGGTACACACATAAGCTCCTCCATCTGCACAAGTCACAAATGCCTCTGTGAAAGCCATGACAGAAGCTTCCCTCTCTCAGTCCTACTAACATGAAAGAAATCTTGGAAGTGTAACAGAGATATCAAAGGGAAGGAAATATCCAGTTACATTAACAGAGAAGGTACATTAACATATGATAGAGGGGAATAGTTTCAGGAATGTAAACTTTATGGCCTTTCCACCTTAGACATACTTTCACAGCATGGGTGACTCTAGGATATACTTCCTGCAGATACACTATGTAACTGGATGAGGTCTTAAAGTTTCTAATCAAATACAGACTGACAAATTATTCTTCTATAACAAATATCAGGCAGGACTGTTTCAGCAATACTGATACAGCTCTTACTGAAAGTATAAACAAAAGTTTAGATGGCAGATTGGCAGACATCCAAAATGGAGCCATCCTGTAGATAACCGATAGAGGGAACCCTCCCCGTCACAGAAACAGAAAAGCGCAACTTTTTTTAAAAGTATCTCACTGAAATTACCAGTCCCTTAGATGTGCCATCTTACCACACAGATGAGTTCTTCCTGAACCATCACAAGTGTGCACACAAAGCTTGGATCTGAAGTGTTTATTTCATAAAGTAATAGATGTGTGTTAATATGATATATCAAAACAAATTTTAAACAGCCTTAGAAAGGAATTGAAAATGAATTCTCACAATAACATAATCGACATGGAAGAATTTTGATAGCATTTTGGAAAGCCTTAAGGCTCTCATATTCTTTCCTGCCTGACCTGGTGTCTAACTTTAAAACTGTTCACATGCACCATGTAAATGAGTATTCTGTGTTTTGAAAGCCCAGCTCATCAAAGGAGGGATAGGGATTTCACAAGAGGACACACCTCTAAAGCCTTGCGATACTCTAAAAATCTCATAACGAGGAAAGAGGCTGGATATGAGTAACACCTTAACTGAGCTGAAAGTCTCTTTTGCTCCAGACTATGAAATAGCATCTTCTTTCACTCTATGGACAGATAGAAAATCATCAGTGAACCTCCCTTACTGAGAATCAGAGTTACTCTAAGAGATCCCTGCCCTGTGTTTGGGGAGACACCAAACAAGGGACTATACTACTGTCAAGAAATGTGGGAATACAGGCACCATACAGGAAGGTAAGAAATAAATTCCAGAGTGAGAAATGCTCCACATGAATCCAGCTAAATGTACTTAGTGTACTTACGTAGTCACTGGTGTGAGAAACAAACAGAATGAGGGTCTCTGACAAACAGCTAAAGCTATAAAGGACACCAACTCCTCGGTACTTCAGCAGACCTTGCCTTTCTGTCACTATTTCCCTGTGAGCCCGTGTGGCTGTGCTTAGCACAACTGCCCTTAAGCTATTCAGCACATGAAACCCTTGCAAGTGCAATCAGGGAGTCTTGCCAATGCAGAAGTATCTCAAGGATGGATCACTCAAAGGACAGATCGTAAGAAATGCAGATTGGTGCCGATGGTACCAAATGCAGTTGTCTGCCCACCAGTTTATTCTGTTTCAAAGCTTTGTCAAAAGTCACCTCAGCTCAGTTTAACCACACTTTAAATACACAGAAGAAGGTAACAGAGGAGTCAAATTATATCAGCAAGATTTTGGTCTTTGCATAGGAAAGACTTCTTGTTGACCACGTTCAATAGTAGTTCACTGAAGGCTAGGTTTTGCCCCTACATACAGTCCCACTAAGTGGCATTGAACTGACTGGGAGTGACATTCTTGGAAGGAAAACTTATTGGAAGGCATACAAGAGGGGGAACAGGGCTGTTACATGCCCCACTAGACAGCTGAGAAAAAATTCTCCAGCTTCAGTGTGTGAATACAACCATAACCAATTCAGCAACATACACAATATGCAGCTATCTCAGAAAAGAGTAGTTACAGTCTGTCTTTCCAAGAAAAATTAAGTGGCAATACAGAAAAAAGATCATGTTTATAGAGTCTAAAAACAAAACTTTACTTTTTTTTTTTAATAAACAGTCCAGAAAAAAACATCCAACTACTCAGTATTTCATGCTGTTCCTTCTTTCTCAAGGGGCTAAGTGTCTGAAATGTAATGGCTTCTTGTAAACAATTTCTTTATTGTGGACAGCTGTTTATTTTCACAGTAGGATGTTCCCATTAGGCAACCAATAATGATTTACTACCTGGGTCTGCTCCATCAGAGAGAGAACAACATCATCAAATTAGTTCCTGCAACCAATTTAGAGAACCTGTCGGTTTACAAATACAGTACTTACAGTTTCATTAAGAGTATCTTTGAATATATTTTATTTGGAATTAAATTATATAATAATAATGTTTCCATTTTCTCTGGTGACAAAACTAAAGCAAATTTTTTTCCCCTTCAGTTAACTATGATGACAACACTGCAAGTTTCAGAAAAACATTTCATGGCAAATAGAACTTGGAAACTTAAGAACCTACCAAATTTACCTAGGAAAGATTAGGTCTCATGCTGAATTTCTCATGGGGCCAACAGGGAAGTATTTAGAGCTGTCATTCTCTTCTAGTTCCTGGCTCACATTGCAATAATCTAGATGTTTCTGTGTAAATCAGATAAAATCAGGCTCCAGGAATCATCTAGCAGCTAAAAACTAATGAACTGCAGCATGTTCTAACAATATTCCTTCCTTCCTCCCTCCTGTCCCAAGGTCTACGTAATTGGAGCTTATTCTGATTTTTGCAAATGCTTACTGAGGACTTGACATTCTCCATTTTCTTCATTTCAGGGCAAAGGAAATAGAATAGAACAAAAAAAAATATATGAATGTGGTCTTCTTTTAGTATATTGTAAGAGCAAACTAAGGTGTTATTCTAGGGCTGTCTTCTAAGATGTCAGACAAAAACATAAATATCTTAACTGTTTAACTGAGATGACTAAAAAAGTCATGCCCAGGGAATTCTGCCTTTTCCTGTGCTGTGTGCCATCAGTAGTCAGTTTCACAAGTCTTTTTTCTTAGGGAACACTGCACAGAGAAAAATGCCCTCATGGATAATAATAGACCGCAACACCAGAGTTCAACAAGTGCTTCATCGACATTTTCATCCCACTCTCTATGTACTGTGAGGACAAACTGCTCACTGAAACTTTTCTAAGAGATATTTTTTTCTCATAATGTACTCAAAGAAAAGGCACTAAATGGATATAATGCCACAATATTAACTATCAGGCAATACCAAGGACACCAACCAGAACACTTACTACAGCCCAGCAAGCAAAATATCAAAAGCCAGACACAGCCCATGTTCCAGAAATATAGTTATAATTAGATTTCACCTCAGAAATAAAGTTTTAAAATGGAAAACACAGTTAATCTAGTTTTCCACTTTCACTGCAGAAACATGCTAGCATCCTTATCAAAATTTACAGTTATGTGTGTATTAGCTGTTACATCAGTTATTTCTACAACTTAGTGTAATGGCAATGGATCAGCAGATCAGAAAAAGTTCATCTGCATGACACTCCATTTAGAATATATGTGGGTTTGAACTTTTAGCACTATATAGCAACTTATTTATTCTACCAGACACCCCCACCATACACACTCCTCACAACTTCCAGCTTCCAAAAGGACCCTATGTTTTTGGTGCCCACCTAAAATGAAGCTTCAGATCTGGAAGGAATCTGGTTTATGTGCTCCAAAGCTGTCCTGTGACTGAAGCAATAAATAGTAACTGCAAATGATGATTTATTTCATATTCACATCCAGTGCTCTGAGCCAAAATGCAAATGTATACTCCTCCTATTTTATTTCCATATTCCAACTATTTGTGGAGTCACTTAAATACTATTCTCAGATTCACAATTTGCTATAAAAATGGAAGAAATGTGTATTTAACTTTAGAGGTATGGACCACTAATAACCTAGAACTAGATTATACACTACACACGTAATGCTGTGTTTAAATACATATACTAAATTCCAAAGCATCTGTAAAGATAATACTAGGCATGAACAAAATACTTAAAGCACAAAGCCTACTCATTATGACCTTGTAGAGATTTATGCTATAAACTCAGGGCCTGGATAGATTTGTACACTGCAAATCTGGGAGAAGAAAAAGACAGGGGTGGAAAATGAATGTGCATGAACACAAAAATATATAAAGATACGCCTGCACACATAAATGGACCACAAATCCAAAGGCATCCTATTATTAGTAATAACTTCCTCAGGCTCTGTTCAGTGTAGAATATTTCATGCTATGCTTCAAACTACTTGAAGTTAGGTCAAAATCCTGCATCTGTTTTGGGCACCCCAGCATCAGGATAATGCAAAAATGTGGATAAACATCCAGACAGCTCAGTGCCGTCTGGGCTCAAAATGCTTTTTAGTGTGGTAACAAGACAGACCTAAGTTTGATCAATTATAGCAGACTCAATTTGCTAGACTATTAGAAAACTCCTATCTAGTCTGGCAATTTCTATGTTTTTGGATCTGCCTTTAGAAAAAAATGTTGGAATGCCTGTACATGTTTTATGTCCTCTTAACATCCAATATGCCACATGAAGGCAAAAAGTTCTGAAAAGGACACGGCAGAAATCAGGTCTTGGACAGAAATCAGTCATAATCACAATAGAAATCTTGGAAGAGTACAAACGGAGATATTATGGAAATTGTACTATTTGTGGAGGATCAGTCCGCAGTGACTGAACTTACATACATCTCCTTGCAGAGAACAGAGCCACCAGAATGGCTAGTTTAACTGATGGGTTAAGAAATTAACACATTAAGGTAGGTCCCATCATGTGTGGTACCATTAGGAGCAGATTTTAATGCTCTTCAACAATGGGGAAATGGTCATCTAGTCCTTTTAAAATCTCCATAGCTGGAATGAAAAAGGAATTGCCACTTCTAATCACACTGGAGTGATAGATAAAACAGTAATTTCTGATTCCTGTGATAATCAAAGATACAGAAGCTTTATCAGGAATATGCTGATACCTTAATGCTGAGGAGACAAAGAAACTTGCCCTGATTATGCTTCAGGGAACCTTTGAGCTTGATCTGCAAGCAAGAGACACAGGCCCACATGAAGAGTCATCTAAATCTGATTCTCCATGGTAAAGAGAATTTGGGCTCAGTGATGCCATGAATCTTGTAGAGGGCTCATTAACAGCCCTTTCTAAGGCAAAGCAAGGAGAGTCAACCCATTATTCTAAAACAAACCCACAGACTTCAGTAAAAGTATGTGTGTTTGTATGAGGACAGCACTTGGGCTCAGTCTGTTCATTATGAATAAATCTTGGCTGCTGGATTCCAGCAACAGCAAATTTACAAGGTAGGAACCGAAGCCGTCAAGTAGGAAAGAACTAACATAGACCAAAAACTGAGCAGAGTAGGTCACAAAATAGCAGGCATCACACAGATTTGATTCAGAGATACCATGTGTAAGACTTCTTGGATAGCATGTGTGATAAAAATGTGGTGTCCCCTCTAAGTGGCTGACCTGTTACAAAGATTAACAGCAATGGCATACAGTAAATTAAGCAGTTCATACAGAAATCCAGAAAACAATTTAGAAAATCTCCTATTTTGTCAGGCAGATTAAAAAAAAATCATGTTACAGAGTAGCCTCAAAAAGGGCTAAGTAATTTCCCATAGCATAGGATTCAGCTTTAAAATTGTTTTAACTTGACTAAATCCCCACGGCAAACCTTCTCTCCTACATGACTATTCAATATGGCATAAATCTGCAAACTACAGATAAGGACAATCATGTATTTCAGGATTTCAAGGAACAAACATTACCAGAGACATTTCAAAAGAACAGATGGAATAGTGAATAACAGAATCAGTAGGTAGCTACACTGGATGCATAGGGAGAACAGTTGGACTCAACTGTTTGAATTTGCTCTTTTGAATTTGCTTGGTTCCCACACACTTAAACCTGAATAACCATTGTTCTGGGTAGAATTGTAAATGTATATCTGCAACTGTCTTGTTGAAAGCACTTGAAGCTATAACTGGCCCAATCCTGGATGCGGCAGCTATCTCAGGATTGTATTTGGAATTAATTACCAGTGAAGTGCATTCCAGTGGCAGCAGGGGGTCTGTTTAGTTGTTTCTGCATCATCCAAGAGAGTTGGGCATGACTATTATCAAGTTTTTATTTCCTCTAATCACCCACCTGCACAAATAGACTTTGGAACTGCTTCAAGCTTGCATAACCCTTGTAATACCAGGCAACTGTCTGGAAAAACATCTCTCATTAAGTACTAATGAGAGATGATGGGTGATTTCCACCATTTCCTGAGTAACCTTTTGAGACTGCCTCTGCAAGCTACTGATGTCTAATTGAGCATTCAAAAACAATATTGCACAGTTGCCATCTTTTTGCCATCTACCCTTTTTTTTGTGTAATGGCTTTTTTGTTGGCTTTTCCATATTTAAAAGGTGTGTAGTGAAATGATTGCACTTGTCTGTGACAGATTTCTGTATTTGCATTGTCTCAGCATATAGGCATCATATTTCTGGAAGTTCAGTGAAAAGCATATAGTTACAGGCACCAAAATATTTTTGGTTATTTTATCCATTAACTAAAAACTGGAATGCCTAATAGTCTTGTAAAAAAAAAAAAAAACAAAAACAAAAAAACCCAGAAAAGAATGGTATATATTGGGGATGTCTGTGCTTATTTTTAAATATAACTTATCAGTGAGAGGTCACTGAATGTGATCATATGCATGCCTTAGTATTTCATAAGGCTTCTCCTATAATCCAAAGAAAATAACCAAGCTGTGCTGTGCAGAAAAAATATTCTACTATTAGAAAGGCAACAGATGATTACTGAATTAGGCTACATTGTCAAATTATTTCAGAAAACAAACCACAAAAGGCGGTGAGAGTAAGTGCTCTCAAATCATTTAAATAACAATGATAGCCATACACCCCAGGGATCAAGATCAGTTAATAAATAATTAAAGCAGTCTTGAAGATCAACCTCCCAATATATATCTATGCACAGCTGCAGTGAAAATCAATTAATGGAAAAAACTATATTTTCATGAGCTTCAGTTCTTCCAAGTATCAATTAATTAATAAAGCTCTTTATCAGAAGTGAAATCAAAGTGCCAGCTAAAAAGATTTTAAAACCAAAGAGACAGAAATGATGTTTTAAAACGTTTCAAGATCCAGTTATTCTTATTTAAAGTATCTAAATTTTTGAGCAGCTTCAGAGAGACTTAAAAAGCTCAACTCTCACCCTGAAAATTTACATTTTTGTATTTTATATATATTTACACTGAAAGAAGTATCTTGTTAATATATATTGCATATTGTATCCAGTGTAACAGTTGTACTCATTAGGCATAAAGAACTTGTTCACTAATACACAGTCAGAATTCAGGGAACGTTCATGGTCTTTACTGCTCAATTTGAAAGTGATACCAAAGCATCTGTACCAAAGTGGACCAGTTATGGTCCAGTATGTTGCTCTGATAGCGTCCAAATGACTTGAGAAACGTAAAGGAAATACTGTGGATAATTTTGGAATAACATCATTGAGCTTCCAACCATTAACAGCTAATTTGTGGCACTACAGCATTAAAGTTTCTAATAACTCAAAGCCCTCAAAAAACTTGATTCCAGTTTTTAATTTCCAAATTTTCCATTTTATAATTAATGTACTGAAACATGTTTGCCATATTTTATATACTTCATTTGTACATAGCATTTTCATCTAAAAAATACTAAAATTCTACCCTTTTTACTAATATTCCTGCATTAATTTATTTTCTATCTCCTTCAGATAAACTTATATATTATAAAAGTGTTGTGTATTTAGACATTATTAATCTTACCTTTTGACTGACAAAGCAGGATTTACATAACTTCTGCTCTGACTGCTTAGCATCTTCTCAACACTTCAGCATATTTAATTTTGCTAATGCCACAGGTTTCTCCTTGTATTTTGGTTTTAGGTTCTCTAAGGTCTGCATGATAGCTTTGAGGATTCCTTAAAATGCTTCCCATTAAGTATTTCCACTAATACCACCTACTGCATTGGTTACAGAGACCACAGATATGTAGTTTAGATAGACTTGGAATTTTTGAGGGCTGCACTTAACTACATGAAGGAATGATAAAGTTAGCACAGAATTTTGTATAATATTGAAGAAAAATTGAAGTGTGCAAATTGAAGACAGCAAATGAATAAATCTCAATTTCTAGACCATGCAGCTTTGGCCCATTTGTTTGATATAGATCCAAATGAGTATATTCAGACAAGAAGGAGTATTCCAGCACGGTGGAGCAGAAACAAAGAGGGATTATAATGAAGTGAAACTATGGGGGGGTGGCCAAGTTTTATGGAGAAAAATATGGCTTGAAACTTTTCAAGTACCTTTAAGTTAAAGCTCTTAAAATATAACAAGGAATCACAATTAAATCACACTGGAGTACAGGAAAGAATTTAACTAGAACCAAAGACAAGATTCACATGTCCTGTCATTCTTACTGGCAGAACTCCTAACCACTAACAATTTCCTACTGCAAATGCCACGATTCCATTAGAATATGCATCACAAATGCATTCCATATTGTGTTAATCAGGCTGATACCTGGCAGTTGGAACAGCAATTTATAAAATGCGTTGCTTTTTGTTTGCAGTGACTTCACAAAGCAATTAACACTTTTGTTAAATTAATCAATAGCAAATCCTTGTTGCAGTTGTAACAAGTTGGATGAGAAAAACTCTGAGAGACAACTTATATAATTGATCAGAAGAAGTATTTTTTTCAAAATTTACTTGCACAATATTCACAGAAAGTTCTGATATCTTTTCATTGTAATGTAAGACATAAATAGACGTAAAAGCAATGGAAATGCTCTTGGATAAAAATTTAGTGTCAATCCCAGTACTACAGGTAAGAAAATGGTTTTAATTGTGCTGCACTATTCATTATGTATCTTCCATCAAGGAGAGAATGATTTCTGAAAGAAAAAGAACATGGGGTGAATTGTATCTGGAGCTAGACTGGAAAGAGTATTCTCACTAACAGCTGGTTTTCATGTCATCATCTAGAACAGTTACAACTACATACAGTGATAGACTGTATTACAGAAAGCAGGCACGCTGCTCTGGAGCCACAAACTGTGAAATGGTCTTTTTGAAAACTTCCTGTTTTCTGACAACAATAAAGCAGCTGGGTGTGCAAGTATTCTTTCATATGGGTTCTTCCAAATCTGAGGTATTTTAATGCATATCAGTAAAAAAAGAGAAAAGACTAGTTTGACATCCCATTGCAGTAGCAAATTATTCTATTATTAGATACTATAAAATATATGCTGCAACTGCATGTTTGTGAATTGGCAATAGAAACCCATTCCCACCCTATTTTGATATACAGCAAAATCCTACATCTCTTGCACACTTCCAGTTTTCTTCTGAGGTGGCACAAGAAGAAAATGGTATAAAAAGAACAAAAATCAAATCTCTGTAATGTAAGAGAAGAAAACTTTTTGGCAGCAAGCAACATGTTGCCATCAGGACTAGCAGATGAGAAAGGGAGACAGAAGCAGAGAAAATGGAAGTAAATGAGTGTTTTTTATTTAGCTTAAAATAGAACAGGAGGGAACTTTATTTTTTTTTTAGAGAATTCAACACTGATTACCTTCAACTAGGAACCAATGTTTTTCTATTTTTTAATCATTTATGACACTGAATAAAGAAAATAAATCTGTTCGTTATGTACAAAATTGGTTTATTTTAGAAATTGCTTAATATTTTCCCAAATATTTTGACTTTAACAAAATTTAGAAAGCCATGCCAAGATTTCTGCTTTCCAAATGTACCAAAGTTAATAGAGAAGTTTATTCAAATTGCGTAAAACATATAATTCTCATTAAAATGAGTTCCCAGTGGAACGCAGTTAAAAGTATTAAAGTATTAAATACACTCTTTCAATTCCTTTTAAAAAACCACCACGATTAAGTTGGTTTTTACTGGAGAAGTAAAGACAGTAGAAAATCTACTATTTCAGATCTGATTCAGGCCAATGCTGAAATAAAATTATTAGTGCAGATGTTCAGTTGATTGTATGATATAAGCTAAAATTATATTCCAATTTTGACACAGTAAGTCACCAAAATAAATTCTCCTAAAGACTGTTAGTCAGAAGAACCAGAAAAACTTTTTTTAGTTTGTTCGGTGGTAAATAAAGGGAAGAGTTACTGCCTGGAGTGTCTGGCATGGAGCTGGGATGCACAGAGCATGGACTCAGCATTGAACAGGATTCTCATGTTCTGCGATACAGATATAGTCACTCATATTATAGCCTGGTACTTAGGGCTCTCA